>NC_139234.1:51374715-52053465 GCF_977018435.1 Lepisma saccharinum
TATTTCATGTTTTATTTATTTTCAACGTCGCACCCCCTAAATTTCATTCCGCACCCAGTCAACATCCCAAGATAATTAATCCTGGCGCCGCCGCTGCCCTTGCCCCTAAAGACTTGTACACTAGGAAGATTGTGCAATCCCCAATCTGTCAGTGTGGTGCATCTGAAGGAACACCTGTTCATATTATACGCGTATTTGAATGCAGTCTCAACAAAACTACGCGTGATTGTTTCTTACGAGAACTACAAGAAGCAGGATATAATGGGGCCTACGCCTTGTCAACACTTTTGAGGAATCCGACTAAGAAAATAATCTATACTTACCACTATATCAGAAAAGAAAATATTGTATTACCTATAAAATTATGAAATATAAAACAGTAACTGGTGCATAGCTGAAAAGCTAAAACCAAATATATATTTATACAAAAAAAATAATGAATGGTGAATGCACGGATTGTGTAAAAATGTTGTTTGCGGTTAATTAAACCAGATAGGCCTACATAACTAACGAACTCATTGTGCACTTCGCTCTACATGGATATCTATTTTCCAGCGCTCATCAGTTATGTCCTTTATCTTTCTTCAGTTAATTATATCAGATTTTCTCTCACAGGCCTTAGAGCAGTGGTTCCCAATGTGTGCGCCGCGGCGCCGTGAAATGTTCCAATATTTTCACTGAAATGATATAATTGTTCCAAATATGGGCTTAGTTAGTACTTTTTTCCATGTAAAATGTTTCTGAATTTGAATTAGGTAACTTAAGGCAAGCAACCTAACCACACTCACTGAGCGTTGCAAGTGTTACATAGGCCTACATGCTGACTTGGGCGCCGCAGAGAAATCTTGAAACACTAAGGGCGCCGTGAAACGAAAAAGTTTGGGATCTACTGCCGTAGAGAATCATTTCGACAGCTGGGCGAATTAAGCCTTTGTCAAGTATAATTTCACCTTTTCTTTCTCAATTCGCTCAAGACGAATCGAAATCCACAAACTAACAATTACATTTTTGGCGAGTATGATTCTCAGATTTCTTCCGTCGTTAACTTTTCTGAACTAATCGTCCTTTGACTAAATATACAAGAGTCATGTCCTTTATATGTGTGCAATAGCGCAGGAACTTCTATTGTTTTAGCGGGTGCAATATATTTAGGAGCTCTCGATTCTCAAAATATATTTGGCGACTAAAAATTTAAAGTAATCCTATAATTTTCATTTTTTGTTAAAATAAAGAAACTGATAAGCTCTAGGCTTTATTCTATCTTTTAGCACTCATTTTAAACATTTTTTTCTCGCTTGTACAGTTTTCAAAGACCAAATGAGGTATCGAACCACGGTGGTTTTGATTATTTTTGGATATTGAGATCATGTATACAAAATCATTTACGTTTAACTCCTAAAAAAAAACATTCTTTAAACGGCAGGATCTTGCTCTATCTAATTATTTGAAGGGGAATACAAGAATACAAGAGGCACAATTCGGATCAACGGATTTAGGAGGGTACTGTTCCCCTTCCAAAAAAATTAAGGGGTACAATGTATCTGTACAATCCGTTGCTATTCTACTGTGTGAATGCGTGCTTGCGAATGGCTATCCATCGAATATGTATTCTTAACAAAATAATTGTTTGAGGGCAATTCTCAGTTCTTTGACAACCAATTTACCTCTAGTCTGTGATTCTCATTCTCAGATATTTCTTTTTTGCTAATATCAGGTTACAGCAGAAACGGTACCAAACTTTCAGGAGAAGGGGAGAGGGTAGTTTTCGTGTATAGGCACGACAGCACCACCATATAGTTTGTTAATTGGACTAAATTCAGATACCTGGCGATAATCGCATATTTTGTTACAGCTTCTATCCTTCGCAAATTAAAGAAACTTTTGAAAGTTACTGTAATGTTTTAGCCACAAGAAAAGGTATGGACGCCACTGAAAAAGCGTAATCGTGCTATTTGAATGATAGTCCTCATATATACTTTTAATTTGTAGCAATTAAAATATCTCCACGTTTACAAGCCCCACAGAAAAATCATAACTCAAAATTTGCTTCCAGGATTTCTTCTGCGAGGGAGGGCTGCTGGTCAGAAACTCTGGTTAACGCTGGGCTCTCTCTTTGTTCCTGCCCCTTTACAAAGATCATCTGTGCATAAAATGGACGATCTTAGGTCTTGCATGTGCAGGGGTTCCAGTCGTTCCAAGTAGGGGCCTACATACCCCCTATCCCTTCTGACGCCATTCCGCCCTAAAAGCTGTTTTCCATTAACGCTGTAAAAGGCCAAGTTGCGAAACACTTCCTCTCTACGGAGCTTAGCCCGAAACTTTTTGACAGGCAAAGAGATTGCAATAATGTGCGATGGTGGATGGGTTTGGTAGGGTCTTCTGGCTACATTATGATTTTACCCTGAGTTCTAATAAGTCCATTGAAGGGCCTTTTAAATATTTCCTTCTTCCAGGCACAACATTCCCAGAAAGAATCACAAGACATTGTAGATAAGAAACATTTCACACTGCTAGTAATAAACACAGATGTGCAATTGACAGTATAATTCAGTTTTCAAAAATTTAACTTAGTTGAACACTTGTTCAATAGAGGGTGCTCAACACGATGCCAAAAAATAGCCAGAAAATGCTTCTTGATTATTATTTTTAGATGTGTATTTAGGTTGAGATGTTAAGACATTCTCGATGATGGCCAGGCTGTACATTACGTTCCACGTGGAAGTAATATAAATACAGATGTGCAACTGATTACTATCAGTTAAAGTCAGAATTAGTTGAGCACTCGTTCAACAGATGGTGCTCAACACATTCCTCAAAAGGCTAGAAAATGCTTATTAATTATTTCGTGTCCAATGTTTATGGTGCAATATTCTGTACCAATTATAAGATATTGTAGTTGAACAGCGGGTCACTGATGACGTTAGAGCGCCGTGTAGAACATCGTTCCTTAAATTTTAGTCGGTTTAGCGGAGGGTTAAGAGATGACGGAATATGAAATTATTATTTTCTACTGCCGTCCAGTATGTGGCAATTACTTTGCAATATGCCGCACTGGAAATACGGTATAAGTTATTAAAAAGCTGCTGCTTAATTAATACCAGCAACAAAAGTGCAGAGTTACGGTTGCCATGAAATTTGAGCCGGGTAACTCAAGATGGTGCCAGGAATTGAATTCAATAAAATTCAATAACGAGTGGTTAGAAATTAGATCAATCAGTTTTAAAAAATCAACATACGTACAGCAAGTGAGTGGCCTGTTGTGTGTGTGATCAACGTATTAGTAATTTGAACTGTCTTTATTATTCGTGTCTATTCGTGGGACTCTTCAAGATGAATCACAAATAATGTTCAGTTTCCTCAAGGTAAAAGTTATCTTCATGTAGAAAGAGATTAGTTCAATGAATGATGAGTTGGTGTTTTAAGTCCACTTTATGCACAGTATGGCTAATCGGGACTGGACCTACAGTTTAAAGTGGCATCCGAACCACTATGTGCCTCCACCGGGTATCGAACCCGGGACCCCTTGATTACAAGGCGACGACGCTGCTTCTGCGCCACCGGGGAGGCCAGAAAGAGATTAGTACTTTGGGTAATGTCTACCTACATTTTCTGATTTCCCTGCATATAATATTATTTATATTTAAGTTAAATGCACATTAGCGTTGTAAAAGTTATGGGATTGTAAATTGTTGTACAGTGGCGTATTTACAATTTTATTTCGGCGTCTGTTAGGTTTGTTTGGGGCAAATTTATATATCTCTAGTCTGGAAACTACACGATTGTGTGTACTGCACCTTAAGACATGTTCATAATATAACAATTTAAAAGATAACGTTTTTTTTAATGGCCTCCTGATGGGATAGTGGTAACGTCGTCGCTTAGTAATCAAGGAGATCCGGGATCGAGGAACACAGTGGTTCAGACCCCCCTTTAAACTCTGTTTCCAGTCCCGATAAACCTATCTGTGTATAAAGTAGACTTAAAAAAAAAATTAAGTCAAAAGTTATGATAATCATGGTTTTGCTTCCGGGCATTTTGAGAGAAATTCAATTGCATCACCCAGAATACATACATACATACTTCTACATAAACAAAATATATTTTATGTGCACATTCATAAATGTGCTATGTCTCTGCAACTTGACACTCTGTACTGGACCAGATTTCTCTCACTGCAGGTACAATTATTCTGTGTTGATCGCTGTGCTTAATGCAAGTGGCATGTTAATGACGAATTGTAAATAGATAGCTTGATTGAATGTTTCTGTGCGAGGGACAAAGACTGGTAGTACACGCATGCTTGCTTGTGTGTGTGTGTTTGCGGACGTACCAGTCGTAAAGAAACCCTCTTGTGGTACATATTCGATCCGCGGCTGTGAAAATGCCACGCTGGCATTTGATGCACGCACAAATCACGGGGATCCCCCCTCGCAGATATTAACGACTTGGACTGTATTTTGGAACGGGCGTCCGCATTTTATAGATTCCAGCCAAAGTACAGCTGGTGCGGTTGTAGAGATGTCCCTCGATATCACTTTCACGATCGTGGCGCCTCTAGCAGTGGTGATGTTCCCAGCAAGGAATTTTCCCAGGAACGGGGAATTTTCTGGCCGAAAATTACAGCATAGAGAAAAAAGGAGAAACATCTAAAAGTGTGCAAGAAACTGGGAAATTTAGACGTCGTGCATTAATGCACTGTACCAGTGCTTATTTCTGACTCACGTTGCTTCTGTTAACGCCTGAAGTATCATACAGGGTGTCTGCACCGAAATGCCCTAATTTTATTTTGTTCCCAATTCCACGGGAATCAAGATAATGGAATGTTATTAACACACATAAGTCTTGGGATGTTGCTTGTACAAACCTCATACTCCTAAGACTTATGTGTGTTAATAACATTCCCTTATCTTTATTGCTGTGGAATTGGGAACAAAATTAAATTGGGGCATTTCGGTGTAGACACCCTGTATATCTTTCAATCTGAACTCAGCTGATTTTAATGAAAAGTGTAAGAACTTTTAAGTTACAAATGTAATTAAGTGAAGATTCAACGTAAAGCGAATTTTCTAAATTTAATGTCTAGCAAAAAGGAAATAATTAAGAACATAGTACGAGATTTATGCATAAAAGCGTTCACAAAGGCCTAATTTCAAGTTAAATTTGCCTCCACGCCCCCTAAAAATCGTACGTACATCCACTTAGATCGAAATATCGGGATAAACCCTCAATAGGTTTTTTTTATTATTATTTGTTTGTGAAAGGGAATTTTAAGGACAAAAGGGATTTTTTGTATACGACAGGGAAATTTCCCTCTTGCCCAGGAACATCACTAGCGGCGTACTGTTTTCGTTCCAGATTTTGGAATTCATGCCGTATTCGCCTGTTGATGTAATTGCTATTTTAACTGCAGTTGAGTTACTTCGACGTTCTCTGTCTCTCTGTCTCTCTCTCTCTCTCTCGCTTATATTCCTCGCCTTTCTCAACTTCATGAACGGTTCTTCTTTTTAACTGCCGTTTCCCCCATAACGGTTTTGCCTGTCCTCCGCTTATGATCTTGAAGTTGCTGGTAATATTAATTAAAATCTCAACGAGGCAGAATATGGCGCGCAGTTCCTTCTCAGAGAACCTCAATCCATTCAGGGTTTTAATAAAGACTTGGCTGTCGGGAGGTGGCGGGCCAAAAGCCTCCCAGAGTAAAGTTGCTTTCTTGCTTATCTTCCGCTTCCAACTGTGAAAAGAAGGTAGAAGGAAATAAGGAATGGAGATCATAGCCTGTCCTCTTTCTCCCATCCCCCGTAGAGGCTTTTCGCCACGTGGTGTATAAGCCTCTCTTGGGTTTGAAGTTGCTGCGAAATTTCATCGGCATGCCCTTGCACGTCCTTTGCACAGTCTGATGTGCCCTTAAACATGAACTTTCACATAAAGGGCGATAATTTTATCGTGTGCAAGTCTTAAATTTAACAAGTGTATCATAGGCGTCGACATTGGGGGTTGGGAAGGCTGCATCTGCCCCCCCCCCCCCCGTCTGTACCCTTTTCCCTCTCCAATATTCACTGTTTATTAGGAATTGTATTTTCAATGGATAGAGAGAAATATTGGTGTATATCAAAGCTTTTTTTCCCCTCTAAATCTGTTGTTCATTAGATCTCTGTAAGGTTACACATACGAAAGATTTGATTTGATTTAATTTTTGTTGTTTAGCGTCCCCTTTCTGCCACTTTTGACTGATCGCAGCGATGAAGATGAGTGATGATATGATGACATTGATGAAGGTACACTCACAAAGAACACACATGCCTAGATCGGGATTCGAACCCGGGACCCCTGGCTTCGTAGCACGATGTGTCAACCACTCTGCCCCGAAGGTCGGTTCCACATACGAAAGTTTGATCATAATAGAATTGCACATGAATCAGGCTATGCCAACTAAATAGATTTCCCTCTAGAAAACTTGTTTTTAAATCGTATTTTATATCACCTGCTTTTATATTGTTAGTATACGAATATATGAATAATATTTTCTCAATTTGTTTCTCAATATATGCATGGCACAAAAGCACACGTGTATCTCCGGAGCGTGGTGTTGATCACAAGACCTCCAAAAATGACAGTGTCCACTCTTATCCCTTCACGGTGTGTTGCAAAATGAAAAAAAAAAAAGCCATGTAAAGCCAGCACCTCACACTGTGGCCACCCATGCTGCATTCAAGTAGCATTATATTGAAGAACGTTGATAAATCAGATTTAAGCAGCTCTTCTATATGTTCTTTGTGTAAAGCACGCACATTAACAGTTGCCTTTATTTTATATTGTAAAAAATATTTAAAATACTTCTCTGAATGTTAGTGACACTCACTTGCGATTAAGAGGGTGGACAGTTGCTCTCACCCCCCCCCCCCCGCATTATAACCTTTTAATGCTCCATTTTGCCACCCAATCGCCGATACTGGTTCTTTATATTTCTGTTTTTACACACACTCGTCTTCAGGTGAACAAATTTATTTTGTCGGTGGTGCGGTTCGAGCGTACGACAGACCTGTGATCTTACTACAAATCCAGTGCGCTAACCAACTACTCAACGACACCCCCACCTGTCCATTACGAATGTACAAAGGATACTGTCCTATTAGCATTGGTGAGAAGAAGACGTGCTCTCTCCAAACCTAGTTGTAGAAGCATTAGACAATGAATAGGTCCAATCAACATTGCATGCAAATCTTTAAAATATACGTATTTGACACAAGCACCGAGCCTCCCTCCGGAGGTCAGCCACGGAAACTATTGCAGCCACTAGGGAAAAATTAACTTCGTTGTCGCATCAAAACGTTTCTTGCTTAATTCTTCTGCGTGCTCGTTCTTTCGTTGTCGCCTGTCTTCAAGCTCCAGCGTGTGCTTCTGCAGATAAGAAGCACTCTCGCTCCGCCACTGCTTACTTTCGAATGCTTAACCGCGGCGTCACTAATTAAAAGCCCTGGTGCCTGGCGTTTCCCCCAGAGACAACCTATCACGGGAGAAGTGAGAGACGCAGCATCCCATCTGGAGCTGCCATTCACCGAGTCTGTTGAGCAGCACTGTGTTCCAGAGGGTAAACTTGGAGAAAGATGATTTTATGCCCTGTCTGTGGCATGGTTTCCAGATTGTACAGATCTTGAGGTGCGTTTGCTCTCGTAAGAAGAAACTAGCAACAGTTCTAGACGCTACGCACGCAGAAGTAATAATAAATTCTAGGATATTTTTTTCACTTCGAAGAATAAAAGCTATCCAACTGTCTGAACTTTTGAAGTACACTTGTGTTCCGCGAAGATAAAAATCCACGAAACGTTTTAGCCATTTTTTCTCTAGGGGAAAATTTATGAGAGTTCTAAACACTGCAAAAAAAATCTCTACACTTATTTGTCAGTTGGACAGTGTCTCTGGCCGGGCGCAGCTCGTGGATTATTTTCCTGAAAAATATTCATTTTGAGCAAATATACCTTCTCAGCCAATAATTTGGTAAAGGGGGGAGACTTAAAAGGTCTTTACGAAAAACTTTGTCTGGGAAGCTGATAAGAAGGTGTTAGGATGTATGGATGACTCACTGAACTAAACTGTTTCATACAGCACTAGATTATAAGCAGTCACGTATCTAGAAATGTTTCGGGGGGGGGAGTCCGAACCAAGTAGCTGAAACTAATAATAATATTGGTTAAACTAAAATAATTATAATATTAAATGAATTATAATAGTATTAATTAAAATATTAAAATTAATTAATATTATATTTTTATTACATGAATAGGTAAAAGGACTGTATAAGAATTGTGATACAACAGCACGTATTCATTATCTAGCTTACGTGTAGTTAAGGTAAAAAAAACTCTGTCCTAGCAAGGAAATTAATGTCAAATAGATAAAGAATTGAATATTTATTGCATATAAAAGAACATGTTAGATCCAGTTGACGAAAAGTAAAGTTCCTGGTGATATTTTATGAATGTTACGTTCTGTGTAGTAATAAATCTTGCATAAATCTTCTTTGAAACTTGCCTTCCAATAAGTTTGGAGGAAATAAATAACCCTCGATTAAACAATAAGTATATTTTCATTATTTAATTTGTTATCTTATTATTTTAATTATTTAACTTTAGTTATTTTATTATTTTAATTATTTAATTTTTGAACTTTGTAAAACTTTCCGGGGGGTCCGGAATAAGGAATAAAATCAATTGTAAACTATACCTACAAGCAAGAAAGGACTAATCAGAACTGGGCCTACAGTTCTTAAATGAAAAATCGCAACCAATGAAATGTGCACACGTTAGAAATCGAACCTGGATTTGTTCAAATTTGGGATGAGTCACTTTCTCTCTATGTTACTTGCCCAAACAGCAACGACTGCACTCCATAGAATTATGTAACCTAAGCACAGTCCACCCCTCGTTTCTCAGCATCATTTATTATGAAGAACTTAAAATACTAACAAACTTGAGACATTGACAGGATAGGTTACGTCTTCGTTTCTTGTCCAAGATCGCGAAATTCTTTTACTTTCGTATACATGAAGTTCTTCTACATTTGAGGGAAATTTTATTTAGAAATCTTAGCGAAAAATTGCGAAAAGGCAAAGACCAAGTTCATTGTTCATTCCCAAAGTGAACATCGAACATTATTGTGGGTTCGCTTCTCATAATGTATTCAATATTTAAACTTTTCTGTATTCGTAATTGTTTGTAATTACTCTTAATGATGCTTGTAATGCTATTTTCATACTTATTTTTAATATTATTAATTCTTTCACTTTTTTTATATAACCAGGATGACCATCGAGCATTTAGAAGGCAGCTGGAAGACAAGAGGCCGGTTGTGGAAAACAACTTGTTAAGCGGTCGTCAATATATTGCTAACGAACCCCCTCTCTCCGATACTAGCGACAGCGAAGGTAAGTAGAATTACATTCTTGTTTGAAGATCTTAAAGACTGTATGTCCTGACCCCTGTATTATGTTATGATATTGAATTTAGCTTTTTTATCAACAGTCGAAGTATTACAATTCAATTTTTTTCAATCTTATTTTTACCAATGGTACAGTTTGTTTACAAATATACGTGGTATATATGGTTTTTTCTAAGAAAACGTATGCGTCTTCTGGGTAATTCGGTCTCTTTCTGGTGACGCTTATAATTTTTATGTACTAGTTAGCAGGATTCCAAACATAGCTATTCATGGAAATAAACAGAACATTCGCAAAGGAGGTATTAATTTAGATGTTTAGTAACAGGATAGGAAAACATTTCCAAAATAAATAACTTACATAAACAATATACTAACACATTACATATCCACTTTTCAAAATAATCTAAGTACTTAATAACACTCAAAGAACCAATAAAATTCAACCAAATTAGGGGACAGTTAAGACACATTGATTTAAGACACTAACATACTGCAAATGGAGAGATGTGGGTACTATTGAATTCATATTTATTTAAATCCTTCTTGTTTTAAAATGGCAGGAACTATTGTACGAATTGTGATTGAAATTTAAGGTACACTATATAAGTAGAATTCGTATTAAGATTGATGTTAAAGTTACAGAAATAAAAGTACATTATCGTAAACAATCACAGATAATTTAGAAATGAGTTTTATTTCGTGCGACAACACTGCTATAGTTGTATAATTGATTTTGTACTCAAATAATTTTAATCATAATTGAAAGGGTAGTGAAGAACATGTAATATCGCGTTTAGCAAATAATTTGAAAAGTTTTAGTCAATTAGTTTTACCTAATGTTAAAAGAAATGTATTGACCGTATTACGGCATGATGTTCAATTTAGCTTTGTTATGAACAAGTTTCTTTATTGTACATATTTTGTGTAAAGATACACGCAGAATTCAGAATATGCCATTTAACACAAATATGCATAATCCTTTTGATTCCATTATAGTATTAAGTGCAAAAACTGCTAATAATGTATTTCTTGTTTATCAAAATAAGTTTGCACTGGGTCAAATTATGCCGAGAAATGCTTCAAGGGATAATTTTTCTGTTGCTATTCCGTGTGATGCAATCATTTGAAGAGATCGGCACGATCATTTCAAAACAAACCAAAATTACACGTTTGCCTGTGCATCAGCTTCGGATTGTATGTTTATGTACATGTTGTTCATTTATGTGCTCCCGCGTATGCAAATGGAAGAGCTCTCGCCTTAGTGCGAACTGTCTCGGGATGGATTCCAAGAAAAGCTCCAAAATTTCAGTGTTGGCCCATCGTGAGAACAATTGTGTCACTACTTGAAAAGAAGTAGCGGGCTCTGGTACCAAAAGCCAAAACAACGGCGATGGGATATCGCACTGACCACACGTCACCCAATGAAAATGTCGCTTTGCAGGCCCTTGAACTCAAGAGGGCTGTTGCATCACAGTTTAGTTCTTCTTAATCTACTACAGTGGTTCTCAAACTGTGGTACGCGTACACCCAGAGGTACATGAACAACTTGAAGGGAGGCACGCGATCAGCTCGGAAGAGAAATGTTGAGAATAAACACACAACATTTTTACTGCAGATGTGTAGCATACGAGGGTCACTATTTATATTTTGAGCCTTGGCAACACTGATTGAAGTTAGGCGCGATTTGACGTACTTCAAATGCTTTGTCAATAGCTTCATTTGTGTTGTTTATGTTGCCTTGGAGATTGCGCGACAACAATAAAATGGAATTAACTCGTGAACATTTTCGTGCGATGATTTTTTACGATTTTCGACGTGGATTATCAAGACAAGAGTGCATCGATCAACTTACTTCCACATTTGGCGATGAAGCCCCATACTTTGCCACTGTGAAACGCTGGTATAACGAATTTAATCGTGGCCGCCATTCGCTCACCGACGAGATTCGCGAAGGTCGTCCAAAAGCAGTTGTTGTTCAAGAAAACATTGATGCTGTGCAAAACCTAATACTGCAAGATCGTCATGTAACATACTGTGAGATTGAGGCAACCATAGGCATTAGTTCCACCAGCATATATAAAATATTACATGATCATTTAGCTGTGAGAAAGGTATGTTCTCGTTGGATCCCACACAATTTGACAAGAACTCAAAAAGACGGTCGCGTCAATTGGTGCAAACAAATGCTCAATAAATACAATCGTGGTGATTGAAAAGACGTATATAAGATTGTAACAGGTGACGAATCATGGATATATGCATATGAGCCGGAACGTAAACAGGAGTCGACTGTATGGGTGTTTCAAGATGAACCCAATCCAACAAAAGTTGTTCGCGCTCGAAGCACATCGAAACAAATGGTCGCCTGTTTTTTCGGGAAAACTGGTCATGTGGCAACTGTGCCTTTAGGAACGTAGAACGGTCAACTCTGAATGGTACACAACAATTTGTTTGCCAGAGGTGTTCGGTCAAATACGGAAAACAAACAAACGCCGTCGGATCATTCTTCATCAAGACAATGCCAGCTGTCACACATCTCGTCTAACAACTGACTTTATGAACAGTCAAAAAATCGAATTGATGGGTCATCCGCCGTACAGTCCTGATTTGGCACCCAATGACTTCTTCTTGTTCCCGAATGTCAAGAATAAATTGCGTGGACAACGATTTTCGTCGGCGGAAGACGCCGTTGATGCGTTCAAAAACCATATTATGGAGGTGTCTCAAGAAGATTGGAAAAACTGCTTTGACAAATGGTTCGAACGAATGCAAAAGTGTATTGACCATAAAGGAGAATACTTCGAAAAACAATAAAGCAGTTTTCAATGCCAAATTCCTGTTTTTTCATTGTTAGGCTCAAAATATAAATAGTGACCCTCGTACATGTGTTTCACATTTTTATTGGGCCTCCCCGATGGCGCGCGGAGTGGTAGCGTCGTCGCCTTGTATTCGAGGGGTCCCGGGTTCGATACCCGGTGGAGGCACATAGTTATTCGGATCCCACTTTAAACTGTAGGTCCAGTCCCGATTAGCCTTACTGTGCATAAAGTGGACTTAAAACACCAACTCAATCAATCACATTTTTTTTTGAACACATCATCCCAAGTGTGGCCGAGATCAAGAATATGTAGAGCTCTATTCCTACATCACCCCATATAACTTCATGGCATGTGTTCACATGCACAGGGATACCTTTACCTTAACTAATCATAAAGATTGTCAACGTAGGAACACCTAATAAAAAAATAAACTAAGGAGTCTAATGTTTATTTATTTACCAGCTTTCCACATACAACCCTAATCTACCACTCTACTGTAGATAGACACCTCCAACATATCAAAAGCGCCCGCCAATCAGACAGCCAAAAAAATCCCCCAAAACCCACTATTCGGAGGAAACCTATGGTAGACGTTTAGTTACGACAATGAGAAAAAAGTTTGAGAACTGCTGATCTACTACATTCAGCAATGTTAAATGAACTTCATTCGTTTAATTAGCATGCAAAGTTGAGGATTAAACATTTACGTAATACTATGCTAAATAATCATAAAGTTTATGAAGAGGTTTTCTCCGGATATCAACCAGGGGATTTTCGGATAAGCTTTCGAGAGCTAGCTTCACTCTCATCATCAGGGATTGAAGTGAAGATGAGAGTGACGTCAGCTCTTGGGAGTGTATCCGGAAACACCTGGTTGACATCCCGAGAAAAGCTCTTCAGCATTCGCCGCCAGGAAAGCTTCAAGAATCATAAAGTTGTTTGGAAACTCGTGGAAAACCCATAGCATTTGGTTCGTAAAAATGAGTGGATATCCTAACCGGGATCCCTCGTTTCCACGGCGCTAGTTTTACGCACGGGAAATCTAAGAATGCTGGCCAAGTTGAAACGATCGTGTCATATCGCATGCACCGTTAGTGTGATCTTGTATTGTACCCCATTCTAGAATCACGCTCAGTCATCTAGGCGAATATCGTTAATGGCTACAACCGGGTACAGGTAGGTCCCCCAGCTGCCAGAGAGAGCACATTAATTACCTACGTAGCAGCAACGGGAGTCGAATGGAAAATTTTCGGTTGAAATTTATTTATGACCATGGTGTCAAGGTCGACCTCGAATTTAGACACCCGAGAATAATTTCGCGTTTTCCTCTCCGAGGCTGTACCGACTCCCGTGTCAACCCGGGTCCTCAGATCGATCTGAACTAACTACTCAACCTCTCTTCCCCGCTTCCCTCCCCCTATCTCCCCCTTCCTGCATTCTCCGTGTTGGGTGAAATTAATCCATGAGCTGCGTTGCCAGATCATCTGTGTTAAATAATGTGTCGTCTGGGACGTTTTGAGTGGGGTCTTATTCTAGTTGAGGGGAGTACGTTACATAACACCCCCTCCCCCCCCTTTGAAGGCGGAATGGTGCGTTTGCGTTTTGTTTCTCGCTGCACGAGAGCCAGGTCGAGGTGCGAATGCGATAATCCGCTCGACACGGGTGCTGTGCGTGGCGGTATAGCTTGTTAGGATATCGAGATTCGGTTCATCGAGTCGTTCAGTTGTCTGTAACGACTTGTGTAAGTACCGGGTGGTCAGAATGAAGTTACCTTACTCAAAGCCCTCTGTGGCCCGTTCGAAGCATCGGATTGCGGTGAAACTTGGTATAGAGGCTATATACTTGAAATTTTCGCTATCAGGTCGAAATGTGGCGCTGAAATAACCAGAAATCGGACACCCAAAACTTCATATTTAGTTCATGTCAGAACAGAAGTGTTCAATATGCGCTCCGTCAACGTGAGTAAAGCGTAAGACAACGGATCAATGATTCAACAGCAGGATGTTGTTTACTGTCATTAAATCGCCATATTTCCACCTGATGGTGAAAATTTAAACTGTTTTTTTTTTCGTCAGCATTCGCTTCCCAATGGTGTCCACAGCCTCTACACCAAGCTTCACCCCGTTGCTTTAATTATGACCACCTAGTACAAAAGTTTGTTTTGAGTCCACATGATGTGCAGAGAGAATCTAATCGAGACGTGCTTGATCTGCGTGCGCATTTATCCACCACCGGAGATTCATTCCTTGCAAGTTACCGGATTCAGTCGTGAATAAATGTGTCACATAGAGCTACATGTGTGAATAGGCACACCATTTTGGAGGATAAATTACCGTGGAGAAGTATATCCTCAATCGATCTGTAAATATTGGTAGCTTGATTTGTTTAAAAAACCACCGATAATTATTTCGCATCATATTATTTATTATTATTATTATTTCTCCATCTTTCCACTAGACTTCCTGGTTTCGGGGATTCCATAAGAAACTGAGAATCGAAGAATCGTGGGTTCGAATCCCGTTTATTGTAAATATGTTGCTTGGCGCTGGCTTGTCTGTAACTTCTTATGAATTCTTATTCATTCATATTCATCATCACTCAACGAAATATAAAAAAACCTAAAGCACACTATTCTCTCTCTCTCTCTCTCTCTCTCTCTCTCTCTCTCTCTCTCCCCCTCTCTCTCTCTCTCTGTGTGTGTGTGTGTTTGTGTGTGTTACATTATTTCTTTCGATATCTCCTTATCTCTCACTGTTTCATTCTATCTTTATCTCTCAATCAATCAATCTCTCAATTTTCCCCATTTTTATCTCGTACTCTTGTCCTTTCTCCACATTGTCTCTCTCTCTAAGCCTGTCTGCTTCTCTCGCTCTCTCTTTTCCCTCGCTGGGTCTTCTTTTCCCCACTATCGTGGATATCCGATATTGAAATCATCTCTCTTTTTCCTTCTATTTGTGTAACTTCTAGTTTTTCCCACCAGGCGGCAGCACTACGAAGGTGTCGGTTGGTTTTCCTGCTACTGGGAGTAATTGGTCCGCCTCAAGACACTTTCCCTTCGAAAGGCGAAAGCGCAGCTGCCTCTAAGACGAGAAAAGAACAAGATATCGGGTATCGGAAGCGCGAGGAAAGGATAAGATAAGATATCGAGCTGTGGACAGGAGGATTGATTTTTCTGCAGCTTTGGGACGAAAGAGGCCAGATACTCGCTTCGGCAGGTATTAAGACGATTCGTCTTCAATCTACGTTGTCCTTTATACAATATTGTTTCGTTGTCGTTTGCTGCTTTCCGATCGCGTTCTGCAAGTTCTCAACGTCTTAGAAACTAATTTTAATCCTAGTTTATCCGTGCAGTACAAGAAACTTACTTACCTGAGGGGGGGGGGGGCTCAGAGGCACACACATTTTTTTGTCACTAAAATTAAAAATAACAGTTTGTTATTGAATCTCTGCTTCCCTTGTTGTTTATATAGGTGCAGTTATATAATAGTTACAAAAATTACCATCATCAATAAAAAATAATAACAAATCTTTGCTTGACTGTCACATATTTTATCATCCATTAAACGTAAAAAATAAGACATGAATGTGTATGTACTTGGAGTTGTATAGTAATTATAATAATTACAAAAATTACCAACCAATTTTACACTGTTGTAGACATGAGTGTCATGTCGGGAACACTCACACTAGAGGGGTGGGGGGGGGTTGATAGGCCCACCACGTGAATTTTGCCCCTATGTACGTTACCTTTATGGTTTTTTGAACAAAAGAAATTCAGAAGCATTGGGAACACCCTAGAAAACAATGTAATTTATTTTCAACTTTTATTAAAATATTCACATTTGAGAATCCCCCCTCTCCCTACGGATAAGGTAGGGTAATGTGGTTTGTCTCGGAAAATATTACCTATATTTTAAAAAAGAATCCACCTGCATTGAATTATTTGTCCCGACTAACAAGCTTGGTGATTTCACTTACGTGGAAGCCCTCCCTTTTGTGATACATAATTCATGAGATTTAGTGAACGTCAGCATCCGAGCCAAATCTGCGAATCGTCAACCGCGCACTGAAAATATGAAAAATTACATGGCTGATGGTCCGAGCTGTAGGGAGGGTGCACAAGGTTATTCCATTTGAACTTTAATATCGTGTTGTGGAACTCTTTTATCGGGCATCAGCAGAATCATCATACCGCGTTGATATGCCGAAGCGTTCTTTGCTGTGCAGGTGCGCACAACAGTTGGCATTCCACAGTAACTTGCCTCTCAACTATGCTGAAAGGTCCGTGGATCAAACCCAAACCAGTCAGCTGACTCACCCTTGCACGTTCAACACGTAGGAATCCCTAACATTTTCAAGTATCAGATATGGAGAGGAGGGGGGCTAATCTTTGAAGATTCGAACATCAGATCTTAATGGATTGGTAATTATTTTGATACGCGATCCAGTGTTAGAAATTTCAATATCGGATTTGAGATGCGGGTATCATATCAATGGTAACTTGGGGATACGTTTACAGTTTTGGAATCTAAATGTTACACATTAGTCGCCAAATAGCACCGAAAGATTGTCTTGAATGTGTGGTTTTCTTGAATTCACAATCTAAGCTGTCGCGGGAATAGAAAACAACAACTAAAAAATGAACATGGCTGCGCTGGTGGAGAATTCCCAACCAATAAACCTCTTTCTTTCCCCTTCCTACCTTCTCTCCCCACGCAGAGAATACGGGGCAAAATCTCTCCCAGGAATTTCCTAGGAGCATTCGGAAGCACTGTGTAATAAACCTTCTTCGCGGGGGAGAAAAAAATAAATATTAGAAGAAAATACTTACGCATCATTTCGAATGTAGGTCACATCTCTTATACCCCGCGACACAATTCCTCACCCGGGGTATATATATATATATATACACACGGACCTCCGGGCGTCTCCACGAACCATACAGCGGGTCGCAAGTAATAATTTCGAAGAGCAGTAACATTCTTATATAACGACCCCCTGCGTCTTTCGAACGGCGCAACGGAAGGGGGAGAATAGGGAGATCCGAGCTCAACCTCTGCATGTCGTCTCCGTACGAAGAATAAAAATGCGAATTGAATATTTTCTGTGCTCCGGCGTTTCCAAGAGTAATTCTAGAAATACTTTGAACGTAAACCGAGCAGATTCCGTTTTTCGCGGATGCGTAATAACAAGGGAGATATATCTTCTTTCTTTTATTGTGGCATTCAAAGACGGAGTTCGAGGTTTATTGTTGAAATGACTCCTTATCCGTTGGCCCTGTCGAGTTTAAATGCACCGTGCCTCTGCAGTAATCGATATTCATCGTTTTAATATTGCGATTGTAAGGTTGCATATTTTCAACTGGCGCCATCACTTGGAAATGGGGATTTCCAGCTTCCACGCTGTGATCGGAGTGTGCACATCCGATACGATGAGAAACTTTAATTTAGTTATCAGCACATGGTTTCAGAAAACTACTCCATACTTTCTATATTTGTCATCACTGTTTTCATTAGCTAGGGTTAGAACCCGCACATTACTTCTCGCGGCACTTTTTGTCAAGTCTTTCAAGAGCTATCTTCACTCTTCTGCATTAAAAGTTGACTAGGATAATCATTTGCAAGTGATTCCTAGTATCGTGTAGATGCTTTGTGGTGCTAACTTCACTCTTCTGCGTTAGAGGTTGAAGATTCTGATTTAGAAGTGATTCCTTATATTCAACCTTTCTAGCTAGAGCTATCATCATCAGCAGAAATTAACCAAGTTCAAACACACAGCCTCTGACAATAGTCTTAGCTTTCAATTACCTTTACGTTATTTTGCCTTACTAGTGAATTAATTTCCAGCGAACGTGCACTCAACCAGAACATTTCTGGGCTTTAGCTTTTGTGAGCTGATCTTTACTACGCATTTGCTTGCGTTATCAGTCTCCGTAAATTTGGAAATACATTAATAGGATTTACAACCAAGTGGTTACTGTAAAAATGGTAATATTCACAAAGCTGTCAATATTTTATGAATAACTATGATTATTTTAAATGATTTATCTTATGAACGGTTATGTAATGTTTCATTATATTGTTGCTGTTGCAGCTGGCCGTGAACTTGATGGAGACTCTCGGGGATACCGCAGCGCCGAAGAACAAGCCAGAGAGCTGACCAGGAGCATTCGCAGAGAGGTCAACAAGCTGTCGGAGAAATGGAACGCCCTCATCGACCGCTCTGATCAGTGGCAGCGGAAGCTGGATGATACCTTAGCGGTAAGTAGAAACAGATAAATATATTTTCCGAACGTCGTTGTGAATTCTTACACCATGTACGTATTTTGTACTGATACTCAGTGCGGAAAACAGTGTACGAATTGAAGGGGTGAGGTCTTGGTATTTTCGGATATTATACTCAGTTTTTTTTTCAAGTGTCTTACATCTTGGAGAAAATTTCTCACCATGATGTTCCAAGATTGGACAATTGCATATGTTCAGAATTCCTTCCAGGCCAGGAGCGTATATTCCAGGCTAGTTAGGCTATCTGCGAAGCCTGAAGCCTAGAAAGTAAAATACTGAAGAAAAATCGATTAGAAACTGTGAATTAACCTGAATTCAAAAAGACGATAATGGCGCTTCTGAAGTTTGCAATCTGAATTCTTAGGAGTTGGCAACCTGAATTTTTATAAGTTTGTAACCTGACTACCGTTGGGATGGCAACGTGGCTTTCGTGAAGACGTCAAGAAATGCCTAGTCTTCTCCCTTCCTCCATAGCCATCACAGTGAGCTAGTCAAGGTCTTAGTAATATTACACCCTATTATCATTTTGTTAAAAATAGCAATTACCAAATATTTAATTGTGTAACCCTCCATCTCTAGAAGGCAACTATGTAATATCCAAATTTACAGTTCCAGCCTCTCAGAAAGAAAATCCTGCGTACGCTAGTAATTCGAACCCTGGATACCGTAGCGCACTACGCTAGCCACGACTCCGCAACGAAGGCCGACGAATGTAACAGCGGGAATGAATCAAGGACGGGGGAAGGTTGCCCAAAATGAGCGCCATCTTACTGATTAGGAACGTTTAGGAATAATGGGAAAATTTGTGATTTTGATGGACAGAGAAAGAAAATTCTGAATCAACTTCAGGAATTGTCACAGTGAATGATTTCTCTAATATGAGGGTTAAATTAGTAGCAAATTTTATTCCGCAGTTCAATGCCATTAAAAAATAAACTATCGTGTACCTTGTCGAATTGGCGTGCTAACGATGAAAGGTGGTTAAGGATTCAACCCTCCATAAAATACACTCAATATGTAGGAGGAATAAAACAGCATAGATAGTGGTAATATTTTAATGAAAAAAAGTTCCTTTTTGTTGAAAAATTGCATAATATAAGCTTTAAGAGTTGGAAACCTGATTTCTTAGGAGTTTGCAACCTCACTGCCGTTAGCATGGGAATGTGACGTACTTCAAGACGCCGAGAACGAGCAAAACGACGTTTATGGAAGCCTTGTCCTCTCCCACCATATCCTAGTACCATGTGTCATAGTGAAATAGCCCAGACCTTGAACTCAAGATATAGGAGTATGTGAGTGTGTGTGGGGAAGGTGGAGTAGTAAAGCCCGTGTCCAAAAAGCCCTTCGTCGAATCGTAGGCGCTCCCGTACAATTGAGATATGCTTCCTTAGTTACTCCTTGAGAATGCCGAATGGGATGGTAACTTAAACGAAGACCACCGATGCTTTCTCCCATGGAACGGCATGGCTGTGACTAGCCTTACGGTACAAGTAAGTGATCGTAAATCATCTAAATTGTGGCTGAAGATAATCAGAAATATCAACCAGGTTTGCAGTAATGATGATTACGTTCTAATTTTATAGTTCGTTATGATCAGCGGATGATACTGCACACATTTTGAAAGTTCTAATTTTCCAAATTAAAATGCAGAAACTGTCATACAGTATATGCAAATTTATAGCACAATACACTGCACTGGTTTCCATATTTAGGTGGGAATCACCAGTTTTGGAATATTTACATAATGGCAGACAATGAACCTTAGCCGGGTGCGTATATGATGTGAATTATTTACAGAACACTCTGGTGGCAAGAGGGAAAATTAATTAAATGGAGAGAGGATTATTCCTGCCAACCACGTGCTAAGGAAGGCGCAGTTTTCAGGCTTGAGGTTGTGTTGTCAGTGTTGCCTACCGAGAAAGTCGGGTTAGCTCGAAATTTCACTTTCTGCGATAATTTTCTTTGGTTGTTGTAAGGATTGTGATCCGAGCCGGTGAGCAATATTCCTCCACCAGGAATCTAACTATGGACCCGTTGGGTACAAGCGAAAGCGTAGGCCAATACACATTCGAGGAGGCGTTGGTTATACAAAAAAAAATTGAAGTTCTACTAATTGGAATTATTGTCTTGAAGTTGGATACACTAATATGATAGGTCTACAAAGAGATTTATATCACACGAACGTCATGACATGATACTGAGCATGGAGGTACTGCGACAATCTCGTCACGACCTTCTAAAAAATTGAGATGGGAACAAGACCAGACCATTCGAAACGTGACCAAGTTTAGAATTTAGTAAATTAGAATGCAGACTAGCCCTGCATGAAAATTTCACCAAAAACAAAATTGATTTACTATGCGCGTTATTCGGACATTATTTATAATAGATTATGTGTGTTGTGTAATATTTGTTTTTAGTTTGTTTTATAAGTATTATTTTTATACTTCTGTATCTATTATTTCGATAGTCAAGACTCCTATCAAGACGAGACTAAGACTTAGATATCGACACAAACATATTCTCCACTCCTTCCCCAAGATGCTATTAGCTACATTCATTCCACAGCAAATACCCTAAAAAAGAAAAAAAGGGGAGTCCTTTTATCAACAGTTAACATATCCCTGCAACGTTATGCAACCTGTTAATTCATTCTGTGGCCTGGGCTGCATACGCTCAAGGATACTATAGTGGATTCATGTCCGAAGTGTGCTATTCTGTATATTTTCCTATCGGAACTCTAACCGCGTACTCTCTGTGGTTATTTCAGTTACTATACTCTGTCAACCGTAAGAATGGAGCAAATGTAATCAGAGGTTCGCGACTTGCGAGAAATCTTATTGATTGTCCGATCGCAGCTGCTGCGCCGGAATGTCGCTTGAGGGAATAGTCCGTATGATGAAGAGCCATGGATACTGTGGTGTAGTTGTGGGACTTTATTTTATGACTTACATACCTCAGTATAATGGTATGTCTGTGGATAAGTTGCATTTAGAAGTAACCAATAAGAAAGCAACAGATCACGTGCTCTTGTATGCATTGTCTTCGTTCTTACTGTGGACTTTGGTATGTTATTTATACCAAACTGGGAAGTGGAAACGTGCAGTTCGCAACACTGGTTGCTGTGTACCTGGCTATTATCGCCCCCTTCCTCCCTGTTTGCAGGTATGTCCCGTTGGGTCATAACTGCCGGGGCACAGGTAACGAAACAGCGTTGCCACATTTCTGGGTGCGTGTTTTGTGGGTGAGAATTAAGCCATCGGGCCCAAGAATGCGTTGCGGTGTCATTCAATGTCCATTGCGTGAAATTAGGTGCGTAAACGCACTGAAGAGTGTCTCTCAGGTGTGAAATGTTGGGAACGCCACAGACTTTATGGGATTCAGAAGTAAGGCATTGTTTAAGATTAGCAGGATGCAAGGTAACATTGAAATGCTTTTTGAGTATTTTTTTAATCCATACAATAGCTAATCAGGACTGGACCTACAGTTTAAAGATGGATCCGAACCATTATGTGCTTCCTTCTTCACTGCGGACTCCAGTACACAGAACCAGGGTGGTTGGTTTTGAAATGTGCCTGGGCCATCATTCTCCTAATATTCTTGCAAAGGCAATTTGGTATTGGACTGTTGTGAGCTGGATGGTAGTTTTTAGATGCTGAAACGATTTACCTACGTTTTACTTCTGATAGAGTAAAACTAGAAATAGAATCATGTCAAAAGAACTTGATTGATTGATTTGGTTTCCAGTGATGAATTCAGGGGGTAAATCCCCTCCGGAAATAGAAAAATCTTCCCCCTCCCAAATATTTAATAACCTGCCAAAGCATTCGACCAAAGCTAAAAATTTGTCAGCCATGTTCACTTTGGCTTTTTCATTCACTTTAATCTAACGTAGAACATGCTTTTTCTGTTTTTTTCTTAATAATATGCACTGATTTATTTTTATTTGTAATTTGAAAAATGGAAATAGTGAACCAATTTAAATATCGTCCGTTTTGATAACTGCTAACTATCATGTAATTATAATTCCTTTTTATTCAAACTCAATAGTTGGCAAATGTAGAGCGGTAGGACTGATGTAATGTGAGATTCTATTGTTGTAACGAATTTTAACTCCTTGAAGACATTTTAACGGTTTTTCTGTCAACGATTGGCTCTTGAATGGCAGTGACAAGCTAGTCTTATCGAAATGTACAAATCACTTAATGTAATTAATTATTAATGATAAGATACAATTTTAAAATATCAGTATTGTTTTTAATATTATTATAATTCGAGCCCCCTTTCGTGAAATTTATTTCCTCCCCCCCGAAGAAAAGTGGCTGGATTCAACACTGTTCACTTTGCTTTTCGGCCACTTTTGGCTAATCGCGAAGATGAGGATGAGTGATCATATAATGAAATTGAGGAAGGGACACTCACGAAGAACACCCATGTCCAGACCGGGATTCGAACCTTCGACCCCTGGCGTCGTAGCGCGCAGTGATAACCACTCCGCCACGGAGGCCGGCCTAGAGGAACTTGAAACCTTCATACTTCCTGGGAGATGGGCGGAGATGAATCAGAGTGGCCAAGAAAAACTCATAATAGAATCATCGTCACTGACACAGGGGCAAAAGAATTAAGAACTAGTTAATTGCCACATCAGCGTATTAAGATCCCCCCCCCTTTCCCCCAATGGTACTTGGAAGTCGCGAGTTCATTGGCCCATGGGTGTGGATTGGGTGGAGCTGGTTATAATGGCTGCTCTGGACATTTTGTTTCTAACAATGCTTCGTTTCGTAGGCCTGGGACGCGTGGGTTGTTCAAACTTTCTAGAACAGTGATGCGAACAAATTTAAATGGAGGTTAGTAGTCTTTCATTTCATTGCCTAAGTTTTATGGCCGTTGTGTTCCTAGTGTGGGTTTTGTTACTTTTTACACCCATACTTTTTTATATCGTTCCAATTTTTGTAAAGTTTCGTTTCTTATTATTGTTCTTCGTTCTCTCTTGTTTGAATACATGGTATGATGCTAGTCTAGTTTTTAATCTACATATTTAGCGGTTTTAGTTAATGAGCGCACACCAGCAATATGTAAGTTGTTGCAGATACCGTAATCAGTGAAAATGTTACACTCCTTTCCTTTCACGTTTAATCCTTTTTGTGGGTTATTCTCTTCGTGTTCAATCCTTTCCGTTCCGCCTGATTCTTCCTACCTGTTCCTTTTAGTACTTAATTTTTTTCTATAGATTATTCATTTCTTACTTATCTCCTTTCCGATTGTTCTATATTTGTTAAATTATTTTCGTGCGTAATTCTTTCCACGATTGTTCGGTTTGTGCTTTGTTCTTTCCTCGATTGTTCCGTTTTTCATGAATTCATTCCCCGATTGTTCAGTTTTTGATTAATTGATTCCCCAAATTGTTCCTTTTTTGATTAATTCATTCCCCGATTGTTGCGTTTTTCATTAATTAATTCGCCGATTGTTTATTTTTTCATTAATTCATTCCCCAATTGTTGGTTTTTCATTAATTAATTCCCCAATTGTTCCTTATTTTATTAATTCATTCCCCGATTGTTGCGTTTTTATTAATGAATTTCCTTTTTGTTGCCCTTTTTCTCAATCCTCTTCGTTACTTATTTCTTTGGTGGTTAGTTCTTTTCGTGCGTTATTCCTTTCCTGCTCAGTCCATTCTCTTATTATTCCTCTTCTGAATTATTTCTTCCGTGCTCGATTCTTTCGGTGATTATTCAGTTCTTCCTTAATAAATTTCTTTGTTTTTCCCTACTTCGAGCACTCCTTTACAGACAAGGGCCATAAGTGCCACAATTGTTCTTTAATGCCCTGACATTATAATCTGTCCTACAAACCCATTTCTAGTTGTTGGAGTTTAGAGTTCGATTCCTGAATGCGAGCATATGGTCTTTGTTAGTGTATTTTGAACTTATTTTCACATTTCCACGCCCGTTGTCATCCTCAATAGCGTCTTATTGAATCCCGTACAATTTACTTCACTTTTCCACTTCGAGATTTATCGCAACGATGAAGGTGGACCAAGATTATTGTTGTTTAGGATTTAGTTTATTTTACTTCGCTTTTCTGCCACTTTTGGCTATTAGCGAAGATGATGATGAGCGGTGATATGATGAAATTGATGAAGGACACTCACAAAGAGCACTCATGCACACGCCGGAATTCGAACCCGGGACCCCTGAAGTCGTAGCGCGCTGTGCTAACCATTCTGCCAAGGTGGACCAAGAACCTTTTCTCTAATGCTCCAACCATCGTCTTTAAACTGTAATGACGTAATAAGAGAAGTAACCGAGTGGCATGGAAATTGGCTTTTTAATAGGTTTTCGCAACCTCCCACATATGGCATCGCGCATACCGCAATACGTCAGAAGGAAACCCCCTTTGACAACCTTATGAGGCCCAAACGTGTACAATGCCTGACCTGAAAGGACGGTGCAAAAAGGAAAGTATTGTAGAAGAAGAAAAGAATGAATCGGCTGAATACAGTGAAGAAGGCGTGCCAGAAAACGTGTCAGCTGTCTCCCCCTCCCTCCCCCCGCCACACTTTCAAGCCGATACATAACATGTTTGGTTCCCCCGGCCTCCCAACATGTATGCTTATCACGTAACATAGGAACCTTTTAATCTGAAGTCCCAGCCTGTCGGAGACACATTCTCCACGAATGGAAGCGTTGCAAATGTACATTAACGTTCGGAAACTGCATGTTGGGCTTATTTACCATATTGCGTTACGTTACATGACCTCCCCGTTATACATTTCCCAATTATACCAGAGATTTGAGGATATATATCGACATGTGATGGCCATACGTGCTGATATCGCTAGAAACGCAAGCTGTAACGGGACCACCTCACGGGAGCGGCATTCAAAAAGGGCTGTAAAGCGAAGTTGAGAAGTTAAAAGGGGCGGATCTGGCAGTGTGATGGTAGTCGAAGAAAATTTCCCTCAGTGTGGGAGAATTTTCTTGAGCGTAATGGAAATTCTGTCAGAATTTCCCCCTTTGAAAGACGGGAATAAAACAATGACACGCAAACCCTACACCGCGATTGTTTCTGTTTCTTAGCGTCTTTTTTCTTTTTTTTAATCGGGAACAATGGGGGCAAACGTGACCAAACACTTCAAGACTTCTCAAGACAAAACATACGTCTCTAAAATCGAGACAAGTCTCCATCTAGTTGGAGACTTGAGTAAATTAGATTGTAAACAGTAGCGGGGATTGGGTGCCAAAACAGAAGCTATCTTGGTAGATAAGGCTTAGCTTTAAGAGGCCATATTGCGGGGATAAAAGTGGGGAGCAACTGTCCCCAAACTCGCGCGCCCTAATCGCTGCCACTCACTGTAAGACATGAAGCATAAAAATAACTAGGCGACTTATATTCGGATATGCTAAGGGGAGAGGGTACCCATCTTATTGTTCTTTGGTGAATGAAGGGGTAATTACAAACAGACATGAATGACACAACGCAAGCCCCACAGAAAATTATACTAACTGTGAATCAAGACGCCAGAGCCACGTTATCCTGCAAAATGCAGTACGTGGTGGGGAGGTGGACATTTGCGTGTCTTCAGAAAGGGCCAACCCTTTCACCCCATGAAATGAATGAGTAGCACATTATTATGAAACATTAATTTAGTAAAATATCAAAAAGTATCATGAAATTATAATTCATAACAATAATTATGAAGCATTGATTTTGTGCAACATCAGTTGGTATAATAAATTAACACTCATAAGAAAAACAGGCTTGTTCATTAGTCCATTTATATAGATCTCTGCAAAACACAATCATGTCGACATGTATAATACACACAACACCATCTGTTGAGGACTGGTGTTTCTATTTTAAGGGGTTTGGATTGTACGTTGATGCGTCGGTTTTATTTAAAATTTTCAGATCGATTAACCAGTATGCTATCGTGAAAATCTACTTAAAGAAAGGATGTTACAGGACCGAACCTATTAACGATAGCGATTAGAAAATACAAAATAAACAACGCTGAGACTTCTTACTATGTGCTTGTATTTGGAGCTATTATGTGGCGTTCTAATCGCTCTAAATTGATCGATCAGGACGAAGAATATGAATGCTGAATTGAAAGATGTGAATGATCGGACACGGTTCCATCTAGGATCCCAATATCCAAACCGTGGCTTATTAACGCACTACACCTTGCAGGCCTGACTGTTTACCTTAAACATTTAAAAGTTAATAAGGAAAATACACTTTGCCAGAGACCAGTTAGCATACAGTGGATGGTTTCCTTCCTGTTGCCATTTGTGCACGGTTCTTGAATTTGTTGATTTTTGTTTCAAGTCCACTTTATGCACATATAGGCTAATCGGGACTGGACCTACAGTTTAGAGTGGGATCCGAATCACCGTGTGCTTCCACCGGGTATCGAACCCGTGACCCCTTGATTACAAGGCGACTACGTTACCACTACGCCATCGGGGAGTCCCCTTGGTCACGGTTGTATTCGAGATTTACCATGACTTTTTTCAGTATTCTGTCGAGCGAGGGATTTTTCGTTGGAAAGGGGGATATTCCCACGCCACCCTTGAGGGAATTTCTGAGAAACGATCCGACTCTCACTGGGCGGGAGGTGGCGCCTAACAGTGTTGCCATTGTTAACGCAAGTGAGGGTCCTGAGCACCAGCATGTGTGCTTTCTTTTACGCGCAAAAAACTCCGGAAAACAGTCTTTTCTCGAGATGCTCGGAAGTGAGTGCCGTGTCCTTGCGAAGGTTCAGGCAACTTGTCCGTCCGTCCGTGTGGGTGTTCAAGATTTAAATCTGGGAACCTTCCACAGGAAAAGTGCACAGATTTCCATACCGCTACCAAGAGAAGATGTGATATACTTTTTTATTTTTATAAAGTAATTGTTTCCTGTCCTGTAACTTGACACCCAAGCAGGAAACTCAGGACGTGATTAAGGCTAGGCGAAGAACTGCCCGGCGCTTGTTTTCTTCCAGATTTTGTTTTGTTTTGTCGTGCAGCTCTCGTGCAACGAGCGTAGGTGTAAATGGAGCCCAGAGACTGAAGCCAGACGGGTTCACACACTCTGGCAGTGACCTGGCCGTGAGTGTGTAGTTTGATACGCGTGTTACCTGACGGTGATGTGTGAAGTGTGGATCAGGGTGCCTCGTGTGAGCAGAGTGATTTAGTGTACGAGGAAGATGGTGAGCGTAGTCCAAACGTTCGCCGTCCTTCGTAACGGGGAGGTGAGTCTTAGTGAGTTATGTAAGGTCGTATGTGCCTTGTAGGTTACCAGGACGATGCTTGTTTTTTTGTTTCTGAGCCAGCGTGGTACCCTGTGTCTTATTTGTAGTTCCATGTTGCCAAAATCATACCTTTTTCTTTTGCCTGGTTCCATCCTTGCATTCAAAGGCGTCGGTTTTGCTTTCGGTAGGATTGTTAGTCCTAAGCACAAACCCCAACCTGGAGGCCGTCACCTTCGACCTTTCCAGCGTGGATGTCCCTACCAGTAGCTACCAGATCGTATGACCACGGAAACCCTCTCACCCCGGCCGATCCCCGTGGCGCACTGGTTAACACAGCGCGCTACGTCGAAAGGGGTCCAATGTTCAAATCCCGGTCTGGGCATGCATGTTCTTTGTGAGTGTCCCTTCATCAATTTCATCATACCATCGCTCGTCCTCTACTTCGCGATTAGCCAAAAGTGGCAGAAAAGCGACGGTAAATAAAAATCTAATCAAATCTTTCTGCTGGCGTTGTCCAATGGAGGGCGGCAACTTCCGATCACGTGGTTTCTTCGCCACCAATAGCGCTTACCTTCCGGTTGGTAGCATGTCACAACCTCTGTACCCACTCCAGGAGCGCCGACTTGTCAATATTATTGGGGGGGCTCTGATCACTGGAATAAATTAATGAATGACTCACTCTCTCCCTTTTTTAAGTTTTCGCCTCAGTGTTCGGAATCTCATAAAAGCCCATGAATTCCTCAAAAATATCAAAATTTTCATTCACAGTTCTAATGCAGAATATTAATTGTCCACGGATGGATATGTCACAAGTTTCGTCAACCATAATAGCAAAATATTCCCAACTTTTAATATCTGCTACCACGGAGCGCAAAACAGATTTCCCTAATATATGAATGATCTCGTTCTGAATGTCATGTTCGAGCCATTTGTAGCTCGAACGTCCCATCCACTACCCTAGTTCATGCACATCGTCTTTTGAAATTCTTTTTAGTAAAAATTTTAACAATACTCATAATTACATACTTAGTATATAGTAATAAGTCATGTGTTTTGCTGTCTCTGGTCATAGCTCCCCCAAAGTTGATGGTTTAGCGGTGTCAGCCCCCCAAAGTTGATGGTCTAGAACATTTCAAATGTGTATTTAAAGTTAAGTTCATGGGGCACAATTCAGAGTAAACTTTACAAGAGAAGCAAAATAATACATTAGATCCTCTTAAGCAAAATTATTTTTGGGACTCTGCCCCCACATCGTTAGCATTGGGGGCTCGAGCCCCTCCCAAGCCCCATGGAGTCGGCGCTTATGACCCACTCTAGAACTTCGATTTCATTGGTGATTCTCATTGCATGACCAAACGTCCCGTTTTAAATGTTGTGTTTCTTTGTTACAAAACTAACATTAACAGATTCCTGATTTATCTACGTGCATAAAGTGGCATTCATTAAGTGCCCAAATGCTAGTTGGTTTTTACTTCAGATAGGTACTTATAGGGCAGATTTTGGGTGGTCTTAACATTTTAGACTAGATGTCAATCTCCAGTTATAGTCAATAGAGAATGAACTGCCATTACCAAAGTGTAACGGTTCTAAACATTTGTTGGATGCCTTATGGCCAACAATGTTAGCATGGCTTTTTTCTAACGTTAAAGTTCGCCCCCTCCCCCACAACCACTTCAGCTTAACAAGCATCCTCTGTGTCGTAGTCTTGACAGCGAGTTAGAGAGATATAATGTAAACCGCCTCTGGTTGTGTGTGCCCATCTTCAAGATAAGGCACATCCGCCATTAATTTCTTGACTCTTTGCTGGTACAGGGTAAACACACCCAAACAGAGCTTCGTTTGTGCATTTCGCCTTAAATTCCTACTTGGCCTCGCATGGAAAGCTTGCTCTCGGTAAATATAATTCCAGCCGTAAGATGGAGCCACCGTGAGATTTATGCGGCAAAAGTGATGCTGCAATGAGAGTTTTGTGGGTTTCCCTTCAGTCTGTGTGCGTTAAGATCAGAATTTTGGCAGTTTCAGCCCATACATATTTTATTAACGTTTGCTGTTTTTGTTTGTATTGACGGTGTTGAGGTACTGGAAAATATCGCAGTCATGTTTACTGATATCTCTTCACATATTCAAGTTTCAGTTACAGAATATTTTTTTTACGGGATTATTTTTTTGTATCGTTAATCACAGTCTACAAGTAATCAACATAGAAAACAAGTTCTAATTCATTTACTATGTTACCTCGATACACCCCATAGGTACAGTGGGGTGCTCAAATATTGCTCGGAAATTTGTCCACGACTGTTTTCGTTAATATTTACGTCTTTTTAAGCAATGGATCTTACGTCCTCTGGCGCAGAGGCTGTCAGCTGCTTGTTTGGCGTTTTGTTCCAATTCTTGAAGCTCTCATTGGCTAAAGCAAAGAGAAAAGAAATATTATGATGGGCAATTTGCTTGGTAATACTACATTCCCCGTCTAATGGGGATAATTTATAGTATTCTAATTAATTAGCATTAGATTTTCGTAACATTTGTTGATTCCCAAGTAGGCAAATTAAGAAATTGAACTTTTAAAAATAATCATTATCTTATAGGCATTCTACGACCAAAATTCTTTTAATTCTAATTCCCATGTACAAGAACCTAGTTTTTATTTCAGTCCGTGAAGTTGACAAAGAAATCATCTGAGGGGGCAATTGCTCCTGCTCGCCCCTCCTTGCGGACGCCCTTGGATCTTTTATTTGGGCTGAAAGAGCACTTATTTATCAATTGTTTTGTGATTGATTTTATTTTACTTCGCATTTCTGCCACTTTTGGCTAATTTGCGAATATGGGGATGAGTAATGATATGATGAAATTCATGAAGGAACACTCAAAAACAGCATCCCACGTCCAGGCCGGGGTTCGAACCCGGTGTCGTAGTCACGTTTTTCATGTTCGGTAGAGGACGGTAAGAGGAAATACTCCACTTTGGCGCCGTCACCGTTTCAGAGATACCTACGGTTTGCATATGCGGAAGATGTACACATGGGAGTAACTTGAGGCCTATGTTTGGGGAAGGGGCAGAATAGCACTTGGAGAGCTTAACTTTTCGGGGAGAGGATCAGAATCGAAAAGTTTTTCATCCCATAAAAAATAACATCCATGATTATTTTGCTAAATAACGGTGACATTTTGCGAAATCTTAAAAGGTACCTTTAACTTGTAAATTTTAATAAACCTGAAAATTATAGAACAAATTGTATACAGGTCAAATTTATATCAGGGCTGCAACACTGATCAGGCGAACTTCTAAACGCCAGTTTTGTCATGATGGCGCCTCCTTCATACACTTGAACCAGCGAAGAGCAATGATTTCTCGTGATCTGGAAGCCAAAAACTTAGACATTCTCCGAGAAATTAAATTTCAATATCTCTGTGCGTGCTTACCACGCCACCAAGATTACAAACAGAGGAAGAAGCTCGACAATGGCCTCAGGTCGCAGGCAGATGGGTGGAAAGACATTCGCAGCGCAGTGGCTCATAAGTGACTGCATCTGCATTCCAAATATTCTTCTTCTTGAGGTTCACAGGCACTAACTCAGACTAGATAATATATGTTGATCAGCAATAGGTCTATGCTAAAATGCATCAAAGTTGTGCAGTCCTACATGCAGAAATCTACTAGATAAAAAAATACGGTTTTTAATTGAATGCCCCTGTATCTAAGCATGGGTAAACACACACACATATTATTTGCTTACACGCAGTGCCGGTGATTGGGGGGGGGGCGAAGTTGCCCCTTCCACTTTTCGCCACTTTTGCCCCCGCACTGAGCTAAACCTTATCTACAAAGGGAAATAAATATACTGTCTTTACCCCCCCACCCCGGTTTTGGAACCCAATTGCCGCCACTGCTTACACGCGTGGGTCCGAGGCGTGTATGTGTGCGAAACCTGACTCAGAGTAATGTGCAAGATGAGAGAAAATCGACAAGGCCAAAAAAAAAAAAAATGCCCCCTCCCCACCTCTTTGGTTAACGATTCCCGCCTTCCCATTATCGTACCTTTAATATGCATGGAAATTTAAGTTTTAAACGGACATCTTAATGGGAGGGAAGGGGTCGCTTTGTGTCGGTGCAGATCGTGTACGAGCCGGAAATTGAATTTCAGTTGTTTTTGGCCTGTTAGGTTGGTACGCGCAAGAACTAACTACAACAATCCTGGTTTCCTTATTATCACTATCACAGTGTAATGTTTTTCTCCTATAGGCACTACATTGGCGGTTTGGAAATTCATATCTTGCAACTTTAATAGTGTTCTTTATTGAATTATGACAGAAAGATGTTTGTTATTTTAGAATAATATCGTTGATGAAATTTAATACATGTAGAAACCCGAATCGGGTTCTAGTTCGAACTCTTCCCTTTTTTGACAACAGTCAACAATGAAACACAGTTAAGTTTCTAAAAATTTAGTATTGTTACCACTAGGTATGGCGCAGGATATTCCCATCACGTAGTTGCTGTGTTCAGATATTCTGTGTCGGGGAGGACTGGTAGTGATTGGCTTACAGAATTAATGAAAGTGACGTAACACCTATGAACTGGGTTTCTTCCAGGATTTTGGGGGATGTAAGTTCGTTTCAGGGAGTGTAGAGGTAAATTATTATCAAAATGATCAAAAATTGTCCGTTTGTGAAAAATCGTTGGATGTTGAGGTTGTTTGTATAAGCCATTGCCGTATGAGAATGTGGCTTTGGTCTTGCGAGAAAATGGTTAGGAATTTGTTATGAATTGACAAATCCAATAGCGTGGCTAGGAACTTCATGAAGGGGAGGGGATATGCTTTTTTTTTTTTTTACAGCAGGCCATATTTTTCTGCATTTAATTTTTTGTTAAGGTAAGTTGGGTCTTGTATGATCCCGAGCGGACGAAAACAGGTCCTCTGCGGAAGTAGTAACTCGACCAATGAACACGTGAGAGGAGAAGTGAGTACATGGAGGGGAAAACGTGGCTGCAGGCCGTTTACAGTAGTGCGCACTGCTTTGCCCCGCACACTCGCATTCGCCCCTTATCTACCGTTATCCGCGGCCTTTCTCCACACATTCCCGAGACAGAGTGTAACGAGAGGTTTCTGTAAAATCGAGACTAGACCGAGACTTACTGTTCAATAGTCTCGCTTCGTTCGATTCTTTAGTAAGGTATATGAAAATTTCGCATAACTTTGAAACTGGGAACGAAATAAAATAAATGAAAATACTGTAAGAGATATCCGTTCAGATAAATCGCAGAGAATAAATAGAAAAATGCACATTTGAGAATAGTTATAATAACAACAAAAAATAATTAGCTCGGCCATGTGCGACTACCGATAAGAGCCCATATGAATTCTGGAAAAATAGAATTAGCATGAGCGGATAGGCTTAATCCGATACACTGGATCTGTGCTTCATTGCCGCGATAAGCCACGTATCACGTATAATGGGGGATATAAACCGTTTAGCATTACGTTACTATGCGCACGAGGGGAAATTTAGAGTTAATGCATTCGTATCATATGTAAATGCATATTTCTGTTTCATAATGAATAGCAATGAAAGAAAATTGGAAATACGGGGATGAAGAGAGATACTGAACATGGAGAGAGGGGGAAAAGTGAGAATAATGGCAAATTTGGGAAGGTTTGGAGACGAGAGCATGAGACAATATATGGTATGGTTGTATCCAGTTGCCGTTTCTCCTGGAAAACAAGTGATATTTTTTTTTCTCTTCATTGTGCCTTTTTACGTGGAAAGAAAATAATTCGAAGCAAAGTATTGGCCTTCGTGAGAAAGTGTTTGCCCCCTGGAAAAATGTAGTTTTGACCCATCTCAAGGATGAGGATGAAATAGTAATTTTGCATGGAATTTAAGAAGCGACTCGAACCCGGTACCTTGGACATCGAGATCGTCAGTGCACCATTCACAACACCGAAGCGGCTATAAAACTCAAAGCAATGCCGAAAATAAAACTTTATATATGTAAGCAAGCATCAGCTAGATTTAGTGACTTTTCACTGGAGTTGGCAACTGTGTCCATATGAAATAAAATTCACAAAAAATCTTACGCGCGTTGGCAACACTGGCACCCGTCAAACAGAAGCCATTATCTCTCCCTTCCTTGCACATCTTCTTCCCTCGTTATCGAATGGCAGGCTTCAGAACCTTTTAGTATGCGAAACTGTTCCAATAATATAAAACGTAACGACTCCGATAGCTGCAGTCAAACGGGTAAATTTTGTTATCGGCGAATGGTCTTACGCAAGCAGTCAGTTTCTTCTTATTATTTCATTTGACGTTCAGGTAAATATGCGCCCTAAAGAGTTGAAGCTGTAAGTAACCCTACTAACAACTTTCGTAACGGTAAGTTCACGACGAGCAGTTAGGCGAGTTTCAAAAAAGGAAAACATCGATTCATTTTCGCTATTACGTTCCGTGAAATACGATCTCGTTCAATTTGAAATGGAAATATTACCTGGAAGAGACGGTGCTCAGATTTAGGTCAATTAGCTGCCGAAATAGCTCCATTACATTGAATGTGATAAAGTTACATCACTGCATAAGGAGTAGATTGAATGCTCGGGTAATTTTGAAGATCTTGCTATATTGGATCATTTACAAGCCGGCGTCCCTGATATAAGAATCTTCATTATAAATTTTAAACAACTAAAATTGTAAAGCCCTTTCGAAACCAGGTTTCTTTCTGATCGTTTCATGTGTTCCGTGAGACAAATTTTGAAAATATGCTAAAAAATGAAGAAAAGAAATGTATTGCTGAAAGTAGCAGTCGCGTACACGTCTCCTGAATGAAGCGAAGGAGCTTACTGTTCTGGTGCTTTCGCAACTGATTCCAAAGCGTTTCAGCCGATACGGAGAAAGAGTTGGAGAAGTAGTTCGATCTGTGGACGGGGATAGGGAGAGCTTGTGTCGCGATCATGAAATTCGTAAAGAAATTGGAAACTTGAAAGGAGATAGGAAGGTGACTTGAGGTTAAGAATTTTGTAAAGCAAGACCATATTGTGCCACCGTACGTCTTTCTTGCATCCATAGTCAACTTGAGAAAGTAAGGCGATAGATAGACGTTCCCGATATTTTTAATTAAAAATGTAGGTATCGTACGCAGGCATTCTGAACACTTTGCAGACGTCTAGCTAATTGACCTGTGACGTCGGAATAGTCTAAATAAGATCCTCATCGTCGAGGTTTGCTTAGAGGCAGAAATGCAACTTAAAATAAGAACAACAAAAGTACAACGCGAGCAATTGTTTTTTTTTTCTCCCACATGTACGGCTACCACTATATAAGCATTGGCTAAACGTACATATGTGTGCGTGCGTCCATATATACAATTTGCCGCCACAATTATCATCAGTTTCTGTTGAGCAAACTTAGTCGACATACGCTTCCTTTTTAGACACGTCTGCATACGTAACGACAAAAGCTTACTTGTTAATTTGATTTTAGTTTTAAGCAAATTGTAAATAAATGCCAGAAAATGGACAAAATTCAAGTGCACACATACACATTCATAATATATCGTTTTGATCGGTTCAGCTGCCTCTTTCTGTCGTCCATTTACATACGCATCAAAATTCACGCAATTTCCTTTCGCATAAGTCAAATTTTCCACAAAAAAGCACAACGGTGAATTAAGCATATATCTGCATTACGATTTGACAGGACATTCAAAATCGAATTGATGTTTGCGGAAGCTCTCCGCGAATACATGCTGTCAGAAATCTATCACAGAAATGTGTGATATGACCAGTCAACCGGTGCAAGATTTTAAAGAGAGATGGATCATGACAGTATATTGGTCCCCTACTAATTTTGCCTTCTCTCTCTCTCTATCTCTCTCTCTCGCCAACTGTCCGTCTCTATCTCTCTCACTTTCCCTCTCTTTCTCCCGCTCACTTTCCCTCTTTCTCTCTCTCGTTCACTTTTACTCTTTCTCTCGCTCACTTTCCCTCTTTCTCTCTCTCTCTCGCTCACTTTCCCTCTCTTTCTCTCTCTCGCTCACTTTCCCTCTCTTTCTCTCTCTCGCTCACTTTCCCTTTCTTTCTCTCTCTCGCTCACTTTCCCTTTCTTTCTCTCTCTCGCTCACTTACCTCTTTCTTTCTCTCTCTCGCTCACTTTCCCTTTCTTTCTCTCTCTCGCTCACTTCCCTCTTTCTTTATCTCGCTCACTTTCCCTCTCTTTCTCTCGCTCACTTTCCCTCTTTCTCTCGCTCACTTCCCTCTTTCTCTCTCTCGCTCACTTTTCCTCTCTTTCTGTCGCTCACTTTCCCTCTTTCTTTCTCTCTCGCTCACTTTCCCTCTTTCTATCACTTTCCCTCTTTCTCTCTCTCTCTCTCACTTTTCCATCTCTTTCTCTCTGTCGCACTCGGGGATGGTTTCCAGACGAGACGAGAGTTGCCAGTTTCTACGTGTCTTCTCGAGTTGAAAATACCTGCAACATTCTGTCTCGTTTCGAGTTGTAAATACCAGTTTGATTCCCGAAGAGCAAGTCTCGGTCTCATGCCTTTCTCGAGATAGTAAAAGTAATATATGCAGCGTGTCACCTCGCAAACTTTCACAGCATGTAGAGCTTTTCGTTACGACCAGGCGCGGCCGCTCATAAGGACGGTGATGCCATATTAAGCCACAATCTTCAACACACGGACACGACACAACACAACTTCCGAGGGAGGATTATACTGGCGTCAGTCTGCAACGTCAACAGAAAGGGAAAGAGAGCGAAGGCAGGGAGAGCGGGGCGGACCCGTTCACCGGGAAAGACAAGCGCTGACGCTGGGCCGCTTGCCACCGAGTCTCGTAGCGAATGTCAGGGAATGCTCTGTAGAATAAGTGTGCAAGAAGGAAGGTCGTGAGTTCACTCGCAAATTTCGCGTTGAACAGAAGGATGAATTTCGTTTACAAGCATGTCTGAAGAACATTTCTGGTAATATTGAAGTTTTCACTGTAGAGCTTCTGATAACGCAGATATCACCTTTCCAGTGAGATATTTATTTTGGTGCCCTATTTCACATATCAATTAGTCATGTTGGACAGGAAACGTTTTTACTAGAAATTTTCACGGTCAATGCACGTAAATATTCTTCGCATTACTGTTAAATAATTATTAATTTATTATAATATGTGCAAACGTGCAGAATATGATATTCGGTAAACACGAACATATCAATTTCTTATTACGTTGGCTGTTATACGAAATTCATCATTTAATCGCACATTACTAGTAGAGCAAATTTGTGAGCTATCGCCCCTCCACTTTGGTTCACCACGAGCCGCCACTGGTTACGAAGATATTCGGTGCCATCCCCACTCCCCCCCCCTCTCTCTCTCTCTCTCTCTCTATATATATATATATATATGTCTTTCTCGCCCTTTCTTCTCTCTCTTTCCCTTTCTTTAACTCTCCTTCCTTTCCTCTTTTCTTTCTTCCGTTCTGTCTTTCTTTTGCTCTTTTCCTCTCGCTCTCTTTCTCTCTGTGAGAACGGACTATGAATTAAAATGTAACATGCATATTTTCAGTTTTTCTATCGTCATATGCGCAGCGCAAATCTTTCTCTTCTTTAAAAGATAAAAAGTAAAAACAGTGAGCACCACTCGTGAAGAAACATGCATCGCTGCGATGAACCTCCCTCAGAACATTACCATTGCACGAACAGAACCTCGTATTCCAATTTGCAACTGCACATCACACTCCTGTGCCCCAATTTGAGGCGCAGCTATTGTACCAAGCTGCGTGTCGACAGGACCCATTGTAGCAACAGCAAACTTGCAAAACAGGGAAATTCGCCGTTGACAAATTCGGGGCTGTGCGTTCGCAAATGGGACACCAGGTGAGAGCAATCGCTCACCTATTGTGAGAGCTAACAATGCGCTACTTCTCAACTGGGAATTAAGATTTTATCTTGCACAGTGTGCCCACTGTCTCACTCGGTGAACCTTGAGTGTTTCCTTTGTCACTGTTTCCACAGCAGAAAGACTGAAACAAAATGGCCACCATTAACCGAATTGCTGGTATAAATTAAATTCTGCACGCATTGTTTGCGCCAAGAATAAGAGATGTTACTGAAAGTTGAAATTTAAAAATGAGTTTTAGTTGAAGAAAATTGACAAGGGTCGTTTCTCTTTTCGCGTTATCATGTTATTGAGATATAAAGCAGGGTTGGCCAGATCGGAACCTGAAATAACGGGCTACCCGGGTACCCAATTACCCGAATTCGAAAGTGTTTGGTCAACTCTAATATCAAGGATTACAACTAGTAAGGAACATGCGACAGGAAACGCATACAGAAGTGCAATCTTTCAAACTGCATATCATCCACGTTGGGTGATGATAACAGTGTTTTAAAATGTTTTTAGCTTTTCAGGAGGTGCGGGCCTCTTTCACTGTCTCTGAGGCATGCATAGGCTCTCCTATTCTCTTTCATGTGTTGGGTTTGTCCTGTGCAGGTTCCTTTACAGCCTTGCACTTTCAACCCTTCTCAATGGGCATTTTACACCCCTTTTTTTTTAATTCTCAGGTAAGTATTTCAGATAAGGGGATATTTCCTTGTATACATTGAAGGATGTAAAATTACTATATGTGCCGACGCACCCAAATTGTACTTCATTAAATTGTAATCTAAGCCAAGTACAAAATACGTTTTTTTGAGCGTACAGTGTATATCGATAACAAGGCTTTGGCTCCGTAACGACGGACAGGTCTATTAAACCCAGTTTAGATATTGAAATATGTTTAATTACTTGTTACTGCAAAGGAATAAGCTGTGTATCTGTGACTTGTCAACCATTGTCAAGACCTTCAAAAAAGTGTACCATATTATCTGCTTATTCGGAAACAGGAACAAGCTGATGTGCTTGCTCTGTCACCAGTGTTCTAAATTCGAATTATTTGTAAGAGATTTTAAATATTAATAATGTATTTGTTAAAAAAAATCAAAATATACAGCATTACTTTCAATAATTGTTCCAGATTCCGTTATCATCATTCAAAGAACTTAGTAGTAGAGCTTTTAGATTTTGACGTTTGTTTTTCTTTTGTTTGGACTATATTTTAAGAAAGCTCGGGAGTCAGCATGATGATAAAAAAAAAGTCGCATTTTTTCGTTGCAGTACACAATACCAAATGATACGAATCCAAAGCATAAATGAGTTTGCAGAACGCTAACATGTCAGTTACATCTCGGAGTCGTGGCGAAAACCTGTCCAGTCGTCGCGTTTACCATTAGTCAAAAGCTTATATCAGTTGTATCTGACATGCGGTTATGGTGTCGTAAATAATTGGAAGAATCGCATGCTGACAGTTGCTTGTTAACAGTGTCCCTGAATTGTTAATGGCGCGCTATATGATCTCCTAACAAGTGTTTCTGTTTTTTTGCAGAAAATGAGGCTGTTCCAGACACACATGGATGACCTGGCTAGTCGACTTTCTGCTGCAGAAGCTATGAAGAGCAGTTGGCAGAGTCCGGCAGATCTGACTGAGGCAGCGGAAATGTTAGAACAGCTTCAGGTAGGTGTTCCGTATGTGAATAAGCCTGGCAGTTATTTTGAGCATTTATATGTGGATCATTGAGCAAATTCGATCGTTCCTAATCATGGGCGTCGCCAGAAATTTTTGTAGGTGGTCAGGCAATTGACAAAACTTAATTAGGAGAAATAATGACAATAATTATTTTTACCACCGTTATAATTATTTTACAATAGTAACTAATATAAATTATTAAAAATAAAATTTTGCTCCAAGTGTTTATTATTATTATATAGGCCTAAATGTGGAGACTTTAATATTCGATTCACTAGATTAGTGAATATCCAGCACAATGGTTTTCCATTCTTTTTAAATTCCATACAATTAGTGTACTAAAATTCATAGTTATTGTATTAACTTTTAAAGGCCTCGTTCAAGAAGAGCTTTAAAAGTTAGGGGAAAATTTTACTCCTAAAGTTTATGTTGTGTGGCCTCTCACATAGAACTCAAACTTTTGAAATTTTGAAAACTGTGGAACCATTTATTATTTGGGTTAAATGATAGAATAAGGAAGCATCAAGTTCTGACCCGAATCCTGCATTTAACACTCATTTTGCCGGCCCCCGTGGCGGAGTGGTTAGCACATCGCGCTACGACGCCAGAGGTCCCGGGTTCGAATCCCGCCCTAAGCATGGTTGTTTGTGAGTATCCATTCATCACTCATCCCCATCTTCGCAAATTAGCCAATAGTGGCACAAGAAGCGAAGTAAAATAATGCAAATCAATCGATTAACACTCATTTTTTTTTATCTAGCTTAGTTTCTACTTTAGTTATTCTGTTTGAATACTAACTAAATGAAATGTCTTTATGTTATTAACAATAAACATAATAAGCTTTTTTGTAACTTGAAATGAACGGTTCAACTTTCCAGGGGGGTCTCGACGGAACCGTTCGACCCCCCCTTTCCCCTACCCCCTTGTTCCTAATTCTTAAATATATTAAGGATCATGACGGTAGGACTCATGTGCGGATTTAGGGAGGACTACAATCCCGGGCCTCCATCTCCAACGTGGAGAGAGGATGCTTTGAAGAGAGTCACAAAACTAAAGAAATCGGATATTTGAAATTTGGTAATAAATATTTAAAAACTTGGCCTAAAAGTTATAACTGAGATAGAATATATGTAGAAGGCCTCTCGAGAAGGCCGCTGGTCTCTACACATTTATAAATGCAGGCATGATAGGACCCAAGGTAGAAGTAACATTAGATTTTGCAGCAGAAATAGCTTATTATAGATCTCTTTATGTGAAATTTTAGAAATAGGGGTGGGACTAGATAATAATGAAGTATATTTTCAGTCAAGAGATGTAACACCTGTCCACAAGTGAGCACAAGTTTATTCTTTATATTCAATATTAAAATGATGGGAGGTAACTTGTGCTGGTTAATTCGGCAAGGCACATATAATGAAGCAATAGACCCGACTTCAATCTCAAACTTGTTGTCTCCTATTGCAAAGCCTCTATTTGTTGGTTGCCTTAAAGGTGTAAGATAGTTGGCCCATGGTTGGACCATTTACGGTTACTGGCGTACGCAAGGGGAAGGTGATGGGGCTACAGCCCTTCCCGAAATTTTGAGAAAATAAAAATTTTCACATGAAAGCAGTAAAATGAAAATCAAAGTTGTAAATACAATTTCCCTTTAAAATGACCCCCGATTTTTTCGCTTTTTAACATTAAAACGAAGGTTTAAAATGGTAATTACGAAATATTTTATTCTGTATCACTCCGCTCTCCCCTAGAATGCCTGTACAATTCCAGTCCCCTCCGAAAAATCCTGCATATGCTAGTGTGCACAGTAACATATTTTTCACCACATTTCTATGCACTTTCATAGCTGAAACACTCAATAACTGCTCAGGTTGTTGAATTTCGCTTGTTATCCTTGATTCGCTACAACCCAAAATAACTGCTATACTATATGGGTTATGTAGATTTTAGGATATCAAAATGGGTTAAATGTGGCAAAATGCATAACATCGTTCTCATAGACTTGCATATAATACAGATAGAATTGAAATAATTGCAATATTGAAATATTTACTACAGGATAAGAACTAGATTCGTATTAACATTTTAGGAAGAAACTAGGTTTACAGTTTGGATGAACCTGAATACTTAATTATATAGTCAGTTGTTATACTAATGGATAAACAGTGTGTGTACTGACTTTGTAATTTTATTTTCTTCCAGAAATTTAGCGAAAGATTAGGGCCAATCCAAAGAAATGTTGAAGATGTTAATGACCAAGCAGCATGGTTTACTTCCAATAATGTTTTACTTTCACATATCAACCTCAACCGGCTAGAGGATCTCAATACTAGGTAAGACCTCGGTATTTACTATAGTAAAAGAACTAGATTCATCTGCCCAAAGGAACACTTTTACAAAAAAGAGATCTCTGATATCTTTTATGTATGATGAATATTTTAGTATTGCAATATAAATTGCAGTAGCAGTGCCATTCTAAGTTAATTAGCAAAAGTAATAGTTAAGAATCTACAAAGTAAATATTTATTTAAGACCTTCAACAGATACATTTATAAATCTCCAATGTAAAATACTATAATGTATGCAATCATATTGTACATTTTAGCATACATAAACATACATTCACACATACATACCCAACCAGGAGTCGAGCCTTGGTGAAAAGCTCATAAATCAGGACAGCAAAAGCCGGCCCCCATGGCGAAGTGGTTAGCACATCGTGCTATGATGCCAGGGGTCCTGGGTTCGAATCCCAGCCTGGGCATGGATACTTGTGAGTGTCCATTCATCATGTCATCATTCGTCCCCATCTTCTCAAATTAGCCGAAAGTGGCATGAAAAGCGAAATAAAATAAAGCTAATTAATCAATGAATCAATCAATCAGGACAGCAGGAAAGAGTGAAGAAGTGAGTTAAATTAGCCGAAAGTGGCATGAAAAGCGAAATAAAATAAAGCTAAGTAATCAATGAATCAATCAATCAGGACAGCAGGAAAGAGTGAAGAAGTGAGTTAAATTATTCTTGATATACATTTTCTCACAAAATGAACTTAAGATACATTTCACCATTCAGTTATTGCTTATTGAATATGTAGAGTATTTGAAGAATACGAATATATCAATTTAGTTAGTATTCTCTTGGTTTTGTTTAATATACATATTGACCAATCTGATATTATAATGATTGTTTGATGTTTCCACAGATATAATCTTTATATCACTAACTAACTAATATGGTTAAATTTATTCAGAATCAATCACACCACATATAGAAGTATAATATACACAAACATCTGACCATCTAAATATCATAAACCATATAAAATGTGTGTTTAATATGTATTTTATGTCATTCCTGTCTAAATAGGTGGAAGCTCCTTCAAATAGCTGTAGACGATAGATACAAGCAGCTCAATGATTTTGGGAAGGAGGGGACACCGCAGAATCAGGGCTTCCTATCAGCGTCAGTTGAACATCCATGGGAAAGAGCAATCACACCTAACAAAGTGCCTTATTACATTAAGTGAGTAACGTGTTTTACAGTTAGTTCTCGAACATTACGTTTTCGTTCAGGCCAGTGTTTACATTGCCCACATGCATACATGGAGTCCACTTGACCTTTCCCGGGAATATTCAGAAATTACTTATTAATAAAACTTTCTTTCTTATATTTCCGTTACTTGCTTCTCTTCTGTAGGGCTGAGCTGATACCGATACTTGTATAATTCCAGTTTAAAATATCAAAGGCTAGTTATGAGTCACAAAACTGATCACTTCACATTCTATTAATGATATTAAATACTCCAAAATTATTCTCATATAGCATTATATCACTTAAAATGTACTGTGACATTTTAAGTAAACTTCTTTCTACCCCCAGAGGATGCAAAAGAAGAAGTAGTTTTTTAAATGTTGCAAGCATTGTTAAAGTGTTGCAGATACACTGAAAAAATTGGTGGATTATTATAATGTCCCTGCTTCATTTCATGATCCCCAATTTCATTATACATGTATTTAAGAGGAGAGAAAGTAATTGTGTGTAAAATAAAATTTATGTAGTGCGTATAGCCTAAAGCTTGCAAAAGGAATGCAAAATAAATGCGAATGTAAAGATCATTCTTATAGTTTGGATTAACCTGGAGAGGGAGGAAAACGAGGTAAAAATGTACACAAAACAGATATATATTTGATGCTCATTTGGCAGCTCTGTATATGCCCTGCTGTCCATTATTGTCTGTCATTTGCAATAAAAGCAAGTCACTGCAGTGTCACCATCGGGCAGCAGTCACACAGAAGGGTAGAGCACAAGAAAAATATCCACAACCCTCCCTCCCACACGACATTCATCCCTTTCCCAGGAACTCATGAGCCTAGCATTATAATAACGCTAGTTTTGAAAACGTCACGTTCTTAACCCACGAGTTTGCGAGCAACAATTGGCAATGAATGGTTTCTTTTATTTCCACATAGGGTTGACCACCAGGCAGTTACATGCCTTCAATGTCACTTTTCGGTGCAGCACTTTCACTTGAGTCCTGCCTTTGATCTTGTCATCTGCTTCCCAGGAGGATGCATTATTTTCGGAAATGTATATGGAATTCTTGTGCGGGACCCCAACCTGTCACAAGGAAAGGTGAACGAACCTTTGAAAAGGACACACTAGCCACTCAAAATCTTTGGTATCGGGTAGTATCTGCGAAAAAAAATCCAACCGATACTTACTGATACCCCTGGTATCAGGTCAGACCTAATTTTCTGTCTTTCTTTGACTAGATATACACCTTCCTTTCTATGTCTTACGAAATCTTTCTTCTTTCTTACTACTTATCTTGTTTATTTTTATTTTTACAACCACTTTTCTTTCTTTAAGTCTCTTTCATGCTCAGGTAGACTTATTGGGGCTGAACCTATGAGATCCACACCACTATGCAATGTGTCTCCACCAGGAATCAAACACAGTACCCCTTGGTTACAAGGTGACATTGTAAATACTATGCTATCAAAGAGCCTCTTCTAATCCAATATGCATGTTTAAAAAATGAACACAGCGGGCAAATTTCTAAGAGAAGAAACCTTCAATTAACAATCAGTGGAATATAATATATTATAAGTTTTGTATAGGTCTAGCTACTTTAACTCTACTTATGCTTATTTTAAATTATTTTTACGTTTTTTACATTTCTGTTCATGAATTTTCTTTGTTTTTTTTTCTTAATATTCATGATGTTAAACTTGATAAAATTATAACAAATCATTCATAGTCAAACTTAAGGTGAGAAATTCAATACATGAATTAGTTTAAATATTACATTATTATGGATTCCAGTGCTGTTCTGGTGTTCTAAATGTGTCTATATTCATTAATTGGAAATTGGCTTCATAGCATCTGTATGTTTGATGCTATTGAGAAGTGAAATACTGTTCTTATATGTGTGCTTTTTCAAGTTTCATGCTGCAATTGTTGCTAAATTTTTACACTTTTTTCCAGTCATCAGACAGAGACTACCCACTGGGACCATCCCAAAATGATTGAGCTGATGAATTCACTTGCTGATCTCAATGAAGTTCGATTTTCAGCATACAGAACAGCTATGAAGCTACGCACAGTTCAAAAACGATTATGTAGTAAGTACAGCATTTTTCTCTACTGTAGCTTTTACTTCTCATTTTAAATTAACGAGACTTTGGGTTGGTGAGATATAGCAAACCTTGCTTATTGATGTAATGCATATCTAATGTATTTTGCTGTTATACTTATTTATTTCTGGTACACATTATATTTTCTTACACAACACAATATTTCAGTTGTATTAAGCCAATTTTTAACTTTCCCTAATAGGAGAAAGTAAAGAAGCAGGAGCATCTTTCAGGTACCTGTCAAAATTTGCTAGGTTTAAATATTCTATAATGTAGTGTAACAAATATATATATATATATATATATGTATTATATGCCAGAAATATAAGTAAAACACATGCATGTGCTCATTTGTTTTATCACAGTGGTATTGAAATCTTTAGATTTGAGTAGGAAGTTTTACTCGCAAGATGATAATTCTACTGTTGTTGAATTTTTTCACCATTTTGGGTTTTCCAAATAAAGATTTCAGAAAAACTAATGAAAACAACAAATTTGGTTTGTGTTCTAAAATAAAAACATCCTCATTTTTTGATTGTTAATTTACATTATAATGAAATTTGCATCTGAACATGTTACTTTCATAGTGAATGACAATGGCTGCAATTATTACAGGGTGGCTACTCACCGGGAATTCCTTGAATTTTTCTCCGTAGACGTTAAAAATTACAACTTTTATTAACCCATATCCTATTCACATTTTATGCAAATTATTTTCGTAAAATTTTTCTTGCTCGCTTCACTCGCAGTTTTTCCTTTTCTTATTCTTATCAAATTTATGACCATAGGTAGGGGGTGGCGGGAGTCGGCCCTGTGCGCCGAACTATCTAAATGGAAAAAGTTGTAAAATTGATTGATTGATTTGTAGTTTTAAGTCAACTTTATGCACAGAGAGGCTAATCGGGGCTGGACCTACAGTTTAAAGTGGGATCCAAACTACTGTGCCATGTGCCTCCACCAGGTATTGAACCTGGGACCCCTTGATCACAAAGTGATGATGTCCACTACACCATCGGGAAGGCACAAAATTTGTAAAAGGGAGAATGCATTGGCGTCCCATGAAATTATTTGCACCCTATTAAATCAATATTGATTTCAGCCTGCAAAAAATGAGATCCAAAAATGTTCTTGCTTGCTTCGCTCGCATTATTTCATTGTTCTCCATAATGCATTGTATTGTAAATATCAGACAGAGAAATAACACTTGTCTTAATTGATTTTGTTTTAAATGCAGGAACAATTGTTTTGAGGAAAGAGAACGTTCACATTTGAGAGACAATTTATATAATTTTTGCTGTTGGTTTATTGTGAAGATGGATGAATTTGTTGTGTAATGTATTTAAATAATATATGAGTATGTTGTATAGAAAACTTTGAATACGTACACAATTTAGTGTCCATGTCGCTCCATGTTGCATATATGTGAAACATATGTCGTGTATGAAAGTTATACATGTTAATGTAAAAAAGAATAATATTTGGAATGAATTTATCAAGCATTTTCTGTCTTTCAAAAATAGTTTGTGTGCTTGTTTTCCATTATTAATGTGAAATTGAACATGTTGAAATAATAATTGAAATAGTTTGTTCGAACACAAATGCTTTAGCACCAACTTCTACTCCCTTTTTACATAATTTACGAGGACAATAACATCTTTGATACTACTACTACTACTACTAACAACAACAACAACAACAACAACAACAACAATAATAATGTTGGTCCCGGCGGGTTTGAATCCCAGCTTGGGCATGGATGTTTGTGACTGTCCATTCATCAATTTCATCATATCACTTTTTTCCTAGAAACTCAAGTCGACCTCCGTGCACAGCATGTGCTACGATGCCAGGGATCATGGGTTTGAATCCCAGTCTGGGCATGGGTGTTCTTTGTGAGTGTTCACTCATCCTTATCTTCGCAATTAGCCAAAAGTAGTACAAATGCAAAGTAAAATAAATCAATCTTAGGAACTCTGAATTCTTGCCTGCAATTTTAGTAAACAAAGTTCCATTAAAATTACCTCTTTCATTAGATTTCTATGACATATGGTAGCAAAAATTTTTCGATTTCTTGATCACGTTAGCACTACCCATCATACTAGCTGCCAACTGCCACTGGTTTTTGATGATGAAAGCTCTGTGAGTAGGTTTCAAAGGGGTCTACTAAAAATACATATTGTTTTGTTGTTGATTTAATTCCAGTTTTCAAAATTAATAGCACATGATGCAATCATTCCCAAGTGCTTTCACCTTCAGTCATTAAACAATATAACTTATATTATATAAGTAACCAATAGGCTCTCAAAATGGAGCAAAATAATTTCTTAGAAGATACTAAAAAAAAAAAGAAATAAGCATTTGGAAATCTTATACAGGAGGGAACAGATATTTAGAAAGATTTAATAATGGAAGAACACAATTAAAAAAGTGTAGTGGATTGACACTTATCAGGGAGAATATCTATCATTGGCAAACATAGATTAATTTTTATTAATTAAATTATTATTTAAAGCAATAATTTCCTCCCCCTTCCCTGCCCTTTTTTACCTTGATGATATAACTTTCACATCTGTAACAGATTTTTCTTTTTAAATTTTCAAAATTGCAATTGTAAATTATGTTGTGACAGCAATGTAATCTTCTTCTGGACATTTTGACATTGCATACAGAATTCTCTAACAATGTCAGAATATCCAAGATAAGACGACATCACATTTTCTTCTTTTCTACACCTGTTGAATTATCATGACTATCATTAAATGGACTACATGGGTTAGTAAATATAAAAATGGATATAGAAGCATTTTGTTACTGCTGTTAAACATATGCTGTTTCTGTTTACAGTGGATCTTCTGAATCTGAGTGCTGCACTTGAAGGCTTTGACTCTCATGGTCTTCGGGCACAAAATGATAAGCTCATTGACGTTCCTGATATGGTGACAGTGCTCACATCACTTTACGAACTCATATCTGCAGACAACCCAGCTCTTGTAAATGTTCCGTTATGCCTCGATCTCTGTATCAACTGGATGTTGAATGTATATGACAGGTAAGTTAGTAGTTTTATAAGTTATAAGCTTTATTTCCTTACGTGTCTATCTTATTGGTATTATTTGTGAATATGTGGATAAAATTTGTTGATGGTGTAGCCATTTATTTGTTCCTCTTATGTTGTAACATACTTTGAAAATGAACTCTATAGTTTGTAAATTCAAAGAGGAGCCTGTGCCTTTTTAATGAGTTCCTTTTCAACTGTATTTAATTCAACTTAACCTCTAGCCTTACACATTAATTGCCAGTACCCAATATCAAATTTCAGAATTTTTCATCTTGGTAGTGTAAGATATTCTTGATTTTTAATAATACATATTTAATACAAAATAATTGTTGAAAAGGTTTAAAAATATATACATACAAAAAAATATGTACAAGGAACTTTGATTTTATTAGCCTATGTTAAGTGGGGTTACATGAAAATACATTAAAAAATAAATTTTTATCAATATGAAAACAAATTTTAAGGCAATAATGTCTGCTGCCTTTAAATGTTGCATATTTTTTATAACTTTTGAAAACTGCAGTTATAACACTATTCATGGTGTTGTACACTTTGAAGTATTTAACTATGCACATAACATTGGAATTTGGGAAGGGAGCGAAGTAAGGTGACTCATCATCTGTACTAAAGAATTGCTTCCAAACACATATTAACTGCTGCAAAGTGAGTTTTAACAACTTCATTTGGGATTCATGTTTCGGGGGTGGGGGGTGGAACCTAATTCATATGCTGGAATAGAGTATTTACCCACAAATCTTTTTTTTTTTTAAAGTTCTGTTATGGAACAAGTTCCTGAAACAATGGTAGTAATGGTCACAGAAACTAATAGAACTTTTACAAAAATGTTTCATGGATAAATAAATAATCCGTTCCAGAATATTGATTAATTCAGGATAATAAAGGGTTTTTCAATAGTAATGCTCGAAGTTTGGCAACTGCGCATAACCAAGCCGAGAGTGACGCAGCCGTTATATTTAGTAGGCGTGCTCAGTTAGTCTTGACAATTCATCAAGGAACGCTACACGATTCAACAACGCATTTGCCAAACCTTCAGTGCGCTGCGTCCGATTTATGGTCTCCATGATCATCCTGCAGAGTCAACAATTCGCCGTCTAATCAAGAAGTTCGAAGCAACCGGGTCAATGGTAGACCAAAAAACACCTGTGCGTCAACGAAGTGCAAGATCTGTTGAAAATATTGCAGCAGTCGGGGACAGTGTGCATGAGAGCCCAAGGCAGTCCATTCCGCGTCGTGCGCAAGAACTTGGCATTTCTCAGACGTCAACTTGGCGAATTATGCGTGGCAACTTGGGTCTTCACCCATATAAGGTGCAATTAAGTCAAGAACTAAAGCCCAACGACCATAGACAGCGCCGTGCATTAGCTGACTGGGCTCTAGACCAGTTGGAAGCTGATCCTACTTTTGGGCGAAAAATCATGTTTAGTGATGAGGCCCATTTCTGGTTGAGTAGCTTCGTGAACAAGCAGAATTGCCAGATTCGGAGCGACGAAAAAGACGGGAGATTCATCAGGTTCCACTGCATTCCGACAAAGTCACTGTTTGGTGTGCATTTTGGTCCGGCGGAATCATCGGTCCATATTTTTTCAAAAATGCAGAAGGAATCGCACTCACTGTCAATGGTGATCGATATAGGGCAATGTTAACAAATTTTATTTGGCCTAGATTGGATGGGATGGATCTGACAAACATGTGGTTTCAACAGAATGGCACAATGTGCCATTCTGCATGCGATACACTGACTTTGTTGCATGAGAAGTTTGAAGGCTCCGTTATATCGCAAGGTGGCGACATCAGCTGGCCTCCCAGATCCTGTGATTTAACGCCATTAGATTTTATTTTTTTTTGTGCGGTTACGTGAAATCTAGGGTCTATGCCGACAAACCCCAGACGATTGCCGCTCTCAAGGCCAACATAACTCATGTCATTGGTGAAATTGAGCCACTTTTGTGTGAGAATGTCATCGAAAATTGGATCTCCAGGATTCGAATCACCCAGCGGAGTCGCGGCAGCCATTTGGTTGATATAATTTTTAAAACATAATGTCATGGAATTGGCTTCCAAATAAAAGTAAAAGCATGGTGATATCACTTACACAATTTGTTTTATTTCATTTCAAAGTTCGAGCACCCTTAATGAAAAACCCTTTAGAAACTATACGTAGGACCTTTCCAAGGTGGATCAACTGTGAAGGAAATCAGTGTATGTACTTCACTGACACCAGTGCTACTACAATTACCTTATGTAGTGTACATAAGATCCTACAAATCCAATGTGGAAATTTGAAAATTACATCCACCTGCCATGAATTCACACATTTTTCATGTATTAATTGCAAACACTGTTTTGTGTGTGTGTATCTCACTCTCTCTCTCTCATAACTAGGCCTGAATTATGAATAAAACTAATCATTCTGCAGGAAGGGAGTGTTATCATCAATCAGTGTTAGTTTTATCTAGTTTGTATTCAATCGAAGAATAGCACATATGTGATCAAGGTTTCATATATAGAGTATACACGTACTAATAATTTACCTATCGGTCACGTCAATTAGCTAATGTAATTTGATTTCTTTAATTCTTTACAGCCAGCGCACAGGCCAGATCCGAGTGTTGTCTTTCAAAGTTGGGATGGTTATGCTTTGTAAAGGTCACTTAGAAGAAAAATATAGATGTAAGTTCTTTTTTATTATTAATATTGTTGCTTGAAAGTTAATAATCAGTGAGCTGGAGAACCTGACACATCAAGGAAGTCATCCATGAGTGAAATGTCATGATGAAGTCAGGGAATTTTGATAATGCATCCAAATATCCGGAAAAGTCTGGGAAAACACAGTTATTTTTGTACTTGTCAGGATTTGGAAATTAAAATAAATTGCCTTTTTCTTGAACGAGCTTCTTGACGGGTGATATCATGTATAAAAATGTTTTTTATTGTTTATTAATTTTGAACAATGTTTGATAAGCTCTGTTCTCTTGAATAGTAAGATGCAGTTTGACACTTAAAACTTAGTATTAGTATGATGAAGCACCATATAAGACTGTGGCAGCTCAGAGTTAAATTTTTCCTATTCTAGACATAAGGATTTAAAAGAAATGAAAAATTGAATAGGCAGATGTAAAGAATATAGTACCTAACTGCATGAATTCATATTTTTGTAAATAGATTTGCAATAATCTGCTAAAAATATCTAACGCAAGTTTGTTTTCTTTCTTCTAAGACCTTTTCCGCCTTATTGCTGATCCTAATCGTTTAGTGGATCAGCGGAAGTTAGGACTTCTCCTGCACGACTGTATTCAAGTTCCTCGGCAACTGGGAGAGGTGGCTGCATTCGGTGGCTCAAACATTGAACCTTCAGTAAGAAGCTGCTTTGAAAAGGCTGGGAAAGATAGGAACACGATAGAGGTAATTTTACACATGCACTCATTCACTCAAATACACTCTCACTCACTCTCTCTGCTTTAATTTATAGTTCTTTTATAGTACGCTAGCTGATTGCCCGGGTATTTATTTATACCAATCTTCTATTAGACAGGAAAATAATGAATTCTAACCATAGTGTAAAATGAACTTTGAGTTGAACGGCATTGGGAGTGTGAACTATGGATTCCACAACTGGATCAAGAAAGTGTGGGGCATTACTCCCACACCCCCTATACGCCTTCATGGCGTGGTGCTAAGCACAGGGGAGCACTTTACTTTTTTACTTTTTTTTACCCCTCCCAACGCCCACTCCTAGGGGTGCCAGGGCTGTCTTGGAGTTGAACGGCTTTAGGAATGTCACTATTCATCTTAGCAACCCCAAAAACTATGGATTCCACACTAATATCAGTCGTTTTAGATTATTTTTACATGTAACCCTTTCCCACCCCACCCCTAGCTGTTCCCCACCATATTTCTTTCCAGATTGTAAGTCATATGTGTACCAAGTTTGGTCATCGTGATTCTCACCAGTTAGCTTAGAGACTCCGAAAACTATGGATTCGACACTAATGTAGGTCATTTTTGACAACCAGTTAGCTTAGAGACTCCGAAAACTATGGATTCGACACTAATGTAGGTCATTTTTGACATTTTATTTTTCACCCCCCCCCCCCCCCCCAGTCCTGATAGGTGATGAACTTGGAGTTGAACGGCATTGGGAGTGTCACTATTCATCTTAGCGACCCCAAAAACTATGGATTCCACACTAATATTGGTTGTTTTAGATTATTTTTACATGTCACCCCATCCCAGCCCCACCCCTAGGGGTGCCAGGGGTGTCTTACCCCAACAGTATTTCTTTCCAGTTGCAAGTGATACGTGTACCAAGTTTGGTTGAAATCGCTCCAGATGTTCGAGAGTTTTGCTGGAACAAACACACATACACACATACATACATACATTTTTATATATAATAGATAGATTATGATATATCAGTATAGAGATTGTCTAAAGGGGCTCTAAGGTGTGAAAGTGGTGGATGTGGGTTCAAAGATGTAAAATAATGTAGATAGGTAACAGATCTACTGCATTTTTGCATACTGCTACATGGTACATTTTGATTACTCTTTCTTCCTATTTAAAACAAAGCATAATACTGACAAGACAATACAGAGATACTAAAGAAATACTGAAAATAAAGCATGATTTGAAAATTGCGTCCAATTCAAAATTCATGTAGTGAATTGCATAAACTTATATTTGTGTGTAATAACTAGACCTATGTATTTAGGACAAAACTTATTTTGTTCCTTCGCAAGGAAGTGGAAAATTGGTTAGATGTTCAGATTCATACAAAATTAACCCTATTGGAAAGATGTTATAGTGTGCTACAATGTTGGTTCATGCCTATTTTTGCCTTTTTAGGCTGAAATTCATTGTATCAATAGTTCAGTATTTTATAGTCTCTTGTTCTTGGTGTAGCTAGAACTATAAGTGTGGTGTGTCCCCCTCCTCCCCACAACAATAATCACCAGTGTAGTCTGTTTTGATGTTTCATTGTTCAGCTCGTGGTCACTTCTGCAGTTATGAGAAAAATAGTTGCTTAAATGGGTAGGGGTGGAAAATTTTCACAATAAGGTGTGCTTAGCAATCTTTTTCCATGTTCTTATATTCTTATCACTACAAGTCATCATCATCCTTCACCGTTTCCTGCCTCTGGCTGGATCGGCATAGAAGTCAAGCCTCTCCATTTTTTCCTGGTCTTCCACCACTCCTCTCTTTCCATGGTGTTCCAATCTTGTCCTCTTTTCCTAACACTCTTCACTATCTGCTCTTTCCATCGACATTTGGTATCCCCTTTGGCCTTATTCCCACTCCTTGTGCATTGTAAGCTCTTACTGGTAGTCTTTCTGCACCCATCCTCTTCATGTGTCCGAACCATCTCATCTGTGCCTGATCTATTCTATCACCACCCCCGCTGTCTGTCTGATCTCCTCATTCCTTATTCTATCCCTTCTAGTCTTCCCCAATATACTCCTTAAAAATGTCATCTCCACTGCCTGAATCTTTCTTTTGTCTCTCTCTCTCATTGTCCAAGTCTCTGCTCCATACATAATTATCGACACATAGTATGTGTTATATATTACCTTCTTGCATTTCATAGGTATATCCCTGTTCCATATTAATCTTCGAATGCTTTGATATAGTCCACCACCCATTTGTCCTCTTCTGTTTACCTCCTCATCTATTCTTCCACTCCACTACCCTCAACTCTTCCATGTCCATCCTTATTCTTGGTTCATTTCTGGCTGTTTCTTGTTGTTATTAGCACCTCACTCTTTGCTGCACTTAATTTCATTCCTGCTCTTTTGATTTCCTCATTCCACTACAAGTATGCTAATGAAAATACAAACTTTTCCAACCATGCCAGATTAAACTATTATCATCCAAAAAATTGAATTCATAAGTAATTACTTGCAGCAAATAGCACTGTATCTCTACATATTGCCTTAACCTTTTCTTCAGGAAATCACATGAAAAATACATAAAAATCTGTGTATTTACTAGAGCCTGATGTTTTATTCTTTTTTGAATGTTGTTTGTGCAGTGATTTGGAATTGTTTCTCACACTCATATCTGATCCATATGTTTGGTGGAAACCATTCCGAAATAAAATGGTTTTTGAAAGCCAGTAAACATCACTGCTGTGACTGGATGCACTGATCACACATCACCTAAAAAAATTGCACTTGGAAGGCCTGGCCCTGAATGGGCCTGTTGCACCACAGGTTTTGTTTGGTTTTACATCAAGAACTGAACAATCACCCACCAAGTTTTGCAGTTTGTCTGTTAAATATTTCATTTACTGTATTCCAGACATCAGTTCGGACTCTTCTTAATGTTATTGCTCCTTGTGATGCACTTATGATGTGATGTGGCAAAAATACGTATTCTTTATGGTTCTCTTTTTTCCAGGCTGTACATTTCCTTAGTTGGTTACAGCAAGAACCTCAAAGTCTTGTATGGTTACCAGTTCTCCATAGGCTTTCTGCAGCTGAAACAGCTAAGCATCAGGCCAAGTGCAACATATGTAAAGAGTATCCAATTGTAGGATTCAGGTATGTAAGCTTTACCACACTCGTTTGCAGGAACAGATGATTTTTTTTTATCTTAAATAACTGCTTTTAATATATAAAATATGCATAATGTCTGAATTCATTGCACAAGTTTGGAATAGTTTTCCTTAATCATTATTTAACAGTTCAACCTACTGTTGTGCAAAATTTTGTTCACCTATAGAAATGACATCATTACATAATTCGATATAATTAATATTAGCTTGAATAAAGCACTGCAAGAAGTACTAAAATATCATTACGACAAGAATGTAGTAGTTTTTAAATGTAATTGAAAATTTTATATTATCATTATAATTTTGAAGTTCATGAAGTATAAAAATAATTTATTCTCTAAAACATTCTTTGAAGTTGCATAAAATTTTAAAAATATATATAATTTTATAGAATTGAGATAAGTTGCAATTTAAATAATGTTCTTTTCTTTATTTCAGATACCGCTGTTTGAAATGTTTTAATTTCGATATGTGCCAGAACTGTTTCTTCTCTGGAAGGAAGGCCAAGAATCATAAATTCACTCATCCAATGCAGGAGTACTGTACAGCGGTAAGGATAGTTTGTATATTAATATTTAATATATTATGGACATATTTGGTAGCAGGTCAGTTCTCTGTACAGTAATTTTTCAATGTGTCATTCAAAATGGTTAATTGACTGATCATATTTTAAATGAGTATGTCAGCACTTAAGCTATTTCCATCCATCACTGCATATGAGGCTGAGAACCTTAACATTAAAAAATAGGACAGGTCTTGCAAGTTAAAACAACAAATGACTTGATTAGAACTGATCTTGCGGGGTTACATTCTTCATCAGGACTGAAACTATACTATCGAGGACCAGAGTCTCCATTCATAAAATAAAAGTTAAGCCTGTCTATGTGCAATCAACGTGACAAGATGTGGGACAACATACAATTGTAGAGGATTATCTTCATGCCTGCAAGATTCACGGTCTAGTTGTCCATTGGGTGGCAGCTATTGTGTCGGGCAGTGAGAGTGCATCTGCCAGCAAACTGGATGCAACATCTGTGTAAGTGAAACCCCTAGCTATGTAATGAAATAATCTCCTACAATTACAACGACAGTTACAATTAAAATGAGAACTTACCGTGTCACAAGAGGTGTTGGAAATGTTCTACGGCATCTTTTTAGAACATTTTCACTAACACGTATCAGTTCCTCTTCCGAAATTCCTTCAATTTCTCGCCCGATATTTTCTTTCAATTCTTCTCATGTACGACTTCAGGTTTAAAAGCTTGGTAGCTCACCACGTAGATGTCAGGAAATGTCTGTTTCGTGTGCAAGGTGCCGGAGGAATTTTTGAAAAGTATGTTCCAATCATGCTCCAACGTCATCTAGTTTCTCCTCAGGAAGCACGTGCAGTTTCACCCTTCATTTCTCATCAATAACAGACCCTATTTCCCTAAATTCGTTTTTCATCAAGAACAGACCCTGTTTCTCTAAATTTGTTTTTCAAAAATTTTCGAATACTATCTCTGTGTAGAACAGGAACATCTGGTAATTCTGCTGCAAAATGCCTTCAAACTTCCTAAAGTTAACTATTGTATGTCCGTCCACCCCTCTGGCATCATCAATGTCATAGTATTCTTGATACTTTTTTCACCAAAGGGCTCAAAATAGAGCATCTCATGAGACAAGAATTTGTAATGACATAAGAGTCGTACATAAAAATCCATTGTTTTAAATTGTACACATAGCATGGCATTATTAGGATTGCAGGAAAGTGCCAGTAGTACATAAAGTAAAACAACACCTAAAACACTTGTTAACACCTTAACACTTCACAAACACTTACAAACTACACCAGCTATCTGGATACTGAAGCACTGATGCACCCAGTGCCAAGGACAGTGTACAGCTGTGTGTCTAAATACCGGCAGATGCGCACTCAGTTCCCGGTGTGCTAGCCCCCGCTCCACAGACAACTCGACTGTGAAAAGCACTGTAGTTTAAAGGGCATACTACAGGAAAAGAAGTTGATGTTTAAGTGCTTCCCAAGAAGTTCATTCTACACATCCCTCAGTATATTGTAGAAATTTCAAAATAAATTGAATGTGAATTCTGTTCCATTTCCTCCTTCAAAGTCAAAATTAGTAAAATCATGTAGTTAGTTCTAAGTTTTTAGTAATATCAGTACATTTCTTAATACTTTACCACCCAGCACGACAGCCCTTTGTTGGCCTTGGTTTCCTTCACTAGACATCTGCAGACTTCTATATATTTTACTTTTTCTTTCGAGTCTTGTAATTCCATTGTTTGACATTCTCAATCCATCTTAGTGTGTCTTCTATTCTGCAAGATTACATTATCTTGTGTGTGTGTTCCCCCCCCTCCTCTCCCATAGACAGTGATGTTGAATTATTTTGATGTGCCCAAACAATCTAATTCTCATTTCACAAATCTAACAATATATTTGTTCTTCAGGATGCTATTAATTTCTTCATTTATGCAGATCCTCCAATCGTTATTTACTTTAACAGAGCCATACATTTTCTCATGTTCTGGATTATTTTCCATTTAAGTATACAGGTCTAATCAATATTATGTTGGCATCAGTAGTACATTCTAATTTCTGTATTTATTTGTTGCAGACAACATCTGGTGAGGATGTTAGAGACTTCACAAGGGCTCTGAGGAATAAATTCAAATCGAAGCGATACTTCAAGAAGCACCCTCGCGTTGGCTACCTCCCCGTGCAGACCGTTCTGGAAGGAGATGCTCTGGAGAGCCCTGCACCATCCCCTCAGCACAGCACACTGAGCCAAGACATGCATTCCCGCCTTGAAATGTATGCTTCTCGGTTAGCAGAGGTTGAGTTGCGTGGCAGGAGCAATTCTACACCCGACTCGTAAGCATGGTTTTTAAATTCACTACTGCTATAACATCCAAAATTGGTAAAAATGAATTACTAATTCAGATCTGGCCAAATAGCATGAAAACTTCATGATCTGACTCTTAAAGATTTTCTTTGAGGTCTGGTTGAATGGAATTTGTTTCAGTCCAGTTTTTATTTTTGTATTTGATGCACTGTAGTCAGCTGGATCTTTGACCAATGTCAGGGTAGCTGTTTTCGAATTTTCCTCTTTCGAAAAACCGTTATTCCAAAATTTGAAAAGTTACGTCTGCTTAGAATTCCTTCTAGAGCAGTAGTTCTAAACCTTTTTCAGTCCAGGACCCACCTTGAAAGATATTACACTTCATGGGATCCATAAGCATGGGCGCTGGTACTATTACTTGTAGGGGTGTGCACCTAGTTTATAATCATATTTTTGCTAACATCGAGTACTAGAAACCCTCTTTTATGCTTGCTTAAAAAAGTTACACATACTTCATCCTAGAAAAGTAAATGTGTAATTTAAAATACTAATTTACTCTAGTCTAACGTATAACTAAACACAAATGCTGAAATTGAAAACATTTTTTTTTACTCACTGAACTAATGAGACTAATGTGCAATGGTAGAGGGCGAATAACAGAGATGTGGAATTTAGATTATATCCTGTCCCAGCTAACTGTAGAGCAGGGCTGCACATATCTGTAGAGGAGGAGGAGGAAAATCGAGTGGTGAAAGTGCAGCATTGCCAACCATATGGTCCTGACCATACATGTACGGACTTACAGTCCAGACCTAATATTTCCCTAAGAAATTCTTAAACCAATCGTACGAACCTGGAGACAAAAATAAGGTCCGTTTGCCATGTGCGTTCGATATTATCCTTTCAAAAGTTTGCAACGCTGCATAGTGAAGGAGAAGATCGTTAAAACTCCCATCGTCCATTACACAATCCTGTTTCTCTCACTGTTCATTGAGGGCCTCCCCGATGGCGCAGCGATAGCATTGTCGCCTTGTAATCAAGGGGTCCCGGGTTTGATACCCGGTGGAGGCTCATAGTGGTTCGGATCCCACTTTAAACTGTAGGTCCAGTCCCGATTAGCCTTATTTTGCATAAAGTGGACAAAACACCAAATCAACAACAACAAATCACTGTTCATTGGTGGAGCCATCTCACATCACTACTTGCGCAGAGACTTGTTCTCATTCACCTGGTCTACAGTTAGCTGGTATGGAGTTTAGTACAACACAGGTTGAATTCAAATTGTTAAAACAATACATTTTAGTAATTTAAATGTAATAGGTTTTTAAGACACAGTAAATTTCGATCCCGACTTCACCAAATGCCCCCCTCGGGACTCAGCAGTGGGTCGTGCCCCATAGGTTAAGTGTTCACATGGATCATCGTGTGGTTTGTTTTTGGTGTTGCCTAGATATTCTCAACCGTTTCATGGCTAAGTAAGTGTACTAAGCTATTGATAATATCGAGATAACAGTGAAAGCAAACCACACAAATATTCATGTAAATGCTCTAGAAGGTAAACATGTGCAGTTTTTCAAATTTTGGAATAATGGTTTTCAGAAAGGAGAGGAAAATTCAAAAACAGCTGCCCTGGCATGAACAGAAGGTCCAGCTGAGCCTTAAGTGGGTATGACAGTAAGATTTGCTTGCTATTCACATTGTTTTCTAGTTTCTCTTCTTTTGTGCGTAGAAAGTAATAAGTTGAAAATGTTTTCACTGTGTAAAATTTGAGAATAAATCACAATCAGATTAACATTCATTAACGTGATTATGAGAATAAGCTTCCTATTATTTGATTAAATTTAATATAATTTGTCTTTCTTTTGATGTAGTGTTAGCATGTGTCAAATTAATTTGTTATCATTAATAGAACATGCTAAGCAGTTAAGTTCATGTTTCTCAGGAAAGAAACTGAATTGCTTTAGTTAAGGACATTTTGTTCATTCATATTCTTTTGTTGTCTTCTGTATTTTTGATCTACAAATGTAACCTCAGTAATTTCAAGCATGGTGAGTGGCATTTTTATCTGAGAAAGTATATAGGTTAGATGAATTTGTTGAATAAAATATTATAATATCTTCAAGACAATAAAGCTCTTTACATTTCAGTACCTTTATTCGAGGAATGTTGGGAAAATAGAGGAATGAGGGTTTTTAGAAACATTAGATCTAATTCTCACCATGAACACAAATCATGAGTCGAGTATTGCAAATCTCACATCTTTCTCTGCCTGATGCAATATCTACATCTCTCACATCAACTTTGTTTTTGTAACTTGAGCTAGAATTAGTCATGTTTTCCTTTCTTTTTCTTTGGGAAGTAAATTTCAAGGCTTTATTGTTTCAAAGTTATGGTGTTATTTGATGAGTTCATCTGGCTTGTACACCTTCTCAGGTAATGCAATAAATATCAATCTGAAAATGTGTACATTCTAAAGTATACACCCTATACCTACCTATACAAGAAATAACTATGTAAAATTCAGGAATTAGTGCATTAATCTGTATTTGTTAATTGCTGGAACAGAAATAACAATATTATGCAAAGTTCATGGACTAATCCCTGATTTTTTATCACACTTGAATAAATAGTGATAGTTATTGATATTATAATGCTAATTAACACAATTTTATATAATCATTATTATTAAAAGCCAACCAAGAGATACAATGGAAGATCAGTTAATGTATGGAAAGTTGAAGGAGTGAGTATATACTGGTATGATACATTGTTAGTAACATATTCGACCACACCTTTTATTATTATTTCTTGATTTTTAATTCTGTTTTCTGCATTTACCACAATTTATGTAGCACAGTTGTAGTCAGTTTAGAGCTGTGTGTTATCAATTTTAGGATAAGTGCACTTGTTCCAATCTTGACTGGTGTAAAATTGTTATATGATGAACTCCATTTGTGATGATAAGACTGACCCCTACTGTACTGTACACTTCTCACCTGAATTTCTTATTTTCTAATTTTAAAACTGTATATTTCTGTGTTGCACCATGTCTCTGATTTGTGATTCTACAAATCTATAAATGGAAACATTACATACACCTAATAATCAAAAAGTAAGTTACAACCGAGCTGTGTTCCTGTACTAAAAGAGAGAAAATAATCACGCTTGGTGGCAGCACTGACCGGAATGTATTCTCCCCATACCCAAAGCAGCCATGCTGCAGGTGCTTTAATATGAGAGTAGTCACCGTGTCAGTATGGCATGTCGTACTGAGTTAGCGTCCAACATTAAGTTGCGCTCAGTCGTCCGATTTTTTGGACATGAAGGCATAATCAGAGTAAAATCCATCGCCAAATTGTCGAGCTGTATGGTGGGAATGCAATGTCACATCCCATGATCAGGAAATTGCCAGATGTTTGAAAGAACGAACGTGCACGACGAACTGTGTGTCGGGCAGCTTGCATCTGGAACACTATCGACAAAACAGAGCATGTGAATGCAATCATCCTTGCCAACCACATGTGAAAATTAAAAGAGATTGCAAGTGAACTAAATAGTGTGCCTATGCTGATCCATGACCAGTTGGGTGTATAGTAAACTGCTCTCACTGGGTGCCACGATTGTTAACCGATGAGCACAAAAGTCAACTCAATTGAAATTGGACGGAATTTTTACACACAAGAAATCAAAAACTGGTCACACAATTCAAAACGTGCTTGGAATCTTGGACTACCTTGGTAACTATGTCGAAAAAAGTTAAATGTTCATGCATTTTTCTCCAATAATGATTTTCTTTCTAATGTGTCTTGTTTATTTTATACAGGGGGGTGTATCTTACTTTTTGATTTACCTTAGTATTCTGTCACTTATACGTGCAAATAGATACATACTGGGAAATGACACTGACAAATTCTAATGATGTGTGAGTATTAAGAGTTCAAGATTAAAATTATATTTGCATTTGCTACTTACTTTTTCTCTTTATTTTTCCATATTTCTATTTTATTGCCACAAAGTTTTTATGTCAGTTTCTATGGCAATAAGCAATCCTTCTCCAAAAAAATAAATTGAATGACCCTGTGGAAAAATGTCATATAATTTTTCTATTTTATACATTCTTTTGTAATATGGCACCCACGGACCACTGAAACGTATAGGGGACATCAAAGTAAACAACTTTTCTGAGTAACATTTTTGTTGTTGGTGCATCGTTTTGGCACTACACACATTCAAAAAAGTCAGTTTTGCTGCCTGTATACTGGCAACCCAACACAACATTTGATCCTTATCTGTGACTAACACAGACTAACCTTGGATATGCTTGAACCAGAGGCTCATTTCTTTCCCTACTACCTCAGTTTCCACCATTTCCTTTTGAAAACATTTTTTTTCCACACTGTTTCATACCATTGGTTTACTTGGGTTACTGAACATGCTTGTCACTACATTTTACAACACATAATGTGGTTGGTAGTATGTCATTTTTCATTGAATATGTGTGTTCCTTGCAACACTAGCATGTGCCATTTCATGACAGGATAATACGTCATAGATGCGATCAAGTGTTTTGTTGCAACATTTGTAGAACCAAAGTAACACAACAAACATGTTACTGACAAGATTTGTTTGTTTTGATGTCTCCCATACATTTTTGTGGTACGTGGGTGCCATTTACATGGCACCCTGTATATTTATCATATTAAGATACGTGTATTTATAATTTCATTACCACATAGAAATAATACAGTTTGAATCTAGTTCATCATTTAACAATTCTCTTACACAATCAATTATTTAAATAACATTAGATACAATTTTTGTTGTTACATCTGCTACGTTATTCTGCTTTATAGCCCAAATGTTGTTTTTAGTTGGTAAGAAAAGTGAGTAGCACTTGCTTTCATTCTTTAAAAAAATATTTAAAATAGACTTAACTCCCAGGCTAGGCATGACATTAATCACATAGTTTCATGGAATTGCTAGTTTAGTGTTAGTTTATACTTATATGGTGTTACATAGAAATTAAAGGAAACAAATTAGCATAAAATCAACAATGAAAATAGTATGAAGGATTTTTAAAAGCACAAACTTAATGCATGTACAAAAAAAGGTACTTGCACATTTAAAATATGCAATGGAAACACAGTGCTATTATAAATTCATAATAAGCAATACAAGAATACCTAAGCATGGACATATATATATATGTGTATATGCTGTTACCCTTCTCATGATAGCATGGGTGCATGCTTATGTGTATATGATATTGAAAGAATATTATTGTTCATACGAATGAATTTTATCCAGACACACTCACACTTGTGACTTGATACAAAAATCAAGTTATATTTTTTCCATTTTTCATGTTGAGTTCATTTATTTTACAATACAATGTCAATATTTTTTCCCATGCTTACATATTCAGTACTTATTGTAACATAAATGAGTACAGAAGTTCATTTTTCATTAAAATTTTCATTTGCATTCTGATATTTGTGCAGTTTATGTGATACACAATATTCATTTTCACATGGACGTCTGCAGGATTTTTTCCAGGGGGCAATCAAGGCACATTTTCCCCAATAATATTGTTGTTCCCTCAAAAAACATTGCTTAAATTTGAATTTATCACATTCATGCAATAATTAACACATATTATTGTCACCCCTCCCCCCCCCCTAGCCTCACTTCTGGACGCCCATGCATTATCATTAATATTATGTTTGAATCAGACCAAAATCTATAAGTGTATCTTGAAGACAACCTTATCAGGAACTAGAAAATGTCTTCATGTTTTCAGGTTGAACTACAAATTCTCTGTAAGTATATAAACAGTCGAAAGCATATTGGTATCAGTGTGAAGTCCTAACAATATTCAACCGATGTCTATAGTAGAGTGTAACATTTTTCTGTGTGTGCCTTACAGAGAAGATGAACACCAGTTGATAGCTCAATACTGCCAGTCTCTTAACGGTGGGGAAACCATGCCAGTTCCTCGAAGTCCCGTACAGATAATGGTAGCCATCGATGCAGAACAACGAGAGGAATTGGAAGCCATGATTAGGTGAGTTGAGTACTTGTTGCATTTATTTTGTGAATGGCAGTATCTGCAATTTTTGAAAGAGAAAGAGTTACGCACCAGCCAACCAACCATACAACACTAAAAAACTTTCACATCAAGACGAACAACTTTCCTTTAGTAGCATTGGTTATTGAGGCCTTATTTTGATACTACAAGTCATTGAAGAACAACCAATTCTATCCTGTATGTAGACAACCACAAGTAGCAGATTAACAGTTGTTACAGCCATTTCTTTTTTATTGGATGCCTACTGAAAGTGCTGTGCAAATATAGTGTCATGCTAGCAGAGCTGTTGACAAGTTGAAAGCAAGGGAATCACCAGCCATGTTTTTGGCATTAAGGAAGGGCTTTGTAAGCTTTTTCCAAAGTTATTCACTTACCAGCAGGTCGCACTTGCATTGATTGATTACATAGATTGCCAATAGTGTAATGAAAAAAAATTGTGGTTTTTGACAGGAAGATAAATGTTAATGGAAGCCTTGAATATGTGCCACATACTCAGGATAAAAAATGTTGGTTTTCAAGGGCTTTGGATGTCAAGAGGAGGCCTCTGTGAAGAAAACGTTACTGGTAAAAGTTTTTCTCCTTGATACCCTCTATGCACTGTGAGAATCATTGTTGTACAGCAATATCCTACATGTACATGGGAATTTTTATAGTATTAAAGTCAAAGAAAACAGAACTTCTCTGGATTATCAGTATCGATCTTTACTTTATTGATCTAACCTCAGTCATAAGAACCCAAAAAGTCATCTGTAGGAATAGCTTTAAACTTTCTTGAATAGTCCATAAATTTTGATGGTAACTCATTGTTAAAGTATTGGCATGGAATGCAAAGACAAAAGTTCAATCACTGGTTGAGCCTCAGATCTTCACTGTCTTTTGAATAACTTGATTTTAAAATACTCTGTGTAATTAAGCTATTGTAGTAGCTAATGTACTCTCTAGAATAGTCTGTCCGTCTTTTAGCTTTGATCGGTTACTTTTTTGGGGGGAGTTTATAGGGCAGAAAACTGGGAATAGCCTAGAAATAGCTAAATTGTACATCCAGGCTTGATATTGAGGCTTTGTGTTTAAATGTATTTCAAAGTAATGTGATATCACATATTGCCAAATGCTTTATTTATTAATTGATAGATTGATTGATTTGGTTTATTGTACTTTGCTTTTCTGCCACTTTTGGCTAATCGCAAAGATGAGGATGAGTGATGACATGATGAAATTGATTAATGGACACTCACAAACACCCTTGCCGGGATTAGAACCTGGGACCCCTGGCACCGTAGCGCGATGTGCATATGCTTTATTTACCATTTAATATTACAAACAATATGTTCTTCCAAAAGGCCGCGGTGGCTCAGTCGGTAACGCGTCTGACTACCATGCTCAAGGTCCCGGGTTCGATCCCCGGCCGGTTCAAATCCGGGAACTTTTCTAACGGTGGAAACGGCCCCGGCGCACACCCAGCGTCGAATAACATGGGTACCTGGGGGAAACCCTGGGGGGTAAAGGCGGTCAGGGGCGTGATGCTGATCACATCACCCCCACTCACGACCGGATCAAGAAAGTGTGGGGCGTTACCCCCACACCCCCTATACGCCTTCATGGCGTGGTGCTATGCACAGGGGAACACTTTACCTTTTATCATGTCCCATATTTATATTGAGAACCGATATAGTCTCAATCCAATATAACCAAATATTTTGTGAACAAGTTAAACACTTATATTATATTTGCCTCTTCAACATGGACGTCCGCAGGATTTTTTCCAGAGAGAGCCAGCAAGGTAATTTTTTTTCCATGGGGGTGGCAAAGGAGGCATATTTTCCCCCATAATTGAGACTGTGACTGAAATGAAATTATATGTGAAATATATAATCTTCAGGTGGACATTCATTATCTTGCTCCCCCCCCCCTTTTCTTCCCCCTTTCAGAAATCCATGCTCTTTAATCAATGTCCATAGCCAAGTGGCTTTGATAAGTTTTGTCCTAGAATAAACTGTATTAAGAAGAAAGAATCTGTTAGATGACCAATAACAAAATAGCGGAATTTTGACATCCATAATTTATTTCATTTTTATTTTTTACTAAAATGTTTCATGTAAATTGTGTGTGTACCTGTACAATGTTAATCTCTTGACATTGCCATGAACAGAGAATTGGAAGAAGAGAATGCATCTTTACAAGCTGAGTACGATCGTTTGAGGGCAAAGCAAACTCCAAGCTCAACGCCAGACGACACGCATTTCCCTCGTGCAGATTCCGACATGATAGCAGAAGCCAAGCTCTTGAGGCAGCACAAAGGCCGTTTGGAGGCAAGGATGCAGATACTCGAAGACCATAATAGGCAGCTGGAAGCCCAGTTGCAGAGGTTACGACAGTTGCTTGATGAGGTACGATAGTTTTCAGTGGAGAGCATAACTGTGAGCATGGATACAGGCATCGAAAAATATAGACGAGACGTAAGAGTATATTTTGTTTAAAAGGAAATTTATTCTACAATTGAAGTAGCCACATGAACAGAGCAACAATCAGCCACATTGTTTTCTGTTATATGTTCTTCCAAATGGGATTTTCAGGGTGTATTATAGAATTCCATCTGTCAGTAAAAGATACAATTAATATCACTGTCATGTTCTTGAAGCTAAGTACAAATTTTTCATGTCTTTATGGTTTACCACAACAATTCTTATTTATTGTGTATCTCTGTGTGTGTGTGTAATATATATATAGATAATATGTAAACTCCTCTTTGTTAGAATTAACTTTAAAGATTGGGAATTAATAATTATAGGCATATTATTAATATTTTAGTAATTATTATTATTATTATAAAAATTATACTGATATAATAATTGCAATTTAGGTTAACTCAAAGATGTTTGCTTTATGATATTGCTTGAAGGCTTTGTCACCCCTTGAAATCCAAAGTAATCCATGCCAAACATTGCTCCTCATCCCAATAATTTGAAGTTAACGATGCTTATATTCCTAATGATATTTCATCCATGCTTCTGGCAATGTCACTGCATAGTCCATATTTTACTATGATAGTACAAATGTAGCTTATGTAGTATAATAGTTAAGACCAAAACAATGGACTCATCGAAACTATCAGTCCAATGTACATTCGTCAGAAGGTATTACAACAATTACATGTTTTGCTTGTATTACAGCCAAATTCTGGGTCGCCATCAAAGACAGGAACATTGCAAACAAGGTCCGTTACAGCATCACAATTAGCAACAGATTCGCCAGCAAAAATCAATGGTCACTACCACGATGGAGGAGGTAAGGCAATTATTTGTATTTCTTTGTTACATAGTTAATCAAACTATGTGTCTTTTCCATGTTCAATCATTCCAAGTCTGTTGTTGTAAATATGGTACTCTATTCTTAAATAAATTAGAAATGTATTGTGCATTTAATGGTGTAGAAGGTCTTAGTAGATCTGAATTGAATATCTCTAATAGTCTTCTGTAATTCCTTGCTTAATGTGGGTATGTTAACTAACATTTTTTTACTTAGTTCTTGCCATTCATTTCTAAAGTACAAAGTGTGATAAGTTAAGTCTTATACTGCCATTTCTTGAACTTGGAAGGGTGGGGGAAGGGCATTTAGTCTGTAACTGTTTATTAAGTTGGCAGTTATGAAAGTGACTGAGTCAAGAACTGCAATATTGATAGTGGTTATGTAAATAGTAACTTCCTAACATTGCATTTTATTTTGTAATGTTCTGTTGATTTAATTTATTTCAGTTGTTTTAGTTGTACATAGAATTAGATATGGGTATGGATGCATGGAGAGTATTAGTGAATAGAAATAAGTGTAGTGGGAGAGATTTGAGAGAAACGTTATCCAAGTATATTAAAACATGTCCTCTCTACATTAATTGTAGCATTATATAAGTCCCCCTTGTTTCAGATTTCTTTTGCATTCATTTAGGCCATCACAGTGTAAAACTGAAATCGTGTAAATGTAGTTGTGATGACTGGATTCAGCTTTAATCTTCTTTGTTTTTCTACAAGTTTTATTGACTAAACATGCCTAATTAATACGTACAGTTATTTACCCAGTATCATATTCTACAAGCTAATAGGCAACGAAAGTAAATTTAAGTAAGTCCTTATCTAATTTTAATAATGGATAATAAATTTATATATTTGAGAGAAGTACTAGACTGTCCTCGGAATGTTTTCGGTTCAGTTTTCATTGAAAATTATTATTATATTCTCATGCACATTTTGCAGTCAAATTGAGGAAAGAACTGTTGTGTATATGTGTGTGATATTAAATTAATATGTTCATTGTTTGTACATTATATTAATTTGATGAAGAAATTCTGTCAGAATATCAACCAGGTCAATTCTGCATATGCTTCTGAGCTTTCGACAGTTAACATCATGCTCATCTTTGGTGATTGAAGTTGAGAATGGAGTTGACTCTCAAAAGCTTGGAAGCATATCCAGTTCTGACGTAGCTGATATGTCGAGAGAGTCAAGAATAATTTCATCCCAGAATACAGTTGCCATAACCTTTCGGGCTGACTGTTGAACACGAAATTTCTTTGGGGTTGGGGAGCTGGTGTGCTTCCATTGCATGGAGCTTTGTTTGGATTCGGAGTCAAAGTGGTGGACCCATGTTTCGTCCACCGTCACAAATCTGGCCAAAAAGTCCTCTGGATCTGCTCGATACATGTCCAAAAGTTGCCTTGAACATGTCACTCTGTTTCTCTTCTGATCAGCATTCAGGTTTCGCGGGACCCATCATGCCGAAACTTTCTTCATACACAAATGATTGGTTAAGATGTTAACTGTGCCAGTTGACAACCCTATACTCTCTGCTAAATACCTGATGGTGACTCGTCTGTCTGCCATAACCATGTCAAGGATCTTCTCAATGTGGAGTGGTCACGGTTAATGGTGGCCCACCTGCGTGGGCATCTTCACATGACTGTCTGCCACAGCTGAACTCACAGCACCATCTCGCAATGGTGGGATATGATGGAGCAAACTGCCCTAATGTGTGTACCAATTCCTCATGAATTTCCCTTGGCTGTAGGTTTTTCAATTTCAAGTACTTGATGACAGCTCGAACCTCAGTATTTTCCATTTTCACCACGTTCTTACAAATGCTCTACTGCCAACACCTGCCTAGAAAATAGTATGTGGTAAAACATCTTGCATTTCGGCATAAAGTCATCACAAGATGTCTACTTTCTACACATGTTAAAATTATGATTCTACGTGATGGGGGAAGGGGGCGAGTGTTAGGCATACTGAACGCCCCTCGTATTGTAAGAAATATAAATACATGTCCTATAATACTAGTTGTTGTATAGAAATGTTGACAAGCTCATATTGCTGGTAATAACAACACTCATATTGCAGTGTTTTCATGTCATTCAAACTAATCTATTATAATAAATATAATGTGCGAGAATAATTGCATGGTTATGATGTAATGTTGATGATACCATGACAGGTTATTTCCTTGAGTTTCAACCTCCCTTTACATTTCATTTTATTTTCCCATGCATTCTTTATGTTTATTACTGAAATTTTCTGCTTGCCTTAACATGTAATTGTAACACTTCAAGATACACTCCGACATGGAGTGACCATCAACCTTTATTATTTCTAGTCTGTCTTGGTTGACATAGAAGTCAAACTTCCATCTTAATGTGTCCAAACCACCTCATCTATGCCCGAACTATTCTGTCCTTCAGTTTTAATTTTACCCCACTCCCCCCCCCCCTTCCCCCACACACACACTCACACTGGTGAATCTCTTCATCACTTATTCTTGTAATCAGAGAGTCCTGCATTCAATTCCTGGTCGGGTGCATATTGTATGGTGGTTTTCTCAAGTCCTAATTAGCCTATCTGGGCAAGAGATGGATTTAAAAGAACCTTTTTTGACATCGATTATTCTACCTATTCTCGTTTTCTCTACCATACTCCTTAAGGATTTGATTTCCTTTGATTTTTGTTATTTAGCATTCCTTTTCTGCCACTTTAAACTAATTGTGATAATGAGGATGAGTGATGATATTGATGAAGGGACACTCGCAACGAACACCCATGCCCAGGCCAGGATTTGAACCTAGAACCTCTGGCATCATAGCTGTGCTACCCACTTCACAAAGTCTACTCCTTAAGGATTTCATCTCCACTTTTTAATTCCTCAAACCTTGGTTCAATAGACTAGAATAAAGAATAGAATAGAATAGTCTTTATTTAAGCAGGCGTGTTTCAGCTTTGTGGGCCGTTCTTACAACCAACCCTTGTCAAAGATACTAAATGAATAAAAGCAAAGCAAAGAAAAAAAACACTTTGATAATGATAATACAATAAAGATAATATAATAATAAAATGCTACATTGAATTGATTAATAACATAAATACATAACTTTCGGTATGTAATAGGTGTTGTATATTCCCTTTTTGAATTTCATAGGCAGATTCTTGATATGACAACAATCTACTTTCACTTTAATAAAATCCAGTTCCTACTTCTTTTCTGCTTACCTCCTTATCTATTCTTCTCTCGAGTATTCTTCTCAGGTATTTGTAAGTGTCTGGGAAGCAACACTAAGGAAACTGGAGAATGGATGAGGAAGGAAACAAAAGATAACTGGGTTTCCTTAAATGACTTGCACTTATATCACTGTTATATAGTGTATATTGCAGAGTTGCATATTTCGTTAATATGAAATTTGTGGTTTTTCACTGCATATATCCATTCAAATTACTTACTAAGTGGCATTATTGCATCTAGCCATAATAAATATGAAACATATTTGCGAAAAATGAATGTGATGCCTAAAATATTGAACACATTGCCTTGTATACATAATGTATATAATTTGAAATATTTTGCACTGTTCTGCACCTGTTAATTGGTCTTAGTAGTAACTCTGTTGTTATTTCCTATTGTTTCTTTCACCCTGACATGTGAAACTAATGCACAAAGTGTAAAATAATAGAGATTTAGCAACTATGTTGAGCTTTGTAAAAATTGCAGTTGGCACTGCATACTGAGCTGTAGATTTATTCATTTTTGTCTGCTCTTAATGTTTACTAACTGGAAACAGCATGGAAATCGCTTTTATGTTTGCTACTCGTATTTTAATAGAAGTTTGTAAGATGTATGAAAATATCAAAGTTTTAGCGGGTACAGTCGCCATCCTGCAATTGTTTTTATGTGTAAATTTAATGGGTATGGGAGTTGTGGTGGTGATGGTGTATACTGTTGGCTGTTAGATGTAGCTTTCTGCCAATGATTCTCAGGTGGGCGATGGGTGGATGGAGGTCGTGGCAGCTTAGATCGAGCAGAGATGCGGCCGCCGCCTCCTCCCGTGTCTAGTGGACCTGCATCTTCTGTCGGGGTGTCACAGAATGTGGGGAATTTGCTTCACATGGCAGGTTGGTGCCCTTATCAGCAACTCTTTTGTATTGTTTTTGTAAAGAAAACCTTTTTTTTATTTGCTTTCAGGTATCGAAAAATATTTTTTTTATTATTATGGCAGTAGTAATTTCTATCTGGTGTTGTAGTTTTGCATGTAACTCTTGGTAACCAGCATGTAAACTGCTGTCTCTTTTAGTTACTGGAGTATATTGCAAGATATCAAATATGAATAACTAATTACTATACTGGTTAAAATAGAGATGATGATCATGTGTGTGTTTACTGTATATTCATACAAGTATCTGCAATTTATTTATATTTAGCTATCATTTTAATTATATATAAATTTTACCATATTATTTAATGGAAACAATCATTGCATTTGGAATCTCAGTATCTCAAGATTAGAAATAATCAAGTGTAATGTTACATCAAATACATGGTCTGTCCAAACAATACTGAGCTCTGAGGTTAACCAATGATCAGGCTATAGTAAGAACTTGTTCCTGTTTTGTCCAGGATTATCCCAATTCTTGCACTAATATCTGTGTCCTGGACAAACAACTGCCCAATTTTGATGTCTCATTTTTGACTCACTGGGCAAAGATGTATCCCAAGTTGACACCATGAAAAAATTGCAATTCTAGTGCAGGCACGCAACACAGGCACAAAGTAGATGATAATCAAGTGTCACAATGTTTTAAGCCTGTACTGTGGTGGCAATTAGGGAGACATTTGTCCTCCACTCTTCCCCCCCCCCCCCACACACACTATGGCCTCTTAATGGCCTTGTTAGTAAAAAGAAAGTCATCTTTCCTTGCCCCCCAGTTTTGACACCGAATTGTTGCCACTGCACATATAAATTGCTATAATTGAAAATGCAGCATGTCTACTGTTACCAACTAATTTATTGCAGTATGCAGTTTTTTGATGAGCAATTATTTTTCACTGGCCTTCTAGCAGGTTCTTCAGGCAAGTAGCAAAATCGATGGCTAATTATAAAAAGTGTAGAGCATTGAATAGGTTGGTAAGAGTAAACAAATCTGCTGCAGCACCCACCAAACCAATAATATAAACATTGAAAAATAGATATATTCTTTAAGCACCAGATTGCTATTAATACTAGTATTATAGACATTTTTATCTACTTGCCAGGCTGTGTTTATGAAGAAACATTCCTTACCTTTCATTTTGAAAATAGAACTTTTAGTTGGTGTGGTATGTAATTCATTTTATAATTTGAAAGTTCAAATCTAAGAAAGAAACAAAATTATGCACAAAAGAGAAGAAACTTGAATAGACCAAATATATGCTGGCTTCGATTAAATTAATGAATCCATTACCCTTGATTGTTTACTACTTTTCTTCATTTTATCAAATGATATTTTCCATTCTAATGTTAAATTTCCCTATTTATTATTGCAGAAACATTGAAGTTAACAATCGAAAAATAGATGGTATCTACAAGAAATATGTATAGCTTGCATATTTATTTGCAAGGAATTGTGTTGTGGCTGTCTTTCTTTCTAATTTCAAATTGCTTCTTTTTATTCTTTGTGCATTACTTCATAATATAACTCTATATCTGATATGTATGGGTTTCATAGTAGATTGGATTTTTGATTAATAACTGCTAAGTATGTCTTAATTATTCTCAGTGTTTTGAAAAAAATAAAAAAACAATTCCTTCATAAAGTAAGATATGTGGACTTGCAGACTGTTAGAAAATGTCACTCTGTAAATTGTGCTTAATAGTTGTTATGACAGTAAATGGCCTTGGATGCAAAATATTGGGAAAATATACCAAGCAGTTGGAAAAAAAATGTTTTCTCCAACTTCTATTTATTGTACAGAAATTCATGTCTTTCTTTAACAAAAGTTCAACTGGTCAGTGGCATGCCACCCCTTTCTAAATTCATTTTCACCTTTATGGAAATCTCTGATATTTTTATTTTTGCAGTTTGTTTCAATATCGATAATTTTGCTTTTCAAGTAATCTCTTTTTCACTTCTTACAGTACACTTATGTAAGAATAAATTAATTGTTTCAGTTGTAAACACTGGTCATTGGCTCATGGGCAGAAATATCTCAATACATAGGTGAAATTGATTGTTACTTATTGTTAAAAAAGAAAATGTGTAGAGTTTCAGTTTGTTTACACGATATTTCATCAATTAAATAACAATTTCCTCTTTTAAATTACATATCTTCCTCTTTAAATTTATTAGTTAAAAATAGAAACTCTGTAACTCGTATGCCTTTCATGTTGTCTATATTATGTAATGTGCTCTGCAAGCTTCGCATTGCAATTGCTACCCAGAATGTTACGTGAAATGCTTCCATGTAAAGTAGGGTCTGCTATAAAAAATGCTATAGGATTTTTGGAAGCTTTTTATGCTAGCGAAAATGCTAAAGGAAAAGCTCCCATCTAAAGCAGGACTGTGTTGTGTAAATCATCCTGCAGCTAGAGTTTGGCTTCGTAACTCCACAGTAATCCATTTGCAATGAAATGCCATAGATGCAAGTTTTGCATCACAACTGTCAGACCTGCGAGAATCAGGAAGCATTGAACAAGATGCTTGCAATGTACATTATAAAACATTCACCTTTTCGATCATGTGATGATAATTTAGAATTTTTCCTTCATTTATAATGATTGAAGTAGAGGTGTGTTGTGTACTGAATTCCACATATCCTTGGTAACCCCCCCCCCATCCCCCCCCCCAAAAGAAGGCATATACGAGGTTTGGCTAGAAAAAAACCGGACTGATGCTATGAAATCTTTTATTCGGCATTTTGTACAACAGGAACTTTATCTCCTTCAAAGTACTCCCCTGCACGATCTGTACACCGCTCCATACGAATTTTCCATTGCTAGAAGCAGTGTTGCCAGTCATTTTCGGAAATCATGTTCATTACATCCGTCGCTTTTCTTTGCACAGCTTCTACTGTCTCAAATCTGGTTCCTTTTAGGGCGGACTTCACTCTGGGGAATAAAAAAAAAAGTCACAGGGAGCAAGGTCCGGCGAATACGGCAGATGTTCTAACACTGGGATGCCATATTTAGCCAAAAATGTCTTCACTGACAGGGCCGTATGGACAGGAGCATTGTCTTGGTGCAGAATCCATGACTTCCGTTGCCACAAATCAGGTCGTCGTCTTCTTACTCGCTCACGAAGGGTTTTCAGCACATTAATGTAATGATGTTGGTTTACAGTTTGACCCTCGGGTACCCAATGAACGTACACAATGCCTCGAATGTCGAAAAAGACAATCATCATGGCTTTGAATTTGGACTTGCTCATGCGAGCTTTCTTGTGACGTGGCGAACTCGGGGTCTTCCAATGCATTGATTGGCACTTTGTGGCAGGGTCGTACGTGAAAAACCACGATTCATCACAGGTTATCACTCTCTCTAAGAATGTAGGGTCTGTTTCAATGTTCTTCAAAGTGTCCATACAAATGTTCACTCGAGCTTCCTTCTGTTCCAATGTCAGGTTCCTTGGCACGAGTTTTGAACACACTTTACTCATGTTCAAATTCTCGTGTAAAATTTGTCGAACACTTTCTTTGTCTATTCCTGTGATTTCAGCAACTGCTCTAATGGTCAATCGACGATCTTTTCGAATCACATCACTCACTTTTTGAATGTTTGTTTCCGTTTTCGACGTGCATGGTCGTCCTGAACGTGGGTTGTCTTGGATCATTTCCTGTCCTTCTTTAAACCGATTAAACCACTCAAACACTTGTGTGCGTGATAAACACTCATCCCCGTACACAGATTTTAACATGTTGTACGCTTCTGTTGCGGATTTCCCCAGTTTGTAAAGGAACTTCATATTGACACGCTGTTCCATTTTAATACTCAGCATTTTTCCAACGGAGCACAGATGCACGTTCCGCTTTGTCCAAGTGCCACAGTGAAACTGAGAGGCCTGCACCCAGGGCAATTAGTCATCCTGTAGGCAGGGTATGGTAGTATAGAATCATGCATTGCTCACCCTTCGCGCATTCGTTGTTTGTCAATAGCAACATCAATCCGGTTTTTTTCTAGCCAAACCTCGTACATATGAAGAAGTTATTAGTCTCAAGAATCCATTAACTATGAATAAGTCTTAACATTTGGAGCAATTGTTGATGTGTTGTAGCATGAAATGCTGTTCTGTTTATGACTATTTAATATGTTGTTGATGTAATTGTTTGTTTTTAAAATTAGAAGACGTAAGGAAAAAGATCATAATATTATATATTGTTTTTATATTTCCTGGAACTACCTGAGCAGCGGGCAGGATTTAGGTCAGTTCTTGGAACTTCTACTTTTGAAAACAGAGTTTGCACTGTGTTTTCTGTATCTCTATCTATCTATTTCTCTCTATACATAGACAGTTTTCTGCCCCTTCCTGTTATGCACATTTGTCTGTTCCCCCACTGACCTTTTTTGTGTTTTTTAGCACATTTAGTCTTCCACACCTCTGAAATCACCATCTCAGTGGCACTTAGCAACTCTTTGTTGTAACTGTCTCTCCTTTTTTTCGTATTGAGTGTTTAAAAAGTGGTAGCGATCTTTTTTTTCTTCCTATTGGCTGTATTCTCTGTCTATTTTAGTATGAATGGGTTTAATTAGAATTTAGTATGATTAGATAGAACACTATTGTAATTTTTTAAACCATCTATAGTTAATGTAGTCACGTGCATAGTTGTAACTAGCCTAGGAGTTTGGGAGGGGATAGATGCTCCTTTCTACCAACTGACCATTCTAGAAGAGTCCATTTTCATTTTATTGGTACTTGAGTTTCTCATCTGACATGTGGTAATAATTTATACATGAGAATTGTTTGTACTTGAACCCTCCCTTCCCCCAACAATAAACTGTCGATATGCCTGCTTATGGTCACATGGATGGCAACAGTTACCAACTATACATTTTACATTTTGATTAAATAGAAAGGTGAATGCAGGAGAAGTAGAGAGATCTGATAATTTACACAACATAGGATAGTTTTTCCACTTGTGTAAATCTTGAAGGCAAAATTTGTGGAAGGTTACAAAATGAGTCAAAGTGTTGTTGATATGAAACAGTTATGTTTGTCAGTTCTCCTTGTATTTAAAATTGCTATTAGGTCATTAGGTAATACATAATGGAACATTAGAACACAGTAGGAATATTGAGAACATGGTAGAACTTTTTTCCGCAGGAGCAGTGAAGTTTTAAAATAGAAAAGTGGTCGAGAGAAAGTAACAATAGGCAGAGGTGGGCAATCAAGTTATGGGGTGATGTGTGGTTAGCACGGCAAACCCCCAGACACTGTTGTAAGTTTTCCATGACCAGGCTACAATAGTCATTCGTAGCTTGCCAATTTCCTCATGGTGGTGGGTGACCATCAGTTCCATACACGTGCCGAAACCTCAGGAGAAATGTTGTTCCACTTTCCCCCGGAGACTCAAACTTACATTATCTGTTTTGTGAAAGCTGATAAGAAGAGGGATGGGAGGGGCTTATTGGAACTAAGTTTTTTTTTGAGATGACTATGATCCATAATTGTGGAAATGAGCAGCTTCTGATCACCTCAAGATCGGTGGAAAAATATTTTCCCAAGATTACACGGAGAGCAATTTGTCTTTACGTGCAATCTATGTTTTCAAACACGAAAGGAAAACTCCTCAACCATATAGTTTTTATCACCTTTCCTTGTAGCCAAGGAATCCAGTAGGTACACATTTCTGTGGTTCAGATCCCACATTAAATTGTAATCTTAGTGCTGTTTAGCCTCTGTAAAGCAGTCATGAGACCATGCATCAAGCAATGAAAGTTGGTTTACAGAACCTAACCCTAAATAGCTGTTTCATCATTGACTTTAGTTCATACAGATATACATTTAGTTAGCTCTAAATTGATTGCCCAAGTCAGTATTGAAGTGATGTTTAATAACTTTGGGAGGCATTTTTAAGTTACTTGTAATATAAGTTGAATTTTTTCAAGTCCTTTTTGCACACAAAAGGCTAATTGACACTGGATCCAGTTAAAGTCAAATCTGAACCACTATAGCCCTCTAGTGGGTATCAAAACTGGGACCCCTGATTAAGCACCAACAGAATTACCACTATGACATCAGGTAGACCTTAACGTAAGTTGAGAACTGCTGGCCAACAATACAATGTGAAATTACTGTATGTAAGAAGATTTTATATTTTTTTTCGACATTTCCTTCATGCCCTTTAGAATCTTAGATTTAGTATTAGCAAGTTTAGCTGTATGTGCAGTTAGGAGTCTGAATTATTCAATACATGTATGTACAGTGGTCTTTTTGTGTGTGTGTGTGTGTTTTGCATATTAAAGGTGTGGATATCTGATGCACATGCTAATATATAATGTGCTTTTGCTTAAAATTATCTAAAAATAAATAATCAGGCATAGTTGTATTTATAAGCCACAATGTCAAAATACATAGTTCCGAAATCCATTGTACTAACAAGTATTACTTGACAGTAATGTGCCATATTATTTTGACATGAAAATCAGTGGTGGCTCATGCTATTTATTGTTAGGAGGGGCTGCATTCAAAAAAATACCTTAACTATTTGAAGATGAACTTCATGCAGTGGTCTTTCATTGAATTATTCATTTTTACTTGTATGATCTACCATTCAGAACACCAGATTATATATCTTAATGCCAGAAAAGAAATAACTCTTTGAAGGGATTCGAAAACTTAAACAATCATGCACTTACTGACAAGCTAAATGGACGCGTTACATGGCCAGGCACTGTTACTCTCGGTAATCGAATGTTTATGCGTGGTGTCCGCTGTCATAGTGTGAGAGGTTTCGATTTCTACCACTTGGCAGCGTCACCATACATTGGACTGTGTTAAATGCAACCCGCTTTTTTAGCATTACAAGGGCCTAGCAGGGAGGGAAGTGGAAGCAGTGCTTACGTTAGAGTTAACATGGATGTACTGTCAGTCCCCGAGGGGAAAGCGGCTTCATATACCAGTTTGCCTCTTGTCATGCACCAAGTGAATTTGAAAGCTCTGCACAGCCCAACGGGATGCAGTAAGCTAGCAGAAGTATAAGTATTTAATTTTTGCACTAATGGCAACAAAATATAATTTGTTTGGGGGTGGCCGCCACTGATGAAAATAATGAAAGATGGCATAAAGGTTGAAGTAACCTCGAGTAAATCTTGTGCAGTGCCAAAGTTTAATCTTTATTCCATGCTAGAAGAACCTGTTTTTGTAACAGCAATGTTTGTTTTTCAAACATTTTGTTCAAGGATATACGCTACATTTGTGGGGAACAAGCAAAAAGAATATTGTATGTGAAGATAATCAGGTGATGCTGATTAATTATAGTAACCTGATGACCACTAAAATCTATTAGGAAAAGAGATCGACTCTAGAGAAACAAGCAAGCATTAGACAGACAGTTGATTGCTTCTTAGTGGGAGAAAGTGGTGGATTTAATGCATTCTTTTACATCTGTCCATTTCATACATTTCAGTTTCATAATGTAGTAAACATCATTTCAAGTAAATCACTCTGAAATTCTTTGATTACATATTAATGAATGTTATCAAATGCTAAGAAGGGAACAAGGTATAATTTTCTATTTTCCTTTCTTGTCCAGGGCTGGATTTAAGGTGTTGCTATCCCTTCACCACCTTAAAAACACCCACCCTATCTCTACTCACACTATTTTCTGTGACAATTTTGTGAAATTGAGGTGTATTACATTATCAGTAACATAAACATATAGCCCCTAGAAATAGTCGCTGAAAATAACTGATTCTTGATCACAATTTTCACTTAAAACAGGTTGACTGCTCCAGCAAACAGTAAAAAAATACTGTTTAATGAAGGTGTGATATTTCTGTGTCAAAATATATCAAATGCTTGCCACATTTCCGTGTGGAGAGTTGTCAGGTTTTCTACTCACGTTGTTTCTCCTTCTTGCTTTGTATTACGGTCTACTAGCAGAGTGAGCACAAAATTCTCATTATGTGAATAAAATAGAGAACAATAGTATTATGTTAAGATAGGCAATTTACCTGCTCCAGTTGCATGGGTCCTTAGGCCTGGTGCCTATAATTAATATTTAACTACCACTGAGAGTTCTTAAAAGCCTGCAGTAAATTCCTTAGTGTCTTAGGATTTTTCCAAGTCAAAGTGAATTTATTAACTTTGTGATTCATCTTCTGTTGGACCTTTCTGCAGTATACTTTGCTATTCTTTTATTCTTTGACTAAGACATTCCATGTTTGTTTTTGTATTCAATGAAGCATTAAAATTGATTGGAGAGCGTTGCAATATATCAATTTTTCACAAAAAAAAAATTACTGTTTATTAAGAATTAACAGCAAGAATATAATTTTCTGAAAAATAATAATTTACTTTTCGCACAACTTAATGTTAGCTACAACTTTTCCAAATAGATATTATCTTCATTACATATTTATTTTTAGTCCAGTCTCACAAAGAAAAAGTATTTGTGCATTTAGGTATCTTTATCTTTCACCACTTACGAGATTTCAGTGCATGTTATTTCACCATCACATCTGGCTTTTTATCACAGTTTTTGTCACAAATTAAGCACATGCATGCCTTTTGAATTTCAAATATTATGGTGTCTTTTGGCATTGTGTTTAAATAGCACACAATATGAATTCATTGGAACATTAAATGTTATAGTTCGTACTTCACTCTTACTTATTGCAAGACTTCCTTGTAATCTACAACAGTTCACTAAATGTGTACAAATATAGAGTTAATATATTAAGTGGACTCCTAGATATAGCTTAGTGAATTTATTGGATTAAATTAAATGTTATCAATACAACACAACTGCACATTTTAGAGTCATCACATTTGTAGTGCTACATAATTTATACAACATAATTATGATTCAATTGTTCTCATACTTTAAACTTGAATAGAAAATTTTCACATACACAAAGTAGAATGAATGACCAATCATTTGGAAGAAAAAAATACATCTGAAACCTAGTTGAGTGATGATTGCAAAATTTATTGTGTAAGGAAATAACTGCTACATCATGTATGTACAGTGCACTGATGTGTGCAAGGAGGAAGCTGATAGAACTACAGCCCCTCCCGAAATTTGGAGAAAAGCAATTTTTTTTAATGAAAGCAGGAAAAAAGTTGTGTAAAGCCAAAGTGGTAAATCCAAACCACCCTTAAAATGACCCCTGATTACCATTATTGTCTTTGAACAACTTTTAAAACGAAAGTCAAAAAAGGTAATTACAAAATATTTTATACCCAAATCCCTCCCCCAAGAATGCAGCTATGTAATATGCACCTTTACATTTGCAGCCCCCTCTGAAGAAAAATCCTGTGTACGCCAGTAGTATCTTATATTGTGGAACACTTGCCAAATGACAGTCGTTTTCCTCCCTTCTGAAAAAGGTGATTAAAGTGTTTGCTTCTGTACGAACAAAAATATCAATGCCAGCATTAAAATTAAATTTATGAATAAAGAAAATTGTCTAATCAAAATTGGCTGTAACAATCAATAGCCCTATCAATATAGATAGACCTGTTGGTGTATTGGTAAAATTGACAATTGATTTGGCAGTCCATTATTGTAATAAATAACTTGTAATATAGTGCAAAATTGTGCCATTTTGTTGATTCATGTGCCCCAGTTCTGCAAAGTAAACATCAAAATACATTTCCATTTTTCTATGTCAAAACCTAAAAAAGCTGGTTACGAGAATAAATTACGGAGGTGAATGCATGGTTCAGGTTTTTCATATATAATGTGGCAGATCATGGAACATCTGCAATTTAATATTGGTATTGGTAAATTTTATATTTGTAGTTTATTGGTTTTGGAACTGACAAATGATTATATCCAATATTATTACACATTTTAAACACTGTCCGGTTTTCATTTAGGAAATCTTACTTATCATCTCTATAACATTCTCATATTATTGCATTTGGCAACTGAGCGTTTTGACCTAAGTTGAGAGTTGGAAATTTCTTCATTATTAGTGTATATGTTAGGGAGGGGAGGGGAGATAACATTCACACTCAGTTTGCATGTTGATCAACAAATCTATTTTATTTGTTAATTAGTAGAGGTATACTTGTAGCAAAAGGTACACATCTGCCTAGACTTTTTCTCTCCAAACGATGCATAGCAAATTATTGATTATCATTTCACTCTGTTGCCTTGAAATGAAGGGGTCGCAGGTTTGATCCATGGTGGGGGTGGTTCAGGTCCAACTTTAAACTGCAGTTCAAGTCCCGATTAGCCTTTCTGTGCATAAAGTGGACTTAAATATTAAATAATATCATTTAAGTGCATTAATGGGTGTAAAATTTCCTTCACCTACGTCAAATTCGAATTCATGATGTGATTCAGTAAATTCTGTGAAAATATTGTTCAAAGTGTCATATTTCTGATTGGTCTTATTCTAGTGACCAATTAATTTCGAAAGTTCACTGCACTTTTGTTTTCATGGATATGGTATCTAGGATGGAGGTGGTATTGTGCCACTGTTTTGTTTACACTTGGCTGGTGAGATTTCAGAACTCTGCCAGCTGATTGTAAACAGTGTAGTATTGTAACACCACTTCCATCTCAAATACCAGGATATTGAAGACACTAAAATTAATCGGTTGCTAGAACAAGAAGAGCAATAGGGAACCGTGAAATTTTTTACACATGATCCAAATAAACTAAAACGTGGAAGAAATAAATATTACAGTATTTTTTATAACTGTAGTCTGAATGCTGAAGTAGTGATAATTGTTGAAACTGCATGTAACTGTAATTATGGTTTCATGAAAATGTCAAGGTGAGCAGGAACTGGGAAAATTATACCCACTATCTTTGACTGAATGTGACAAGCTAGAAAATGTACAAGAGAAGTTTATGTAGATAGTGGATATATAACATGCAAGTACAAATTTCAGACGTTCGACACAATCTCAAAAGTTATTATTTAGTACAAAAATATGTGAAAAAAATGCATTTATAACTATGTTTCAACTGCAATTTGAATTTTAGGTGACCTAGGGAAGGCAGTTGGAGATCTAGTTACTGTAATGACTGACGACGAACAAGGATCTGCTAGTCCAAGCGAAGATGATATTGAGTCTCCGTCGAACTACGATATCCAGCAGTGATCATATCAAATGTAGGACAAGGTTGAATCTTTTGTTAAAAACTGAGCTTTTTTCCAACCATATCAAGGACTAAAGGAATGGTGATAACTGTGTATAAAGAAATATATCTATATGAAACAAAAGAGAAATGAAGAAACAATTTGATCATATCTGTTCCCATTGGTTAGAATTGTTAGTGAAAGAGAAACTGATTGCACAGTTGTAAATAACTCTTAAGAAGAAAAAGCAAGGTGTTTATGATGGACAGCTGCTGTTTCAACTTCCGACATGAATATAGGTTCTTTCCAGGCAGTTACTTCATTTTTTATTCATGAAAAAATAAGAACCTGCTTGATATTCCATTGCAAAATGTGCACAAGTGGTGCTCCTCGAAAGGGAAAAAACATCAGCCAAAACTGATGTATGTAAAAAAACAGTGATTACATATCTGTTATCGTAGCTGCTGTTAACATGGAGTACTGTTTACCTTTTTCACACCTCAGCTAGTTTGGTTTTTCTAATATTGAATTAACTACCAGTTTATTGGACTGACTTGTTCATTTTTTTATTACTGTGAAATACTTGTCTTTTTTCCATGTTTCCACCTTCTTTGTATATATATACAAGTACATAAATGAATATATATATAAATATATCTATATATATGAAGAGAATGTTTTAAAAAATGTTAAGAAAAGAGTCTTTAGAGTAACGCAGCAAGACTGTGTGATTCTTTGTAATTGAAACCATATCAAAGCACTCTTTTTAATTATCGTTTCTAGTGTCACTAGGGGTAAATTGTGTAGAAATGTCAATGGATATTCTTTCATTTAAGAAAAGAGAAACCACATGGTCTAGATTCCTACCTAATGTATTTTATTTGCAAACTGGAAATCGGATACGGACTTTGTAGTAAGATTTTTTATTCCTTGTTTTTTTTTTAATTCTCATTATTGTGAAAACAAGTGCAGTGTTCCATTCTGTTCTATGAGGCACCTCTGTGGCTGATGTTCATGAAAGTGATCTAAATCCATATCCATATAAGAGAAATATGTAGATATAGAATTATTCATATTCATCCATGTAATTGATGGTGAAACAATCATAAAAAAAGAAACAGTAGGAATAAAAAGAGCTCTTTATACATTAGGTGATGTTTTGTATTTATTTATTTATTCCCCTACTTTGTTTGAGGTTTGTGCAATATTATATGTGTAAATAAGCAGTAATTCATTTGCACATTGTATCAACCCTGGGATTAACCGAGATGGTGACCTACACAGTTAAACAAGATGTGAAGAAATCATTCTCATTTTCTCCTTGAAACAAACATTCAATTGTTTAAAATTCATCTTATAAACTATTATTAAGCTTTTATATTTTAAGTTTTTCTGGCACCTCTTATTCCTTTACAATTGCAAAGTAAAAAAAGGTTTTCATATTTAGGTTCTGGCGGCATTCTTGGCAGGCAAGAAGATACTCAAAATTTGGGGAAAAGCCATGAAAATAGACACTAAAAATAAGAAGCATATAATTATCTTTAATTTGTAATATTATGAATAATGAAAATCATAAAATTAAAACAAAAAGATTTCTCTTATCTAACATTTAATACTTCCATAACATTAACAACCATAATATTTTAATATAAGAGAAGATGGAAAATATTTTGCATAAACAAAAACCTACTCTATTAAATATTTACATTATTTATTGATTTTCAGGAACAGAAAAAATATTTTAAAATTCTCTGTGGTGTATTTCTACAGAGCTGTAAAGTTTGTTCACTTGTCCTTACAAATCTAAACTATTCTCGCATTTATTCTCAAAATTTTCACCTTCCCATACCCATTTATCAGAAGAGCACCAAAACATGCTTTTCACGCTTGATATATTTTCTGTCCCTCTTTTTAAGCTTTGTAGGCACCTAAAATAATAAAAATAACCCATGGTGCAACAGTCCTTGCGGGTCAGGGCCTACCTACTGACTGCCGGCCTCACTCCCACATACCTCAGCGTAGGTGTGAGATCATCCATTGAGTTACAGGCTGACATGTAACATGACCGTCTGATCATTGTTGTAGGTTTTCATGACCAGGTTACGCTACTTATTCATAGTTCCTTAATTTCCTCATGATGGTGGTTGGCCAATGGCCCCATACACTGGCTGAAATCTCAGGAGAAAAGTTGTGGGTCAGTGTGGTCTAGCGCAAAGTTAACGTTCCAAAACATCCCAGAGATGTTCTATGGGATTTAAATCAGGACTCTGTGCAGGCCAGTTCATTAGTGGGACGTTGTTGTCGTCAACCTCCCCCCCCTCAAGCTGTGCAGCATGGGCAGGTGCTCTGTCATGTTAAAAGACACAATGGTCATCCCAGAACTGGTCTTCGATGGTAGGCAACATGAAAGCAGTTAAAATGTCAACGTAAGCTTGTGCTGTGACATTGCCATGTAAAGCAACAAGGGGGTCAAGCCCCCTCCAGGAGAAACACGACTACACTTTAACCCCGTCACCTCCGAATTTCACTGTTCACTATGTTGAGTTTTGGGTTCTTTCTGTTCTTCGGTAAACCAGGTAATGGAGTAAAGAATACTACTGAAGTATGGACACAAACAAAAGTGTATAATTCACGAACACAAGAACAGAATTTGTACAACAACTTACATAATGGTATAAATCAGTGATCAGAACGCTACATTTTAAAAGTAGCTTCGCTACAGCTACAGCTACTCTTCCAAAATGTAGCTTCGCTACAGCTACAACTACATTTACCAAAAAGTAGCTCGCTACGCTACTCCTGTTCGCTACTCGCTACTTTGCTACTTTTTGCGCTACTTCTGCATAAAAAAAATGAAAACAAGCATATGGGTATTAAAAAAATCCCCTACTATAGATCCACCAACTCATCTGAAGCCCTAGCACGGGAGCAGTGGTGCTAGTGTCGCTAGTTAAAGCTACGGGGAAGCCTGTAGTTTGCATATTTTCCGAGGTTTCAGAAAGCTTGGTGGATCTATTCTGTTATTTATTATCATGATTCCAGTCATTCGATAATTTTGATAGCAGTGTTACTTCAGTTACTTATTTTTACTATAGTTTTTGAGAATACCATACCTATGCAAGTGGCATATCAATTCAAATTTGATATATGAATATTGCAATTAGGGTGTTACCCAAATTAATGATTACAACTATACACAAATAAAATTTGGTAGGATTACGTATTTATGTTCACATCAACATATTTTTCTTTAGAATAAATATTTCATTTTTTATAGACTGATATGAAGTCAGCATTTTGAATGAAAAGTACCTGGAGCCCTTTGACTACAAAAGGGCCCCAGGTTTGATACCCAGCGGAGGCACATAGTGGTTAGGATCCAGTCTCGATCAGCTTATCTATGCATAAAATGGACTCAAAACGAAAACTAGGAAAAACACCAAGTTGGGAGGATGAGATTCTCCATTCCCCACACTGCTCATCTTTCATCATTCTTCCTTGTTCTCACAATTTGCCGAAAGTGGCAGAAAGCGACTATAGATAAGAGAATAATTAAATAATTCATAATTGAGAGAAGTGGAAGAATAGATGAGGAGGTAAACAGAAGAGGACAAATGGGTGGTGGACTATATCAAAGCATTCGAAGAATAATATGGAACAGGGATGTACCTATGAAATGCAAGAAGGTAATATATAACACATACTATGTGCCAATAATTACATATGGAGCAGAGACTTGGACAATGCCATAGAGAGACAAAGAAAAGATGCAGGCAGTGAAGATTAAATTTTTAAGGAGTTTTTTGAGGAAGACTAGAAGGAATAGAATAAGGAATGAGGAGATCCGACAGACAGTGGGTGTGGTGAAGCTTCATGACAGGATAGATCAGACACAGATAAGGTGGTTCGGACACATGAAGAGGATGGATGCAGAAAGACTACCAGTAAGAACTTACCATGCACAAGGAGTGGGAATAAGGCCAAGGGGGAGACGAAGATGTCAATGGAAAGAGCAGATAGTGGAGAGTGTTAGGAAAAGAGGACAAGATTGGAACACTCTGGAAAGAGAGGAGTGGTGGGAGACCAGAAAAATGGAGAGGCTTGACTTCTATGCCGACCCAGCCAGAGGCAGGAAACGGCGAAGGATGATGATGTCATGATTAGCAAAAGTTACAGAAAAGTGACGCAAAAGTGGGAGAAATATATAAATTTGAAAACTATGTATATTAACTAAAGAAAGACCTCCCCGATGGAGCAGTGGTAGCGTCATCGCCTTGTATTCAAGGGGTCCTGGGTTCGATACCCAGTGGAGGCACATAGTGGTTCGGATCCCACTTTAAACTGTAGGTCCAGTCCGATTAACCTTACCGTGCATAAAGTGGACTTAAAACAATTTAAATTTGTGAACAAATACTATCGCGAAAATAATTGTAATTCCAGAATCTCTTATCATTCTTGTAACAATAATTTATTGCTGGTGAGATCCTATATACTGACGATGATCAATGCTGTTAACATACTGAGCCATTTATTGCTGGCACTATTCCCTTGTCAGTGCAGTGGAAAATTCATCGCTCGTTTCTGCACAGCAATTAATGACATTTTGGTGTCTCTTACACCATGGATATCCACAGGATTTGTTCTGGGGGTAACGCAAACGAGGCACTTTTTTCCGGTTGTGCAGCAAACGAGGCATGTTTCTCCCCAAAATAGCGATGCAGCTAAAAAAAACGTAGCTGTTAGCTGGAATATATTCATATATGTCAGTTAGTTATCTGGATATGTGAATTATTCAGATACTAATTAAATAAATTACGCAGATATCTATAATCTACAGTCTAGATAATCTGTATCTCCATGTAATAGACTGTCTTTATGAACCTCCTGCAAAATTAAGGGTTATTGTCGATTTTTTCTGACGCTGTTGCCACATTCAAAATGCTGAGAAAAAATGTAGCTGTAGCGAAATTTTCGCTGCAACTACAGGAATTTTGTAGCTTCGCAACCGCTACAACTACAATTTTCAAAATGTAGCGTCGCTACAGCTACAGCTACAAATTTTGTAGCTAGCTACAGTAGCGACGCTACAAGTAGCTCGCTACTTCTGACCACTGGTATAAATACACTGCCCTCCAGAAATTAAGCAACAACAAGAAAATGTGAGGTAAAAGAGAAAACAGTTGGAGAAAAGAGAAGAAGAGTGGTGGGCATGCTGAAAGAAAGCAAGGAATGCGTTAGGGAAAACAGGTGAGTCATAAAGTAGGAGAGGCAGGAACTCGTTACCATCCCTCCAATATTGTTGAAAGGGATAGATATGGTGGTGGAGGTGTGCTTGTATGGAAAAGGGGACACTGACTCAAGCCATAAATTTAGCTGGAAGTTTTTTTGAAGCAGGACAGCGGTGCCAACCCTAGCATAATAATGCTACACCTAGCAGTCTGTGATTGCATAATGGGAAAATCTAACATAATTTGCAAATTTCTATTTCTTTCCTTTTCTTTGTAAATACCAATAAATCTCTGCTCTACAGTACTTTTATATAATGTGATTTTTTCGACTGAGCATATTCTAGATTAGCATGTCGAATTCTGATAATGTAATCAACCACAAATTTACTTGTATGTGTGGAACATGTATATTTGTAGCTGTAACTTTTAAATGTAATTAGCCGGGACCTATAATTGGGCAGCTAAATGCCTGTTGGTCTCCCAAACTTCAATAAATAAATAAAACTTGCTCCTCTGGGAGGGAGAAATTAGCTTCAAAGAACGATATTTTGAGAATTAAAAATGAATAAAATGACATTTAGATCTTATTTCCGGTCATGCCGTTCCAACCACACCCTCTCCTCTTCATCTTTAATTCATTCTCCCGTTTACCTCGCGTCGCCAGGAACATTTCATGGCAAGAATCGGCAGAAAGTTGTGGGGCACAAATAAAACAAATATTCCGCTTTGTAGTCGACGAATGAATCATCTCAAACTTTCTCCAGCTTCAATGTTGAACTCATGTTGAAAAATTGATGCATAACTTAAAACTACAAGGCAGGGTCGCCGTTAGGGGTGTGCGACGCGTGCTCGCGCTTCGAAATATTTAATATTATTGACTCTTTTATTCACATTCATTTCTCGTCAAAAAATGATCAAATTAGAATAGATAAAATAAGAGAGAGGACGTTACATTAGGAATACAGCTTTATTTACAGTCATTCTATAGAAAAGCCAACCTCCCGATAAGAAAAAGCTGTTTAATCTGTGACTAGAGTTGCTAAAACCAGGCCCTGTTAACGTTAGCAGCGGCAGGCAGGTTGTTTTTAAGTTATGCATACTATTTTTCAAGCTGAGTTCAACATTGAGTTGATTCATTCGTCGACTACAAAGTGGAACATTTGTTTTATTTGTGCCCCACAATCATAATAATAAATTATTGTTACTAATTATCAATAACAATAATTCATTGTTATTATTATTTAGATCCTAGCACAATTCATCAACATTTAGCATAATTTCACAGATTAAACAGCTTTTTATTATCGGGAGGTTGACAACGCAGGGCAGGAGCCATCAGGCTTTCCTGCCTTCCCTCCAAGGCCATGGCGAGAAACCAGTGTCCTGCACTGAGGAGTAGCTAGTCTAGCAAAGATAGATTAATCAATCTCACATCCATAATTATTTTCAAATCACAATATTTATTGTCTTGTTAAAGCCACAGTTCATATGCAACACTTTCTTTTTCACGCGCTTCTCGTCCCTCGGTGTGATCCGCGTGCAAAACTGGCCTAGCTCGCTCTTCTTCCGCCTTAGCAGTTCCAGGTAGAAACGGTCGCCCGAAGGAAAAGGGAAGATTTCTGCCTCTACCTCCCTTGCCCCCTCGCCCCCGCTGCAATGGTTGAAAGCCCGTGCTTTCAGGTCCCCCAGTCTATGTCCTATAGAACAGATAGGGGATTGGTTTCCCTTGATTCTTTGTAAATCCTCTAAAGAACTCAAGGGAAAATTTTCTGCAGTACTTACGTATGTTCTCTGTATTTACAGAACCTTATGGGATGTAGTTTCATTATTTATGAAATGGGAACGTGTTATGTGCAGACAATAATGTTATGCTTTCTTTCTTTCTTTTTTTTTCAAATATGGAATATATAATGATTAAATTACAAATATTTGCTTAGGCTCTCTCTCGCTCTCGTTTTAGTAGTGTTTTATTTAAATATACTAATCTTTTGGCCTCCAACGGATGTACGTATTTATCTGTTCAAGATAAATTTGGTTTGGTTTGGTTTATTTTACTTTGCTTTTCTGCCACATTTGGTTATCACGAAAATGAGGATGAGTGATGATAAGATGAAATTGATGAAGGGACCTCGAACAATCCAGGCCGGGATTCGAACCTGTGATGAGCGCGCATTCTTGTTCCTGTGTTGTACTCTGCAGTGAATAATGAAATAATTTGAAATGAAAAATGTATCTCAGAACTCAAGAAGCCAAATGAATATTATTGAAGAAACTACAAAAAAGTGTGTTTTTTTACCTGTTTTGTTTCTGTGCATAAAGTGGACTTAAAACACCAAATCAACCAACCGTGGGGGAGTGCTTATCACAGCGCGCTACAACACCAGGAGTTCCGGGTTCGAACCCCGACCTAGGCATGGGTGTTCTTTGTGTTTGTTCCTTCATTAATTTATCGTATCATCTTCGCAATTAACCAAATATGAGAAAAAGCTGCGCTAAGTAACAAAAATCAAGTCAAATCATTGATTGATTGCTTGATTTGGTTTATTTTACTTCGCTTCTCCGCCACTTTTGGCTAATCGCGAAGATGATACAATATAATTGATGAAGGGACACACTCAAAGAATACCCATGGTCAAGTCGAGATTCGAACCCAGGATCTCTGGCTTAGTAGTCAAATCAAATCTTTTTTATTTCCGAATGGGGTTGGAGGTTACGTGTACTTTTTTTAGTACTCATTCATCATTTTGCAATCTTTTCCTGTTATGACGTTCTATTTTTAGGAATACTGTGTTCTAAAGGGGGAGGGTAGGACCCACACCAACCCCACCACCTTGAGTACGCCACTGATTGCTACCCCAAGTGTCGACGTCACCGCACGTCACTGCGAGAACCCCTATTGTGTCGCTGCGTGTGAAAAACACGCTGTCGGTATCAGCGCTGTCGCGGAAAACTACCCCTGCAAAAGAACGGTGTGTGTGCAAACGCGCTTAGGGTTGATAATGACAGTTTCGCACCAGGTGTGCATTTATTAAAATTTCGTCGCTACTAAAAGGAAACCCGACTATATAAGAGAGTATGAATTTCTCCCCATGTCGCAAGTGGAAGCGATTTTTCAAGTTGATTATTAAGCTGAACACAATGTTTGAAAAATATGATAAATAAGATTTCTCAGATTCCCATGCATTCCCAATGGAGAAAGAAAACAACTTCAACTTCAAGTTACGGCTAATCAAACGGGAGCTTCCTACGATAAATCAAATCTTCAACGTGTCCTCTTTCCGTTCAAGTGATTTTCTACGCTATCGGAAGTTTGGTATTCCCAAGACAACAAGTAAAATAATATTCCCATAAGCGCAATGCTAAGTTTTCTGCTCCTTGCCACGACCATCCAGCGCACCTTTCCCCAGCTCGCCGCCGGGAATAGTCGGTGGGGGAGGAGCAGTTTCGGGTCCTCGCGTCTGGCTGGACACAAACTGTCCTGCACAGGGTTGCCTTAAACTAATATTTAACACGATTAACATGATTAGACACAGGATTTTAAAGGGAAAAAAATTACTCTAAAAATGACAAAAAATGGGAAAATTATTACCAAAAGAAAGATGAAAAAGGACTAGAATTTATTTTGGCATTCCACTAAAAATATTATTTTAAATGAAAGCACAATAACAATTCATGGATATAAAGGATACATTAAGTTTCATATGAAGTAAAGTAAAAACTGCAAGAAATGTTTTGTTTAGGGAAAATACAGTCGTACGTACCTTGTTACATTTGTACTTGGTACAGAGTCTGAAGAAGACCTTGCTAGAAGGTTGAAACGTTACGTTTAGTTTATGTTTTATAATAAAATAAATTTCTGCCTTGGTCAGCATATTGAGTTTTTCATATCATGGAAACAAGGCTTAATGGTGTTATAATTTACAACGATGATAATACTTTCTTTGTTCTCGTAATTTTACAACGAGAGTCGCTCGCGACGATGATGATTGACTAACCAACTTTCAAGCATGATTTTTATTTTCAAGTTTACAAGTAAAACGCAGTTAAATGTTCACGTTTGATTGAAAACGCTAGCTTCTTAGATTATCAAATGAGGGAAACGGCTTGTAGTCGATCTGCTTAGAATCAATTGTGATTATTTAAAAAGATTTTTGACTTGGCACACAATTCAATTATTCGTCCCAGAAAAATTAAAGATTGTTCTTATCGTATGCGTTATTCAATAATAAGCTATCTCCATGGCCGTCCGGAAGGGGGGGCAAGGGGGGCCGTGCCCCCCCCCTAAAAAATGAAAGTCAACTAAAAATTATATATTTGACACATATAATTTCATTTCAGCCACAATAATATGTGTTAATTAATGAACGAACACGATAAATTCAAATTTAAGCAATGTTTTTTGAGGGAACAACATTATTATTGGGGAAAATGTGGCTTTTTGGCCCCCCCTGGAAAAAATACCATCCTTGCCCCTCCCTGGAAAAAATCCTGCGGACGTCCATGGCTATGTCTTTTCGAGAGAGCGGAATTTGATTAACGAGTGACATTCGTATTAAAGTTCACACGTGGCACTACTTAAACACAGTTCACTTTTTCACTAATTCACAAGTTCAAAAGATCGCAACACATACATGTAGATACCTGTAATTTGTAGTGTAATAAACCATTTGGGATTATTGCGAAAACCTTTCCTGCTAATTCTGGGAAGGAATAGAAACGCTTATGCAGCAATTGTTTCTCCGGAACAATACAAATGGCGTGTTCCATTTTTCGCCATTCTCCCAGCTTGTACGTACAGTGGGATCCATGAGTATTACCGTGCAAATTGTCCATGACTATTTTCATTAATTTTTATCTTACATCCTGTGTGTTTTTGAGCGATTGATCTTTATGTATGCTGGTGCAGAAATTGTCAACAGCTTGTTTTGCGTTTTCTTTTAATTCTTGAAGATCTTAATGGGTCAAATAAAGTGCACGAACATGGTGATGGACAATTTGCACGGTAATACTCATGGATCCCACTGTACAACGGTCGTTGCAAGTCACGTAGGACACTGCGTTGCCTCTCGAAACATACGATGTTTTCTGGTATTCACCTTGGTGCCGAGTGGGTAGGGAAAGCGATGCAAAAAGCAGCAAGCGAGTTATTTTAAGATTTAGCCACCAGGAGGTAGCAATAACAAAGATATCCGACATGCCTGCCATCTGGCGGCGATACCAAGAACTAGTTCAAAATGCGGGAGATGCTTCACATTACAACTGTACGGAAAGGTGTATTTTTATAAATAACGCCCTTCCGTTACAAGCCTATCATTGATTCTTCATGACCAGCAGCTTCACCCCTGCCACCCCCAGAGGGTACAGGCAATGGGTTCGTCAGATTTTGTACCACGTGTCAATTACTGTGCGTGGTTTCTACACCGTTGTGCGAAAGTTCCAGAGTATCCTCGGTTTGTTCCTTTTACCGATGAAGCGCATTTCACCAGGGAAGGTGAACAGCCACATTTGGGATGACGAAAATCCTCGTGCCATACATTCTCATAGATTCCACCAACTGGTATCATCGATGGTTGTCTGATTCGGCCGTACCTTCTTCCGGGCCGCCTAACGGGTCCGGGGTACTTGACCTTCCTGCAAGAAGTGTTGGCTCAGACGATGTGCCGCTGCACATTCGCCAGCACATGTGGTTTCAACGTGATGGCGCACCAGCACACTTTTCCCATGACGTCCGACAACATGTCAATCAAACATACGGGGACAGGTGGATAGATCGTGGTGGACAAACTCCTTGGCCACCACGATCGCCGGATCTAACTCCTATTGACTTTTTCGTATGGGGCCATATGAAGAGTCTTGTTTATGAGACTCCTGTAGTGTCGGAGGAAGACCTGGTTGCACGAGTTCTGGCTGTAGCAGACACGATTCAGCACACAACAGGTATTTTTGAGCATGTGTATGCTAACATCCTTCGGAGGTACACTGTTTGCAACGAACTTCAGGGTCGCCACATCGAGCAGCTCTTGTAGTGACGCAGGTAGAGCGGGAGATGTAAAATTATGTGATCTTTTCATCTCCGTAGTAACAAAACGGTACGTTTCCGGACATGGGTTCCTTCTCAAAACTTGATCTACTAAGTCCCCTCTACAGCCCCTAGAAGTGTGTAATAGGAAATCTGAATCACCCTGTATATATGTGCGTTCACATGGAGAAATAATCCACACGCACCAGGAGTAGGAGGTGGGGTGTACAGGACAGCTTAAACTTAAAATCCCTTCTTAAATATCTCCATACTTCCATACGTGTGACTACACTGCAGTAAAGTGCAATAGCCAGTGGCGGCGATTGGGTTCCAAAAGTAGGGGCCAAAACCAAAACGGAAGTGGGGAGCAATGACAGTTAACTTACCCTTGGTAGATAAGGTTTAGCATAGAGCGGGGGTAAAAGTGGCAAAAAGTTGGGGGACAACTGTTCCCCCACGCCCCCCTGGGTGGGCACCGGAGCCGCTTGAACAGGTGGAAAACAATTCCTGTTCTCACCCGCCGGGGATCGGACCCGGGTCTCTCCTTTAATAGCCAGACGACCAGAGACAGAACATTTGCTGAATTGATGTTATAGTAGGCTATATATTTTTTTGTACAAAGAGAGGGAAAGTAGAAGTATAGAAAAAGAAGGATATACAGAGATAAGAGGAGACAAAAGTAAAATAAAGAGACGAGAAAGAGAGAGAGGAAGGAAAGAAGAGAAGGGAAAAATAAGTTCCTCATTTTATGGGGTGAGAGGGGCACAAAGCCCTCTCTTGACGCTCCCTGCAGGAGCCCGTGCACACGATACGTCGCTTTATATAGGACTAAAGTGAATGCATAGCTCATGATGCATGAGGTATCATTTGGTTATATTAAACGATGACGCAGAAAAACCGAAGGTGACACTTCATTTCTTCTCATTTCAAAAATTCAAAAAGGTTCTTAAAGCAGGAAGTAAGTCAATGAACGATTCAATTTCACATGTAACAGAATGAATTTGTAGTAAGTCCCGAAGCTTTGCTGGCGACGAATGATGAATACATTCTCTCGGGCTATCGACCACATGAGTTCTGGAAGGATTTCCAAGCTTTCGAGAGCTAATGTCACTCTCGTCTTCATCTTCAGGGTAGAAGATGAGAGTGACTTCTACCCTGAAGTGACGTTAGCTCTCGAAAGGTTGAAAATCTTTACAGAACTCACGTGATCGATCGACCGAGAAAATCTATTCAACAAAGTGTATATGTTTATAGAGCATCAGGATGCTACTGAATTACCTATATGTATACACCATCTGAATTTATCTGAACGTTCTGAGTAATATATAGTTTTGAATAAATTAAGGAAAAGAGATTTTGACGCAACCATAAAAAAGTTTTCTACATTTGCTATGCAAAATACTGTAAATGACCTGTCCAGACCAACATGTAAACAGAGTGTTTGCACAATCCTTGTTATGTAAGAAGACATGATCAGGTTAGTCATCAAATAGTGCTGAATATCGGGAATAGTTCCACCTGTAGAAAATTCACCTTGCTGTGAAACAATATCAATTCTTGACAACACGTTGCGATCAGAAAGAAACAGTAAGGTTAGGGGAAAAGTGAATGGCGAAATTTATGTGCGAGAAGAAATTTGGGCAACTCTCCCACAAAGATAACTTCATCATGCGGTGTTCGTGTTGGATTTTTTGTAACTTTAAATATAACCTCTACTAAGTAAACAGAAAATGTTACCATTTACATTTTATCTCATAAGTGGGTAAGTAAAAATAAGAACATTTTCCTACACATTATCAAATATTCAAAAAAAGAAGATTAAATTTGAATGAAAGAGAAATAGTGCAAAATATTTTTTCACTGCGTAGTTGTTCTAACTATAATGTTTTTTTTACGTGATAATGTAACTAGTACTGTAAGTGTATTTGAATTTTTAGGAAAATTATTAATTTTATATAATTAAATTGCAAACTTAACCTAAAAACTAAGATATTCCTGATTTGGCTCCTAAAATGTTTTGGTATTATGTTCTGAAAATCTAATTGTATTGTTAATATTTCAAATTAGGCCACCTTGAATATTCATTTTTTCGGAAAATGATGTTGGATAGTGTAGTATACAAATTTTAAAGATGGGTGCATATGGTGTTAAGGAATTTCTAAAAATATTTTGTTGTTGAGTATTTACCTACATGCAGACTATCTTCCAATTAATAATTCGTCCTTCCAATCAAATAAAAGTTAATTTTTATCAATTCAATTTGAATTTGATACAAATCTTGTCATATTAGATAGCATATGGTATAATTATATAGATAGCATATTAGATAGCAATGGTATAATTCTCTTATACCATTTAGATTTGGTTTCGGCATTTCCACATGTATTTTTTCAAACGAAATATATATTTTATCCCACTTTTATAATGTTGTTTATCCTATATGAATCAAGAATATATGACGCACAAAATAAGAAATACAATTTAAGTTTCAAATAGGCTAATAGTTTTTCCTATAGTAAGAGCAGCAGTAAAAGAATTCCATTTTCAGAGAGAGCACTGACAAGTTGTTTGTTGTTTCTATTAGTTGCTTCTAAATCTTAATTTCTAAAAATAAACCCTAAGTTCTAAAGCACTTTTTTTTTAAATTTCAGGTTTCCACTCTGTGTCAAGTTATGTACTTCTTCTTAGTGTTTGTTCCCTTGATGTCCATGTTCACTTTGTGTACAGCAACTATTAACGTGGTGGTATGTTTTATTACACTTAAATGCTATTTATAGTAAGAGATAAACTGTTACATTTTTCATACGATATCGTACAGAGAGTAAAGTCAACTCTTTCTCTTGTAGTTTAAGGTTCTAACAAGCACAAAAACACAATTTTCAATGTAATATTTCTGAAGAACACACGCTTCCTTCATTATACATTTATTCTTGTTTGTTTATATGCTTGTAAGAACCGTAAACTACAAGAACAATTAATCTACAATGCAAGCGATAGAGTACATGCAGGAAAAAGTCAAAGTTCGAATTTTGCTTAAGAGAGCTAATAGTTTCAAAATTTTTCACGTTTTTTGAATAAACAATTGAAATATTCACAATACTATATTATTACAATGATCATAGCAATAAGTAGTCTGATTTTCTGGTTAGCGAAGTTCAGCATTGTTATTCCTCCATGTAATAAGTACCTATTTTATAGTATACAGGATACTATAAAATATTTCATAATTTGAAACTAATAGCACCCATACAGCTTCGTGAATACGCAAGATATATATTTATGAAAGAACAATAAATATAAAGATGAACGTATTGAAGTTATATAACTATACGCTGTGTACATGGTGACCCAGGTACAGTCAGCGTCACTTCTGGGTTGTAATGAAGCTACTGACAAGTGCATGTGGTAATGACAACCCAAATGTGTCCGTGTATGTACATACACTTACTGCGATTATTAACCTGAAACAGACCATTTGCCGGTTTTGCGGTCTAATACATTTGATTTCAGAACAGTTTAAGCAGGATCTAGAGTTTCGCGTGAATTCCATACAGCTAAACCAATGATGATAATGTTTCCTTTGTTGTACTACGACGAAGAACTCATTATCATGCATCACTTTGAAGCAAAACATACTTTTATTTAATAGGTGGAACTTCATGATGATGATGATGAGTTAAAATTTTTGAATGCGTCGGCACGTATGGTCATTTTGCCCACTTCGAAGTATACAAGGAAAAATCCTCTTAAAACACTTATCTTAAAGTTAAATAGGAACTGCATGAAAATAGTATTTTTATTTCTGTTATTTAGCGTCACTTTTCTGTCACCTTTGGCTAATCGCGATGATACGGATGTGTGACGATATGAAGAAATCGATGAAGGGGCACTCACATAGAACACCCAAATCCAGACCGGGATTCGAATCTGGAACCCCTGGCGTCGTAGCGCGCTGTGATAACCACTCCGCCACAGATGTCGGTATGTGATGATGATGATAATAATAATAATAATAATAATAATAATAATAATAATGAAGTTTAACACCATTTGTCCTTCTACTAAATGCACTGCTACTTGCTGTTATTATTACGAATTATGTAATGAATTAAATTTCTCTGCCAACTTAGCCATATAACCCATTAGATTTTTAAGAATGAAGAAAATAGTTCTGTCAAAGGCAGCTCAAATTATTTTCATAATTCGATGCCGACGGGGTAGACGTCCACTTTGTGGAATATATGTTAACGTCGACCCTCATACTTTGAGTGAAAAAAAAAATAGGGGGAAGTGTACGAGTCCGCCTTTGAGGCAAGATACATGGAACCCATAGGGAGTCCATCGCAGATCGTCTGCAATGATCACGCAATCCTCCTTCCCTTGGGCTCACGAAGCAAAATGTTATAACACAGTCTTCTTATTAGCGTCCTTTTTTTTCTTGGGCGGTTTCTCTTAAAAACAGAAAGGTTCTTATTGGGATGATTATTTTAAGAAGACCGACTGCATAGAGAGGTTGGGGAGAAGAGGAGGGAGCAACTTTTACCCAATTCCTGGCTTTTTCCTTTTGTTCCGGCGAGTCCAAATTGTCGTGTCGGGGATTCCAGCATATCACGAAATTACAGGGGTATTTGACAAGTCACGGAAATGGAAGAAAAGACCTCGGTGCATCTGGCTAAGAGCGCCCCAGAGCTAGAAATTCCGACAGAATTATCATCGACAGAAATCGAGGTTCGTCACCCCTAAGGATAATGAACAGCCGCCTGTAACAGAAATCCAGGTGGAAAATTTTGATAATAGATAGAAAATATTTTTAAAAGACGCGCTTGAAAATATAATTTACTAATAATTTTAATATGATGCACTCACACACATACATATATACACACACAGATTATTTATATATACCGGGTGTTTCATTTGAGGAGTTACAGACATTTATTGCAAGTAAACTATTGAACTTACGTTAATGAAACCAGTCCAGAATGAACGAGGAACTCAAACAGTTTGTTCGTGTATGTTCTGTTAAGCTGAGGGTTCATATTCCTGCCGCTAGGTGACTCAAATCACCCACATCACTCACAGTGTTTTGTGCAATGTTTGGTCCCCAAGTTCACCGGACCTTACACCGTGTGACTTGTTTTTGTGGGATTTCATCAAACACAGGGCATTCGTCTCACCGATGCCGCGTGATATCGCAGCGATAGATACTATCGACAAGCCCATGTTGATGCGAGTGTGGCAAAAAGTAGACTAACGTGTCGATGTTGAACAACTTTTAATTACTACAATTTTCAAGCATCGGTATAGGTATCGGTAAGAGTTTTGGTATCCATATGTGTATCGGTTCAAAGGGGTATCGGCTCACTCCTTATTAAAACGTCTTACAATACGTCAACGAAACAGATTTCTTGAAACGTGGTCATTTCTTTCATTTAACTCCGTTCTCTATCTCTTCAAGTTGGTCGCAACGATAAGGATGAATGATGATTATATGATGATGAGGAATAGATAAAGATACATGTGGAATGGACCATACAAACCTCTTCGGGGATTCGAATCCAGAATCTTCGGAGACCATTATCGTGGATCAAGCAATAAAAATCCATCAAGAAACTTGAAATATTAACAATTGTATTATAAAATTCAATACTTATAACCAAAGAAATTCAGCTTTACAGATATGGTGAATACTTATAGAATTTATGTAAAAAGTAGTACCTCATTTCAATTATAATTATGAAGTTAATAATGCAGTGTGTATTTCTACAAATGGAAATATGCTTCTTTGTTTTCACATACTGTTCTTCACTTACATTTAGTTTTGAAGCGTGTATTATTTTTTCATTTTTTTTTCAGGATTTTGGAATTCAGCCTCCAAGGAAAGACGACGTTGGTTTGGTACTATGTAAGTGATGTATGTAAAATATGCGTTCAATTATAGCTCTTTGGATTTGTTCATCAATTGTTTTAAATGTATGTATAAACATGTATGATAATGTTATTCGTGTATTTAAGTGTAATTAATTTCTAGTGCAGTCCGTCGAGAACTCGCCTCCCCCCATCTAAATACTGTTTGAATTCGAAATTCTGTTATGCACTTACTTGTATTTTTTCAATCACTTATATACAAGGGGTTCCGGGTTCGATACCTGGTGGAGGAATATAGTGGTTCGGATCCCACTTTAAACTCTTTGTCCAGTCCCGATTAGCCTATTGTGCACAAAGTAGACTTAAAACAGAAACTCAATCATCTACAATCAGGGGCGTGCATTTAAACAATAAAAGCAATGTTAACTAATAAAATATACCTATATTACGCGCGTAATCCTAAAGAGTGAAATTTAGAGTATTCAAAACGTTAATCGGGCCTCCCCGATGGCGTAGTGGTAGCGTCGTCGCCTTGTAGTCAAGGGGTCCAGAGTTCGATACCCGGTGGAGGCACATAGTGGTTCGGATCCCACTTTAAACTGTAGGTCCAGTCCCAATTAGCCTTACTGTGCATAAAGTGGACTTAAAACTCCAAATCAATCACTCAATCAAAAATCAAAATGTTAATCAGCGTCGTCAGCATTTTGTCGGCCTAGTATTCAATAATGGCAACAGGTGCAGTGGCAAGATACATGTAAGCAAATCACTTGCTGCTTCTGACAGATACGATAGCGGTCTTAGCTCTCTACTAGCCATCACCAGGTGGCTCAGTGGCTGTAACCTGCTGTGTAAGCTACTGCAAAAATAATTATGCTCTGTCTGATTAATGTGTTCAATATTTCGACAATGTCTTCATCCTTGCGAATAGTCCTTATCAACCAAAAATGACTGTAATTATGCGATTGAAGACTTGTTGATGGTAAAATCTTTTAGTGTTCGAGTGATTTACGTACATTTATGGTTCCTTACTGTAATTTCATCATAAGAGAGTAAAGTTATTATTGAACCTGACTGTATTGAAGAATTATTTTCCTGTTGTTTATGGTTATTACAAGCATAAGAAAACAGTAAACTACAGGAAAATAATTCTACAATACAAGCAATGCGTAAGTAGTATCTGACCCCGCCAACGTCTGTCGCTATTTAATATTCGCAATTCATTTGCACGTACTTATAACTAATTTGCACGGGTTTTAATTAATTTGCACGTACTTAGAATTCATTAGCAAGTACTTAGAGTACTTTACATTTATGTATTTGCATGTTTATAACTTTTTATGAATATATATTTATTTATTTTATGAAAAATATGTATATAGAAGGTAATTAGAGGTACTAAAGGCTATGCATATGTTTTTATATTCATTACTGCAAAGTATGTAATGTATGAAACTATAATAATTAATGTTTATAATATTGAAAATAAGTTTTCTATGGTTTATGAACCGCTATGAACGGTGGTAATGGCTGTAGGTACAGGTTCAATTACGATTTAGGACGGTCCCCGTACTCGAACCCGCGATATGTAATATTATTAATTAGTACTATGTAATAATTGCATTATATTATGAAACACGATGGTTTCACACGCTAGACAGAATACTGTCTCCGAATCTCGACTCGGCTGTGAAGGTAGACAGAGAGAAAGAATTAATATTCCGCGCAGGTAGAGGAGAAAGGAATTTAGGGAGTGTGCGTTCAAGGTCAAATGACGTCAGAACGTCAGAACAAAGGAAGAACCTGATTGACCAATCAGAGAACGCGTCGGTAGGTTTTCAGAACCGGTTTTTTCAAGGTTAACCAGTACGCAAGAACAGGGGAAAGCTATGCAATACTGTAGGGCAGGGGAGGGATTCAATCAGACAACAAAGGATGTCTGAGAATGCGCAGCAAGGTTCAAATCTCTGAAGCTATGCGGTTTCCGCCGCCAATTAATATTCCGCTCAGGTTTGCCTCCAAGGCACAGGACGCTTTAGCGCAGGGTTTTTTATCTGTACTATGAAGAAGGGAGAGCTATTAGGGACGGGGCCTACAGTTTTCACCATTTGCTTTTATCACGGGGTAACGAACCTAGGACCCTTTGATTATTGATTTAGGTAGTAAATGTATGTTACTGTGTGCTATTTAACTTAATTTTGAGTTTATTTTTTACCAAACTTTGACTTTATGTCAAACATTTTCACAGCTTATCCTTATTTTTACAAAAATAACACTATTTGTACTATTCAGGCAACATTTTTTATTAAATTTTAGACTCGCAAAGACATTTTTTCAACTTTTAATTTATTATTTTACAATTTTATGTTAATTTTTTACCAAAATAACACTATTTATACTATTCAGGCAACATTTTTAGTTACATTTTCGATACATAAAGTGCGCTTAGTCAACTTTTAACTTATTATTTTACAATTTTATGTTAATTTTTTACCAAAATAACACTATTTATACTATTCAGGCAATATTTTTTATTAAATTTTGGACTCACAAAGACAATTTTTCAACTTTTAACTTATTATTTTACAACTTGATATTAATTTTTTTACAAAAATAACACTATTTGTACTATTCAGGAAAGACTTTTAGTTACATTTTCGACACACTAAGTGTTTGTTCTCAACTTCTATCTGTTTATTAGGCTTATTATTACTCAAATAACACAATTTCAGCTGTTCAGGCAACAATTTTTATTAAATTTTGGACTCACAAAGATATTTTTACAACTTTTTAACTTATTATTTTAAAATTTTATACCTATTTTTACCTAAATAACACTATTTATACTATTCAGGAAAGAGTTTTAGGTATATTTTCGACACACAAAGTGTGTGTTCTCAACTTTTATCTGTTTATTTCACAAGTTTATTCTAATATTTACTCAAATAACACGATTTGAACGTGTTTTTTATTACATTTTGGACACACACACACACTTACACACTTGCACAGACACACACACACACACACACACACACACACACACACACACACTTACACAGACACACACACACACATACACAGAGAGAGAGAGAGAGAGAGAGAGAGAGAGAGAGAGAGAGATTTTTTTCCAAGTTTACAGGATTATTCTCCACGTTTACTCAAATAACACAATTCAAATGTGTTTTCAATTAAATTTTGTACACACGAAGTGTGTTTCGTCAAGTTTTACCCTTTATTTTTCAATTTTATGCTTATTTTACCAAAGTAAGACCTCTTAGTCTATTCAAGAAAGAGTTTTCAATTATATTTTGGATGCAAAAGTATGTTTTGGCAAGTTCTACCCTTTTATTTTACAAGTTTAGGCTTATTATTACTCAAATAACAACGAAAGTTTGTTTATTTTAGAGTTTTCTGAGTATTTTGTTACTGTTGTACTAGGTAAAAGTTTTCTAAATATATCAGATAGGGCTCTGTATATTTTTGTTTTTGCTATTTTGGAGATGATGCGATGAGATCAGCACCACTCTTCCTTCATCTGCTTTTTTATTTTATGTACCCTAATATTATTTTGAGGCTTAGTGAATTCTAGAGCCTATTTATGCAGGAGAGAGGGCTTGAAAATTTTGATCTCAGATAACCCACAACTATTTGTCAGAGTATTTTAAAGGATATTTTATACTTATTATGGGCCACTAGAATATCTAAGCTTGCTTAATTTTAATGCCTGTAACGCTGTTATTGTATTTCTAGCTAAGGCTTACTGGATAAAGTACACGAAATGTTTAACATTTCGACTATTTGCCAAATTTTTAGTGTAACAAAAATTATTGTGTGTCTATAAAGACTGAAATCCTTTTACCGAGGGGTCCACAACTGGACGCTTACCAACATTGTTTATTTTCTTTTTTAAATATAACCATTTATCAATATATTGACAATTCACAGGACAAGACGAAGTTCACAGACGACTGACTATATGAACCATAGGTCCACTTGCTAAACTTTTTTCTATGCTAGAAGAATAATTTAGCCTTTTTCAAGGTATTTTTGAAGTATTACTGGTGTTTTGGGTGCATCAACACTTGGGTTATTTCCATTTGGTTTATTATACGAGACTACAATCACTATCTGAACACTGAAATCCTCAGATTGAAACTAAAAGCTTAGGCTGTAACTAGGGACTTAGTATGTATATCGACAATTTATAGGACAACACGAACCTTACAAAGGATTGTAGGTGACGTAGATATTTTACATAAAAAATTCAAAGTACATTGTTAAAGTCAAAGTGTTAAAATTCAATTTTTCAAAGTTAAAATTTTAAAAATACAATTTTCTAAAATTAAAAGTTATAATAGTATATTTTTGTTAGTAGAAGTTTTTATACTAGGGCAAATTATTTTGTTGTTAATGTAAAATTTGTTAGTTAATGTAAAATTAAAGTAATTAAAAATCAAGTTTTCAAAGTTAAAGTTTTAAAAATACAATTTTCTAAAATTAAAAGTTATAATAGTACATTTTTGTTAGAAGAAGTTTTTATACTAGACTAAATTCTTTTGTTGTTAAAGTAAAATATGTTAGTTAATGTAAAATTAAAATAATTAAAATTCAAACAAATAAAAAATACTGAACAAATAAACATATAAAGATCTAAGAAAAAAAGCAAACAACCTAAGTCAAATTCAAGCAGCAAGAGGAATACACAGAAACCAACATGGCATCCAGAAAGAGAAATCAATAGTCACACCCATAGCACAGTTTAAAAAACTACATAGCTGAAACCTTAGAGAAACATAAAACTACAAACACAATATATCTAGATTCTTCCAAGGCATAGGATAGAGTAAAAATATGGCTTGCTTATGGACAAACTCAACAACATAGGAATAAGATAGACAAGCAATCTTTTTTTCAGTAGTATATTTCCAATTACTCAAATAAGCTACATCATACGTAGTACATAAGAAGAGCAAATTAACATCATCAGCAGTAAACCGTCATGCAACTTCTACCTGCTGAAACAACTAAGTGAGTCTAATTTATCAGAAAAATGCCTACATTTCAGCCTAATTTACCTCTACATTAATAATACTACCAGAATACTAAGGCTTCAAAAGTGAACACTAAGAATAATGTTCAGACAAGTATAGGGCATCTTGCAAAGGATTATTACTCCCTACATCTACAAGTCAATAACAATTATTCTAAATACTACGAACTTGGACAAAATATAGTCAAATACAAAACACAAGAAGGAAAATAATTACAAGTAAAACAGCAGACACTCAATATCTCAAAACAATCCGGTAAAAATATTCTACAACAAACTGCCTCATAACATAAAACTGCTAAGTCCCCAAAACATATACAAATACAATCAATAAAAACTACTTGAAAAGGGAAAACTGTCTGCAGTCTCACAGACTTGATGTAAAATAACAGCAAAACTTAGAAGCATGCACAGTCAATAGTGGTCAATTTGAATACAGTTCACATGCAAACTCTCATGAAAAGGTTCAAAACAGTCTCTCAGCTCAGTTCTCATCTATACTTGGACAACAAAATCCTGCAACAAATTCTCAGAAATCCTACCTTTCCTACCCTTGCTTGAATAGCTAAAGTGCAATCTTCATACTAAAATATTGAAAAAAGGCATATCTATGTACATAAAAGTGTGTACACATGTGTTTGTCTGTGTGTACTCTTAGATAAATTGATAAAAAAGCAATATAGTTATAAATCAAAGACTATACCTAATAATATTAATTTCAAAATAAGCTGATAGAAAAAGATATAATAACTACAGTATAAGCTAGGAACATAAATTGAGAGTATTTGAAAATAAGATCCTTAGGAAAATATTTGGGCCTAAAACAGATGAGGAGGCAGATGAGTGGAGAAGATTACATAATTTAGAAGTACATAATTTGTATTCATGTCCAGATATTATTAGAATAATTAAATCAAGAAGACTTAGATGTGTAGATCATGTGGTACAAATGGGAGAGGAAAAAAAATATACAGGATTCTTGTTGGGAAACCTGATGGTAAAAGACCAATAGGAAGACCAAAACAAAATGTAGGGATAATGTAGAGATGGACCTAAAGGAAATTGGTAGGGATGGAAAGGAGTATATAGATCTTGCTTAGGACAGGAACAGATGAGAGGCATGTGTTGCTGCAGCCATGAACCTTCGGGTTTAAGAAGGCTAGAGAGTTAGTTAGTTATACATTAAATAAGCATAATATTTGAATTGTAAGTAGTGAATATAACAAATGTACAAAGGATTGTGCGAAAACTATGTCAACTTTCCATTATAAGCAGAAAATTAAACCAGTTTGCCTTAGAAATACATTTTAAGAATAGCACAAAATAGCATGCATAATAGAAAATTAAGAAAACTTTCTGATGCATAAAAGTACTGACTAGTGCTGAATGAATCAATTACTGTAAAATATTATTCTCTGATTCAAGTAATTTAACTGTAAACATTATCTTTTGTGTGTAAAATATAATTGTTAGTTGCGCTGATAAGTGCAAATATTAACTTTATACGCCTTCATACACTCTAAATAACATAACTTTGATATATAAATTAGTAACAATTTGTTAAAAATTAAGTTAAACTGTAGAATTGTTTTCTTAAATAAATATAAAGTAGTAAAAATACTAAACAAAAAATTCCTTATTTTCCTATTTAAAGGATGCCAAACAGTGTAAACCAGTTGTTAGTGGCTAAATAACATAAAATTTGAAGGCAGTAACAATATTTTTAAAAAAATACTGTTTTTTACCTAACTTTGTGAATTAAATACTAGTACATTTTGTCAAATTATAAATAAAATATACCTATTTCTTTGGTATTTGTACTAAAGTGAAGAAAATGTTACTAAAACTTGGCTAGTACAGTAAATCTGAGAGTTTTAGCTTTATTTGTCCGTAACTGGATATAATTGTAACTTGTTAATCTCGTCAAACACAATCTTTGCCTCAATTTTGGAAGCTAGCTGAACTTTAGCGTTTCGAATTACATATAGTGAAGGCCTCTATAGTGGAAAAATACACCCAGTCTGTAAAAATTTGGAAATGTTGTCTCCTTCTCTGTCGAACCAGACCAAGAGTGTTCTCAAATGTTTCAATATATTTCTTAACATAACTAACTTTTCAAAAAAGAATACCTTGTGCCCAGATAGCTTAGTTGGTATAGCGTTAGGCTTTTAACCTATCTGTCCAGGGTTCGAGTCCCTGTCTGGGCGATTACAATTTTTAAATTTTGTCATCGGATCTTGCGCAGAATGGATATAAAATATGTTTACAGTCTAACAGATTATTATTTATCTTAAAATTTTGCAAATAAGCTTTTAAGTTTCTCAAATATCAGCATCTTTAGCTAACAGTACAGCATAACCATTATTATTATGATAGAAAAGTTCTGGTGGTAGAACCTACACCTACTGTAATATCTCTGTGGTATTAACTTACATGCAGCCCATAACTTTTGGGACTGTTTCTCCTCCGTTACATTTCCTCGCCATTTACCCTTAGCGTCGCGATTAGCCTCAGAAGCAAAAAAAAGCGAAATCTTATATTTGTTTTTTTATATCTCTGAAACCACCTATACTATAGAACTACATTTAATGAATTTTGCAGTCGTCCTGTTTGATCTGTTAAATAATCCAGTCAATAAAAATATACTTACATAGAAAAATCTGTTTTTCAGATACTTTAATCGGGTAATCTGCTTTTGCGTACTTCCTCAGAAATATACACAATCATAGTTCTTTATAAATTTAGCACCTGATATAGAATAAGTCGAAGTCTAGTTAGAGTTGGCCTGTAAGTACTTCTGGTACATGTAGTTACTTGAAAAAGCAAATATTGGTTGTGTAAAAAATAGCCTCCTTGTGAAACAGTAAAAATCAACCTCATTTCCTCGTAATATTAGCTGTAAATGCTTCTTGAAGATTAACAAAGCTCTGGCGTCTGGTCCTACGTCACCTACAATCCTTTGTAAGGTTCGTGTTGTCCTATAAATTGTCGATATACATACTAAGTCCCTAGTTACAGCCTAAGCTTTTAGTTTCAATCTGAGGATTTCAGTGTTCAGATAGTGATTGTAGTCTCGTATAATAAACCAAATGGAAATAACCCAAGTGTTGATGCACCCAAAACACCAGTAATACTTCAAAAATACCTTGAAAAAGGCTAAATTATTCTTCTAGCATAGAAAAAAGTTTAGCAAGTGGACCTATGGTTCATATAGTCAGTCGTCTGTGAACTTCGTCTTGTCCTGTGAATTGTCAATATATTGATAAATGGTTATATTTAAAAAAGAAAATAAACAATGTTGGTAAGCGTCCAGTTGTGGACCCCTCGGTAAAAGGATTTCAGTCTTTATAGACACACAATAATTTTTGTTACACTAAAAATTTGGCAAATAGTCGAAATGTTAAACATTTCGTGTACTTTATCCAGTAAGCCTTAGCTAGAAATACAATAACAGCGTTACAGGCATTAAAATTAAGCAAGCTTAGATATTCTAGTGGCCCATAATAAGTATAAAATATCCTTTAAAATACTCTGACAAATAGTTGTGGGTTATCTGAGATCAAAATTTTCAAGCCCTCTCTCCTGCATAAATAGGCTCTAGAATTCACTAAGCCTCAAAATAATATTAGGGTACATAAAATAAAAAAGCAGATGAAGGAAGAGTGGTGCTGATCTCATCGCATCATCTCCAAAATAGCAAAAACAAAAATATACAGAGCCCTATCTGATATATTTAGAAAACTTTTACCTAGTACAACAGTAACAAAATACTCAGAAAACTCTAAAATAAACAAACTTTCGTTGTTATTTGAGTAATAATAAGCCTAAACTTGTAAAATAAAAGGGTAGAACTTGCCAAAACATACTTTTGCATCCAAAATATAATTGAAAACTCTTTCTTGAATAGACTAAGAGGTCTTACTTTGGTAAAATAAGCATAAAATTGAAAAATAAAGGGTAAAACTTGACGAAACACACTTCGTGTGTACAAAATTTAATTGAAAACACATTTGAATTGTGTTATTTGAGTAAACGTGGAGAATAATCCTGTAAACTTGGAAAAAAATCTCTCTCTCTCTCTCTCTCTCTCTCTCTCTCTCTCTCTCTGTGTATGTGTGTGTGTGTGTCTGTGTAAGTGTGTGTGTGTGTGTGTGTGTGTGTGTGTGTGTGTGTGTGTCTGTGCAAGTGTGTAAGTGTGTGTGTGTGTCCAAAATGTAATAAAAAACACGTTCAAATCGTGTTATTTGAGTAAATATTAGAATAAACTTGTGAAATAAACAGATAAAAGTTGAGAACACACACTTTGTGTGTCGAAAATATACCTAAAACTCTTTCCTGAATAGTATAAATAGTGTTATTTAGGTAAAAATAGGTATAAAATTTTAAAATAATAAGTTAAAAAGTTGTAAAAATATCTTTGTGAGTCCAAAATTTAATAAAAATTGTTGCCTGAACAGCTGAAATTGTGTTATTTGAGTAATAATAAGCCTAATAAACAGATAGAAGTTGAGAACAAACACTTAGTGTGTCGAAAATGTAACTAAAAGTCTTTCCTGAATAGTACAAATAGTGTTATTTTTGTAAAAAAATTAATATCAAGTTGTAAAATAATAAGTTAAAAGTTGAAAAATTGTCTTTGTGAGTCCAAAATTTAATAAAAAATATTGCCTGAATAGTATAAATAGTGTTATTTTGGTAAAAAATTAACATAAAATTGTAAAATAATAAGTTAAAAGTTGACTAAGCGCACTTTATGTATCGAAAATGTAACTAAAAATGTTGCCTGAATAGTATAAATAGTGTTATTTTGGTAAAAAATTAACATAAAATTGTAAAATAATAAATTAAAAGTTGAAAAAATGTCTTTGCGAGTCTAAAATTTAATAAAAAATGTTGCCTGAATAGTACAAATAGTGTTATTTTTGTAAAAATAAGGATAAGCTGTGAAAATGTTTGACATAAAGTCAAAGTTTGGTAAAAAATAAACTCAAAATTAAGTTAAATAGCACACAGTAACATACATTTACTACCTAAATCAATAATCAAAGGGTCCTAGGTTCGTTACCCCGTGATAAAAGCAAATGGTGAAAACTGTAGGCCCCGTCCCTAATAGCTCTCCCTTCTTCATAGTACAGATAAAAAACCCTGCGCTAAAGCGTCCTGTGCCTTGGAGGCAAACCTGAGCGGAATATTAATTGGCGGCGGAAACCGCATAGCTTCAGAGATTTGAACCTTGCTGCGCATTCTCAGACATCCTTTGTTGTCTGATTGAATCCCTCCCCTGCCCTACAGTATTGCATAGCTTTCCCCTGTTCTTGCGTACTGGTTAACCTTGAAAAAACCGGTTCTGAAAACCTACCGACGCGTTCTCTGATTGGTCAATCAGGTTCTTCCTTTGTTCTGACGTTCTGACGTCATTTGACCTTGAACGCACACTCCCTAAATTCCTTTCTCCTCTACCTGCGCGGAATATTAATTCTTTCTCTCTGTCTACCTTCACAGCCGAGTCGAGATTCGGAGACAGTATTCTGTCTAGCGTGTGAAACCATCGTGTTTCATAATATAATGCAATTATTACATAGTACTAATTATAATATTACATATCGCGGGTTCGAGTACGGGGACCGTCCTAAATCGTAATTGAACCTGTACCTACAGCCATTACCACCGTTCATAGCGGTTCATAAACCATAGAAAACTTATTTTCAATATTATAAACATTAATTATTATAGTTTCATACATTACATACTTTGCAGTAATGAATATAAAAACATATGCATAGCCTTTAGTACCTCTAATTACCTTCTATATACATATTTTTCATAAAATAAATAAATATATATTCATAAAAAGTTATAAACATGCAAATACATAAATGTAAAGTACTCTAAGTACTTGCTAATGAATTCTAAGTACGTGCAAATTAATTAAAACCCGTGCAAATTAGTTATAAGTACGTGCAAATGAATTGCGAATATTAAATAGCGACAGACGTTGGCGGGGTCAGATACTACTTGCGTACATACAAGAAAAACTGTTTTGAGAACCCGGTGAATCGCCAAAAATGAGAAATTGTGCATATTGTGTAAGAATTGTCATTTTCTTTATGTGACTCGAAGTCAGCTGAGACCTCTCCGATGGCGTAGTGGTAACGTCGTCGCCTTGTAATGAAGGGGTCCCGGGTTCGATACCCGGTGGAGGCTCATAGTGGTTCGGATCCCACTTTAAACTGTAGGTCCAGTCCCGATTAGCCTATCAATGCATAAAGTGGACTTAAAACAAGAAATCAATCAATCAATCAAAAATCAATCGAAGTCAGCTGATTTTGAAAGGAGTACATACTACGGTTCTAGACTATTACTCTATTTTCAGGTAAATATGGATATAGATCTACATAATTTTACCTGTAATGTAGACTTTTCTGAAATTAATTATTTTTGAACTGTTTTGGTAGTTGAGTTGATGAACAGGCACTGGTCAATTATGGAGTAATTACTGTGATTGCTTACATTTTCGAGAATGCAGCGACACGCCACTGCTTATAATAATTAATTAATACTACATAATAATTTTTTTGATTGACATTTACTTACCACGGGCGTGTGGGCCTGCTCCCTCTTCTTACCGGATGCTTACGTTCTATCTATTTTTTGAATCCCCATTATTTTCAGATATGACAATAGTAAACCGGGATCAGATTGACTACAAGATTTACGGACAGATGGTAGAGTGTTGCCAGTATATCACCCCGAACGACAGAGATTGTAAGGTGCGTACACTATTAATTTCAAAATTTGATTATTTTACATTTACCTGTGCCATTTTAAATAATATGTTATTTAATAATACAATAATAGGTTTATGTCAACAAGAAGAAGTGTTGAGAGATTTTTTTATATATATAGCTCTCGAATAAACACGGATTGTTTTATTTCTTACGTGACTTCACTGACCCTTAAGTAAATCGCGGCGATGAGGGTTAATGATGCTTAGATGGAATAGATGAAGTGAAGTGGCACAAATGAGCTCCCATACCCATGCCAGGATTTAAACCACAGTATCTGTGTTTCAACCTTGAATTTTCCATGCGACATCGTGAGTCCACCACTCAAATGCCCTGCCACTGGGATGGTGAAATAGACTATATTTTTAGAGCAAAATTTTCACTGGATAAACCAATCTAAAATACAAATAAAGTTCGTACGATAACCATTAGAATTATACGAGGTGGTTATAATTTAAGTGACGGTGTTCAGAGTGGTACAGCACGGGCTGTAATGAGAGTAGCAGTCTGAAACTTCGTAGATATGCTAATGAAGCAATGCGCTCGCGAATTATGCAAAAAAATATAAAATGTTCCAATTCTCGCCACCAGGGTAAAAAATGGCGCTGTAAGCAGTCAAAACGTGGAATTTTCCGTAACTCTGACGTCAAAGTCGGTGACATTGCCTAACCATTGTGTGAGATCCCTGATTGTTGTTGGTGACGCTTCTTGCTTCTTTTTTTTTAGTGATGTGAATGTTCGCCGAACATTAAAAGTTTGAATTTTTCCGTGTAAGAAGCAATTGCTATTGCAAAGAAAGACCGTGCACTTCTAGTGAAGTTGTTTTACCAGAATGGGAGCAACAGCAACGCTGCGCTGCGGAAATATCGCCAACAGAAAGGGCTGAGAAGAGGGCCCATGTCAATTAATGGGCTGAAGAAGATGATGAAGAAATTTGAGGAAACAGGTATATAAATCAACATTTTTTCACACTTATGGAACTTACCCCTATTCGTAAGATATAAGTCAATAGGTGAAATGTTTATCAAGTAATCACTATGCAATCACATTCTGGGATGTTGAAAGAAGGGAAGAAGAACAAACAACAAACGCTCAACCGAATGTCATCGTAGGATTTGAACTCAAAGAAAGCAAACACATCTAGGCCTTTATCTACAATACTGGATAAAATAATTAACTAACTCTCTAGCCTTCTTAAACCCGAAGGTTCATGGCTGCAGCAACACAGCTTCTGAATTCTAATTCCGATTTATGAAGACATATTCAGCCATCCGTTGGAGATTAGAAAATTAAATCAAAATTCTAGTATCTCGAAAGGAAACGTATACCCTAAAACCACAAAGAATGCAACAATCAAGCATTGTTCTCTGTCAAGGACAAAGAGTAGCACAGCAAGGCTGTGATTGCTATTCTTCAGACCAGACACATGGAAAAACATGTGAAAAGCATTACAGGGACGAGGTAATTATCCCTTCGTAAGGTTTTAAATGATTGTTTTTCCCATTCTGCTCAGCATAGACGTTCATACATCAAAGGATATCACCGTCTGTACCTCGAATACACCTGCATCCAGTAATTGGTCAGAAACAAGTATCGGTTGTTACTGTCCAACTCAATTATCTTGTAATACAACGGTAGTGGAGCATTACATGAGTCCAACTGCTCGCAGGTGGCAATGGAAAATATGGGAACACACTTGTCGAGTGAGAGGAAATATTAGAATAAAGCACATAACAGCGAGAAATACGAGATTACCCTTATTTATGCAGATGCCTGTGGGAAATTGTCCAATATTTTCCATTATAAATATGACTGGATAAATATTTGAAAATTCTATCGTTAGCAAGTTGATGTGGGAGATATTGAAGTACTCTCCCCATAGTCTCATAACATTCTCCTTATTGGTGGAAAAGATGATGGCAGATACCGTCAAGCAGTCGGAAATACTGGATCATTTCTCTAGACAGATGGTAACGCACTGTAAAAAGTTGGTTGAAGAAATGATCATCTAATACCGTCAATTTCAACTTTCATTCAACTATCTTAAAAAATAATGACCGCAACCGTTTCTAAATTATTAACGGCCATTACGCAGTTTACCTAACTAATGTAATTTTATGGATTTTTTAAAAAATATATTAATAGTGTCATTAATCTATTTTTATACCATTAACTATTTTATGCATGAGAAAATATTCAAATTTAAATTAAAAACGGTTGCGTGGAGTTTTTTGTAAATTAATAGGCAGACTGTTAAATTTTAACCGTAGAATATTGTAAATGTTACGGTAACTTCTATCTTCTGATGAGATGGGACATTGAAAAATTCTCCTGCTAGGCAGATGTTAATGAGAACTATTTGAACATTCTTTCAGAAACAAAATAGTGTAAAGGTTAAACGAATCTTGCTAATCACATAAATGTTGAATAGATTATTGTTAGGTAAACATCTAGGACAATAATATAAAAATATATAGCTTCTGGTAAAATATACACAGACAAAAGGAGGTGTGTAGACGCATTTATGGCTTGTACAAATAAATGACGCAGGAAGAGGGGGGAGCTGACTGGGTCACAGTCCCTCCTGAAATTTAAAAAAAAAAAAAAATTCAAATGAATGCATTAGAGAACTCGGAAAAAACCAACGTGGTAAATGCAAACACCCCTTAAAATGAGCAACGATTACTCATTTTTGTCTTTTTACTCTCGGTGGTAACTGGAAGTGGCTTACTCATCAATATACAGGGTGGCTCAATAAGTCACTTAACACCCCCAGTACACAGTATCTTGATGTCCGCCATCTTGAATTCAACTTCAGAATTTTAAATGGGAAGGGGGTCGTGTGACATATCAAAATGGGCTAGAATTTTACGAGAAATGCAATGGTGAAGGGTTTTTCGACGTATCTTTATGTTATGACTGAATTCTTGTACCAATTTGCTCCTTTTCGAGGTGTTAGAAAAATGCCTTAAAATTTGTTTAGCGCATCGGTAATGCATCGAGATCAAAGTGACGTCTAGGGAGAGAAGTTCGCATGCCATTGCACACGATTTTAATCGGATACATCCATGAAGAGCTGCGCATTATGAATGGTTGTTGCGAACAATTTACAGTGTGACGCTTCCATTGAATTAAAAGTCCTTCACAGTGACAAGGCTAATGTTTATGTTCATGAGGAAGTTCATAAACAGAATATGTGACCCTTGTCATCTGATAACTAACTTTGGACAGAAACTGCTTCACAACGTTCCCATAAGTGTTCTGGTGTTCTTCCCTATTGAAAAAACTCTGTAACAAGTACATTCTTCCATAATCAAGGATGAAAAAAACTGTTTATTTAACAAATCCAAGTAGCCCTAAGCATTTAAGGTTCCGTTGATGGAAAATTGACTAACCAATAGTGTTCCACACAGCACGCCACACCATTAACTTACCAGCACTAACCATTCAGCTTTGATCTGTCGAAAATGGGTTATAAGATAAAAAACATCGAATATTCTGTTTATAAACTTCCTTATGAACATAAACATTAGCCTTGTCACTGTGAAGGACTTTTAATTCAATGGAAGCGTCACACTGTAAATTGTTCGCGACAACCATTCATAATGCGCAGCTGTTCATGGATGTATCCGATTAAAATCGTGTGCAATGGCATGCGAACTTCTCTCCCTAGACGTCACTTTGATCTCGATGCATTACCGATGCGCTAAACAAATTTTAAGGCATTTTTCTAACACCTCGAAAAGGAGCAAATTGGTACAAGAATTCAGTCATAACTTTTTACTGGTTAAAGATACGTCGAAAAAACCTTCACCATTGCATTTCTCGTAAAATTTTAGCCCATTTTGATATTTCACACGACCCCCTTCCCATTTAAAATTCTGAAGTTGAATTCAAGATGGCGGACATCAAGATGGCCGCCGACCGTGGGGGTGGCGTCAATGTGGTTCCCCCTTGGCCAGGCAATGATTGGTCATCGCCAATTTCAAATTCCATGCCGCAGTGGCCTTGTACTGAGGGTGTTAAGTGACTTATTGAGCCACCCTGTATATACTGGAGACAAGGTTAGGTAAGCAATATTAAGTATTCTTCAGGCTTCCACGTAACCAAATGCTTAATGCTCTAGCCTTTGATGCAGGCGGTTCCTGTGGGAACACTCCCTCCCCCTCAAATTTCGACGTTGACTCAGCGTCGTGAGGACAATTGGAGAGCTACTTGAAAGGAAGAAGTAACCTGTTTCGGTCTCGAAAACAGAAGACAGTGACGATGGGACATGGTCTCCCAACGAAAAGACTGCGAGGCAAATCCTGGCTAGGGTGTTGCACGATGGAGTGAAAATATATCTTTGTGGAAAAATGTCCAAAATGTTTAGAAATCATAGAGTATTTTGTTATACAGGGTGTCCGGAATGGGACTGACAGTTTTTAAAAGTTTGTGGTTTTAATATGGATAGAAGTAGATAGAAAGAAAAAAACAAGCAGTTTGAAGATAAACTCAACAAGTTTTATTGGTAGCAGTTACAACTCAGGACAGCTCAGTATAGCTCCTTTTGTGATACGGAGGATGTCCAACCTGAATTCAATTTCTCTCCATGTAATCTGTAGCATCAGAGGCGTGACAGAAGCAATCGCCAGAATATACAATGTCTTTCACATAACCACAGAAAAAAAAGTCCAGAGGAGTAACACCAGGCGAGCATGGTGGCCAAGAAACATCACGGCCTATCCAACGATCAGAAAATTCTCTATCAAGATACTCTCTCACTTGTAGGCTCCAATGTGGCGGGGCACCATCTAGTTGGAATATCACTGTAGGTTGTAAATGACGTAATTGGGGAACTGCAAAGTTTTCGAGCATATCTAGGAACATATTTCCTGTTATTGTTTCCTCCACGAAAAAGAATGGGCCTATGTCTTCATTATGCGTTACAGCACACCAAACATTCAATTTGGGACTGCCTCGGACATGTTCCACGTGCGCATGACGAATCTCAGAATCCCATATTCTAACACTGTGTCTGTTAAAACAACCAGGCAAGTAAACACGGCGCAAGTTTCGTTGCACTTGCACAACACTGTCTCTGTATAGGGGCTATCCACCGGAAGGAAGTGCCTTCGCGCGGACGCCATAATTTTAGCACAACTTCCGGTTCGTAGGCTCACAACATTTCGCTCAAGGGAGTTAGATTTTGTCATGCAGGAAAGGAACGAATGGGTGTGTAGCAATAGGATTTAAACTATGATCGGCTAAATAATCTTGCACAGATTTCTCTTAATTCATTTCCTCGAGATCCATGGCACCAAAAATATTGCATTCAAGCTGTCGGGCGTGAAAATTGAAAGCCCATTAGTAGCAGTAGACTCCGCAGTAATCACAACACAACGTATGTGCAGGATCGCATAAAGTCGGGACCGGGAAAAAAATTCCGTCCCGATCCCGACTTCAGGAAAATCTAAATAAAAGTAGATATATAAATAAATATATGTATTGCACTATAAGTATCCGAAGTTTATTGAAATTAGCCGTTTTATTCCAGAAATTCAAAATCATTCATCACCTGAGGTCAAATTTGTTTGTATAATTACAATTTTTCAGTGTAGGGTAATTTTGAATATTTTCCGTCCCGAAAATCTCTCAATTTAGTCGGTAAATAAAATTTCTTTCCTATTTTGAGTCCCGCACCCTGAACTTCATTAAAAGTAAAAGTGAAATTCATTCAAATCTCGATTTTCTCTTTCAGTTTTAGTAATATGAGCAAAAATATTACTTCTCATTTCAAAAGATGCTCGGTCATAGTCAGCTAGGTTACACGTTACGTCTTGAAAAACACATGAACTGTATTAAATTTTTGTGTAACCAGAAAGAAATATTTCAGTGTAACAAGAAAGAATATTGTTGTGGAACTAGAAAACTAAATGGGTTGTATTATTATTAAATTTTGTCTTTAGCATGTTGATAGAGAAGGGGTCCTAGGTTTGAACACTGGTCAGGCAATGGTGTATCATTGTGTTTGTCCCATCATTAATTTTTCCAGTTTATTATTCATCTTCATAGTCATGATTAACACAAATTGCAGAAAATTGACTTAAAATAACAATGAGCTTTTTGTATTTCTGCGTTCAGACGGGAACGAAACAAGCACATGTGCTTTACCGCATCCCGCTGACTCACCCTGACTGAAGAAAAAGTTATATGCCTTAAGCCTTAGCTGTGTATGGAAAATTACTTTCTATTAAATATGTAGCTTACAAATATCGCCAAATGTAACGACGGTAAGCAAACAGACAGATCTTTTCCTGGAATAATCCCGTATTACTTCCTAGTTGGTCATCCAATGGATGTGGAAAACCTTCTACTTTGTCCAGATATCCCTTCTTCTCTTCGTCGTTAAGTGTTTATACATGATCCATTTCACCTGATAAACAAAGCACGCGCCGCAAGTACGCGCTTGAATACCCAGCGGCAGTGAACCGGAAGTTGTCGTGCTACAGTTCCACAATTGATTGTGCCATTCGATATGTTTTTGTTTACTCGTGGATAGCCTCTATACCACCACACGCAAGACGCTCTTTCGCGTACCGACGCCATTTTGGTTTCAGTGGCACCAGCGCCGACACCGCTAGTCGTACAAGTATGAACAATTGTGAAACGAAACTCGCAAATGTATACTTTCTTTGCAGTCCATTGTTAAAAACAAGCTCGGTTTGCAAAAAAAAGTTATAACTATTTAAAAACTGCCAGTCCCATTCCGGACACCCTGTATAACATCATTTTTCTATCTCACGATGCTGAAGATGAAATATTTAAAGAACAAACACAACGTTGCCAGGTCTCGAACCCAGAACTTTCGATTTATTGATAGAGTTTGTTTATTTTACTTCGCTTTTCTGCCATATTTGGCTAATCGCGAAGATAAGGACGAGTGATGATATGATGAAATTGATGAAGGGACACTCACAAAGATAGAACATCCATGTGTAGGCCGGGATTCGAACACTGGATCCTTGGCGTCGTAGCGCGCTGTGGTAACCACCAAGCCACGGAGGTCGGCTTCAGAACTTTCGAAGACGAGACCACGCAACGATCTCGGCCACTCGGCAGGGTTGATAAAAAAAATGGAAATTTTTATCGATCAGGTTTTGAACCGCAGACCTTCGAAGTAGAAGCCCCCTCATCTATAGTTCTTGGTAAACATTGTAAACTGTCATGCCCTACAAGCTATCAGACCAGCAAATGCTTTGGAGACTCAAAGTGTATGCTTATCATATGCTGAGAAATGCCATGTCTATCTTGTCACGTAACGTTACCCACCCCTTTCATCAATTACATGAATTCTGTTTCATGTTTCGCTGTTTTTCGAAACCTTTTTCCGAGGACAGGATATATCCTAAAGTATTGATACAAGCTGACGGGAAGGTCACTCTGTTACAGTGCACGTAAAGTTGCCCCCTTGCATGTTACAAGAACACACGGATTCTCTCAGACCCAGTCAGTCTATCTTCTTTTGATGGTGTGTCTTGTAGTTCGTGAAATAAAGGTGTCAATCTGTTCTACAATCGCGGTGTTTGCAATAAACTCTTGTTCATTTGTAATCATTTACAGTACAGTAAATGATTATTCAAAAACGTTTGGTGTGCAACATGCCTTGTATCGAGGAAGGTAAGTTTTAAACATTAATATTTATAATTTTGAAATTAATGCTTTTAGATAGTACTTTGCCTGACATATATTTGACCCATCCACAGGGGTCTCTCCGATGACGTAGTGGTGACGTCGTCGTCTACAGGGTTCGATACCTGTGGAGACACATGGTGGTTCGGATCCCACCTTGAACTGTAGGTCCAGTCCCGATTAGCCTAAATGTGTATAAAGTGGTCTTAAAACACAAACTCAATCAAACAAATCATACAGTAACAAAATTTGTTTTCGTTTAGTTCTTTCAGTCCATTTCTTTTAGTTCTAGGCAACACTGAACTGAAAATGTAACTAAGAAAGTCTCATTCGTGGTCTAAATATAATCTAGCTCACCTATTTCGTCTGTACAGTATGAAATATTTAAAATTTTAGCAGTAATCTTTAATCTTTATTTATTACGAGTTTTGGTTGAAAATTTATGAAAGTATATTCTCACAACAATATTCTTTAAATTAGCCCAGATTATTGAAATGTTTTTCATAACCCTATAATTTTGAGATTAGAAAATAAGCACTGTGTTTACAATGCATTATGATACTTAACAAAATTAACTTTCACCAACTGAATTCACATTAATCTTTCACTCATGTGAACTTAATCTTTCACTCATGTGAACTATATTTTAAATTAATAAATACCTGAAATTACATTTTTTAATTAATACGTCGGCCTAATCGAATTTTGAATTAAGAGATTCTAACACGTATCTCTTTTAATATTTCATTTTGACAGACAGGGTAATTTTTAGATATACGAATATGCAGCACGCACACAAACATGGACCACCGCTATTATTTATGATTGAAAAATGAAAGTAAAAATTTCATATATTTTTTCCACTCTGATATGTAATTGAGTGTTTTTGTACTGTTAAGTCATAATGGGGTACACAAGATGTCTAATTGACATCTCATTACAAAACATTGCACACAAAATTTTTTATTAGATTTTTATGCTGTGGTATACCAACATTTTTCTTCAAAGCTACAAACTGAATCATTATTCTGTACAAAAGTACTTATCCATTGACTATATTGCATGCCTTGCTTTGACATTTTGAAAAAAAGAAAAAAAATCATACCACATAAATGTTCCTAGCATTATTGATTCAAGATCCAAATATGTTTGTCATTCAGTTATTCTCATAGTTTTAAAAACAAGTGCACTATCAGCTTGTGAAATAAAACTCAACTTTATGAATATCTTCTTGTAATTAGCGTTAATTGGTATTAAGCTTTTTAAACAGTGGTACTATTCAGTAGCGGCGATTGGGTGGCAAAACGGGGGCGCAAGGACAGTTTACCTTTTCTTGGTAGACAAGGCTTAGCATTAAGAGGCCATAGTGTGGGGGCAAAAAGTGCTAATCGTAAAATGCTAATTCTTGAATGTGTGAAACGTGGACTAGGAGTTATTTACCCGATACCTCGGAAATATTCATCCATTTCAACACTTTACAACTGATACTCATCGTTGGTGGCTTACTAAAGACAGTATAACAAAAATACAATATAAATAAGTATTGTACAGCCGACGGCAAAGATAATAGTGGGCAAAATGTAAATCATCGAGTTCATTCATTCCGATGTTCTGCAATGTGAGGTTGAAGAATTGAAACAAAAGCAGCAGTAAACGGCGGACAACCTATGTGAAATTTTATTCATTATAAGAACATAGAATGTGGAAGAAAGCGACGATTATACGTTCTAACTTTGAATTACAAAGTAATATCATATTTTTAAGGGCCATTTCACCATTATTGACGTAACATTCAGAAGTGTTCTTGAGACATAGTTTTGCATTTTTTACTGCACGCGCATAACTTCATTCAATATTAACAATACATAAAAAGATTGTTCTTATGCAAATGATAATAGCCACTAAAATTTGGTTATTTATAATTTTGATTCCCACAACACAATATAAAATAGGCGTAATACAAAAAGGACGTAGTTTTTACAGTCCCATGCATACTGCAAAAATTCTGTAAGATATAAAGAAATAAAAACAATCTAAATACAAGTTATTTTTGTCATGCATATGTTGTTTAATTTATGCTCATTATGTTTTGTATATCTCAATTAACATATTTTTTAAAAAATTTACTGACGTCACCTCTCTGGAAAATATGGCAATAAACTTTAGCATTATAGTATCCACTACTTTAGCAATACAATTTTTAGGAGCATTCTGCAACATTACATGCAAAAATCTTACTTTTGGATTTCTGGCAACCACTCTAACTGTTTATTATTTGTGGTAGAAACTAGAATTTCTTGCTTAGTTTGTACACTTTTCACTCTACTTAAACCTACAGTTTAAAGTGGGTCCCAACCATTATGTGCCTTCACAGGCTATCGAATCCCGGACAGCTTTGATTACAAGGTGGAGACATCATTGGGGAGCCCAACTTTATATTTCTATTTTTGTATTTAACTCGTTTATCCTTCTCTTATTATGCTTTAATAATACTAAGAAACACACATATACAGGGTGTCCGGAAAAGATTGTAGCTTTTAGAAACATATATTCTCAGTCCCATGATGTTGTATGAGTATGCTCTTTACAAGAAAAGGAAGATAATCTCTCTAAGTTTTGTTAATATACGTTTCAAGTTTACAATTTATATTCAGTCGACGTTTATGGTTGAATGTTACTTCTGCATGTTCACACTCAAGACCAAGGGATATTCTTTATCTGGTTCAGTGAGTGTCTGCACAATTTACACTTGTAAGCCTTCAGTTGCAAATGCTTATAAAGCACATCCCATACCGTAGAGTGTGACATTTTCAATCTACGACCCTCTTTTTGAAACGAGTTCCTGGCTTACCACACACTATCCACTGCTTCCACCAAACATGGTGGGCGACCAGTGTTTTCCCCTTTGCGCTGGTAACCTTTCTCCATATATTGCGCATATCAACACTAAATGTAGTTCTTATCAGATGGATCAAACCAAAACTGGAGTCGAAAACTGCGTTGAACTGTGATCACAAATCCCTTTTTCTGCTGTTTGGTCAGCACCTTTTTGCACAAACAGTTCACATGTGCATGTGTTGCAATCAGTGTTTGTCTTGTCACATATCTCTCCGCACAGTGGTTGCTTAGAACAAAAGTGAAGAAATAGGTACAATCTTTACTAGACACCCTGTATATTCAATTCTTTATAAATATGCTTTTTATTTTTTCTGTTTCAAATCCTCTCCGCTGTTGATTCGGGTGGCATCTTGCTTCTCAGCTACAAAATAAAGTGAATACACCTTAAAAAGCAGTAGCCTAATATGAATTGAAGCATTTCTCGATGTATCGTTACTGACGCAACCGTGTTACGTCAGTAACGCTACTGCTGCTTTAGTGTAGAAATATGTGTAAACATTATATTGCTTTATTCGAATTTCTGTTCTTTAGAACATGCATTGACAGTTTCTCTATATAGCTAATAGTTTGCACATAATAACAATTTCACTACAGTTATGTTACTGACTTAACAACAAAAGTGGCCATGTTTAAAGGGAAAGTTGAACATGATGATGTCCTTGCAATGTTCAAATTTTTCGATGAAACTGAACATTCATCTTTGATTTTCACGAAGTGATATTTGCATTCAGTGTGTGTTGTACATTAAGCCTCTCAAACTCTTACTATAACCACCGCCAATAATGCTGATATATGTATAATACACATACATGTGTCCCAAAGAAGATAGTCTCCTGGGTCACCTGAGAGGAAGTAGGTCAAATAAGTATCTGAACTGAAAATTTAATACATTAAGAATTTTCCAGAAAATTCACTTTAATTTTTAATGTCCTATTTCCTGTGGAATTGCTTAAGGCTTCTTGTAAAATAAATAACGAAAACTTAAGATATAATGATGACAAGTGAAACGAAATTTCACACATATATACACATAACAAATGAAGTCGTGAAATATAAAGATATTTTACATTGAGAGATTTCAAAATGATGTCTGAATCAAGTACATGAATATCTCGTTAAATATCGGTGATACTCCTGAAGAGACGTGTGTACATATAGGCGTAACTTGACGGGATTGCGCCCAAATATTTTCAGGTTTATTAAAATTTACAAGTTAGGGGATCTGAGGAGCAAAGTAATATAGAATAATATTTGCTATTTCGCAAACGTCACAGTTATTGAGAAAATAATCCTGAACGCTATTCTTATGAAATGAAAATATTTTCGAATCTCTCCCCCACAGAGAATCTCTCCCTCCAGGCTTGATTCTGTACCCTCAACATTAGTCCCCAAATTTGATTCTGTCCCCTCAAAATTAGGACCAAGTTTGATTCTGCCCCCTCAGAATTAGGACCCAAGTTACGCCCCTGCGTGTTTATGCTCTTCAATACTAATTATACTGATTCACTATAATTTTTAACTCTATCGTTCTCCTGAGCACATTTTTTTTATATTTCATTCCTGTCTGTGTGTCACCTGGTCACTGGAAAAAGTGATGTTTTAATTTAAAACATTTTAGAATATTGGTAGAAAGTAATTCAGTACTTTTTTGATTAAATTGTCACAGATAAGATCACAGACTATAGATTCGCTCAATTCACTGTTTTAAAAAGGTATTTCAAAAAATTATAAACGTTTTCTTAAAGATGTTATTGAAATTTGATTCTTGACGATATTAGTTATCAGGTGTCCGTCGGTGTTTTGCATTCTTTTCTCACAAATTATTTCGTAATTTTTACTTGACATTTTTTTCCACAACAGTAAATCATCCAAGATTCAACTTAACTTCAAAATAGTGTAGAATGTACTATTATTAATATGGTAAAAATTCCAAATCTTCATTGTGAAAGTTGAATTTAAAAACAGAGTAAGAACTACTTATAAGAAAGGATTCAAAGTTTGTTGATATGACTTAATGTAAAAATAATGTAGTTTCGATTTCAGGGGAGTGCTCGAAAAAAAAAAATCGAGGTGGGTTTGACATAATTTTATAATAATATAATAAATGTCAGGATATATATTATATATCTGAGAGGCGGTTGTTATTATTATTTCATCACTGTACGACACTACTTTTAAATATAGTTTTATTCATTAGGAATTGTATGACACACTGCTGAAACAATTGCCATGTGCTTCTAAAACAAAGCATATAGTTGTGTTGGAACATGTCGGATATAGGTTTCGTTTTAGTACGTGTTTTGGCCACGATTCTGTCTCAGGAATTCTTTCCACAAGCTGACGTACTAAATTAATATCCAATGTAGAACGAAAAATTGTCCAGTTCGAAGTACTTTGCAAAAACGTTAAATAGAAGTGATAACACATTATCCATTACTTGCTAGAAAAAAAATAAAAGTTATCATTTATTGCGCAAATTATATTCTTAGTTTCTAATTTTTGAAGAATTTTCATTACATCACAGTGCGGTTAGTTGTTTGGACATTTCTTATACTTTCATTTTGTAGATAATAAATGACCAGCTTTGCGTTTAAAATGTTAAAAGAAGTAGACAAAGAACGCTATTTTTTCATGTATTCTACCCTGCTACCACTGTCTCAAGGATACTTGGGGAGTAATCGAAAACTTCAGCAGACCTCCCCATTCTTTTCAAAATATAACTAGAAATACATAATTGAAAATCGAGTGAACATGTGCCTCTACGGAAACAACAAAATATGTATCTTGAAGGTATTATAAATATACTGCAATAACTAACATTTATCTTAAACCTATTTGAAGCGAGAATTCCTTCAATTTACAGCATTTCCACGACCTAATCCATATAAAGAAAAAAAACTATTGAATAGCATAGTCTGCGTTTCACGTAAGTCTCGGATGATTTTTATATTCTTAATTCTCCACTGCCAATCTTTATTGTATTTTCGTCATTTTTCTTGGAAATGATTTGGATATATCTGAATGCATTCATACGATCCTAAGTCTATGACAGGGGAAAAGCGGCGATATGATACCGGGCATTGATCATGCGTCAACCGACTAAAAACCTCCTACAGACCCATCGAAAATGCTTCCGCGCATCTAACATTTATCAATACTGAGTTAATACATTGTGCAATGAAAGCAAAACGAAATCTTAGAAAGCCCATCCTCACTATAGTTATGAACATCAATTTAATTTATTTTAAAAAGTTGAGAAATAAACACAATATGAGAGTAAAAACCGAAAATTCATACCGAGACCGACAAGAAGAATTACATTTGGCTAGTTGCGATCCTCCCCGCCACTTTCTTTCTGCTCCATGAAATTTTCTGAGAAACTGTTCTTTGTTCTACATGTTCTAGGTAGCTCGTTTTGTCTCTGTGTGCGAATCTATAAATTTCCACGAATTCGTTACTTACCTGATAATTTTGCACAGTTGAAAATATTGCATTGAACGCACGCTTTTTCACCGGTTTGAAGCGTGCCGCTCGGATGAACCCTTAACAAGGATCAGACAATTTTCCTGCTCGGAAAATATTTAAAAGAGACTAATAAAATGTAATTCTTCTTAAAACTTTAATTTTATTTAAATATGAAAACAAGCAGATAAAATAACAAACAAATTTGGTCCCTTTCTGCTGATGGCTTGTTACATTTGAATTATTGTGAGCACGTAATTTCATATATACCGGTACATATTTTTTTTTTTTTACGGCCGAGCCGATACCAATCCTGATGTATCGGTATCGGCAGATACCAGTGGTATCAGTATCGGAAAAATAGGTTGGATTTTATTTGCCGATACCGGCCGATACTATTCCCGTGTTTCGACCGTTCGCGGGTTCCGCAAAAATGCCGCGCGACTCTTTCGCGGAGACTAATTTTTCTGGAAGTTATTCAAAATTCGAAGTGTCCATTGATATTGTGTGAAAAAACTGTCTTTTTTATTACTTGTCAAGTATTTTTATATTGGTGTAATTTTTTAATATTTTAAAGCAAAAGTCTGGCAAATTGATACTTCCAATTGGAGTGGAATACACACCCAATAATATTTTGAACGACTTTTAGTTGTTTAATCGGTTCAATGTGTTATCGGCTCAGTATTATTGGAGTGTCGTGTCAGCCCCTTCAGTGTCCGTCTCTCCCCCACCTGCGATGACATTCAAGTTATAGTTAGGAATTTTTTAATCAGACAGTTTAAATATATTTCTTAAAATTTTATTTGTTGGCCAACAATAAAAGTTCTTCTTAAATCAAAACTTTAAAAAATCTGGCAACTTATAAACAAAATATGGAAAACATCATCGCTTTACTTGCTTTAGTGCATCGTCATGTGTACCGCTTTAAATTTAAAACTAAAAACCTAAATATTTTCATAAAATATACTGTCAGTATTATTTGCTTCAACATTTACTTTTCAAATACTTGGCATATGATACGACAGATATACGAAAAATGTCACGAAATTAATATCGAGCTACATTTGATTCTATTAAAAGATTATTAATCCCTGAATGCTTATTACACTTTAACGTTCCAGTAAAACTAGAAAACCTCATCCAGATTACATTACAGAATATTAGAACCAAAGTGAAAATTAATAATGATCTTACTGATCAGTTTGAAGTAAAATCCGGAGTGAAACAAGGTGACCCTTTGTAGCAGTTCTATTGAGCATCGTAATGGATGTGATAATATCCAAACTTGAAATAAGAGGTAATATCTCTACCAGATTCAAACAGCTATCTGCCTATGCTGATGAAATATTGATAATGGCAAGAACAAAGCAGGCCAAAAATGAGGCAATAAAATATGGTCTAATAGTAAATGAAAGTAAAACAAAATATATGAAATGTGGGAGGAAACCAAACAAAGAAAATAAATTAATAACAGACACAATGAGTCTTGAATATGTTAAATCTTTTAAATACCTAGGCTTAGCTGTGAATACCAATAATTCAATAGAAGAAGAAATAAGAGAAAGAATTATAGCAGGAAACAAAGCTTTTTATGCAAATACAAAATTATTACAAAATAATCTCCTGTCAAAAAAATCAAAACTTAAGTTATATTGGACAATTATTAGACCTGTGACAACATATGCTTGTGAAACGTGGGTGCTGAAAGATAGCCTAATACAAAAACTACTAATATTTGAAAGGAGAATTTTAAGAAAAATATTTATCCCCACCAAAATGAGCGATGGCTCTTGGAGAATAAAAATAAACGACGAGCTGGACAAGTTGATTAAGCATAAGAATATAATTCGATTCATAAAAGCCCAAAGATTAAGCTGGTTAGGGCATATCGAACGATTGTCCGATGAAAAAAGTAAAAAATATATATAAATGGAAACCATTTGTCAAGAGACCAGTAGGTAGACCTAAAGTTAGATGGGAAGATGATGTTAGAAATGATATCAGAATAATGAAGATCTCAAATTGGAAGAAGGATGCCCAGGATAGAATGAAATGGAATAAAATTGTTGAGCAGGCCAAAACTCAAAGAGTTGTAGCGCCAAGCAAGAAGAAGAGGCTATGAACCCAGGCAATCATAGAATATGAGTAATTTTCTGTTATTAGTTATATACTATCCTCCTTAAGCTATAAAAATGTATGTCACATATTCTTTTATTGATTGTGCTTATTCAAATGCATTGAAATGTTTCCACTATTCATAGTCAAAGCAAACTTTTTCATGTAAATATTCAAGTAAATAATGTAATATTTGTTTTACTGTGAAGAAACGATATGCCGACAGCAGGTTGTTGTTGGCTTCCCTGATAGCAGAGCCATAACGGTTAACCAACGGGTCCTGTGTTCGATTTCCGATGTATACGATGGGAACAAATAGTGTTGTTAAAACGAACGTTTCCAAAAAATTGATAAATCTATTGCATGTATATTTTTACTTGGTTATTTAATATCCCCCTAATATGTAGGTTCATCGAAATGACACGATGAACAGATAAAAGTGGTGAATCAACAAGCACAACGGCTGCGAGATAATGAGTCATATATATGTATGTGTGTGGGGGGCGGGGGGGTGGGGGTGTAGGAATATAACGAATACTTATCATCTATTCGATACAGAGTTTCCGAGTATAAACCAATACTTATATATATGTATCTGCCTTCTGAAATTGGAGATTTTACCTCTTTTGAGGGCAGCAAATAAATAAATAAATAAATAAATAAATGAGGTGAAAAACATACAGGCTACGTCATAAAAGAGAAATACTCTACGGAAGCTCAAATATAATACTGATATATTACATATATGTACTATTACATCAGTATTATTAATATAACATAGTATAATATTTACATTAGAAATACTTGGGTGCAATTTTCCTTGACTGCAACATAATAATATAAGAGTAATTTGAGAAATTTGAGCTTTCATTCACATTGTTCTATACTTTCTAATGTTTAATGTACGTACGTATTTCGTTAACTTTTACTGAATATTAATTACATACATGGCATATTCTAAGCATATGTATTGTATAAATTGCGTATCTACGTAGGTATATTATATTTTCTATGTAATGAAACTGGTGTGGTAGAAATAAAATTATATTACAAGATCAACAGACCGATCAAACATAATAATAATAATAATAATAATAATAATAATAATTACGATTGAATTTTCTTTTTTTTAAATGTAAACTTGCAATAATTTATTATGCACCTACACCTACACGCAAAGAACAGCATTCACATGCACAAGGGAATATGCTTTATATTTACAAATTCGAATAGAACTAAAAATAGAGCAGCTTTGAAATAACGAAATATCAAAATATATATTAGAACTCAACCCTCAACATTCATCAGCTAATTCTCGCCATGCCATCAAAGACAAAGGATTATTATGCCATTCAGTTTGTTGATGAGAATAAAAAAAAATGAAACAATGGCCACTGCAGAGGACGCAATGCCAGTAAATTGTTATTTATGAACACACGACGTTGTCAAACGCCACTGCTAGGTTTCGCCCTGTGATTGACAGAAGTATGAAACAGAGATTGGTGCAGAGATAGCAACGGCGACAGACTGGCGCCACAGAACGAGTCTAGTGACCTGTGCATGAGCTGTCGTATTACCCTTTTCTTCTTTTTCCTCTACCCCTTCCCTTATTCCCGTTGACGTAACATGTATAATTGTAGAGTCCTTGTAAAATCAAGATTATCACCATGCAATTTGAGAGATTTTTTTTTCTTTAAGTTCTGTCCTTGAAGATAACACTTGATGTTATCGTACTATCTGTAGTCACGTTCTGTACCTGCCATTTTATTATTATTTTTCAAAAATTCCTAATTAAATTCATAATCCCATTGTGAGAGTAGAAGTTAGTCTCATTAATTTTTGGGTTGCATGAAAATAAATGGATAAATGCTAATGGAAAAAAGAGTCTTGGGTAGTTTCGCCATGGACCAGATATTCTCGAATAATAATTGAGTAAGCGGGAGCTTCGCAGAAAAGTTAGATTTTGTGGAAATGTTACGTTACCTACAAAAACTGCACATTTTCGCAACGGTTTTTGAGGTATTAGATCCGTGAACAACAACTGTGCTATTTTTATTCTGTTTTTACTAATAAACCATTTGCCAAAATAGTATTCTTAAGCGTTTTCTCTTTTCCATCGGGTAGGCTTGATGATTGTTACTTTAATACTATTGTTTTACGAACATATGAAGCACATATCCGATTATCTACATTCGATGCAGTGGTCTACATCCCCAGTAGATTTAATATGCTCAAGTAAAACTAGTATTATCCACCTAGGTGGCCAAGTGTGTTGTGTGTTGGACTCACGATCTAATCTCGGAAGATAATAAGTTTGACTCCCCAAGCAGTATTGTGTATATTTAATCTACTCAGAAGTCATCTTCATCGTCGCGAGTAACCTAAAGAGTTGGAAGAGCTACTTACTTAAGTAATCAAAACAAAAATAAAAATATATCATACTTCAAGACACATACAAAAAGTATTTTGTTTTGGTATTAATATGAAAATAAATGTTGGTTATACAGTATCCTTATCATCATGAAAATGTAAAATTTTGCAATTTAGTATTTATATTTGTGCATTAAAAAGAGTGTTCCATTACGTTTGTATCGACAGAATTAGTAACCCTATTAGACGAGATGTTATTTCTTCGTAGTCCAATGGAACACTTTCTTTTGTATTCAGATAGTACTCGTATATGATAAAAGACTGTTAAAACTATGATAGTAATATTTCCTATGTCTTGCAGCAATTTAATTGAATCTTTATAAGTAAATGTTCAATTTACAAATATTTACATTTATATAAATTTGGAATGTTATATTTAATGTAGATATTGTTTATTTCAGTCCATGAGACTTGTCGGAGGGCGACTGGGCTTTATCGAAGCAGGAGAAGGCAAGAAAGTGACGTTTGTGAATCCTAATCTTGTAAGTACAATGTTTATTCAAATTCAATAATATTGTGTTATCCACATGTAATATATATAATGATTATCAGTTTTGAGGATTACTGTTTATTAAATGCTGTTTCGAGATATTTTTAATACAGCTACTATATATACAGCACACTCACGCTTGTTTCTATTTTCCAATACTAATACCAATACTAATTTATTACTTTATTACGAAAGATAAACGACAATTTTGGAACACTTACTTTATGATTTGCACTTGCTTTCCTAGGAATATTGATTTCAGTGAAACTCTCTTTATTAGAAACCTCAAATTCCATGATTTACCAAATACATACGTTGAAAGTTTAAAACTGAATTTAATATTTTCTCCTTTCAATTTGGATTAGTTTGCAGCTTAAAGTTCAATCCGAACAAGTACGTGCCTCCAAGGGTATCTAATTTTGATTACAATGAGAAGACGTTACCACTACGCCATCGGGAAGGTTCTTAGGTTTTGTTTATAGCTAATAGCAATTAACAAGAAGTCATGTATTTCATATTTTTTTCATTTGTCAAAAACTGATTTTGAAACTTTAAATTAAACTTTTTAAAGCTTCTACTGTTATACCAATTTTACCCTCTGTGAATCTCAAATCAAACAATGTTCTCAAAGATTATTGGACTAAACTATATCGTTGCATAGTGAAATTTATGTAAAACCAATTACCGTGGTTTTATATTATACATTTTTAGTAAATTCATGTATTTTGATATAGATCACGTTTCCCCTTAATATGTTCTTTAAAAGGGAAGAAGGAAAGTGATTATAAACTATTTAATTCAAAATACAATAAACTTTACTAGATTTTCTTCAAATATTACTGCGGATTTAGAAAAGTTACTATATTTGCCATAATATGAATACTACCAATAACTATTATTCAAGGACCACAATATATTTCGACAAAACATAGTAAATACTTTCCTTGCAAACCGTTAGTAAAAATTTTTGTACGAAACCTACTTTAGGCACGGACAGGATAATCATAATTAGAGTCACAATTTCAAGAACCAGTAGCATGTACCTCCAGCGGGAATCGAGTCTGTAACTTCTTAAATTTCCTAGAGCCAGCCTCCTTGGGAGATGTAGTTAGTGTAGCGTGTTACGAATCCAGAGGTTCCAGCTTCGAATCTTGGCTAAGAAGCGAATGTGTTGTTCATTTCCCGTCATCCATCGTTGCGATTATTCCAAGAGGTAGAAAAGCGACGTAAAACATAAAGATGGAAGAAAGTATAGATGCTTCGTTGTGTTTTTTCTTGTTTATTTTATCAACGAGCTGTTCGTATTCATCGCCTACGTCATAGATGTATAGTAAATACAATAAAAGAAGAAAAATACAAAAAGTTTTCAGATAGAGAGTATTCATGTTTGTGAGGGCTAGAGAAACTGGGTGTATCAATAAATGCAATTGTTGAATCGGAGCCTTTGATATTTCGGGGGGTTAGATTTTGATGTATATCCGTAAGGTAAAGCACGTGAATAAGATATTTACATTTTCTCTGAAAAATGATCCTATCTCAGGTTCGGTGTGGGAAAAATATCAAGGCTGAAGATCTACGAAACAGAATAATCTACTCAGTCTTATCGCGAAACACAAGGCTCGCTACATTCCCTCACCATATCAAGATGGCTTATTAGGGACGCGTTGTGTGGGTTGCAGCCTACAAGGGGAAAACGATGTAGCGTGTGTGAAAACCGACTTCCACCTCGGCACCAGACAGTCTGAGGAGGCGGTGCTGTGTTAAGCAGTGGGCATGGCCTTAACAATACCTTACATTTGGACCAATTACACGCTAGCATGAGCTGTCCATTTACCAACTTTAATTTTGCCACGGCGGAGAGCTGTCATGGTTGCTTCGGCTGAAACTTGGAGGAGACATTTTCCTAGTTCGTCCGTACAAGCATTGTAACTTCTAAACGGCCGTGAAACATGCTGCCTTGCTTCTTTTATCTTAGGTAGGGTTTGGGGTGACAAAAAGGGGGGGGGGCAACAGTCTCTATTAAAAAGAAATCATAAACTTTATCAACCAAAACAGGCATATTTCTAGTAACTTATATTTTCCCCCGAAAACTTAAATTGCTACGGTTATTTCATACGTGACAAAACATGTATTTTTCCACCTCCGCCCCAATAAAAATTCTGAAACCTCCCTATACGAGTATGACATATCGGTAAAAATTACCGATAATATTATAGACGCTATAGTTTCTCATTGATTGATTTGCTGTTTTAAGTCCACTTTATGCACAGTAATGCTACTCGGGACTGGACCTACAGTTTAAAGTGGGATCCGAACCACTATGTGCCTCCACCGGGTATCGAACTCTGGACCCCTTGATTACAAGGCGACGACGTTACCACTGCGCCACCGATGAGGCTATAGATACTATAGGCCTAAACGATTCATGTAACCTGAAGATATTTTGAAGCATATAAATAATGTAAATTCATCATAAAAGGGACAATAGTACTACATAAGGCAAAATTCATATACATAGCGCAGGCTGCTGTCGCCACATCAATTAGCGATATCAACACTTTAAACAAATTAAACACGTATATCTATGACACGTGCATCCTTATCTCTGATGTTTAATTCATTGTCTAAATTCCATTGTGCTGAGATAAATGTATATCTTGATATTTGAAAAGAATATCCATTTACTGCGCATTGTATTTGCACTGGCAGCATGGTGCGCATGGCTTTTTACAAATTAATAAAGGCAAATTAAATAAATATATAGTGCTTACTAAAACTGCAGATATTCTTCTTGATTATACACATTGCATATTACTATCACTAATATTAATAATTCATTAGAAATAAAAGTAGCAAAAAGAGTTTAGTAGGAACGTTGCAGCTTTAGTTATTTGATGCATTCATCCAGCTAAATCCAACCTCATCAAAGTTTTCTAAATAAAGCTGGAAGTTTCTAGCAATACGTTATTAACCCTTAAATAATATGATCTACTAAAAAAAGAAATACTATGACGAGCAACGTATCGTTTTTTTCCCATCTGATATTTCAAAGCCTTCCTTGGGTACCAGAAATATTGAAAATATCTCATTAGAACACAACCAAAGCATGTATTTATAAATACTTCAAAATGTTTGGTTACGGGCACCTTTCCAATTTCATAAAATTTATTACGCCAGTCTCAATCTGTACAGTACAATCTGTCCTACAAAGTCTCAAAATGCAGTACCAAATTACTATTAGAAATTTAGATGAAAATCTAAATCTAATCTTTGAATTAACAACGTAAAATAGGGAAAAATAGGCTCAAAGTCTTTCCTATGAAATGCATCGATAGATTATGCTCAATTCAAATATTGATCAGCACTGCAAGATATCTAGCTGATGTGAGCATTTCAGCCGAAAAACTCTAAATGTATTATTATTTAGTGTGCCGATCTGTCTCCCTTCGCTGCCCCCCCCCCCACACACACACACAACCCACTCCATATATTAATTCTTATTACTAAATAGTAAATCAAGTGAAGCCCTAAAGTTTTTGTATTTCTCTCCACAAGTCCCAAAACTGTAAACATTTATTCCAGTCTCATTTCGAAAATATCGAAAATTTGCAAACGGAGTTTGCGTATGTTTGAGTGCGCATCTTTCCTAACTTCCAAAATTGAAACAGCTTAGTCTAGACATGTAAAAGAAATATAAAGCTAACCACTAGTGTTGGGTCATATATCGTCCAGACGATATATCGCGATATTGAAAAAATATCATTCAGGCGATATCAACTAGTCTATATAGAGTCACGATATTTTGGCGATATATATCGTGTCGGCGATATATCGTCACGATATTTGGTGATATATATCTAGTCAGCGATATATCGTCACGATATTTGGCGATATATCGTCACGATGTTTTGGCGATATATATCGAGTCACCGATATATCGTCACGATATTTGGCGATATATAGCGTGGAGACGGTATATCCCCGATATCACGATACGGAAAAAATGTCGTATCGTCTGTGACGATATATCGCGATATCAAATTTTCGATATCGTACATCCCTACTAACCACCTTGCCATTGAGGCATATACGGGTAGGAAAAGGCCTTACAATTTTTGGCCTCGGCCATAATGCAGATGATGTAATCAATAACACGATCCGCTCCGACCGCCTTCAAACCATACATACCTAGGTACAAGCACAGTCAAATATATATGGGGGGATGTTCAATCTTTAACTCATTTTCAATATTTACGAAACACTATATCTGTAAGTATTACCACGAGGTAAAGAGCATATCATATTTTTCTTTTGGGAAATTCACAAAAAATGCTTATTTAGAGTGTGATGTGTATGTATATAACTGTGTGTGTTTGATATTGACGTTCTGTCCTGCATCTGCCACAAATAAGAAGCAATTTCCAAGATAGGACTACAAGAACAGATGAAAGTTATAAATATAAATTGCCTGATGACAAAAATCCATCACGTCAATAATAAGGTTGTGGTGTTAGTTTACAATTCCACCAGGAATCCTTAATTGCGGTAGCATCTAGAAACAATATTACGATGCCTCCGTCGTGACTAACAATGGTCGTGAAATTGTTGTCTCATGTTCCACTTACGGGGTGTTCGGGGTTGTAATGGGGGTTATACAATAAAAAGCTTCCTCGTGCGACAGATGTTCTGAAGAAAATTAGGATGGATACGTGGGTAGGAGAGAATTCATAAACAAATGAAGGGTCGGGGAGGGGGGGGGGGAACAAGTAAGTCCATTTTCTGTCGTAAGAGAGGTAGTGGTGTCATTTTATGCCCTATGGATGCTGTGCTGGCTTTCTCTCGTTTCATATATTTGACACTCCAATTCATCAAAGCATAATGTTTGTACCGTTTCATTTACATGTCGAGTAACGTTTTGCAATGAAAATACCATACATATAGATATATATTTTTTTTTCTAAAGGAAGGCTTTTTTTAGTGAACGGGCTTGTAAAATATTTGAACAGTTTGATTAAAGCAAATAAAAAATATATGTAAATATGCATTTTTCTGTTTCTGATATGTATATATGAACTTACTATTGAAGTGTTTGTTGAGTGTGTTAATGAAACTGTAATAATTTCAGTAACATTTTCTTCCAGTGAAAATAAAACATTCTGGATGTACTCTATAATTCTAACTTAATATTTTTTATTGTCTTTGTAGCTGAATTTTGGATTTTTTGTAAATTATAGTTTGCAAAATATTACTGCCATGTTTATTTACAATTACATGATAATGATACTACTTACGGTTTAACATGATTAGAATTTTGTATATAGCTTATTTCTACACTAAATGTTTGCTGTTTTTGCCTATAAAAATTATTGAATTCTAAGTCAAGAAAAATTTAAGTGTGTTTATAGTTTACATATTACATTTCATTTCGTACATATATATTTTATATCTTTTCCTTTTCTTTCTTAGAACCTAATAAACACTATTACGAGATTAATATACTTTCACCAAAAGTGATTATGATACTTACAAAATCCTTATGTACATTATTCTATAAATTATTTCTTAATCGCGATTTAAATCATCCTCATTTATATCATTGAATGATATTGAATATGTTATAAAACATGCAAAATATCTTGCATACGCTGACGACATTAAATTATATCTACAAATTGATAATAATATTTCTCATGAGAAACTTCAGGATGATATTAACTCAGTTTATGATTGGGTCAATGCAAACCAATTGACCATACATTCATTAAATCATCTGTGCTAGCATTCTCTAGGAAAGAAAACTTCAAAATTTTTAATTATTTTATCAGTAATAATATCATCAAAATGTGAAATCCATTAAAGATCTGGGCATTATTTTGGACAGACGCTTAAAATTTGAAGACTATATTAATCACATCATAAATAAAGCAAGAAAGCAATGTACCTATGTTATAAAAAAATGGAGTTGTTCCAACAACTTACAATTTCTAATTTTAATGTTTACAACTTTTGTCAGACCTATAGTGGAATACAATATTCCGATTTGGTATTACGCATGTAGTGCTAAGATGAAACAATCAATAGAAAAAATACAAAACAGATTTATCACATTTATATATTACAAATTCAAGCTATTCAAATACTCTTATGAGTATGATAACCTGCTGAATCACATAGAAATAGACAGACTTGATGTCAAAGCTGAAAAGCTATTTTTAATATATATAGAAGGAATCTTGGAGGGAAAATATATCGTACCAAAACTCCTTCGTATGATATGGCTTAAGGTGAAATCATACAATTTGAGTGGAAATTGCGAATTATTATGTCTTGATAAGAACTACAAAAATAACAATTATGTTCTGTATCTCATAAACAGCTATAATTCGAATACTGTGAGATAGATAGTGATAATGTTGTTAAAACAATTTCAACTTCATATATAAGGATAATTATTTAAGAACTCTCTTATAGTTCTATAAATGAAATATAACAATTGTATATTTTTTTATGTATTTTTAAAATTCTAGTAGTTTTGGTTATGTTTTGCTAAATATTTTCAAATGTTCTCGGCAGTTTAAAAACACTTTTAAATAAAAATAAATAAATAAATAAATAATAAATCGATCCACCTTGAAAATGGAAACAGAGTATGCTATAAAAGACGTTTTTAGGGAGAGGGTCCAGGGGGTCCGGACCCCTCCCCGAAAGACTTAGAAAGTACATAAATTATATAATAAAAATGTACTTGTTTATCATTTGTTATATAATCCAGGGTTATTTATTTTGCCGAACTTACTGGAAGACAAAAATTATATTAGGATCATGCGCCTTTGATTGGCAGTACTAAAGAAGATTTATGCACAGTACTACTTCGGATAATATGCATAAAATATTAGTCAGGAACTTTACTTTTCGTCAACTAAATCTAACATCCTTCTTTCTTATTCAATAAATATTCAATTCTTTATCTATTTGACATTAATATCCTTGCCAGGGCAGTTGTTTTTATACAAACTTTGGTGATCTTGAATACACGTAAGCTAGATAACGAATAATGCTGTTATATCTCTATTCTTATACCGTCTTTTTACCTATTGATGCAATAATAATAGTACAATATTAAATAATTTAGGAATTTTATTAATACTTTAATGAATTTAATATAATTATAATTTAATTATTGTAATTTTAACATTTATATTATTATTATTTCTGAGACATTGGTTCGGACCCTGTCCGCAATATAATTCTAGGTACGTGACTACATGTATACTCTGTATGTTACGTTAGGAACAACTCTGTAACAATTGCTGGCCTATTTCCTGCCTTACTGGTTCAAGGTCAGTGCCACAACAGTTTGTAAATCTTTTACGAGTTAAGTGTATACTCGAGTCCTGCATTTCTACTGGACAACAGTATCAAAGAAACAACTTTTGCCTTTCTATACCTTTGCATGAAGTTCTACTTCTGAAACAAGAACGAAACATGTGTTCATGGTAAGATGAAGGTACCGAAGTTGCTTTGGGGCATTTCGCCGTACTGGTAAAGGCGACCTGACCAATTTACTTGTCAAAAAAGCCGTTTCTTGTAAGAACAAAGATGATAATCACGTGATGTTATCTAAGGGATTCCAACAAAAACTTAAAACATAGACTTGCGATTTCCCAGAACTGTACAAAGGGCGACAAATTTCATTGGCTTCACGAAAACTCTTTTACACATAAACTTCAAAAAATCCCTCTCAAAGAGTACTTTTCTCGCATTGAATTTATCTAGCTTAACGAATACATGAACTACATTTTTTTTTGTTGACCCATAGGAAGGGTAACGGGAGGATAAGGCAAAATTGCCTACTTATTCTTCTTTTCTCCATTTCATTTGTAACCCTTCATCACATTTTGTAATTTATTTCCAGGTCTCTTTCATTTTCTGTCTTAGTATCTCCTTACTTGGACTTATTCCCTCCCTTACTGATAATTTCTTTTCTGTTTTATTTTCCGTTTTGTTTCATTTTCTCTCTCTCTGACCCACTCATTATTTCTCTTTCTTCTTTTTTATCAATTTCGTTTCTTTATCTCCCTCTCTCTTTCCCACTCTCTCACTGTATATCCCATTTTATCTCTCTCTCTCTCTTTCTTTATTTCTTTTCCGTTCTCCGATTCTCTATTGCTTCTTTCCTACTTCTTCTTTTCCCTATTTCCTAAAACTTTCTATTCCGATGGCGACACTATAACTCGCTTAAGAAAAAAAATGTTGGTTTTGCGGTCTCCCATACCAACTCTTATACTTTCCGAAACACGAAAACTAAACTCAGTAAAAAGGAGTTATTTTCTGTTATTTACTGTGCAGTTGTTAGTATTTATCCTACATATACAACAGGTATCGGCATGTGTCACAATAGGAATGCGCATGCCCTCACGAAAATAACAGTTCCATCCCTTTACTTTTTAATTAACAGGCAGACTGTTACATTTTAAGTTAATATTGTAAATTTTACGTAACTTCTAACAGTGTAATTGAAAAACTATGTTGATGGTGGTCACAAGCAAAACGTTTACACACACATACAAGACACGAATAATTCTTGTAAAAAGTTACATAAATAGTAACCAACATGGATTCTTTCCTCATAGATCCACTGTAACAAATTTAGTAAATTTCATTCAAGATGTTTATAATGCAATTCATAATCGGTCAAGTGTTCACACTATTTACATGGATTTCTCCAAAGCTTTTGATAAATTAAATGACCATGTACATGTATTACTATGTAAACTTGCAAACTTCGATTTTACGAGTGACATGTTATCTCTTATTATTTCGTATCTTCACAATAGGAAACAATATGTGACTTACAGACAATCAAATTCACATCAATACGTTGTAAATTCTGGAGTCCCCCAAAGTTCGAACCTTGGTCCACTTCTGTTTATTATATTTATAAACGATTTGCCACATAAACTTCAGCACTCCAAACTTCTCATGTACGCAGACGATGTTAAACTGTATAAAGAAATTAATTGTACTCAAGATATGTTAGAACTTCAGAATGATATAAATGTACTCTATGATTGGAGTATGGATAAGGTTTAATATTAAAAAATGTAGCTTTATGGTATTTTCGATGAATGAACATCCATATGAGTATTCATACAGAATTAGTAATGAAATGCTGGAAAAAGTGTACTCTGTCAAAGATCTTGGTGTTGTTGTTGATTGTAATTTATCCTTTGAGGAACATATTTCGAATATTGTTAAGGATGCATATAGACGACTAGGATTTCTCATAAGAAGCTCAAAGAGCCTAAATAATTTAAATGTCAGTATTCTATTGTATAACAGTATGATAAGAAGTAAACTCGAATATGCGTCGGTTGTATGGTCTCCTGGGTATATATCTTATAAAAATAGAATAGAGCAAATTCAAAAAAGATTTGTACGGTACTTATACTACAAGAAGAATCCAGTATCTGCTTACGAAATGAAATTATCTTATAAGTATTTATTGAAAGAGTTTTGTTATGTAAGCCTCAGTAGTAGGAGAGAATTAGCACAACAAATATTTCTTTACAAAACAGTAAATGGAATTCTGGGTAATAGTAACTTTCTTCATCAGTTTAAATTTAATACTAGAAAATCTAATCTTCGGATGCGACATCTTTTCCTCTGTGATATTCCGAGAACCGAAAAATACAAATCATCAATTTTTATTCAGACTTTGTTCTGCATATAATAATATTTCTACAAAACATGAAAATCTGGATTTTAGTCTGCCACTTTCCTTGTATCTAAAAACACTAAAACCAATTTTTGAAAAAGACTAGATATACATATGTGAATCCATTCTACTGTGCATTTTCCCATTGTTCTGAAATTATTTTACCTTCTATGCTATTTTTATTATTTTTTTTCGTTCAATATTATGTAAAGGCTATGTTCTGAACAATGAATATTTATTTATATGGTTGGATGTATATATGTTTCTTTCCTGTATTACTTCACTTATTATCTTGTGTGTACAAATGCGTTTGTGTATATGTGTGTGTTTATATGTAATCTACAATCTTATATGTTTATTATTTGAATCATGTAAGCTTTCCTGTAATTGGAGATTCTCTCTGTAGGAATTAAATAAATAACAATGCAGTCTGGTCTAACTTTTCAGTATCTCCACGACCGACATGGGCACTGCGTAGTGCAACTCCTCTTCAGCCATGATGGGGTCCTGCGTGCCACGCTGGAGCATACAATCCCATTTAACACAACCCTAGGATATTCCAGCGTGCCACCGATTCTGAAACGTAAGTACTGAAGTTCTATGGAGATTCAAGTTTGTGTATATTTTGTAGAAAATGCAATGTGCCTTATGAACTTGCACCTGTGGGGAATTTACTGGGTTGCAATTGAACTTCACCCCAAAGTTATGCGAAATAACAGCAATAATCTACTAAATAATGATAATAGCCTCTTAATCGCCACCCTTGGGCACGACAGAGAGGGTACTTGTCTATTCAAAGGGTTCCGGGTTAGATACCCGATGGAGCACATAATGGTTCGTTCCCACTTACAGTACATTGTCCCAATTAGCCTGTGCATAAAGTGAACTTTAAACAAAAACCCAGATTGGTAAATTTCATTATCTCCCTTCACTTAATAGCAACATATTTGTGAGAAAAGGAGGGAAATAGCAAACAAAATTCCTTTGCATTGCATAACCATGATTTTATGAAAAATGTGTGGTGAAATGCTAAAAATATCCTAAATATGCATGACCTAAAATATACTTCTGCGCCATATTTTGGGCAAAACAACACCTAAAGATGACACCAAAAGTGAAACAAACATGTCAAATTTCCTGCTGACTGACTGTATGACACTATCTGATGTATTTGTATAAATGTTTGTTGTCAGCAGAAAATCAGGCGCTGTTGGCCCTAAGCGTACAAGAGCAGTGAACCCCCAGTAATATACAGCATTCAATTCGAGAATGAACAATAAGCAATGTCGTTACCTTTTCAATTTTTTTGCTAAAATTTATTCACAATCGTTTGTGTTTGTGGCCATAACACAACGAATTCTATTGCTAAGAAAAGAAACCGCGCTGCTGCAGTTTCTTGTTTGAACCTCCACAGGTCAACTCTTGCTATAGTGAAAGCAGCAAAGGGTACGTAGCAAAATACATGCAAACGGATACTGATGAACCTTCATCTCCAAGAAACAGACATGCGCAGATTGTGCTCTCGCAGAAGCTGCTGTAGAACGCACCGCCCTTGCAGCTTTTTATCTTACGTAGCTAAATTTGAAGCTAAAACTTTACATATGCAATCTTATCTTTGTATCACTTTTGTGCCACATTTCTCTGAATAATTGCAAGATTGTGGCAGAGATGCATGGGTAGCAATGAATGAAAGCTTGAATTAGAGACGATGAATTAAAATAAAAGAGATGCATTAGGAAAGTAACTCGTGCATGCATTCAGACGTTTAACCTTGAAGGTGGAAACACATCAGGTAAACAAAAATAAAAAGTACGATCTTAGACAAGAAGGGAAGACACGACTAACCCTGTCATTGTGTCAAGTTTGTTAGTTTCCGGAGTGCTTTCCTGGTTAGATGATGCGTTCAGTGAATCGAGGGTTGGACTATGATTAGGTTACATGATTTTACGCAATGTAAGCATTTCTGTCTGCGCAGGCAAGAAATGATCACTAGAAATGAATATAATTAAAGAAGAAAACTTTCTTCTCCATTGAAAACAAATTAGAGATAAAGCGTGTGCTGACCGACCCACCTCAAATTTGAACGAAGCTGTCGCGTATCAATCAGTCTCAAGTTCGATTTCTAGTGTGCACATGTCATTGGTTGCGATTCTTGTGTAAGAACTGTATGAGCAGTTCTGATTAGTCGCTTTTCTTAGTTGCAGGCATAGTTTACAATGGATATTTTACAACGGATTTAGGTCAGTGATTCATCCACACATCTCCACAATTTATTGTGGCAAATTTATTGTCATTTCGGCGATAAATTTGTTCGTACATCCCACCCTTACTATAAAACCATATACTTTCAGATGAAAAGGAAAGAATCTGGATAAGTATTTTTATCCTCCTTCCTCTATTGTTATGCAGAGAAAGTCTACTTGCGGAAAATAATATGTATCATAAGAGTCAGGTAAGCCCCCAGAAAACAATGCTCGAGCCGCGCCTGCAGAATACATCCGTAAAGTAAAAGTATTATGTCCGTAACCACGGCACATATTGTCAAAAATGCCGATTATTATATATTATAATGATTCAGGTTGAGTTTGTGTCTTGGACGGTAATGGTTCCCTTTAAATGCGGAGGCGGGGATTAAATACCTTGATATGTAACACTTTAATTCTACCTGAGACCTGTCGGCTCCAACAATAGAAACACAAATAGCATTGTACCTGAAACACCTGGTACCTGTAAACATAAATGACAACTCGTACAAACTCATTCGTCCATTCACTCACTCATTCATTCTCATGGGATTTTATCAACATGAAAATACTCGTACAAGGTTCGTATTTCATCAACGTACTCTTTCTTTTGTTTAACATGAACTTGAAATTAGGTCTTTAATCATTTGATCTTGTGATCATTTGGATATATATGTGCCAGCTCTGGAAAAACAATTATCGGAATGATAGGTCGGCGTGGTTGAACCTTTTGTTCACAAGAACATACGAACATACGCATGTATGGTATGCATGGTATGGAATTTACCAAATTTCTCGGACGGGGGTATTACAACAAGCCTCTCTCGTTCTTTGAAAAAAATTACACCTCTGCTGCGTGATGCAAGACTTAATTAGGCTCCAGCTGCCGGAATACTTCAATTAACCATCGGCTCGAGCAAACATTACCTTACCACTCTACAACAGAGAATAACATCACTTGCACGACCTGGGCAATTTAACATATATTACTCAACAAATAAAAGACTAAACAGTCAACCTTCGATAAGTTATTGAAATGACTGAGCGGTTGGTTACACTACAATGGACCACACTCTGACAAGTTACAATGAAATTTTACTTAAATAAGGAGATTTATCATTAGATGCAGACAATTAAAAGATTATGATTAAACATGAAACGACCAATTTATAACAATTACTCAAATACAAGACACGAAAGTTAGGTTCAGAATCCTGAGTCACGTTGAGAATCGCGAATCAATATGATTTCGACTTATGTGGTAGGGCATTGACAGAAAACAATACATTCGCACGTGGATGTGAATCGACAGAAGAATTCTGTACCAGACTTCCTACGTCGTCGGGTGGTGCATCTTTACTTGGTACGGTTAATCACACTTGGTTTCATTGTGGCCAAAAATGTTTCTTCGGTTAGCAACCGCGGCGATGGGCGTTCGTCGACCATACTTGACACTTTCGTTCCTCGGGTAGGGCTCCTGACCTGGCATTTTCACAGTCGGGCGTTCCTCTGGTTCTCCTCGAGCGTGAATCTGGTCCACTGCTTCCTCTAGCGGGCATCTCTCAAACGTTGGCTTGGAATCCTCTCAAGCGCCGGGTGTCGGTTAAGAATCCTCCCTCTCAGGTGTCGGGCGTCTCTTCGTCGTTACGATTGGGCGTTGGATGTTCGGCCTGTAGCATCGTGCAGCTGGTGTGGACGGCGTCGTTGGCTGGCTTCCATGGCATGGTGCGTCGTTGGTGTTGGCGTTGGCTGGTAGTGGCGGCGTTGTTAGAGACTAGGGAACCCGACGCCCCTCCTTCTCTTATCCGTCTAGCCGGCCATAGTTTTTGATAGTCCTCGTTTCACAAAACAAAGTAACTGTGTATGATCTCATCAAATCACAGTCTCACTTCGACGTCCTCTAGCGATTCATGTAAGTACACGTATCATGACTCACTGATAGCCACACGCTGGAGATTCCCGAAAAACACTAAGTCCACGGTAGACGTAGCTACACAGAGGCGCTCTCACAACGATATTCGCGACAAATTGTGTTGAAAATCCGGGTTCGCGCAGTTTTATACCACATTCGAAAATTTCAGTTGGAAAGGCCTTAAGACGAGCGTCGCTTCTCTTCCAGCAGGGTACATTCACCTTGGACCTATTGTGTTTCAACGCGGTCAAGGCGTGTTTCAAGTAGGTGCAGTAGAATTACTCCTCGCCTCTCTAACACCTGTCTTGGGGATTCGTAGTTGATCCATGAATCATCTTTTAAAAACCAATTCGCCCTTACGTCATGGATACTCAGTTGATCTCCATGAAATTAAATCCAGATATCATCTATAACGTGCCGCTTCAGTTGTCCAAATTTCATGTAGATCCGCCGAGGGAAACGGAGATGTTTCATAAGGTCGATTTTCGTACAGGTGCAACGTAAAGAATGAACTGTAGTTAGAATTTATAAAAAATGATCATTTAACATTGTTTGCATATCATATTGTCTGCCCGTTCATCTCACAGAAATATGAAAGTTATCAAGTGAAGGCGCATATTCTTATATTTTCTGAGTTACGTCAGTCAATATAAATAAAGCATAATCAAAGCCTAAGTCTCCAATATACATAACTGTGTAAAATACCTTTGTATATGTAATATATGTATTAACTTTGTAAATTAAAATTAGATTTCATATGATTCGTTTAAAGATTACACAATGTTAAAGTTTGAATATATTATGTACGAAATCAATATACAACTGTATTTCGCTCAAATGCAAATATTGATCAGTACTTTAAGGTATATAAACGTTTCAAATTATCTAACTTTACGGAAGTTATTCTGGTCGTTACCTTGGTAACTTCCGTTCTTGAAACTTATCATTAACAAGTGATGCCCTAAATTCTTGCTTTTTCTTTCCGAAATTTCAACACTATGGAAGTGTAATCTAGACAAGTTAAACAAGGTAAAACTATTCCCTACGCATTGCACCGTGCCATGAAGGTGCACATGGTCTGTGAAATTGGTTCACTTTCTAGGCTATAGTGGAGTTGTTGTGATCAGCACCACGCTCCTATCGCCTATATTATACAAGGTTTAAGTTTGATAATGTCGCCTACGTAACTGTGTTAACCACTTTATTCTTTGAATTGAAACCCTATAAGTGGTAGTTTCACCGCTTTTCTTTTCTTTCTTACATCAGTTTTCACTCAATTCTCTCATTTCTCATTCAAAACAAACACAATCACTCATGTCTTACCCGAGATTGTAACCGGGGACCCATGGCGTCGTAGCGCCCTGTGCTAACCACTCCACCACGGAGGTCGGCTAAAATAATGAAAGCATTGTTTTCAATATCAGCACCGTACATGTCACAAAGCCGTTTGGAAACATCTTCAATGCCCTGGTCAACAATTTAGCAAACTTTCCAAAGGGGCTTGTGCCCGCTGAACCCGTGACAGGCTACTCCAAGACCAAGAAAGTCATCCATGAGACAAGACGAGACCTTGTCAAATCTCATCTTGTCTTCGTGACATACCTAATTTTTCTTTTCCTTTTTTTCTATTCAGAGTATTACTCGTTGCATCGTATCCGAAGGTGTGCGAATGTTGATCTTGATCCTTTGGACGCCTGCCTCCCTGTGAACTGTCCAATCAAATACTCGGGATTCCGTAGCTACTTCAATTACAATGAAATGCGCTGCCGACGGGTACCAACCTGTTCGTCGCCTGGGACCTATGAAGAAATGCCGCCTTTGGTGAGTAAAGTGCCTGCCCTAGATTAATTTAACTTAGAGTAATTTTCTTGTACCGTAAAAGATAATCATTCCATAAGCATTGCCATGTAGTAAATATAAATAAAAAATAACTACTTGTTTGCCGTTTGTTGTGAATCAGTTTTGTATTGACAGACGGCGAAAATTAATACAAAATTAATACATGATTAATGATAATACGTAAATATCGAAAATTAAATTTTTTATTGCACATACAACTTAGAAGACGACGCGAATGTAAACAAATACATAGCATATTATCACTATTACATAATAGTATTCATAAAACAATAATCAGCGATTACACTTTAATTAGCTCGAATAACAATCTTTCTCTTATTCTATTCATCTTGCAGTTTTTCAGGCGCGTCGCCTGATGATATTCGCATGAGCACGTGAACACTAATGCATGTGTTTTAAATTACCTACATATTAAATGCACACACACACACACACACACACACACATATATATTTATTCGAAAAAATACTTTGTTTACTTTTGTAGATAGTTGGTAACATTGACTCCCACGGATTCAACGGAAGTCTTTGAACACAATTGCTGTGCGTGTTGCATACAACTGACAGCTAAGGGGCTGTTGGCCACTATACCCCGAAGATGTTCACTTTGCTGTGCGAACAGTATTGCAAGCGGCAATACTTTTTTCATTCGGCACCAGAGTGCGGCATATACAAGGCATGTCTAGGGGGACTCGAAAAGGTCTGCGCTACATAGTTGCAAACTTTAGCGAGAAGTCGCTAAACCTGGCGGATTTTAAGCAAATGAAAGTGCATGTCTAGTGTGTGTTCTTTAGCCACTAATTCGGGCAAATCAGCAAGTGGTCTTATTCGCAATAGATACATTTAAATAGTTTGGTGGACCAGCCATTACTAATTATAAATAACGTAATTAAAAGGGTGTTAGTTATATATAAAAAAACTTGTATTACTTCAAATATATCGTGACTTTTGGGGGGAATTTGTTGAAAATAAGTTGAACTGTTATTCTCACTTTTTCAATTGAATTCAGTATACATATTTTATTGTGAACACCCGTATATGAACCTCACGCAACGCCACTGAAGTTTTCTATTTATTTAGACATTAATTTCTTCGATAGGCTAGCTCATTTTTATACGAATTTTAGTGGTCTTACTTAAAAATAATTAATAGTACATATCAGTAGCGTCACCAGAAAATTACGTTCATGAATGGACGTAACATTTCAGCGAGTTCTTTATTTGCGTTTATGGCTGCTAAAATCACATTTCTCTTCTTTCTTCCCCTATATCATTTTCAATTGTTCTTACTTCCTTCGTTTCTCTCCTCCTTCTCTTCTATCAATTTTCTCCTTCTTTTTCATCTCTTCATTTTTCTCTCTCGTTTTCTTCTTTCCCTTTCCTCTTTCTTTCTCTTCTTTTCATTTCTCTTTCATTTTCTTATTTCTGTTTTTCTTCTTTTCTAATTTCCATTTTTTTCTTTCATTATCTTATTTTAATTTCTCTTTATTTTTCTTGTTTCCATTTTTCTTTCATTTTCTTGCTCTCTATCTATCTTCCCTCCCTTTATTTGTACTTGTTTTTCAGTCCATCTCCTTCTCTTCTTTCTATAGCCGGCCACTGTATTGGAGTGGTTAGCACATCGCGCTACGACGCCAGGGGTCCCGGGTTCGAATCCCGGCATGTTCGTGGATGTTTGTGAGTGTCCGTTCATAAATTTCATCATATCATCACTCATCCCCATCTTCGCAACTAGCCAAAAGAGCCAGAAAAGCGAAGTAAAATAAAGCAAATCATCAAATCTTCTTTCTATATATTTCTCTATGAATGTGTGATTCTTGGTCTGCTATAAATGATTCTGAAATATTTTAGTCAGCCTATGGATGAGCAGAAGTGTATATTTAAATGTGACGATACCCCTGCTACGTACATATATGCATTATACAGGGTGTTTCTAAAGGTCGTTTACAACACTTGGGAGGTGATTCCTCACACGAAAATAAGCAAAAAGTCTAAGTTCCATTTTTACGACTGAGGCTTCGTTTCCGAGATAGGAGCCTCGCAAAAGGTGACAAAGTGAACGTCACACCTGACTGGGACGAATACTATAACAGATAGAGAGGCGGTTCCAAGGGAATCATAAAGGAATCGTATGTGCTCAGTCCGGAAGTCACTATGAAAAGTTCACTGCACGCATGCGCAATGGAGTCCTCAAAGGAATTGGGGATTTCCAGCAAGAACAATACATGGAAAGGGTATGTAACGCAGCAAGAAGGACCGTGACAATGAGAAATGCGTTCAAGACAACACATCCCGACCTCAAACATCAAAACATGAGCACCGAACACAAAATCCGAAAAGTTGAGCACGGTTGCATACCCCAGTTACACGCGAGGAATGAACGAATCATGTCATGTGGCATACGAGAGACACATTACTCCACCAGGAGGAGGGAAAGAAAAACACAATATCAGATGATTGCGACAACGTGTATTTTTACACGCGACAACTACGTAATATCCCCCCCCCCCACACACACACAACAAACAGCAAATGCTACAATGTCTGATGCACAGACAGTGCGTGTCACTGTACACCAACTGAAGATGTCACTTTCACCACACAAAGGGGGTGGGGAGCAATACCAAAAGTGTTCGGACGCGATCATTGTGACGTAAAAGAGACCAGTTTTGGAAGCGCTGCACAGGCAAGTCTGGCTCTCGTAGTCTACGTTTGACTTTCATGACTGCTGTTCCCGCGAGTGGAGCTCGAAGGGTTGGTTCTCTCCGGCAGTCGTTCCAGTCGTGTTACATGTGCTGGGATATGATCAGCAGTTCGCTCTAGGTTGTCATACGCATTGAAGAGTACTAGTATGTTGTATTGAAAGAAGTTGACGTGGTGGAGTGGGCAAGTCAAGTATCGCTACAATTGGTCTGTGGTGTTCGTACGGTGATACGACCAATTTGTGCAGTGTGCCAGTGTTAAACAAAAACGATACTTTGCAGTTCCAGCTCCCTATTACACAGATGGCTGCGTATACGACCCAGCAGCTAGCAGACATGCATCTCATGTATGGGGAGGCACGTGGTAATAACCGTAAGGCAAGGCGTCTTTATGGAGAACGCTTTCCACATAGACGTTTACCGTCTCACACCTTCTTTCATGTAGTGGACAGTCGACTGCGTAAAACAGGGTCAGTGTTACCACCGCGGCAAGAAGTTGGAAGACCCCGAAGTGTACGCACACATCAGTTTACAGAAGATGTGTTAACAGCGGTCGCAGAACATCCTGGCACCAGTACGCGAGTGCTTGCTCGGGCACGAAACACGTCTCATGTGAATGTTTGGCGAGTGTTGTCAGAGGAAGGAATGCACCCTTTTAAACTTCAGAAAGTACAAGAACTGTTACCTCGTGACTTTCGACCTCGTATGGAGTTTTGCCAATGGTTGTTGCATCAGCTGGACCCAAACCCTCACTTCGGGGCAAACGTATTGTGGACAGATGAAGCCATTTTCACCAGGATGGATGTCTTCAATAGTAGAAACAGTCATGTATGGGACTTTGACAACCCACATGCACTTTTTGTGGCCCATCACCAGCACAGGTTTTCAGTGAATGTGTGTTGCGGGATAGTACATGATCATTTAATTGGACCATACATTCTCCCTGTTCGCCTGAATGGTCGCACGTATCATGCATTTCTTAGTTAGGTTCTGCCTGAACTGTTGGAGACCGTACCTTTGGCACTGCGGCAAGAAAGGTGGTACCAACAAGATGGGGCACCAGCTCATTTCGATCGTAATGTACGACATTTCCTGCATGACGTGTTTCGCAATAGGTTCATTGGTAGGGATGAGCCTGTGCCTTGGCCACCGAGGTTGCCAGATCTCAACCCTCTCGATTTTTTCTTATGGGGAGAAATGAAAACCCTCGTATACGACACACCTGTCACATCAGCTGAGGACCTCGTTGCTCGCTTCAACGTCGCCGCCGCGACTGTACAGATCGACCACAAGGAAAAAAACCTTGGGACGAAAAGTCCCCGCGGAGCTTTCCCTTCTTCCCTCCACCTCGGGCCATAAGGAAGCATGGTCCACTCTCCCACTCCTCTACTCGCGGGAGTACGGTGCACGGGAGTCGCGGGTCTGCGCAGGTTGTTTTGCTTGTGGTTCCACTATAGCAGATACACCTGGCTTGTTTGCTCGTACTCGACAATCCTTGATTCGTCGCTGTCATCTCTGCGTAGAAGTAAACGGCAGACATTTTGAAAACCGTCTGTGATTATTGCCCTCGGCAAATCTCAGTGAGAACACTCTTGGTATTGCTCCCCACCCCCTTTGTGTGGTGAAAGTGACATCTTCAGTTGGTGTACAGTGACAGGGACTGTCTGTGCGTAAGATATTGTAGCATTTGTTGTTTGTTGTGTGTGTGTGGGGGGGGGGATATTACGTAGTTGTCGCGTGTAAAAATACACGTTGTCGCAATCATCTGATATTGTGTTTTTCTTTCCCTCCTCCTGGTGGAGTAATGTGTCTCTCGTATGCCACATGACATGATTCGTTCATTCCTCGCGTGTAACTGGGGTATGCAACCGTGCTCAACTTTTCGGATTTTGTGTTCGGTGCTCATGTTTTGATGTTTGAGGTCGGGATGTGTTGTCTTGAACGCATTTCTCATTGTCACGGTCCTTCTTGCTGCGTTACATACCCTTTCCATGTATTGTTCTTGCTGGAAATCCCCAATTCCTTTGAGGACTCCATTGCGCATGCGTGCAGTGAACTTTTCATAGTGACTTCCGGACTGAGCACATACGATTCCTTTATGATTCCCTTGGAACCGCCTCTCTATCTGTTATAGTATTCGTCCCAGTCAGGTGTGACGTTCACTTTGTCACCTTTTGCGAGGCTTCTATCTCGGAAACGAAGCCTCAGTCGTAAAAATGGAACTTAGACTTTTTGCTTGTTTTCGTGTGAGGAATCTCCTCCCAAGCGTTGTAAACGACCTTTAGAAACACCCTGTATATGCACTATTGGTATACTTACTATGTAGTACTTTGATGTCATAATTTTGCTATTTTTAAGAGTACCGAAACAGCTTGCTTTTTTAATTATCGTGTTGGACTCTGTAAGTCGAAATTCTTGAAACCGTCTCTACATATCTTTTTCCGTGCGGGCCCTGGAAAGGTTGCACCCTCCACTTAGTCTGCAGCTAATTATTACAAGCAATTTCAAACTTGCGTAATGGATTCAAGGTTGTATTAATTATGAAATGTCGATATCACCGAAACAACAATTAGGCCTATATCTGAAGTTCAGCTGCTTCACGTAGTTCCACTCGAAGCCAAGGAGCGGCGCTGGTGTCTACAAACGGGGAGAGACATTTGAACATGTTATTATCCGCTGCTCAAAATATACTTTCAGTTGAAATCATCCAGTTTGACAGTCAGGTAAACTAGGAAATGGGATTTCATCGAAGCAGCCTGTTTTTCCTGTCAAATGAAACCGCAAATTCCCTAAACAATGGTTAAATGTCACTTTGCCGATCAATTCTGTTACAATTTTTTGACGTATGGTGGCGCCGGTGTTCACTTTTATGCTCTGTTCGCTGTATTGGTGGATTTGCATATAGATTTGAGCTTATCATTTAAATAGGAACAAAAGTACAGTTTGTAATTAATTAGAATGTTAAACAATATTGGATTTCTAAAACATTAAATGTCGAATTTAAAAATGTGATAACGTCAAGTATTTCCTGGCTTGATAGTAGATATGCTAAAATACAGGACTGTGCTGTAAACGACACAAAAAAGTGTTAAAGCGCCACGGACACTGCCAAGATTTCTATCCAACCAGAATCTTCAATAGGGGGAGAAAAGGTAACGTAAAAAATGAAAACATAATAAAACATTTTTACTGACCCGTATCCTTTTTTTACAGTGTTTGTAAAATATTTGTACTGTATCATTTATTTATACTTTATACTTGATAAATACATGGTTGCCGAAAAAAAAGGAATCGAAAGTACCTTTCTATGGCCCACCATGTACTTCAGAATTATTCATGACTGACATAAGTAAATATTTACATATACATTTTCATTCAAGTGCAATTTCTCATTCTAACTCCAGAAATTGAGTGGATGAGAAAGACTATGGACTCGGTTATTGTTGAGAATGATCCGTTCGTATATGCACGTGTGTGTCAGATACTTCAACTTCAGCAAATCGTCGTGTGAGAACCAGAGTGACGTAACTCAAATTTATCAAATTTAGAGGGGAGAGGAAGTAATGTATTCTTAGGAGTATGCCTGACTCTTAAAGAGAGTCAGTAAAATGGAGATACGTGTCTCTTGCTAATGATTAGAAGTGGAGATGTGTCGATATTTGTTGACTCCAAATAGAGCTCTTCAGAAGAGTTTACTTAAACCAAACTAAAACAGCTTTTTTTAGAGTTATATTCCTCTGGTTTTAATACAACAAAATGTAAATTTAAACGATTTCAATAATAAATAGTAATGTTACCAGCTGGTACACATTTCCGAAAGTAGAGAACCTCGAATACTACTGCACACAGAAAAGTAAATGCATCATATCGATTGATGCACCAGAATGCATCGATTGATGCACTAAAGTGTGTCTTATGGCTTCTTCAAAGAATCAGATTCACATTTGATGCATTTGGGTGCATGTTTGTATGTCGTGAAAGAAACACCAAAGTGCATCATTTGATTCAAGTGAGGATTTCTTTCAGTCGAAATGCGCTTCAGTGCATCAGTTGTTCCTTGATGCACTTTCCTGCATCTTTTTGGACGAAACGTTTAAGTGAATCATCAAAATAGATACAAGAAGGTGCATCAAAACGCATCAAGGTGCATCAAAACTCATCAACTGATGCATCGAAGTGCATCTCGACTAAAAGGAATCCTCACTTGAATCAAATGATGCACTTTGGTGTTTCTCTCACAAAATACAAAAATGCACCCAAATGCATCAAATGTGAATCTGATTCTTTGAAGAAGCCATAAGACACACTTTAGAGCATCAATCGATGCAATCTGGTGCATCAATCGATATGATGCATTTAGTTCTCTGAGTGTGGATTGATTGATTTGATTTATTTTACTTGGCTTTTCTGCCACTTTTGTCTAATCGCGAAGATGAGGAGGTGGTGATATGATGTAAATGATGAAGGGTCATTCACACCCATGCCCAGGCCGAGATTCAAACCCGGGATTCCTAGCGTCGTAGCGCACTATGCTAACCACTCCGACACGGAGGTCGGCGCAAATGCTATTGGAGTCCTGAGGAGCACTTGGTTGCCGAATAACCTATATCCCGGCAGGAATTTTTATAGAACAAGGTGCAGATGACGTCATAATTGGGGAGGGGTCCCGTAGGAAGAAGGCAAAGGTCATGGGAGAGACGCTCCGCTTTCCATCCCGTGGTCCTTGGGTGATGCTGGAACCGGTCTCTTCTTAAGAGTGTTGATTAATAACACGGCAGCTGGCGGTTCGGGGGGATTCGCTCAGCGGGGGAACTGTCGAAATACTCGGCCAGTGCTGTTAACAACTTTTTCTGTACATCTCGTATCCCTGCGAACGTGGAATGGATATTTAGTTTGGTTTGTATCAAATGTACACACAACGGTAAAGGAAATAGTAGGCGAATTGTAAATTACCATTTTCAGTCAGTTTGTTTCACAATGTGGTAGTCTTGAGTTGCTGTTTCAAGTCCATTTTATGAAGAGAGGCTAATCTGGACTGGACCTACAGTTTAACGTGGGATCCGAATCCACTATATGTCCCCACCTGTACCCGGTATCGAACCCGGGACCCCTTGATTACAAGACGACGGCGTTACCTCTACGCGTAGATTGAGGTTTGATCAGGTTCATTCTAGGTATAAATGTATGTATTGTTTATCATTAAATGTGCATTAGGATGTTTTCAATTTGGACATAATAGTCTATATTCTTTATGTATCAAAACTGGGCTAAGTTTCGAACTGTTTTACCTTCATTTTATAGTACATTTTTCTTATTCATTTATACACCTACCCTTGTTGTTTTTCGTATTTGTTAAATTTTACACATCTCTAAGAAAAAACACTACCAGTATCTTATATTCCAATTTCTATCCTTTAAACGTGTTAATTTTGCTTTTAAAAAAAACAACATGTTATCATGATTGATTGAGTTTGTGTTTTAAGTACACTTTATGCACAGTATGGCTAATCGGGACTGGACCTGCAGTTTAAAGTGCCTCCACCGGGTATCGAACCCGGGACCGAACCATGTTATCAAACACCGAAACAGGTCAATAACATTCCATTCTAACAGATATGTTTCTAAACGTCTAGACATTCACGCCACAATAACTTTATCGAAATAGTTACTCATTTGTGCACAGGCGACCTCAATGACGGAGTAGTCAGCACAGCGTGCTTCAACGCTAGGAGACCCGGGTTCGAATACTGGCATGGGTGTTTTCTGTGAGTGTCCCTTCATCATTTTCATCGCTTATCTTCACGATTATCCAAAAGTGGCAGAAAGGCGAAGTAAAATAAACCAAACCAATCACTTGTGCACTGGACCTACAGTTTAAAACGTCATCAGGGAGCAAATAGTTTCAATTCTTCAATGAGCCTAAGAAAAGGGCACGTGAAAGCAAATCAGGGTAGAGGAAGAGCTTTACGTGATATTTTGGAGAAATGTGACATTGTATTACATCATCTGCCTGTTGGTTTGTAGCCATGCGTGCGAGCTAAGTAGCTGCCTACCGTGTTGTATGTTGTCAATGTTTTTCGAAAGGACTTGGAATGCAGATAACAAATTAAGGAATATCGGAGGAATGCTTGTGTAAGGGTTGTCGGCATGCCTTCGTTTCAGGAAGAAAATATCCAAAGGCGTTGGATCTTGCAGCCATTTATAAAATTTATTGTAGTTGACTGGAAAGTGCTGTAGTTGCAACAGCGGCTTCTGAAAATAAACTTGTAAATTTTAACGTTCATAGAACTTATACTACAAAGGAAAGAAGTTTTTTTGAAAAAATGGTATTATTATTATTGTTATTATTATTGCATTCTTACAGCCTGTAGCGGATAGTGTTTCACTTATGTTATCTTGCCTAGGAGAGATTTTGTGTGAGTATCGCTCAGGAAAGGGTGTTACTTTATTCATCTATTTCTATTCATCATTCATTTTAATGAGCATCCACAGAAAATTTAAGAGGTGTGGGAGCAAAGATTGAATTCTTTTTTTTAAAGTGGGATCATCAGATAGAAAAGGTTTACGGGGAAGAGAAGAGAATAGATAGGAAAAAAGCGAATGAGCGAATGGAAGAGAATTAAAGAAACCAGATACATAGATGAAAAAGGTAAACGAGAAGACAAGTGAAGAGATAGGTAGAGAGAGAGAGAGAGAGAGAAAGAGAGAGAGAGAGGGAGAGGGAGAGAGAGAGGGAGAGTGAGAGAAGTAGAGAGAAGCAAGACAAAAGGAGATAGAATAAAAATACAGACAGAGACAGAGAAAGAGAGAGAGAGAGATAGAGGGAGGAGGCAGAGAGGAGAGAGAGACAGAGGGAGGAGGGAGAGAGAGGGAGAGAGAGAGAGAGAGATGTGTAGTTACATCAGAAATATTACCTTCGTCTAACATAGTTCTACGAAGTCAGGATTAAAGTTAGTTTTCCCTTCACTTCACTGTCCTAATTTTATGCACGTTTGAAGATGTTTTGCACAAATTATAGCTATGCATTTTTTCAGATTTCTAATAAGGTTGTATCATATTTTCATATTTTTTTACCACAGAGTTATTCTTCTTAGTTAAGTACCTTTTGTAGAGGAGATCGGAACCAAAGAACCCCCCTTCCTTATAAATCTTGTAGCTTGTTTGGGGGCTGTCGAAACCCCCGTGGCGGGGTTTTTATTTCTGCGTGCTACGACGCCAGGGATCCTGAGATTAAATCCTGAGCTTGGCATGGATGCTATTTGTGAGTGTCCATCAATTTTATCATGTCATCACTCATTCTCATTGTCGCGATTAGTCAATAGTGGCAGAAGAGCGACGCTAAATAACAAAAATCACACAAATCGAGACCTTAGCAGAACAACTTTCTCTGTATTAATGAGTAATGCTAGTAATGAGAAATTCACTCACTGCGAGGATGGTGGTGTTCGTTTCACACAACATTCTTATCTTACTGAACCGGTAGGTTCCATATCTCGCTGCAGTAATTTACTCGCATTGTTAGAGGCAGGCTTTAATAAAATGTTTTCATTATATTGAACGGTAGGCGTGTCAATATCCATTTAACATATACGGGGAACAATATTGTGGCTTGGCTGGCAACATCATTCCTATCTCCTCAAAGAAGCAAGCTTCCACTTTAAACAATGAACGAGGGCGTGCAATTTTGCAGCCTTGTAATACGGGTCGAAAACCGAGTATTGAAAGATGCATCCACGTTCTTTGTAAAGGATTCAATGCGTATATACCTGAAGCAAACAAGTCTATCTACTCAGCCATTCTACTGCGGCTGTATGGACAAGAACCTCCACCTACTCTAATGCTCTCAGAGTAGATATCGATCCTCACTTGTTAATAATAATACCTAGAGGGAGAGGAAGCGCATTGTGATGCCAAGGTTGATGATAGGGTTAGCTTCGCGCGAAAGGGATTGTGGGTACTGGATTCTCCCTTCCATTTAATATCCACTGCAGTCCTGTGTCCGTTCCAGTGGCCATTATTAGGCGGATAAATGCAGTTTCCAAGTGCTCGGGGGATTAGCCGCTGCTTTTCACCCCTCGCACACTCAGCAAGATAGCATCGGCCGTGGATTGTTGGTTTAGATGCAAGAAAAAGGGGTTGATACGCTTAATACTCCCCCATTCTGCCAGCAATTTCATTACGCTCTGCGAAAATGAGAGTGCCAAACGCCAAGCACTGTAATTTGTAAAGGCTGCAGCGGGGATAAATAGATCCAAATTGATAGCGAAAAGGCATCAAGTAATTGTTTCGGTCCATATCCGGTCCGTTTCTTGCTTACCCCTTGCAGCTCGAGGTTTATGGTGCACGAGCCGAGCCCACCGTCCATCTTCCAGAGTTCCAGGAGCATGCTGGGAGATTTTTGTGCGGTTTACTTTGGCGGCGGATCTTACTCGCGTGGTTGCCTTCCGCGGCCGCTTCAATTAGGGAACTCATATATCATAAGGGCCACCCACCTAATGCAATCTTAAGCCTCCCTACGCACGAACATACGAGAATGCATGGTGGTTAATGGCTGCTTCGTTGTGGTATGAAAGAAAATATTACGTCACAGAGCTCTCTCCTCGTCTATTATACGCTGTTGCAGTCGGAAGACTAACCCAAAGAGTTGCGAATTAGTGATGTTCGTATTTGTTCCATTGTCACCTTTCGCAGTTGCAATACATGTAGTTCTTCACGTGCATTGGAGCTGGGTAAATGTTTTCTATTTCCCTATTAAGATTGTAGCATGGGTGTAAATTGGGGTCTAACTTTGGGAGCTCGGAATCGAACTTGAGACTTAACTTTGGGGAGGAAGAGTAAAAAAGTTTTGCATCCACAAAAATAGCGTCCATGATTATTTGATAAATAACTGTTACATATGCAAAATCAAAATTATTACTCATTACTACTTTGCTCACCAGGTCCCAAGAGGTTAACAAAAGTTCCCTTAAAAAGCACACCATCCAAAAGCCCTCCAAGTTGTTAGCACAGGACGCTACAACAACGCCACTACTCGCGGGTTCGAATCCCGGTCCGGACATGGGTGTTCTTTTTAAGTGTCCCTTCATCAATTCCATCATATCATCACTCATCCTCATCGTCGCGATTAGCCAGAAGTGGAAGAAAAGCGAGGCTAAATAACAAAAAAAATCGGATTAATAGTGGAGTTAAGTACCTCGGGTGGGGGAAGACGTGTAGATTATAATGTATGAGAATTACACACGCGGCCCTTCTCCCTCCCCAGTAATCGACTCCCAACTTGGTGTCCGAGTGTGTTGAGTGCTCGATTCGCAATCTCGCCATGAAAGGTCCCGGGTTCAAGTCTTGACCTTGTCATTGGCGTTCCTTAGTGAGTCCCTTCAATTTCATTACAAGGTAAGGTTTCTTTTCAGCTAACGGTAACCTCTTATTTTTTAAAGTAAAGTGACTTGTAACACGCCCTATGTTTTTGTAATTTTCCAAATGCCTCGAAATGAAAACTTATCGGTCTTCTCCACTCAAATGTTCCATCCAATGTTGTCTCATCAGCGTTCACGTTTACAAACTATATTACCGTATTCCATTAATATATCATTAACCCAATCGATTTTTCTTCCACTGTAGTGTTCAAAACAATGATGCCCGTTTCATCAAATGAAACAGCCACGTAAAGAAATCACATGTACCACACCTTCACAACGCATCTCTTAAACAAATGAGGTGAACAGCCTATACGAAACATACCTTCATTAATATTGCTCCGATATTGGAAAGTGGGGTTGCTGGACATTGATCTGAGCGAAATCACATCAATCTTTCTGTTGTCGTCTATTCCCTGGAGAGGGCATTAGTAGTAATGATGAATCGAAACAATCTGAAAAGAATGAATCACGATATGAATTATTCTTGAGCACTATATTAATGTGTTGCAGTACAAACATTGCACAGCGCTATGTTTATCTGCATTTGGATAATGAACGTAAACATACTTCTGGAAATAGTTAAAAGCATTGTTGACAAATGAGCTTAGTGATTAGTCAAAAGTGACAGAAAAGCGAAAAAAAAAAAGATAAGGAAACAAGTTGTTCTGCACATTCTTTTATTAACAATGAAAATCTTACACTAAAGGAAACAATTCTTTCGTTTGGTTGAATCTACCTGCATTGTTCCTTGTTAAAAGTCTTTTCTACTGTTACGGCGGCCGATCCTAATGCTGGCAAGGGAAGTGGGGAGCGGGGAAGCGACCAATCCAACATGATAAGAAACGCAGCAGCCAGTAGAACGAGGTTCACGTAGTACTTCTTCCCGCCGCGTCGTGTCTCTCAGCGCTACTGCCGTTGTGTGGTTGGTCTGCCGCGTAATCCCAGCTCACCACTTCCCATGCCAGAACTAGTACTGGCCGACGTAAGAGTAGAAAAGACCTATAGTAACATCAGTCTTATACTTTTATCACTTGTATGGTATTTGTCTTATAATTTCTCACAATCCTCTCGTAATAATTTTTATAACCAAAAAAACTTGCGTGTCCTTTATTTTTGCAGATATCTTTTGCATTGTTGTAGAAAAAATCTAAAAGAATATTTGTTTTCTCCCACAACTAATATTCATTGTCTAGGGTGACTATGTAGAGAGAAACATGCTAAATAAAATGTTTTGGTGACCCTCGAATGTGAATATCAATATGTTATATTATGTGTGGTACTGCTTCATCTTTAAATATTTCTTAACATTAGTAATTGGAGACCTAGTATTGTCACAAAATGTAACAAAAACCATAACTATAATTCCTAGACCCAGGTTATTAACGAGTCCAGTTGAACCTAGTTGTTTGAACGAATTGAATATTCGATTCACGCCATTGACAACTAGCTAGCCGTTTCAGTGTGTTTGTATTTTTTCCATCAATCTCGTCTTATCATCATTCATCTGCATCGTCGCGATTATGCTAAGGATGTATAGAAGCAATGTAAAGTAAGAGGCACGATGAAAATTATCGGGTGGTGTGCTACAGCAAATTTTAGTTATCGAAATATAAATATAAGTTGGTGAGAAAGTAATCTAATCACTTCTAAATATGCTATGATTGAATACTATTTCATTTTCTTGCACATCTATTCACTTACAGGTGTACATTCCTCAAAGCAACACCTGTAGAAACCTTAGACAAGTTTTGACATCGCAAGATATTGTAATGATGAGAGAAGGTCTATCGAATGTGCCAAAAACAAGTCAACCAATGTCTCATTTTACGGTGAGTATTTAGGAATTATATTTCTTCAAAAAATTCACGAGTGGTGAGTGAATCGAATTTACAATAAGGAGTTCAGCATATAAACTGTAGTTACAATTATTTTAGTTAGTAAGTTTTTAGTTGCATTTATATGGAAAATACAGTATATTTGTCTTTGGTAAGAATATTTAGGTAAGTAGTAGATTACTGGACCAGTTTATCTTTAACAAAACTTGCCTCTATAGTCAGGTTGTTGCAAAATGGACAATTTACGTTAAAAGTTATATTTTATAGAATTGCAGTAAATTGATTTGCGCTTTATTTACTTCCGTATAGATATTGGTATTCTAGATCATAACTTGGGATTTTAAGGCATTTTTGTTTAGAATTAGCATTTTTGGGGGAAGATATTTTCGGAATCGTCGCGATTAGCCAAAAGTGGAAGGAAAGCTACGCTAAATAATATAAGAATTTAACTACATGTTGATATTGTCTGTTTCTTACCCTCATTCTTCTTGTATTATTTTCTTTTCTACGTTTTTATTTCTCTCAAATCTATCTATCTATCCACCTATTTCACTCTTTGGTTCTATTTCCCCTCGTAGTAGCCTTCCTTTCTTATGCTCTATCAGATACTCCCTCTCCCGCTCTCTCTTCCTTCTACTTAGGCCAGTCTCTGTTTCTCTAACATTTCCATTTGTCTCTCCTTCCGTATGTTCCTCTCGTTTGACACCCTTATCCCTGTTTATCTAGGCTCTGTTCCTTCATCAAGCTAACACAGCAATAATTCGACCCAGGCAATAGGCTAATGCCACTACCACTAACAATTCTAACACCTCGTAATACTTTTTGCGAGACACCCTCCGAGGTATCCAGGAATTCCCATTGATCTGGCCTCCAGGAGGTTCTTCTCGTGCTGATGTCCTCTAGTACCCAACTTCTTCCTTCCTTTTTAGTTTTATTCGTCTCGAATTCACTAATCTCTGCCCCCTCTACAAACTCTTGCATTGTAGAACTTCGAATAGTTATAAATTAAGAACTACGTAGCAGTGGCGGCGATTAGGGGGAGCGAGGGGGGCAGTTGCCCCCCACTTTTCGCCACTTTAATCCCCTCACTATGTTAAACCTTATTTACTAAGGTAAATATACTCTCTTTGCCCCACCTTATTTTTGGCACCTTGCCACTCCGGTTTTGGAACCCAATCGCCGTCACTGCTACGTAGGCTTATAAAATACCTATCAAACAAAATTAGTAAACTTTATATTACCCTTCAACACCTAACCAAGTATCTTTTATTTAATATTATATACTCAACACTCAAATTAACGTTATTTTTACTAACTCATAATGATTAATAAAATTTAGACAAAATACTTCCAAGCTTTAGTCTCGGTTACACAGTAACCAAGAGTTAATGCAAAAATCGTAACCCTACTCATACTTTTCTTTGTAAACCAATGAAGATTCTGGATACCGAATAATCATTGGACCTCTTTCTGGTATGATATTAAATCATACCATCATGAATAAAAAATAGAAATTACAAATAAAGGATAAAATGAACAAGAAAACGGGGAATCCGGTAAACATTTCGCGTAATTGACGTTCCGGTACAGTTTAATGCACCGGGACATTGGAGTGGTGGATGAGGAGGAGGAGGAGGAGGCCATTTTTCGGGGGTTCCCCGCTCTTCTCTGTTCCTTCATCATACCCAAAAGTTCGAGAACTAAGTGAAATTCTTCAAGAAGTCTAAAGAGAAACAAGGAGGCAAATGTTATGGCGTACTGCACAAGGGTAGACAATTCGCAATTAAGTCATAAAAAAGAGGCGCCAGTAGAGCATGGAACGTCTGGAAGAATTTTGTTCTGTATTGTGGAGATCGTAAATAGCACGTGTTCTTCGATTGCTCTAACGACAAAATGTACCGATACAAACACTACTCTTACCGGCCTCGACAGAGGTTATAGCAGCACGCTACGAAGGTCCTAAGTTCGAATCCTGGTTAAAACATGTTCGGAGAAAGATGGGAAAATACTCAAATATGTAAAAAGCTGTGTACTTGCAAGTAAACCATTCACTGGACGGAATTTCGAGTTTTATCCGGTTATTTCCTTCTTTCGTTCTGTTTCTGTTATCTTGTGTCACTCTTCTACCCCTTGGGTTAATCGTGACGACGAGGAAGAATAAAAAAGTAATGAAATGGATGCAGTGGCGGCGATTAATATTTGTTCCCGCACAATGGGCCCTTAATGCTACACTTTGTCATACCAAGAAAAAGTAAACAGTCCTTGCCCTCACAGTTTTGGCACCGCTACTGAATGTATAACATGAAAAATGTTACTTAGGGTTCCAATCTGGGACCTCTGCCTTCGTAGCACGATATGTTGATCCCTACACAAAAGACGTCTGCTTATTTTCAGTTTCATTTCCACTTAATAATAATGATAAGAAACGTTCCAAATGACAAGCTTCAAAGTGCATGAGTATGAGGATACCTTTATAATTAGTATATTTGTATTTGTTTTTTTATTAAAAAAAAATACTCCTCTCGTCTGATAGTTGAAATATAAAATGGCCATTGGTAACAAACTCCCTTTGTCACCAATAGCGTTTTGTGGTCGACTCACCACCTCGACACCCACGATTCCGAGTTGGAGTCTTAGTTTAATATGAGTGACGCTTTGTGCCTGTCCCTTCATCAATGTCAACTAATCGCCATCCTCGCGATTAGCCTCGAGGGGAAGAAAAGTGAAGTAAAATAAGAACAAAAAAACAGACTAATAAACACAGGAATGCAATGAATATTAGTGAACATCAAACTCGTTTTCTCAAACTGATTGGACGATGTAATTTCATAATTGTCGTTCCGTTTGCTTACAGGCTACAGTGAGCTGCCACCACGGGAAACTCGACAACTCCACAGGGATTTGTACCTGTAACAGAGGATGGACGTCGGCTCCGTTTGATCACAACACGTACGGGCCAGGCACCGATGTTTATCACATGTGTACGGTTAAAGAGTTATCACTGAAGGAACAAATCGTAAGGAAGCACATCAATAGGACAATTATTTACTATGTATCCTTAGATGCGGTTCTAGTTTTATTTTATTTCATATACTCAGTATTAAGTCAAAAGTATGTTTCGTATTATATATGATTGGACATTCATTCAGTTTTGTATTCATATATTTAATATTAAGTATGGATTACACACACGATACAATGTGTTAAGTACAAAGGAAGATACACGATGCTTTAAAAGTTATTAATAGCGTTCGGACATTGATGACATAAAAAGATTTAAAAAATAACCAACCAAACTATCTTAGCATTATTTTAAATTCACATATGATTAGTTATTAATATGCAAGCCTGAACTTTTCATAAAAAATACTTGCGTGATTGAAAAATTCGACATAACCATGCCTGGCGATTTAAACTGCCGAAGCAAATTTTTGTTTTTAACGATGTGCATATCTCGTGGTAATTTTACTTCATAAAGCCTACAAAAATGTCATGTTATCTAAACAATCATATATTTCTTGAATTGACGACGTTTCAATTCATGTGGTATTTTCATGATGTATTTGTTACAAGTAACAATATTTATGTACATCTATTAACAATACAATTTGGTAGCAATAGTTGAAATATAAAATGGTCCTTGGTAACAATTAAAAAAATGTTTCGGTATTATAATATTGTTTTTTGCAAGAAAAATAAGTTCAATATTAATATAGAAAATATATATAAGATGTAAATTTCTGTAAAATCAGTTTTCATGTTCATCGTATTTTAAATATAGATTTGGGCCTCCCAGATGGTGTAGTTGTAACGTCGTCGCCTTGTAATCAAGGGGTTCGGGGTTCGATACCCGGCAGAGGCACATTGCACAGTGGTTCGGATCCCAATTTAAACTGTAGGTCCAGTTCCGATTAGCCTATTTGTGCATAAAGTGGACTTAAAACAACAATTCAAATTATAGATTTCAAAATTTAAAATGTTTGCTTCATAAAAATACCGTAACTCGGTATTGACAAGACGCCGAATAAGAAATATATGCTTGTTGGTGTAACGTATATGATTTAATTACATTGGAATATTCGCTTTAAGCGTAGTTGCCTCTAATGTTTATTCTTGGATTCTTTCTTGAAGTAAAATATAAATTTTCTTGAAGAATTTTGGGAACTAAAATGCAGTTAGAGACCTAAAGAAATTGCAAATTTCGTTCAAAACCTGCAAATATACCGAGAAATAGCCAATGCCCCCCCCCCAAAGATTTTTAAAATGTAATTTTAAAAACGCTATCCTGTTATAATTAAAGTGACACGGATAACTTTCATGTGTAGCAACGTCAAGGTCCATGGGCTTAGCCAAGGTTGGGAAACAGTGGCCCACGGCCCATCCAAAATTAGTTTTTCCCATCCCGTTAGGCTGTAATCAGCAAATTTTGCATTAAATTTAATGAAAGTGGAATCATAATTATGAATATACATTTTTGTTATTGAAGATGGGCTGCACCTTAATCTATGATAGTCATTCACTGGCTCCACCACTGTCAAGACCTGGAAAGAAATAACTTTCCATCAATTCCCGAGCGCCGATGGTCAATGTGGTTTGATATATTCCAGTAACTGTACATTGACGCAGAATTATGCGTAATGATCTTATCATAATATTATAGCATTTACTATTTAGTACTAGTACTATTTACTATAGTACTATGATTTTGAATGCCGCCCACCATCACTCCACAGCACGAATTCTTTACAAGGGCGTCGCTACGGAAGGTGTAAGGGTGGACTCAGGTCAGGTCACTCTCCTGCCCACCTCAGAAGACTATGAGAAATTTTCATAATCATATATTTTTTTCATAATTATTTGATTAATTAATTTGATTTACTTTACTTGGATTTTATGCCACTTTTGGCTAACCGCGAAGATGAGGATGGGTGATGATGATGAAGGAAGATTCACAAAGAACACCCATGCCCAGGCCGGGATTCAAACCCAGGACCCCTGTCGTCGTACCGCGCTGTGCTTACCATTCCGCCACGGTGGTCGGCAAGACAGAAAGAGAGTGTGATAAATAAAATGAAGACACGAGAAGGAAATAAATATAATCTTAGGAAGCCGTGACCACTGACGCAGGTGAAAATATCTCGTTCTGGTTTCAGTTTAAGTTTTAATTTTTAAGTCCACTTTATGCACAGATAGGCTAATCGGGACTGGACCTACAGTTTGAAGTGCAATCCGAACCACTGTGTGCCTCCACCGGACATCGAAACCCTTTGATTACGAGGTGACGTGGTTACCACTACGCCATCTCGGAGGTCCCGCTCCCGTTCACACTTTGTCACTGGCGACGCCGCTATCCTTCAATGTCTCGCCTTCATTGGAGCAAGGTTGTGCGTAACTTTAGAGTTCTGTCTCTTCTTATCGACGTAATGCTACCCCTTCTAGACCCGACAGCTTTATTGCAGATACGAGACTGATAGGACTAACTATTTTTAGAAGGTTGTTCATAAATACATTTTTACACTTTGCTGTTGTTTGTTGGTAGAACGACGACGCCAGGGGGCATGCCTGTCTGGTCCCCTCCTTTACTGTCATCTGAAAACAAGTAACACTAGATAAATAAATCCACTTTTACCAAAAAATACGTTTATTTATACTGACTTTGAAGATATTACACTTGATTGCTTTCCAAAAAAAAAAAAATATTTCGCACCCCTACCCTAACTGCCACCACACTTATTTTGTCTGGCATCTTTACTTTATTTTATAATATTTATTTAATGATTCCTATATTATACGACTTATACTTGATTTGAAGTCCTATTAATTTTTTGAAACATTAAATGTAGTTAACTTCATTATACTGAATTTGAAAATCGCAGTTAATATTGTCGAAGTCATGAATATACATACATATCGCAAAAAATTAACTAAACCGCGTTTCAGATTACGTTTAAATAGTTGCGGTTAGAACCTTCTACTTGTTATTAATTTGTATCTAAAACGAAGGAAAATTTCTCCCCCCTTCTCTCTCGCTCTACTTGTCTACCTCTCTTTTTCTCTTAAATCTCAGCTTGTCTCGAATTTCGAGACGAGACCAAGATCGATACAGGCCGATACTTTAGTATACGTATGGTACTAATACTGAAATATTTGAAGGCAATAGTGAGCCTGTGCTACGTGGTTGCGTTTATTCAGGATAAAAATTTCGTTTCTTCTAGAGCTCGTAGCGTCGGAACGAAGCGTCAAACAAAAAATATCATAAACAAAAATTGTTTGCCCTAATGACCTCCATACGCTGTGAACATTTTGCAGTGACAAGCTATTTATGCTTGCTTTGCCTTTGTTGCTTACAAGGTTGTTGAGTTGCTGTTCTAAGTCCACTTTATGCACAGTAAGGCTAATCGGGACTATTGCTTACAAGCGGGACACAAAATAATGAAACAGTAAGGAGAATGGAAAAGAACGATTTTCGTGACCTCCACAAAAGGTATCACACCAGCTTTTTACTTTCCTGAGGAAAAAACATGACCATTCTAAACATGGTTGACAACCTCTCGAATATTACATTGAAATTTGTGCATGCTATTTTCCTGTGTATACGTAGATACAAGGTAGCGCAAAAGTCATCACCTGATTTTCTTAGACTAGAGCTTGGTTTTTTAAATTAAACAAAGTAGCTTTTTTCGTGTTAAACTTTTGTTGATACTTGTAAGTTTTATATCCTCAATTTTTAAAGATAACACCCAATAAATGACCACCATTCGAATTGATTCAAATTTGGTCTCATTTTATTGCGTTTTCCATGGTGTTGGAAATCTGCGGGGAAATGTTTTCAATTTCATGCTGAATATTGCCCTTTAGTTGCTGTAACGCATCTGGCTTATTCACATAAACAAATGACTTCAAATATCCCCAAAGGAAAAATTCTGGAGCGGTTCAAATCGGGGGACCTGGCCGGCCATGGCAAATCACCAAAACGGGATATTACTCTGCCCGGAAAAGTGTCATGCAAAACTGTCACAATTTTTCCACGTTCTTATGGGGTATAATTATTCATTTTCGCACACAATAAATTTCGTGAGTATCTTCTATTTAACTGACAAAACACTACTGATATAAACAACAAGATGCCAAAATAGAGGTCAGTTCAAATAGGATGATGACTTTTGCACCACCCTTTACTAGTGTTCAGTTGTGGAATCCTTAACTCGTATAACTAGAGACTTCACTGGGTGCTGATGTTGTTCCTAGTGCCACCAGCACTGATAGCCTTGACTCAGAGGTTCAGCCGTGCAGTGAAATCTAAAAAGGAAGATTTAATGGTATAGACTTGGCACATTCCAGCAGTCAACTGGAAGATTTCCAGCGCCGGGGTTATCCTTGAGCTTCCAGTAATGGCTGACGAGATTGCGAACGCTGGAAATCACATCATCGTCTTCCGTTTTGCTACAGCACTTGACGATGCAGAAAGCGGAAAGATCACATTTAGATTCGTTTACAGGTTCATCGGCATTCATCAATGAGAGTAGCGTGTGTGATCACGTGTTCAAACGTGTGAGGATGGTTGGTCAAGTTACTGGAAGCCTTATGCTGGAAAGAAATGATTGGTAAGGTGTGGTAATTATTTTGCTATAATGTTGGTTAGGTCCAAACATGCAAATTTGTATCTTGTTTTGATGTACTGCATTGAATGAAGAATGATTTGTACGTTTTACTTTTTTTGAATGTATTTTTTGAAATTTTTTACATTAAAATATGTAAGTAGATTTGAACATAATTTTGTATTATTCACTATATAATTCCACTTTTCTCGTTTTTAAGATTCTTGTTGTGTCATTACTACTTACAGGTGAATCAATAGGGTGTTCAAGGGTGTGGGTAGGGTAAAGTGTAATTAGAACCATTGAAATGTGCACTGGGAATCGAACCCAGTATTGTTCTTTTTCTGAATTTCTCTGTTTCGCCTTTCTTATTTCAGTCTTCTTTCCCGTTTCTCTGTTATTCTTTCTTATGTCACTGAATCTGTGGGTCTGTGCGCTTACAGGACTAGTGGACGTATTTTTGTTTAAGTTATTTTACGTCGTATTTCTATCTCTTGGGTTAATCGCGACGTGGAAACAATTAATCGTTATGATAACATGTTTATTGGAGTTTGAAATTTTCCAACGTAAGCTATTTGGATAGCTTGAACCCACACCTCGGTGGATGAGCGCGATGAGTGTTCGAATTTCGATCTCGCATCGAAAGTTCCTGGGTCTAAAACCCCCGGGTTTGGGCGCGTGGGTGTTCTGTGTGAGTATCCCTTCATCAATTTCATCATATCACGGCTCATCCTCACCGTCACGACTAACCAACAGGAAGAAAAGCGACGCTAAATAACAAAGTGCAAACATAATACATGAGTCAAATGAAAACTTTAATTTGTTTTTGTTCTTAAACTAGTCGGTTTCTGCTGATCCACATAGGTATATTTTCGAGTATGAGTTAGTGCCTGTAGAAGAAGAATATTTGAAATCCATGTGCAGTAGGGTGGAACGAAAAAAAATTAAAAAATAAATTCTAATAGTGTGGAAAAGTTGCGTTTTGATGTAAAAACGACAAAAATAAGATTTGTTGGTAATCGGAGCATGTCTTGAGGTGCCGCAAGTACGATAAAGTTTCATAAATTTGAATTTGTTTTGCTCTATTTCAACCTTTTCCTCCAGTTTATTTGCGCCATAAAAGCCCAAATCAAAAAGTTCGTACTTTTTATGCCTTTTTATTAATAAAACAAACGTTTTAGGAAGGGTTTTAAATTTAATATTTTAATAATTTTTATTTTTATCCTCACCATAAAATTAACCCCCCCTCCTAAAAACGTTTGTTCTATTAATAAAAAGGTATAGAAAGTAAGAATTTTTTGATTTGGGCTTTTATAGCGCAAATAAACTGGAGAAAAAGGTTAAAAAATAGCAAAACAAATTCAAATTTATGAAACTTTATCGTACTTGCGGCACCTCAAGACATGCTCCGATTACCAACAAATCTTATTTTTGTCGTTTTTACATCAAAACGCAACTTTTCCACACTATTAGAATATTTTTTTTTAAAAAAATATTTTTTTCGTTCCACCCTAATGTGCAGTCACCTATGAGGACTTTCTACCCATCTGCTTTCGGACTCACGCCATTCTAGAAATTCCTCCTCTATTTGTAAACTTGCGGGTGTGGTAAGCATGCATAGAGACATTGAATTTTCATTTGCCGTAGAATATCTATATAGGTTTTAGGCTTCCAGAAGGCAAGAAACCACGTCTCTTCGCTGGTGCATGCGTATGCAGGAGGCGACATGTTTAAAATGACAAAAATGGTGTAGTGAAGCTTACTTGATCAGTGTTGCAGCCTTGATGACGTTTAGTAAATAACAGTCGATACCTCATGTAACTTTGAGCTGATTGTAGTCTGCCCTGTAATTTTTGCCTGACTTTTTAAAGTTTTCGTTTGACTCTCCCAGAACCCACATTGTAGCTTTTTCTTTGGTCTTAAGCCTACTTTATGTTCAGAAAGGCAAATTGGCACCGGGCCTACAGTTTAAAGTGGGATCCGAATCACTATGTGATTCACCTGGTTTCGAACCATGAACCTTTTGATAAGAAGGCGACGTCGTTGCCACTACGCCATCGGAGAAACCTTGCCCTCCCCCCACCCACATATTTGCAACATTCCTTACGATTACATCTATTTGTGTATTCTAAGTGTATAAAATGTATTTGATTTGTTTATTTCTCTGCACCACACAGAATTTACCGGTACGCAGTACATTCACGGTGTTATATACATGAAATGGATTGAATTGATATATTTTACTTCGCTTTTCTGCCACTGTTTTCTAATATTGTGAAGATAAGAATGAATAGTGATAAGATGAAACGGGTGCAATGATCATCACAAACACACAAGGACAGCGGCAGACCTCCGTGGCGGAGTGGTTAGCACGGAGCTTTACGACACCAGGAGTCCCGTGTTCTATTCCAGGCCTGGGCATGGTTATTCTTTGTGAGTGTCCCTTCATCAATTTCATCATTACGTCTCATCCTCATCTTCAAGATAATTCAAAAGTGTCAGAAAAGCGAAGTAAAATAAACCAATACACAAGGACAACACACAATACAGGTCCTTCGGAGGATTATACTGGCTGTGAGTCTAGACGCCAGAGCCTCGTTGGCTTGTAAAATGCAGTCCAGGGTCAGGCACGTATTTAGAAATTTATTTCGGGGGTGGGGGGTTCGATCCAAGTGTCACAGAAATAATAATAAATATAAACGTTTAAATTAAAATAATTATATTGTAATTATATTAAATTAAAATAATAATAAATATTAATTTAATTGTATTGTTGTTATTACATTAATAGGTAAAACGGTATAAGAATAAGGATATAGAAGCATGTATGAATTTATTATCTAGCGTGTAGTTAAGATTGCTAATATTTGTATTAAAGCAACTGCCCTGGCAAGGAAATCAGTGCCAAATGGATAAAGAATTGAATTTTTATTAAAGAACATGAAAGAATATTAGATCCGTTGACCGTTTGACGAAATATAAAGTGTCAGATTAATATATTTGGTACTGTCATTCAAAGTTCGGCGGAAGTAGATAACCCTCGAGTATACAGCAAATGCTAAACACGTATATTTCCATTGTAATGTTAGCACTTGGTAAGTCTTTCGGGGGTTCGGAACCTTGGGCTTCGCCCCTAAATACGTCCTTGACAGTGCGGTAGGATAGTTTAGAGTCAAGCGTCTCCCAATAATATAATTGTGCTATTGTTATGCAGTCATTGTACTACGTTAACTTTTGTTTAGACACACACACACATATCAAATTAATGCTAATTATAAAGGACTTATAAAAACTAAAATTTACTGCCTTCAAATAAATTGAAACAAATAACCCTCTTTCGGGAGGGGGGGATCCGGACCCCCTATACCACCTATAAATACGTCCTTGTTCAGGGTGTACTACGTGGAAGGGATGTTGACATTTGGGTGCCTTACACCCCCATATGTCTGAAATAAATATATGTTTTAGAAAAGAAGAGAACTTTCGATGTACCCAGTAAACTTTATCTAGGCCCTTCTATTATTAGATTTCCCTACAAGTTTTGAACGATATTCGTAACCCAATTTCAAACTTAATCCTACCCCAGCTCTGAACAATTGAACACCCAGAGAAACCCTTGCTGGAAATCCATTATCTTTGTAGCAGATCGCGAGATAATTTTCTTTAAAAAAAAAAGTTTCCTGATAGTGACAAGGGTGGCGTCAAGATGGCCAGGGCGATATGCTTACCAGAATTTCCAATTCTTTTTTGTTTTCCACAATCACGCCAAGACTTCGGAACATTGGTTAAACGAAAACGCGAGAACATGATCAATGAAAGTTTGTGTAAAAAGACGGAGTTTGTGTTCCTGAAAGTGGAATCTTGAGAAAAATTCTTCTCTCTCTCTCTCTCTCTCTCTCTCTCTCTCTCTCTCTCTCTCTCTCTCTCTCTCTCTCTCTCTCTGTTATTCAGAATCCAGAGCGAAATGAGAGAGAAAGAGAAGAAAAAACTTTTTCTGAGAGCTTTCTAGGAACTTCAGATGAGAAGGAAAACGTATTCTTATCTGATCACGAAACAGACTCACAGGCGTCTCATTCATCACCCACCAAACGGTTTGATCGCTTATTTTACTCCACATTGTGCACGTCCGTTTTCATAAACTTGTTCCACAGCACAGAAAAAAAAAATTCCATCTTGTTAGATCGTGTGACAGAAATATCCGTTATACTTCCCACTGTTCTTATGGAAGAATCTAGAATTTTTTTTCCATGGACGTCTTGGTGGCTGTTACGTACCCAATAGGACCAAGTAATGTAAATAGTTTGCCAATGAGGAATAGAGATGGCAGCACCAGGCGTGCAAGATTAAGAATTAGCATAATACATGTGCATAACTTTATAAATAAGAACAAAGCAAATTGGAAAGATGAAAAACAATAGAATCTACTATAAGAAGAGAAAGAACAAACATAAAAGAAATAAATGAATATATATATTTGATAAATCAAATCAGTGATCATATGTAAGTTAATACGAAAATTAAAGGAGTCAAAACACTGATATAAGTTTGAACAGATTGTGTGTGATTGATCCAGTAGTGTCATTAGAGAAATTCGTTCGGTAGGGCTCAACTGTGAAAGAAGCATTTTTCAAGTGAACTCTGCTATCATAATCATATGTACGTACGTATATGTGTGTTTTTCTGTGTTAATCTCTTTCTTTCTTTTTCTCTGTCTTTCTTCTTATCTGGTTTCTTTAGCCTTTTCTTTCTCTGCTTTCCTTTGTTTATCTCATTCTTTCCATCCTTCTCTATTCCTTTTATTTCTGTTATTAATTTTTCTCTTTCCTGCTTTCTCTGTTTCTCAGCGCCTCCTTGATGGCGTAGTGATAAGGTCGACGCCTTGTAATCAAAGGATCTCGGGTAGGATACCCGGTGGAGGCACATAGTGGTTGGGATCCCACTTTAAACTGTAGGTTCACTCCCGATTAGTCTAACTGTACATAAAGTAGACCTCAAACAAAAACTCTGACTCAAGCATGAAGTAATGTGGGTATATATTAAAGAATTCCATGGATTTCACAACGAAAACTTGATCCAAAGGATTGGAGAGCACAAAACAAACAGAATGCAGTTGAACGGAAAACATTGGTATTTAACACATGAAGGTAAAATATAGTAATAGCAGGAACGTGGAATACATGTCCAAAAATGTTCGAAAATATGGAAATTATATGTAAATATAAATTATGTGCTAAAAGCTAATATGTGTCAGAACATGGAAAATAAAAAATAGCATTTTTCGATGTTATATACACCACGATTCGCAAAGATAATACAAAATAAATTTGATTCTAGCATCATATGAAGCGATGTATTTGTAAATAAATCCGTTCTCGGTAATCGCTTTCGCCTCATGCCTATGGCTTCAAGAGATTTCTGTCAATTTTATCACTTTCTGCTTACTGCGTTCAGGCAACAGTATTATTTATTAAATTGTGAATAATTTATTATTTATCATTTACAACTTCAGAATGAGAAAAACATCTCTGATTTTTTTCAGATTTCCTGAATTCACATGAACAATTTGGTTGCAGGCCATGTGTTGCTAAAGTAATTACCTTTTCGACCGCCAGATGGCCTTGAGTGTCATCAAAATGACTGCGAATTCCCCAAAATGATCGTACACTCTTACATGTAATTCCCATAAACCGCACAAGATGGCCGCACAGAAGGAACCCAACCATTACGAATTTCCACGTCTGGGTCTTTTGCTCAAAAAGCAACAATTGTAGCAGAAATAAAGGAGATTTTTGTCCAAAAAGTCTGGAGGCACGATCATGAGCACAAAGCTGAGTTAACCACAGAGACTGTGTTTGTAGACTGGTTCTCTCTCATTTTTTGTTCCCTTTCTCTTTATATCAGACAATGTTTCTGATGGGTAATTATCGACGCCGAGCCGAATTGCTCCTAAATTACATGCGCTGTCATGGCGGCTCGTCATTGAGTGACAGGTCGTCAAACGTAACCAGCTTTTCCCCCCCAGTTCGGTGATGGCGATTATCAACAAGGCGCTGGGGCAATTTGCCCCGTTCGAACTCTCTCTCTCAGACACACACACTACATGTCTGAGGCTCAACTTCTCTCGACCATAACGAACCGAAACGTTTTGTGCAGCCTCGCTCACGGACAGATAGTTCTTGCTTTCAGTTCGCTCGGAGACTTGGGAACTCGTGCGGAGGTCAAATTGGAACTTAGGAATGCAAGATTCAATGACCTCAAGTGACCAACGTGTGCGGGACTTTTTTCGAATTGGTTCTCAGTAGTTTTATTGTATGGCTCAAAACTGCGCTTCTACACAAAAGTTTTTAAAGAAAGGAGAGAGAGACAATTTTTTAAAGAAAACGGTATGACGTCGTGGTTACAGAGAAATAAAAGAAGCGAGAAAAAATATATATGTAGATAGGGAGAGGGGTGGGGGTGAGTGTTTACGAAAAGGAATAGAAATAAAAGACTTATTTTATATACTTCGCAATTCTGTCACTTTCGGCTAATCGCAAGGTGAGCATGAGTGATGACATGATGAATGATTGATTAATTGAGTTGTTTTTAAGTCTACTTTATGCACAGTAAGGCTAATTGGGACTGGACAGTTTAAAGTGGGATCTGAAGCACTATGTGCCTCCCCCGGGTATCGAACCCGGGACCCATTGATTACAAGGCGATTGACGTGATAAAGGGTCACTCACCAAGATCACCCTTGCGCAGGCCAGGATTCGGTCCCGATACCCCTGATGTCGTAGCGTGCTGTGCCACTCTGCCACGATGGGGTGGTCGGCTGCAGAGCAAGCAAGATACGTAGATGGGAGGAGGGGAAGGGCTCAGTGAATAATAGAAAGGAATAGAACTAAATGGTGTGAGCGAAAGAATATAACTAATAGAAATGAGAAAAAGACCGACGATGTAAAGAGAAGTGGTAAGGTATACAGATAAATGAAGCGAGAAAAGGAAAGGGTGATAAAAGAAACGAACATAAATAAAAGAGAGCGAGCCAGCTAGACAGACACATACACACACATATATATATACATAATACATATATATATGTATATAAAGAGAGAGAGGAAGGAACGCGAAAATCTCACAAGAAAAACACAAAACTAACAGAAAGGGGGAAAATGGGACAAAAGGATGAATGTAGAAAAAATAACCATGTTAGGCAAGTGCTGAGAATAACGAATTCATATGCTGATTTGATTAACGTTACGTATATTTGTAAACGGGAAATGCAATAGCAGTCGAATCATCTATCTTTTTATTTCAGATTCTGTGTTTCTAACAGAAAGGCTTCGAGAAGACGCTGTCCTTCGCTTTATTTATATTCTATTGCTGAATTTAGCATTTCATGAAACAACGCGTGTTACTGGACAATTACCTTCAATTGCGTTTGTCACCGGCATAATCATTAAAATAACCAAGGTTAGAAGGCGAGAAGACGATGCAGGAAGTATAAGGGAACATTCGTGGTCTTTAATAAAGATACCATACAGGAATTTGCGTGCAAAGGCGGAGAAAAACGACGAAAAAATCTCACGATCTCTGACTGCAGAATTTGAACGCGTGACCTCCCGAATGTGAATCTAGCACCGTAATTTCTGTTCAAAATTCCAACTTAAAGATTTTCAAGTCCAACTGATGCAAAGTAAAATTCCTGGTCATTACGTTTATGCGTATTATTATTATCAGTTGAACGCACACATTTTAGGAGGCATTGTCAACGCAGTGTAAGTTCTGCGGATGTAAATTAAGTTCATATTATACAAAGGGCCTCCCCGATGGCGCAGTGGTAGCGTCGTCGCCTTGTAATCAAGGGGTCCTGGGTTCGATACCCGGTGGAGGCACAAGTGGTTCGGATCCCACTTTAAACTGTAGGTCCAGTCCCAATTAGCCTTTCTGTGCATAAAGTAGACTTAAAACAACAAATCAATCAATCATATTATACAACAGTAAACAAGTATTTTGCTTATTTTAATTTGGACTTTGCAAGACTTTCGCGGGTTTCGGACCCCCTGGACCAGGTCCGTACCCAAGGGAGGGGCCAAGGGGGTCAAGCCCCATCTCTCGAACCATGAAATATTTAAATATGAAGCTACGAAAATAACATCGTGGCCGAGTGGTTAGCAAGCGCGCTACGACGCCAATGGATAATTTCGTTCAAATATCAGCCTGGGTATAAGTGTTCTTTGTGAGTGTGTACCTTCATCAACTTCATCATATCATCGCTCATCCTCGTCGTTGGGATTAGACAAACTTGGCAGAAAAGCAACCTAAAATAACCTAATTCAATCAACCTCACGGCATTTCTGATAATCACTTTGTTCCACGTATTCGGATCTACTCCCCTCCCCCTTAAAGAAATTATGGGTACGGACCTTAGCAACATGAACAAAATAAAGATAAAACGCGAATGCAAGACTGATATTAGTATGAAATATTTTGATAATTATTAACATTTCATTTACACACACACACACACACACACACACACACACATATATATATATATATATATATATATATATATATATATATATATATATATATATATACATATATATAAACATTTTCGGATCTGGCCCCTCCCTCAAACAAATCCTGGGTACGGGCCTGCCCTGAAATGAAATCGAAAATGATATCAAAAAGTTAAAACCAAAGAAGTCCGCTGGACCTGATAAAATCCCACCATACATTTTCAAAGGTTGCGCTGATGTTTTAAAGGTTCATCTGTCTATCATCTTCAAATCTGTCCTATCATCTAAGCAGTTTCCTGATAGATGGAAAGTGACTGCTATATGTCCAATACAAAAGTCGGGCGAAAACAGTACGATACAAAACTACCGTTCTATTTCTATTTTATCCACTCCTGCGAAAATACTAGAACAATACTATACATGCATATTTTTAACCATGTGAAAAATTCCATATCCGAATTTCAACATGGATTCCTACCTAACGGCTCAATTGAAACAAATCTTGGAGAGAAATTGCATTATACAAGTACAGTATTAGACGAAGGAGGGCAAGTAGATGTGATATATTAACTGATTTCTCAAAAGCTTTCGACACAGTAGACCATGACCTACTACTGAGTAAACTAGGTAGCTTTAATTTGTCACACTCCCTAAGAAAACTCATGAACAGGCGACAGTATGTCACCTACAAAGGCTCCTCATCCGATGAATTTTTGGTGAGCTCGGGCGTCCCTCAGGGATCCAATATAGGGCCTCTTCTATTGTTGTTGTTAATTAATGATTTACCCGAACATCTGATTGATTCTCGCAAACTCTTGTTTGCTGACGATTTAAAGTTCTACAAAAGAATAACAAGTGCAGACGATTGTGCCTCCTTACAACGCGACATAAATAGGTTGAGTGCGTGGTGTTCGTATAACAAACTTTCCCTAAATGTTAAAAAATGCTTCTCTGTTACATACACCAAGCAAAAGACGCCTATCGATTATCAGTATAAAATAAATCATGTTAACCTTAAGAAAGCGGAAAATGCAAGAGATCTAGGAATACTTTTTGATTCTAAAGTAACGTTCGCCTATCATCTGGACAAAGTAATAAGCGAAGCGTACAAGCTTGTTGGATTTATTATTCGCACGGGCATGGGCTTCAGAAGTACACAAACACTAAAAATATTGTATTATTCTCTAGTGCGTACAAAACTCGAATTTGGCTCTGTCACAGGGGCGCCGACTTGTCAAAATTATTGGGGGGCTCTGATCACTGAAATAAATGAATGAGTGACTCACTCCCTCCCTTTTTTAAAATAAAAATTACGTCTTCGTATAGGAATTTTTAAGCAGCTATTATATTCCTCATGCAAATGAAATGTAACATGAAAAACGTTTAGAAAATGTTTCAAAGTCTCTTGATGTCTTTTGAGTCTGCTCTATTGTTTTTCAGATAATTCATATTTTTATTGAAAAGTATGTATTTACATTATGAGGCCAACGTAACAGTTTTATGCTGGCCTCGGTAGCCGAGCGTGTTGGGTGGTCGACTCAACTCGCTTTGATCCAGAGGTCTCGGGTTCGAGTCCCGGCAAGGGCATGGGTGTGTTTTAATGTCCGCAACATACATGTGACGGGTTGAAAATAACCTTAGTGTTGACGTGCCCATAAAGTAATGAATATTTACAATATTTAACAGTTTTATTTAATTATTTACATAAATGCTAACACACATCGCAGGAAAATAGTTTTACTTTTTTGTTCTTGCTACAATATTTTACTTTTTAATTTATTTTTGCAATAATAAAAAAAATAGCATGTACACTAAGATATAAAGTGACATACACAACAAAAACATATGAACATGATTTAAAAATAAAGCAAAAGTTGCTCTACGCACTGGGTTATTTTTATGAACTCATTAACGAGTGGTCTCAGGTCCAAATTATCAAGCACAGTTTGATGTATGTGGAGTACCGCTAAGCTGCTTAGTCTCTTCTGCCCCATTGTAGATCTCAAATATGTCTTTAGTCGGCGAATAGCACTAAATGACATTTCGGCTGTGGCTGTCGTCACTGGCAACAGTGCGGAGGACCATCATGAATTTGGCAACTTCAGGCAGAAGCTCCTGGAAGGTGCTGTCTTCCAAAAGAAACTTCCTTATGTCACACATGGTAGTTAGAATCACTTTCTTCTGTTTGGCGATATCACCAGGCATGGACATGTAAGGAGAGCCTATCGGCATCCAAATCTTGGTGAAAGAATTCTCGCGTTTGCTCAAAGTTTGTTGTGCAACTGTTCACAGCTGAGATGCACTCTTTCTCTACGGCTGTTACTTTTTGTAGTCCTGTAGATTCATGTCCTTGTTTAACACATGATTTTGCTGTGTCACAGACGTCAGTGTATATTGATTTATAATGCTGTTTTGGAGTGTAGAACTTGTGAGTTTTGGCAGTATCAGGATTTTCAACTCTCTTAAAGACGTGACATTGCCGGGGCGGGCCAATTCTGGATCAACGAGGCTGGGTTTACCCTCTGTGTATTTCTGCCAGAACTGTTCAAAACCCATTCGCTTTTCTTGAAAGATGTCAGTCAAGTATTTTAGTGTTGATTCCACTTCTGTAGCACCAATGCGTGCTTACAGTTTACCTCTTCTATTGGACCCATCACATGGCAGTAGAGGGAGAGAAAGAAAAATGTCTTGAAGTGAAGCATTGTCTCCGGGTATCCAGCACATTTTGATGCTGTGTCAGTAGAATCTTCTTCAAAAAATTTCGGCCAGCCTTCTCATTCACATCAAAAATATTCCTAAATATTTGCATTCTTTTAGGGGATTCCCAAACAGTCTTTAACAAGTCGTTGGCTAAATTCATTATGTCTCTGATTAATATATGTATAATAGTAAATAATAATTATATACTTAGTATATAGTAATAAGTCATGTGTTTTGCTGTCTCCGGTCATAGCCCCCCAAAGTTGATGATTTAGCAGTCTCAGCCCCCCAAAGTTGATGGTCTAGAACATTTCAAATATGTATTTAAAGTTTAGTTCATGTGGCACAATTCAGAGTAAACTTTACAAGAGAAGCAAAATAATACATTAGATCCTCTTAAGCAAAATTATTTGGGGGCTCTGCCCCCACATCGTTAACATTGGGGGGCTCGAGCCCCCCCCCCCCCCAAGTCCCATGTGGTCGGCGCCTATGCTTTGTCATATGGAACACAGAAGTTCAAAAACATACCGCTATTTTGAACGTGTACACTCAAAATTATTGCGATACATGAAATTCAAACTGGAAGGTGAATACCCCAGGTTCGAATCATATACCAACTTAATAGAGCAATTCCATATGGACAGACTTGACCACAGAAGGACGGCCCGAGACATTCTGCTACTTTGGAAAATTTTTAACGGCAAACTTCGATCTCCTCTGTGGATTTCAGAATTCAAAATACGCATTCCGAACATTAAAACGCGACCCAAGCATGGAACCTTCTATGTGAGCAAAGCGCGAACAAATATCATGAAAAGGTTACCTATTTGGAGAATGATTACGGTCTACAATGCTATGGAGAAAGATAATAAAAGTGTTGATTTGTTCACAATGTCATATTCACAATTCAAGAAAACAGTTATGAATACATTGGTTAGAAAAATAGATTGAAATATGTTATGAAACTCTACAGTATTGTTATTCTATGTATTGTATAAGAAATTGTACTATTACAATATGAACTCTGTAAATTGGTGTAAACCTGTTGAGTTCAATAATAATAAATAAATAAATAAATAAATAAACCCTCCTTCTAAATGGGTTCTTGGTGCGCAGCAAATGTTTCTGGTCTCAAATCTAGGTTTATGTATGTATGAATATATGAATCTTCTTTGCATTTATTCTTCTATCACTCTCAGAAAAACACGAATCAAAATTCAACACAAAAGTAGGAATGTAAAAATTCTGAGTCACACAACTTGCTTTACCTGCTAGTAACTCTTTCCCCCAACAGGTGGCAGGCGAATTCGCATGAAAGGAGAAACAGAGCACTTTTTTTCGTAAGTCAATGTTGACGTGAAGGGTGACGTCACTAGTTCATTAATGCGCGCGCATTCCTTGTGTTTTTCTTAGAAGAAAAAGAGATCAACAATCTAGTCTCCCAGACTAAAGCCATTTTGATTAAAAATATTACTTCTCCGTTTCTCTTTAATGGAGTGGTCTAAGCTAGTTAATGTAAGCGCACAGAGTGAAGTAAAGTGTTTCTCTCTATTTTCATTGTAGCAGGACACATTACATCGTGTCCTTTCTTAAAAACTAAGACACTGTTACTGATAAATTTAAAATAAAACATGAAATAATAGCAAGTCAATTTCTCCATTAACTTTAGGATCTATTTCCGTAATTTCTCCATAGTAGCACGCTGCATCGAAAAATAATTTATTGATTTAATTATCTTACGTCGCATTTCTACCACTTTCGCCTAATCACGACGATTAGAACGAGTGATGATATGATGAAATTGATACACTCTCACAAAGAACACCCAGACTGGGAATCGCACTGTGCTAACCACTTCGCCACGGAGGTCCTCACATCACAAAATAAAAACAGAACAAAGCTTTGCAATGGGACGATTTACTTGCAACGGGAGTCTCTGAAATTTCGCCATTTCGAGAGCTATTTTTATTACATAGACTTAAAAACTTTAACCGTAAAAAATTCAATTTTTCTACCAGCAAAACCTAACAAGTATATTTGTAGCTAGAAATTTAATGAAAATAAGAAATCGCTTTCCTTCGGCGTCCTCCTCCTCTAAAGCAGCCCAAATACTACCGTGCAAATCAGCGACGTAAATACGCTGCGAATTTAGGCAAGTACTTTACGCGCGCTTTCGGCCCATACACTATGACGTACATTTGTATCTGCACGCTCTTCTCTTCGAGCCCTGTTCTTCCAAGCACGAGCGGACTCTGGTGGTTGAGCCAAGAAACAAAAGCAGCAGTGGAATGGGTTACGTGGATGGAAGATCACTAAATGTGAATCTTCCAAACGAAGATGGTCTAGGTTTTGGAGTTGTGTATATGATTCGCAATAACGTTGGACTCCGATTGCGGGACGACATGGGTCCGCAAAAAATGTCTGCCAAGTCGAGGGGCGAAGGTATTACGTCTGATTCTTTGTATGACACGTTTGTCCGAATTGGTGCCATTGTAAACAAGTGTACAATTCAAAAGTATTGTAGAAAAAACGATTCGATATTACTTTCATACTTAAAATTGTATTTCCACTGTTGCAAAATTGAAGGTGTTATTGGATTCGTTGCCACTATAGGTGGACCACTGTGGGATCTAACATAACGTAATAATAAAAAAATAACCCATGGTGCAACAGCCCGTGAGGGCAAGGGCCTACCTACCGACTGGCAGGTGGGAGATCATCCAACCAGTTACGGGGTGACGCGTGGTCAGCATGACGAACCCCGAGTCATTGCTGTAGGTTTCCATACACAGGCTGAATTAAATCTCAGGATATAAGTTGTTACGCCTCCCCGAGGAGACTCGAACCTGCGCACGTCCAGTACCCGGAAGCCAAAGCTTGGGCCTTAGCCGCGGCATTAATATTAACGATATTTAAATTTTACTATCCTCAGGTAGCTAAACACCTCCCATTATATAGATCCTACCCTATAAATACGCCCGTGTTCATATGAAAGAACTGTATATCCATATTGTAGGGATCGGAAGTTGACCTAAAAAATATAAAAAAATGACCTGTAGAATGACCTTAAAATTATTTTAAAATGAACTCAAAATTTCAAAAAATAACCTAAAAATATTTTTCGCTCTTAAAAAGAAGCTTGTTTTTTTTCTTCATAAATTACAAGAGACTATCACACAAGACCCAAACCGTGTCAATTGACACATATTTTGACTTCAATAACACATTAACGTGCATATACTGCAAATGATGCACATTTTAGTATGTCAAAATACGCATAGAAATGTATAAAAGGGTATGCAAAGATAACAAACTTTCACTTTTAATGCATCAATTGACACAGATAGATGTGTAAGTTTGTTATCTTTGAAACGATCTTGTCTGATCTTCCAAATTGATGCATTTTAGTGCATTACACGGAACTTCATCTGATAAAAATACATTTCAAGCATTTCTATGTGTATTTTGACAGACTAAAATGTGCATCATTTGCAGTTTATTCTCGTTAACGTGTTATTGAAGTCAAAATATGTCAATTGACAAGTTTTGGGTTCTGTGTGTATAGTGTCGCCGCTCTGGGAACCGGTGTGCAATCACAGCGCAGAACGGTTATTTTGACAAAATCCTGTTTTCCTGCTGGTTGCTTCGGGGAGGGGTGTTTGAAAGGTTGCTGTTTGTTGCAGCGGTGGGTCTAATTGGCTGTTTGACCGCAAGTTCCGTCCTAGGTAAACAGAGGGGTCACTGCCAGAAAAGCTGGTCCCGCTCCGGGGTTAAATAATTTGATTAAATCTGTTGTTCGGTGGTTTAAACTGTCGAATCAAAGGGAAAAAAATCAATTATATGCTAATGTAGTTACTTTACATTTTTACTTCAAGTTACATAAAATACATCGCAAGGGAACCTCAGCCGGTCCCCGTGGCGGAGTGGCTAGCACATCGAGCTACATACAACACCAGGGGTCCCGGGTTCGAATCCCCGCCTGGGCATGGATGTTTCTGAGTGTCCATTCATCAATTTCATCACATCATCACTCATCCTCATCTTCGCAAATTAGCCAAAAGTGGCACAAAAAGCGAAGTAAAATAAAGCAAATCAATCAATCAATCAAAGCAAGGGAACTTCAGAGTATACACGTACCTCGGCCAAGCTATCTCCAGGACCAAATCACAGCGCTGAACGGTTATTTTGACAAAATCCTGTTTACCTGTTGGCTGCTTCGAGGAGGGGGGGATTCTAAGGTTGCCGCTTTTTGCCTAAATAGGGGGCAGCGGTAGGCCTAATTTGCTGTTTGACAACACGTTTCCCCGTAGCTAAACGCGGCAACAGAGGGTCACTGCCGTATAAGTGAACCCCGCGCTGCGAATTAGCTTGGCCGCACTTCTATAGAAGCCTATAGGCTTCACCAAAAATATTCTAATAATAATATGCTTTTGTATAGACGCAATTATCGTTTAATGGCGTACATGCTAAAGAGACAATGGTAGGAAATTTAAATATGTAAGTTATGTTAGTAATGCATTTAAAATTCACGAAACAAGTGAGGAGAAAAATAAAACTATTCTAAAACACAATCGTTGCAAGGGCTAGATATTACTAACACTCTGGAGGGAAGGTAAGGTAGAATGCACTTGTGCTTTCCTTCCTCTAAGCTGCACCAAATACACAATTGTTGAATGTTTTGTTTAAGGAAGAAAACAGTCGTACAAAATATTTGATATGTTATCAATAAAGGGACCAATGAAGATTTTTTCTAGAAAGGGAAAAATGGAATGTAGTAGCTATGTTGAAAAACTAGTCGATAAAGGAACCAGAAAGGAAAATGTTTTTAAAAGGGGGGGGGGATGTGGGCTGAAAATGGGAGAAAAATGGGAAGTCAAAACCATGTAATCTTGTTGGTGGAAGATAATTATCAACGCTGTTGTTATTTATTCCATGATCCGTTTTGAAAAATAAAAAAGGACTTCCCTTTAAAATCCGGTCTCTAATAATAAGGAATACAATAAGAATTTTTGAGAGGAATTCTAGAGAAACTAATTTTTCAGAGTTTGGAATATTTCATGGACGAGACAGTTCTCAGATCCAACGTTAAATCATAATAGCTAAGTTGCATACAACTGATTGACACAGTTTGGTCTTAATAGACGCAGAAAAGAATTTGCCATAATTACCCATAATTGCGTACATAAATGTATCGACCAAGCCAGGAAGGTCCCTTTCCTTTTAGCCTTTTTTCTCATCCATAGTTAAGGCGTTTATAACCCAGCGGACCAATTACAGGCAAAAGATAAAGAGCTTTATTGCATTCTTACATAATTATGCGCAACTGATAAAAAAAAATCATTAATGAAGGGGGGACAAAAGCCAGATATGAGGGCGTTTGCATGGACTTATCGCGGCCTACAATACCCTCCTGGATTTCGAAACCCCCTGACAAAAAAGGAAAAAAAAAGTTTGAAAGAAACGGGATAGACACCTGACCGTTCAAATGCTATGTTTAGGTTCTCAAAATCGCTCCACTGCGTCATGCAAACGTCACCACGTGGAAAAGCGTTTACCTACTTTCTCTCCCACGTTCCTCCGCGAATAAAATAGGGCAGAGTGAACGATTGGGTTGCCTAATTTCGTTTACGGAAGAGGTCAACAGCCTGTTTCAGTGATCTAGGGATTAGCTTAACTCATTGGAAACACAATGGTTGTTAGTATTATTTTTATCAGCCAACTCGCAGTAGAGGAAGAATTTACTATTTTTTTGGGTGTGTTTTGCCCAGTGTCTTAAAAATGCTATCCAAGTCTAAGGTTTTAGGAAGTTATTATGAGGATAAGATATCAGTTATTTAGTTCTGGCGTCCGCACGATTTCTTTTTTCGGGAGGGGCTGGATTTGTAAAGGTGGATAGCTCTCTAGGGGGCGGCATGCACAAGATATTTCTAATATTAAAAAACCTTTCCACTCTCCAAAATGGCAATCGGAGGTTGTTTTAAGGTGAGTTTGCATTTACCACTGTCATTTTTTTTTCGAGTTCTTCACTGCTTTTGATTTTCTCAAAAATTCTGAGATGGCTGTAGCCACTTCATCCTCCAATATGGGTACGCCAGTGGTGGCAGGTGATATTGATACTGCAGGACCAGTGGCAAATTACGAATCTATTGTCATTATACCAGTTGGAAAAGGAAAATTATATCCGTTGCCGTTTGGTTTTTGTTTTAACTTCACTTTATGCACTAATCGGGACTACAGTCTAAAGTGTGATCAACCATTATGTACCTCTACCGGATATCGAAGTCGATACCCCTTGACAACGTTACCACTACGCCATCGGGAAGACCCGGTTGTCCTCTGTGTATTGCACCGTAACATGAAGGCGTAAAGGAGGTATGGAGATAGGCCTCGCGGGGTTACCCTCAGGTACAGTACAGTCAACGGCAAAGGTAATGATAGTCAAATTGTCCATCGTTATATTCATTATTTTTTATTCTACATCCTGTGTTGTTTTAAGGAATGCTGCGAGACAGGCACTACCCTCTGCTTATTGACGTCTTTATTTCAATTCATTATCATCATATTGTGCAATACAGACCGAATAAAAATGCTCAAAATGGTGATGGACAATTCGGCTACTGTTTCTTTTGACGTTGGGCGTACCACTAATAAATGGCTATAGCGTGTCCCACAGCCGCTTTATGTATAGGATATGCCGGATAAATTATTATCAAGTAAGATCACTCTTCCCAGGAATCACAGTCAAACGTCCACCGGCTGGCATTTTATAAATATGATATGATTTACAGTTGTAACAACTTCGACACGTCAACTTAAGGATAATCCTGGGCACTTTATTGACAGGTGTTGGTCAATATATAAATAAAAAAAATGAATGAAATTTTTGTATAAGATGTTGAACACACATATGTAAATTTGTACAAGTAATTGTCAAATCGTACGAATATTTATAAGAAAAGAAGCACCGAGTTTTGGATGAAGGGTTTCTCCTCAAGTTGCAGTTTTAAGCGGATTTTTAAGTCGAGTGTTAGTCTAGAAAAGGATTATTGAAAATATAATTAATAAATATGTTTCGACTCCTTTGTTTCTTATGGAGAATCAGAACGCTTACTCTTCAACTTAAAGATTTCACTAAACAGCCAGTTTTTCTTCAACCGTTCTTCTTTCTGTTCATGTGATTTGTGGAGTTATAAGTAACGTCTTCTTAAAGTACTTAACAAAGTAATACTTCCATAAGCGTCTACGGAAACTTCTACCTTCCGTCCAACCGCTAGATATCTCTCACGTTCGACTCCTCGCTCTTCCTGAAGGGAACTGTCACGTCTTGAAGGCATTATCTTTGCTTTATTTGTAATCTTTTTGGAATCACAGCTTTTAATACTGTATATACGTGTATTGGCAGCAAACTGCCGGATCTCTTAATGTAAAGCGCCATTTTTATGACTTCAAACTTGGAAAGGAAACAAACGAACATCACAACAAGCCAAATCAAAATGGCTAACTCGTAACAACAAAATGGCTGCGGATTGCCAGACTCGCTTCAACAGAAAAGAAAATCATTTCAGCTTCGATGAACATTTCAAAAGAAGGTAAACTCCCCCAAGCCGGATTATAAATATAGACTTCATCTTGTCGGTAGATAACGGAAAACCGGGTCACCGATAAAAGAAGAAAAACCCGTTACACAGACTATCGCGGAACCATGTTTGAGGAAGAAACAAATTATGTTAATGAAGAGCGTGCAGCGACGTATAAAAGATTCCAAAAATCCTCTACATCAGCCATCTGTTTTGAGCTGCACAGGACACAAAAGCTCACAGGACTGCTGATACGAGAGATCGAAGAAGGAGAAGTTTTCTTCCTGTGGCTCGTTAGTAATCTTGACCGCTGCCTAAATGGCGAAAGGCCTTCAACGACAAGCAATCGGTTCGATCGGAAAGACTTGGCACGCACAAGGGCACTTAAAGCCTAGGCAGCGTCGCATTATAATGCAATTTAATGCGGGCTTTAATACTGCTTAACTCTGCTAGGGATCAGAATGTCGGTGGACGGACCGCGCAGTCAAAAGCTACGGGTTTGATACAGTGCCGCGGACGTAAGATATGGACATATAATTCCTGGAGCCCCGCCCTCCGCCATTCTGATAATGCAAGCTGGCCTGGTCATTGGCGGGAAATTCAGAAAAAGGAAGGGGAATTTTGTCGGTGAGAAAGTCAATGGAGAAAGGGAAATTTGTTGGTCGAAGCGCAGAGGAATGACAGTATTGTATTCTGTATAACTGGGCTGTGGAGTGGAACTTTCGGCAATTTTTGCCATAGGAAAATCAGCATGGATTTATTGGATGAAATGAAAATTTTCCTCAATAACTTGGAATATTTTGTACTAGCTTGCACAAATATGTCTCGATATGATACTGAACAATCGATATCTTGTTTCTTTATTTTCCTATATAATTTCAATACAAAACTATAGAGTACTTTATATACCAATAAATTCTCTCCATTGCTCCTTTATTTATTGCTCTCCTATTCTCATTCTTTCTACATCTTCCGTCCCTCTCTTTACACACTTCCTTTCTATCAAATTATATTTCTAAGTTGGATACTTTACTATTTCGCTTTCTACCTCTTAGTTTAATCGCGACGATGATGAACTTATGATGATGATAGGACAAACACGATTGATTAATTCTGGGCCTCTCCAATGGCGCAGTCGTAGCGTCATCGCCTTGTAATCAAGGGGTCCCGGGTTCGATAACCGCTGGAGGAACATAGTGGTTCGGATTCCACTTTAAACAGTAGGTCCAGTCCAGATTAGCCTTACTATGCATAAAGTTGCCTTAAAACATCAACTCAATCCAAACGATTGATTTAGTTTATTTTACTTATCTTTCCTGCCACTTTTGGCTAGTCACGAAGATGAGGATGTGTGATGATATGATGAAGATCATGAAGGGACACTCACAAATAACACCCATCCCCAGGCCGGGATTTGAAACCGAGACCACTTTCGTCGTAGTGTGCTGTGGAGAAGTTTCGAACCTGGGATCTCCGGATTCGTAGCATTTCACGTTGTCCATTCGCCTTCCTCTCTCTTTTTCTGTTCGCTCTTTCTCTCTCCAGCTCTCTTCATATAATTCATTCTATTTCTTTCCTCATTTCACAATTAATATCCCTTTCATTCTTTGGTGTAGCATTTCCCTTAATATTCTTTTTGTCATTTCATCTTCCGACAGCCTTTCTACACGTTCTGAATACCACATCCGTAGATTTTTTTGTTTTAACTACATGTGTAATATTCTTATTTTAAAAGTTTGTTTTAAGTCCTCTTTATGTTCAGATAGGCTAATCAGGACTGGACCTACAGTTTATAGCGCCTCCATTGGGAATCGACACTATCCAAATTGATGGCCATTGATTTAGTAAACATTTTGCACTAGTCGTGTAATCAAATAAGCAACATCTCAAAAGTGGTCAAAATCGCATTGGTTGATGATGATAAGGTATACAAGGTTATTTTAAGCCCAATTCTAACAACGTTAAATTTGAAACAAATATTTTTATGGTTAAAATAATGTACCTATATCAAGCTGATAATTACAACCAAATTTCTTGGAGAGAAAATTGTATTGGTAATAATTTAAGATTATTAATAATAATTAAATTATAAGGATTGGAATTCTACCATCCTTTTGTTGCATCTATTATTTCTGAATAAATACGGGCATGTCCAAAGTACATGTTATTCTCCGAAATACCGCCGCCTGTAACTGACCTAATTAAATGATTGGTTGATTTGCTTTATTTTATTTCTCTCTGCAGGGAAAGTCATGTTGACTTTATTCTGGGATAAGAAAGGTCCTATTCTGGAACACTACATGCCCCCACGTACGACAGTGACTAGTGTCACCTAACCCGACCTTCTCAAGAACCATTTGAGCCAGCGATACGCACAAAGCGAAGGGGATTGCTGAGTGCAGGTGTTTTGCTTCAACATGATAACGTCCGTCCTCATTCTGCTCGTGCAACCATGAAAATCATCGATGACCTACGCTTCAAGTGCCTACCACATCCGCCATACTCACCAGATTTCGCACCATCTGATTTCCACATCTTGGAGGGCAGAGGTTCAAGTTTGATGAAGACGTACAATTGGCGATACACAAGTGACTACACAGTCAACCGAAATAATTTTTCTCACGCGGTATCGAAGCACTACCTATCCGATGGCGTAAGTGCATTGAACTGGGAGGAAACTATATAGAAAAATAATGTACAATCGAACATTATCCCTGCATTAAAATAGTGGAAAAAAAATTAATTGCGGTTTTCATTTGATTCTCCCTCGTAGTTCCCTTTTGTGCCACTTTTGGCTAATTGCCAAGATTGGGGTGAGTGATGATATGATGAAATTGATGAATGGACACTCACAAACATCATTCCCAAGCCGGGATTCGAACCCGGGATACATGGAGACGTAATGTGCTGACCACTACGCCACGAGGGCCGGCACCTAATTAAATAATTGAAGAACAATTTAATAAGTATAAATGTAAGAGCTAATGCAGAAGGGATTGCTCTAATGTTTCTGTGTGTTCATGTATGTAAAATAGAATTAATTTTGTTGATCTTGTAGTAACTAGATTAGATTCCAATATAATGGCTTCCTAGGGTCGTACGCCGGCCTCTAGGCTACTTTTGACAAATTGTGATTACTTTTGGAGAAGAGGGGAAGGAAGGGAAAGGACATAACAATTAACAAGAGCAACGGAAACAATGAACGGAAGATTGCCCTTCTCGAATTATAGATGGGAAATAGCTTCCTAATATCTTCATTTTTTTGTGCTTCTTGTCTGCGAGAAGAAGAATTAATTCTCGTTCAAGATACGACGGGGGGATCCATCGAAAAGGCAATAACTGTATCGTGTGCCTATCAGGAGAGAACAAAAGGATTAAAGAATAACACGAGCCGGGCAGGAGGAGGAATATTCCCAACAGCTACCGGAATAACCCGTTTGGGAATATGCAGAGATAAGGCGAAATGCGTCTTGTGAACCAGTTCCCCAGCAGGTGTGAGTCGAGCAAGTTCGGCCGGAAGGGTTTTATAGAAGGATTCACCACCTTGCTTAACCCCCCCCCCTCTCACCTTCGTCTCCTCCCCGTTTTAGGAAGCGCATTCTGCCGCCTTCGCAAGTTTTCTTTCGAAATACCTTCTCTACTCCTCGCTCCCGCTGCTACCTATGGTGGATCTCCTTCATTACCAAACACCTGCTCCATACAGAAGTCATCTGCATATACGAAGAGAAGTGGCTGTAATAATAGCACAGAGCGGCTCCCGCCTATTCAGCTCACAACCCACATTGTCGACAATCAGTTTTAGCCACTTCCTTCTGGCAATGATATCATACGTTTTTCCATAGGGGTGTGGACGGAGGCAAAGGGAGAGGACCAGTTGTCCCCCCTTAATATTTTCACTTAGCTTGGTTGATTGAATTACGCTATTTCACGTCACTTTTCTGCCACTTTTGGCTAATCGCGACGATGACTGCTGATCAATGAAGGGATACTCGTAAAGAACAACCATCTCCAGTGAGAATTGTACGTAGCTTTCCTTGACGACACGGGTTACCAGCCAGTTGAATGATGAGAGGAATATATGTGCTCGAAACGTTGGAAGCTAATATCGATTTAACCTGGCTGATAACCGAGAACACTTGTTCGAACCATGTCCAGGCTGGAATTAGAACCCAGGACCTTGAAGTTGCTAACCTTTTTCACTTAGAAATTTAGCGTAGAGAGATTTTATCGCCGTTAATTAACATATTTATATTTATCCTCTCAAAGAAAGATGAAGAATTTTCAAGAAGAGAGCATTATTTCTTATGTATTTGAATATGTCAGTGACACAATGGAGGTGTTTAAAATTCTTGTACCAACTGAAAGAGGAATATATTCTCGCAAGACTGCAGAAGTTCGTTATTATGTCAGGCCAACAGTGTTTCATATGCTCTCCAATATTTGGACATATATGTGCATTCAATTCACAACCATGAGTGTAATGAAACTTTTAGTTTAGAAGGGGGCACGGCATTTGTTTCGAATCGGCTTTTCTTTACATGGAGTAAATATGTGTTCCATTTCCGCTTGAAATTACAATAAAATATACCTGTGGGGTTTTTCCCCTACTCTCTACATATTGGCGTCTTTATAGCGTCATATATCAGAGTGGTCAATTTTTCAGTAAAGCATGTTGGTATGTATTTCTATAATATATGCGGACCAACTTCAAGCCAAGCCAGATGATTTTTGTCACCTAATTATAACATTTTTTTCTTTTGTTTAAGAACATTTCAGATGACTTGAGTCTAGTACAAAATTAGTGTAAACTTATCCTTTTCATATTTACTTAGACGACATCTCTAAGTAATCTCTGAAACTTTTAGTTGATATATTTAATTATTATAAACTATGTCAGCAGGGATTTGAGAATCAATGTCTGATTAAATGTATTTGCTATTTTAGGATAAACCATTTGTTGCGACATCTACCATGATTCCGGCTAGCTTCTAATGAAGGTGAGCCCATATTTGCCATAAATGCCAATTATGTTCTCGAAAACAGATTTGTAGGTTTCCAGACAAGAAATACGAATGTCTCAGATTAAATTCTATTGTGCGTATTTCGACCGTTTTTGTAATTTTGCTTTCTTTACGTATTTGCAGAGGATATTAATGTGGCTACACTTCCTGACACGATGTATTTGAATTATAACGGGAGGAAATTTTACAAAATACTTTTATTTACGCTATATTTTAGTGAATTATTGTGTCCCCATTGGTACATATGCATATATGGATTTATACATTATTCCAGACAAACAATATTAAAGCTAATATATTTGAGAATATCTGAAGAGAAAATATACTTAGAGATCTACAGAAATTGCTACATTGAGTGAATTTTCTCTGAACATACAAAAAAAAATGGATAGGAAAAAAAAGATGCCACTGCCATAGAATAGCTTTGATGAATTGTAGATATACAACGTAAGTCTTCTATTATTTGAGTACGTTAGGAAATATTTTTTAAAAATATATCTTTTGAAAACCGATACATAATATATAAATATGTAGTAGGCTACTGTTTATGTTACTACAAAAATCGTATGATATTCTATCGGTAACTCGGTATTATTAAAATATTGGATTTTTGGGTTAAATTATTCACAAATAAAAAGTTAATGCTGAATAACGGGGGGGGGGGGGGAGTGGTGAAGTACCAAACTGTAGAATGTCCAGGGGGGATAACATACAGTAATTAAGACACATTGTGTTAAGTCTGTTTTTCTGCCATTTTTTGCAAACCGCGACGATGAGGATGAGGGATCATGAAATGAAATTGACGAAGGGACACTCACAAAGAACACTCATACCATGGCCGGAACTCGAACCCAGGAACGTCGGTGATGATATCGAAAATCGAACACTTAACGGTCTTTCACACTAAGCTGCCCTCAACTGACTAAAGCCCGCATGCTGCACTGGCTACCTATTTCCTAGTTTTCGCCTCACACGATACTTATCAGCGTACTTGTCGATAGACTTTAGTTCCCATACGAGGGACGTTGTAATGGCGGCCGCGTGAGATGTAAACAATGTATCACTTCACATTTTTAAAGGCCGATAACTATTCAACGGAGAGGAATAACGTGTCCTATAAAATGTTATTAGGTACAAAACAATGGCGTCGCTTAAATACATACTTTACAACGTTTACTGTACACGTATGGAAGAATATTTTAGTTGTTTCAAATGTAAACACCGTGCACTCATAGACGTGCCTTTCATGCTGTATACGTTATACATTGCTGTAGAGTCATTCCATGCGAAATCAACACAGCCCCCAACCTGACCATCTCCGATTTTCATGAAATTTGGGGAGTTGAAACTATGCATGAAACTTAGTAACTATGAAAAGTTTTAGTCTCGTCCGTCTTGTAATTGTTAAATTATTCAAGGTCAAATTTCGCATAAATTGCCCTTTTTGAGCCCGCTTAGCTATATTAAATGTGCTGTAACTCCGCCACTATTTCGTCTAGAAAGCTCAAATAAAGCTTATTGTACAGGGAATTGAACAAGCTTTCCAGTGATATATAACAAGCTCACCTTTCGATAAGAATATAATTTTGTCACTTGACTTTGACCTTTGACCTTGAATATCTCAAAACATGTCATCACCAAAAATCGTGAAAAAAATATATTTGGTCCCTCATGCCATACTATATAACATATCAAAAAATCATTCTGGGACTGCAATGGGATCAGAAGATACAAAATAATATGTGTAACTATGTGACTGATAAAAGCCTCATTACATGAACTATGACGAGTCAAAAGTCCTTTAACACCCCCTACAAAATGTAAAGGAGTTATCCTGGTCATGAAAGAAATAGGTCAGGCACAGGGAGATCCCTAGCTGTGTGTGTCAAGCGCAGGTCCGGGATATTGTTAAGCGCCATATTGAATTCAACGCAAAAATTTGAAAGGAAAGGGGGTGATGTGATATATCAAATCAGGCTAGAATTTCACGAGAAATGAAGCAGCGAAGGTTTTTCCAACTTATCTTTAGGCAGCAAAACGTTATAGGCATATCTTTCACTTACGATATATGCACATTATAGTGTTGTCAATATTCGTGTGAGCACACTCATTGACGTCTCTCACACTCACATAGAACATTTGGCAATGTAGCAGGTGCAACATTATCGCAAGCAGCAACTATGCCTTCTCTCAGATGGTCAATATCAGGGACTTTTAGTGCATGCACCATTCTCTTCACATTTTTCTGAAGGTAAAAGTCCTCCTAAGATGCTAGATCTGGGGAATGTGCAGGCCTTTTAATAGATCCCCGTCTGTCCATCAATCTACCTAGAAATTTACCATGAAGAAATTGGCAAAATGTTCACATAGTGTGGTCACACACTGTCCTGTTTCAAAACTCTGGAAAAGTGTCATATCCCGTAAGCAAGGATGAGAAACCTGTTCACTTAACACATCCAAGAAGCCCTCACCATTTAAGGTTCCGTTGTTGAATATGACCAACCATTCCCGTTCTCCATATACTATACCACATCATTAGCTTACCAGCAACAACCATTCGGCTGGGATCTGTCTACTGTAGATTATCAAATCACAGGTATTGCACAAATCGTGCAACATAAAAATTAGCCTCGTCACTGAAGGTTTTTTCATTCCAAAGGAAGTGTCACGTAATTGTTTGAGATACTTTTCCCAATATTCTACACTATTCAAGTATTTGGTGAATGTTGCTGATTAAAATCATATGCAATATTATGTATACTTCTTTCTCTCCCAAGATGTCAGCGTGATCTCGACAAGTTCCTAACATGTTAGGAGCATTCTTAATACTTTGTTTTTAACACCTCGAAAAGGAGAAAATGGTTACAAGCATGCAGTAATAACTTTTTGCTGGTTAAAGATACTTTGGAAAAACCTTCGTCGTTTCATTTCTCGTGAAGTTCTAGCCTGATTTGTATATCACTTCACACTCTTTCCTTTGACATCTTTGCGTTGAATTCAATATGGCGGTCAACAATATGCCGGACCTGCGCTTGACACACACAACTAGGGATCTCCCTGTGCCTGACCTATTTCTTTCATGACCAGGATAACTCCTTTACATTTTGTAGGGGGTGTTAAGGGAAATTTGACTCGTCTTAGTTCATGTAATGAGGCTTTTATCAGTCATATAGTTACACATATTATTTTGTATCTTCTGATACCATTGCAGTCCCAGAATCATATTTTGATATGTTTTAGAGTATGGCATGAGGGACCAAATATATTTTTTTCACGATTTTTGGTGATGACATGTTTTGAGATATTCAAGGTCAAAGGTCAAAGTCACGTGACAAAATTATATTTTTATCGAAAGGTGGGCTTGTTATATATCACTGGAAAGCTTGTTCAATTCCCTGTACAATAAGCTTTATTTGAGCTTTTTAGGCGAAATAGTGGCGGAGTTACAATAGATTTAGTATAACTAAGCGGGCTCAAAAAAGGCAATTTATGCGAAATTTGACCTTGAATAATTTAACAATTACAAGACGGACGAGACTTAAAATTTTCATAGTTACTACGTTCCATGCATAGTTTCAACTCCCCAAATTTCATGAAAATCGGAGATGGTCAGGTTGGAAATTGCACATATCTGTGTTGATTTGGCATGGAATGACTCTGTAGTAACACTCGGAAATCACAGACAAAAACGCTTCTTTGCACACTCACAGATTATCTTCACATGGCGAAACTTTTCTCGGATTGGCTGTTCCACAGAATCCAGTCGAGGAAAGCAAGTAGCAATTAGAACATGTCCTATTCCTCCAAACCAGTCAAGCAGCCAGCCAACCGGCCATGATTTCCACCTAGAATGTCAGTTCAGCGCCAACTAGGGCATTCCTATTAGAAATCCAGTTCCGTGTGATAGGGGCTATAATGTATTGTATTTTAGCTGGGGGATAATTTATTATTTGCGGGAGATCGTTTACCAGGACCGTGGGTGTCCGGAAAGGGTGAGCCGTTGCCCTCTCCCCCTCCTTTTGGGAAATGAATGTCAACCTAAAAATTATACGTTTCACATATATAAACTTTCATTTCATTCACAGTAATTTGAGTTCATTACTATAGTAAAGGCTAATAATTACAAATAAGAATGGTACAGATGGTTGCTGGAACACCATAACTAACTGAAGTATACTCTTGGGGAAAAAGGCTTAGTTCGGCCCATGAAAAGATTCATAACGGGTGAGAATGTGTTATACTGATTTGGCAACGTCGCAAATTCTGCCGATCTCCTAATTCCGTGTATCTGAGTATAGTTATGTGCCATCCTCGACAACGTAGAGGGCAGATTCGTCTTCGGTTCTCGTAAAGATGAAGCAATTCCTGTTCACGGCGTTGTTTACTCTTTTTCAGGTGGACTGAACATTTTGTCTCGGCAAAAGAAGACCTTAAAGCAGATACTTTGCTAAGACAGGCATCAAGTCTTTGTGAGAAACGCTTATGCGTTGCGTGATTGTTACAGGTGGAAGGGACACGAACACCCCACTTGCACAAAAGTGCGGTGACCATCGTGGAATGAAGAAATAATGAAAAGGTGTATAAACCTTTTGTTGGAAATCTAGTTGGCTGTTTTTTTTCTCTCTCTCATTCTTCCTCATGCAGTCCCCTGCAGACGAGAGCTACCAAAGGCCCGTTAAACTGGTTCGGCGACGTGGCACGCTTCCAATGTCACGCGAAAGAACTAAAAAAGCCCCCGGGAAAGCTCCTTTTTTTTCCTTTCTTTTCGGAACCCGGTGTTTGAAATCAGTAGCATCTGTCATTAAGGAACTTCCAAGCTTGAAAGCATCCCGATTTTCTTGTGCTGCAGCTTTTGGTAAGCGGTCTTCTGACCAGGAAGGCATTGGTGAGTCGTTATGGTGGTGTACTTTTGGCTCTGTGAGAGTCGACATAATTTACATGGACATTCTGGTATTTTGCTCAGCATACCTGCGATGCAGAGATGACAGTTCTGGCCTCAACATGTTCCAACAGGTAAGCTATTGTAATCACATCTTCTTTTTATTTGTATTTTTAGTTCTTTCTACCTAATCAGACTACCTAATCGCAACATAAGAGTGATTTGATGAAATGGAAAGAGCGAATTACAACGACACGTACATATCACCCAGGATTCGAATCTAGAACTTCTGGCTACGCTGATCACTCCGCAATGGGCGTGACTTTTATGGGTTGTCGTTCTTGAATTTGACAACATTGTTTAGGTCTACTTCAAGTACCACCAATAAGCAATGTATACGTATTGTATATGCACTTATAGTGAAAACGACCCCAAACACACTCGAGGCACATTGCACAGTGGTTCGGATCCCACTTTAAACTGTAGGTCCAGTCCCGATTAGCCTATCTGTCAGTGGCGGCGATTGTTTTCCAAAACCGAGGGGGTATGGTGCCAAAACTGAGGGGGGCAAAGAGAGTATATTTCACTTTGTAAATAAGGTTTAGCATAGTGCGGGGGCAAAAGTGGCGAAAAGTGGGGTGGACTGTCCCCCCCCCTCACCCCCCTAATCGCCGCCACTGCTATCTGTGCATAAAGTGGACTTAAAACATCAATTCAAACTCAAACCCCAAACACACAATGCAACAGTGGCAACAAAAAGAAAATATTATATTGAATGGTTTACTTATAATTATTATTTTGAAAGTCATTACTCAACAAATGACACAGATTAAAGCATGTCAAAACATGTAATTTTTCTGGCCCTGCAGTGGTAATAATTTTTTGAATTAATATGTGTGAACTTAGGTTAATTCAGGTTCAATTTATTTTGATTATATTTTGTTTTCTTAAACTACGTTCTATGTGGACATGCTAGGCGAGATTAGACCTTTTTTAATATTATACACCATAGCATAGAACAATTAAGTTTATTTATATGCACTCAAGGTTTTAAAATTCAAATTAAGACAATTTAGACTTGATACAGAATGAGAGAGGGTTGGTTGATTCAGATATAGTTGAGATTCTAGCTTTTAGATGTCACCACCACTGAGTATCTAATTTGTTATAAAATACAGGTATCATAACATCATGATTTGTTATATTCACTGTAGAATCTTCCTAAAATATGTTAGCAAGACCATACAATATTGCCTATCTTAATACCGGCTAGCTATTTTCATTGTTTCACACATGGATTTGTCTGTTTTGAATCTATTTTCTCGGATTGATTTCCTAATTTGTCATGCTATAGTGCAATCTCATCTGGTGAGAATCATAAGATATTAGTGTTCTGAAAAGTGTAAAACTTCAATTGATAACTTCTCTTTTGTATATTCGAATTAATTTGCCTCTTATTACTTAAAAAGAGTCATCACCTGCTTTATCGTCCTATCTGGTGTTAAAAAGGAGGTTCATCACTGTCCTGATACATATGCTTCTAGAATTTTCATTATAGAGAAGACCGGGAGAACGAAAATAGTAACATAGTCACCATTTGCACTAATACACTCATGGTCCCAAAGTAGCTAGTCAAAGTTTTAATGTTAATATTAAATTGTAACACATAGAATATAATTACTAGCCTATGACTTTTCTTGTTTCATAGAGTTATTACAAGACTGAAATTATAAAGTTTATAATTCCGTTTGCGTCTATGAAAGTTTATTGCTGTTAGGAGTGGTTAAATGATATTATTACCTAAATGCTCGTCATTCCTCGCGTTTCAAAGAACCCTCTAATTCTGTACCCAATTAACTGTCTTTCATAAAGTATTGATAATTTTTACGCTAAAGCTAGCGGTTTACATTGAAAATTCCTTTAAATTTTTTTTTTTTCTAAAGAATTATTTTCAAATTTTGACAAGTCGGAATTTTCAAAAACTGATATTTACTTCCACGGTATAAAGTGAACCTTCATGATCGATTTAAAGAAAGTTCGGTATTGGCCAAGTTATTGCTTAGACAATTGGCTCTGAGAATTTCATGGCGTCGCATTTCAAGATGGTGGACATATAGGTCTAGCATATCCACGTCTGATACCATTATCACGATATATCCAAAGTTTGTGTTTGAATCATTAACATTAGGGTAACATCTGTTAGCGATTCCGCTATGTTGGAGGATTTATCTCTCAATGTACTATTTGCCACTATATTTTAAAAAAATGGTGGAAGAGGAAATAGTATGTTTCCTCCATTGTGTGTTGACAGGAGTTGTTCATGTTCAGATAGAGCTTAAAGTTTGGCCTTTTGCCGAATTGCATTGTTCATTGAGTAAATGGTACTTACTATGGTATAGATAAATGCTCTAAGCATATTATCAATTAAACAGCTGTACCTACGTTAATGTATAACTAAGTGTCATGTTTTATACCTTAAATTTGAGCTTACGTACTACTCTTATAAGAGTTGAAGAGATTTTCTCGGGTAATCAGTCAGGTGATTTTCGGATAGGCTTCCGAGCTTTGTAGAGCTAACATCACTCTCATCTTCAAGGAAGTGAAAGTTCAATCCCTGAAGATGCGAGTGACGTTATCTCTCGAAAGCTTGGAAGTCTATCCGGAAATCACCTGGCTGATTGCTCGAAAAAAACTTTTCATTATTCGCCGCCAGGAAAGCTTCAATAATTATTTCTTACAAGAGTTATTGAACACGTTTTCTGATAAAAATGGAAGAATTTTAAGTAAATGCAATTGATTTTGCTAATTTTATTCTATATTTTTATAAAACCAAAAATAAATACATAATTGATTGATTGATTTAGTTTATTTTACTTCGCTTTTTGTGCCACTTTCGGATAATTTGCGAAGATGGGTATGAGTGATGACATGATGAATGGACACTCACAAAAAAAAATAACATGCCCAGGCCGGGATTCAAACCCGGGACCCCTAACGTCGTAGCGCGATGTGCTAACCACTCCGCCACGGGAGCCGGCAATGAGTACATAAATCATTTATATTATTAAATGTAATGCATTTATAGAAATTTTTGCTCTCATAGCCTCACTTGAAGCCAAAACCAGCTAAAATCGGTCCACTGGTTCTCTAAATACTGAACTTTAGAAAGTAATGGAAATAATTCAAAATGGCGGCAGGTCAGGTGTCACCACAGCAGGTGAACATTATTATTATTATTAAACACAACTGACGAATGCCCAATTACAGTGTTCTACATTTCTTGCTTTGAGTTTGTAAATTTACACTTTGATAAGAAATATTATTGTGCAGAAATGTAAATAAACATAATACATGTCAACGCTAAATTATATGTGTATACAACAGTTAACAAACCGAGTTATAATAATACATGTTAATTGAAGAGAGTGGAATAAAATATCTAACTATTATCTACAAAATTAGCCCACATGAATACCATACGTGTATTTCGTCACGGTTGTCTTTGTCTTTATTTGTCTTCGAGCTAGACTGAACCGTCTAAGACCCTAAAGAATTCGCCATCGAAATTGAAGACGCAAATATTTATTTTGGAATTGTAACATAACTTTATTGCCTCACATATTCGATCACAACATTACAAGTAATAAAATAACTTAATTAACCAAAACAATCAGTGCTTTTGAACACTGATGGAACATCAGCGGCCAGCAACATCTATTGGAAAAGCTTAGTACCTTGCCAAGAAAATTAAATTTTGAAGCATGCTATCTTCGTCCAAACGTAAATTTTCGGCTCGTTTCCTGAATACCGATAAGTTTTAAAAAACAACAGATAATTGTAGAGGGCATAGTGGACTGTAAACAAGAAGCAGGGCGTGAATCAACGGGGGTTGCTGAGAATCCCCACTAAGACTGGGTATCCCAGGCAAGGGTCATTTTACCCCCTTCACTAATTTAAAACATATTTCTAAAATGCAAATTTGTTCATGAAACAAATTAATTTTCGTTCATTCAAACGTCATACAATCAATCTAAGCATTGTGAATATATTTAATTATCACGAAATACTTGCCAATATTTTAGTTTGTTTATTGTTGACAAAAGAAGGAGAAAAACGTTTATAATTTGAATGGAAGGTACACGCAAAACGATAGTACAAGTTGAACTGTTCTCGGAAATCCATGTATAAAACTCGAATAATTCACTGTTTTTTTAAAAAAAAAAAAAAAAAAAAGAACAGCTAATTGTATTGTATATCGACACATCTAAGCTAATAAATGTTTTAAAATGCAGTAACAATATAAGAAAATGAAAACTCCGCAGATGAATAGTGAGCACTCGGAAAAATATTAATTAAAATATATTTTAACGCCCACAATAGACAGTTTTCCCCCTTGAACTACTAAAAGCAAAACATTCGATTCGCACGCTCACTGAAGATCCCTGAAAGGCATGCATTTACATAATTTCTCCCTGTAAGAAGTTTTGGCAATATCAAAGATTTATTGCCCCAAAGGAAAATGGCGGGAAAACTGATAGCAATATCAGTGAGCAGCAACGATAGACACGCTTTATCACATACGCACATGATAATATTTACAACAAACTTCGTGCGTCTGAAATTACACATGCGCCTTATTACCATATCATGTACGCACGGAACTAACGAGTTCCGGCAAGTGAAATAAATCTTGCAGAGATTAACATTAACGGAAATGATGTATGGTTTGTTGCTGGTTGCCTCCTTGTTAGTTTCATGTACAGCCTTTGGAAATAACACTAATTTCTGTAAAGGCAGCTAGAATTCGTTACTTTCTAAACGGATTATTGTTACTCAAGTGAAGAGTAACGGAATCAACAATTACTTTCAGTTACTTTTCTTTACTTTTTCGCATGGAACGAACTGTCCACCTTAACGAGTTGATCTATAGTCGCTACAGCATGAAGCATCAGGTTTTTTGGGGGAGGGACATTTTTGGTAATATGTTTCATGATTCCTATAAAACATATTGAGTTAATAAGGCCCGGGAAACCTGACAAAGATGAAATTTCGGGTATTTCCAGATTCACATTTTTTTTGTTTGTTTTATTTCCACTCCAGATAGGCTAATCGGGATTAGGCCTACAGTTTAAAGTAAACTTCCCGATGACGTAGTGGTATCGTCGTCGCTTTGTAATCAAGGTGTCGCATAAGGTGGACTTAAAACACCAACTGAATCAGTCAACAGTTTAAAGTAAGATATAAATCACTTTGCAATGTGTCTCTATCGGTGATCGAATCCGCAGTGACGGCGCTCGCCTGAAATAACTACGGGGAGCTACAGATTCCAGAGTCAAATTCTAAGGGGGCTAACTGATACAGGCAAAAATGAGGTGCTCAGAATAATAACGGTAGATCCCAACCAAAGTTCATTTTGAGAAAAATGATATTATCTGTTTAATTTCAAAACTCAGGAGATTTTTAACATTACGACGTAATTTTTTAAGGTTCTTTCAAAATGTTTTTTCAATCTTCAATTCTTGAACCATTGTGCTTAATAGTTTCACAGATTTTGTGCTATTTACTAGGAAAAAATATACACAAGTGCAAAAATGGGATAAAACTTATTTATTGAGTTTACCTTTATTTAACATGTTGTATTAAACCAGCTCCATTCCCAGATTTTCACATTCTTCTTCAACATCAACACAAATCATGAACAAGATTTTTATAAAAATCATGATAGACGGGTAGTATATATTCCAGTAGTAGCATCAGGTCATTGTATTTAGCTTTCTTAATTTTTTTCTGTTCGCTGTACTTCTGCTGTAACTTAAACAATGCAGCATCTAAAGTTTTACCTCGTTTCCTAAAATTAACTGTTTGATGCACCTCAATGTCAGAATAAGATAAACTAAATTTTACAATATCAGGATTATCATGTTCCACAATAATGGAAGTAACCTTATGTAGAAGCAGAGGAGCACCATCAACATCTCTTTTTCTGATGACAAAGTTTGAACTAATACCATTTTGAATATCAACAAAATCTTCCCTGGTCATTGTATTAATAGTGAAAGGGTTTTTTACTCGTATGAAAAATCTATGTGTTATTGAATCAAAAACCTACATTTTTACTAAGTAAATCCAAAGAGCAACAATATGAAGATTTTTGTTTTGTCCAGCACAAGAATCAGTCCATATGATGAGGCTGCTAACATTGAACTTTGATTTCAGCTGAGGCAAAACCTTTTAGAAACAAAAACCTATTTCATCACTGCCACGTGAAGCCACATTTTCGGATCATACAACAATACTGCACTGTCTTCATTTTTAACACATGAACATTAAAGGTATACGTCCATAGCTGACGCATGTAAAACACTGTTTCTGTAGAAATATGAGGTAAACTTGCGCCTACTTTCGTCTCTGATTATTCTGTCCTTTTTGTATACCTTTCGAGGTTCATTTTTCTCGATTAAATTGAACAAATAGGCATTCTGCTTATTATAATCACCAAGACCTTAAAACTCTAGAAACAATGTGTCCTTCACATCCCCAGACAAACGTTGAAACACGCAAGTTGAATCAGGAAGGTTGCAGCACTTCTCTAATGGTTGACGTCTTTTTATCCGGAACCACAGTTAAAGTTTTTGTTACATACGACTTGCCACTGTTTCTGCATTACTTCCGTTTGTTTATTACCCATTGAGTTGAGTTTTTCACTCGTTTCTTATCTTTTTTCGGAGATTCTGGCATAACAACACACTCAGTCACGGACGCTGCCATATTGTCTACAACGCCACCGAACTCGTAGCGGACATAAGCAATAGCACACACAGTTGGGATATGACATTTTTCCACTGATAATATTTTCATTTTCCTTACGGACGAATTTTAAGGGTGAAATATGAGAGTTTTGGCATATCCCAATTTTTCTGATACTTGTGAAAGTTCCGCCCCCCCTGTCCCTCGTTTCTATCTGGCCCTCTGGATTACCTCCTATTTTAATACCTCAATCTCTCCTTTCACCTCACCCTGGGTGCCAAGCGAGCAGATTATATTTGCGCCGGAATTACGAAAAGGGGGGTTTCACACAACAATTTATAGGTTCGTTTACACATGTACAGAAAGTGAATATACAACTTGTTAAATGGACACAACGGTAGTTCTTTAAATCATAACATTCTAGTAGAATATATTGGTTTATTATACGTAGTTATATATATACATATTTTACATAGCGTTTCCATGTGTGTCTGCATAGACCAAATTACCAAATCTCTAAATCAATATAATTGCGCACTATGGCATAACCATCGGCACTTCCTTTACCGCAGAGTTAGCATAACTATCTCTGCGGTCCTATCCTCAGCTTAAATGATATTCCGTTCATTAAAAATGCGTTTCCTTACGCCTTCACTCCTTCTTTTGGTAATCAATACGGAAATATCCACATAATCAAAGCTTTTTCTAAAAGGGGACTTGGGACAGCAACAGGGGCTGGCATAACCAGATTCTACATTATTATATCCAGTTTAGCCACCATAAGTGGACTAAACTTGAGGAGACGTTCCTCTTTCGTCGATAAATGGGGAAACACTGTTTTTTTTCTAAAGCCAACTGGCCTCTTTTATAGTCGGGGTAAACGTCCGTGGACGTGAACCCCGTAGCCTTGGAAAATTCCACTGCAACGGTCTTTTGAAAGACAGCTAGCTCCCCCAACCGGGGAGGTAAAAAACAGGGGAATCTAACATCCAGCAAAGCACAATCCAATAAGCATATACACTTACATGCAAAAATAACATAAACGTACACTCATGGAAACATATTACTTAACCCTACACCTTGATGCTGGCCAGCAATTAATTAACATATTACCAAAACCAGTAATGGTCAATCCGACCGTTACATACTTCAGCATATGAAAGGTAGGTGGCTGCAGTATACCGTCATACTTGTATCTCAAAATTCGAGGTCAGTTGGGATCTGCCGTTATTATAATGAGCGCATCAAATGTATTTACATATTGTTTTACTACAGTATAATTTTACCAGTGGCATATTTTACATTCAGACTATGTAAGATACCGTATTCGGTTCCTTCACACACAAAAGTACTTTTAGGCACGAATGTTTTAGGCCAAACAAAATGCAATAATTATATATTTTTCTTAAGCCATTATTTAGCTATTGGAATAGTATAACAGACTTAATATTGAGATTACAAAATACACCATGAAAACGACACTCACTCTCAACTCTGGATATGCGTATTAATACTACATGTATTTCTAAGTAAAGAGTATGAATACTCCTTTGCTGAAGTGAGAAAATAAACCACAGTAAGAACGTCTGCTCATAAAGAGTAGCTGCAAAATTATATGCAGCCTTTGCAAGCTTTTTCGCAATGGGAAGAATAGATAGATAATTGATTTTTGGCGTCAGTTTTAACTGGAACTCTCCAAACTTCCCAAATCACAACAGCCGTGAGTGGCGACAGATTGTAGTTTTTCGTAGTTTAGAAAATCAGCACTTCCTGAATTTAAACAGCTATTCCAATTAACACAGCATTGTTTGAAGTAAGCCTTTCTTGTAGTCCAGAAATTAGGCGATCAAAAACTGGAGAATAGATCCTAACTTGAATATGTTCTTCACGCGTTGCTCTTTTGCTTTCACGTCGCGTAATTCTGAAACCATTTTGGAAGCTTTCAGTTTCGTTAATTTACTACGGTGCTTGAAATATTATCTGCAAATGTCTTCACTCCTTTATAATAAGGCCCTGATAAGCAGTATTATCTATTCGAAATTCATGTGCGTTTTCCATGAGAGAATGAATTAGGATAAAAGCAGTTTTCTATAGATAATCAGAAACTACTTTCAAGTCTCGCAGAAGGCCATACAAGAGGGCTAGAAATGGGGAGGATGAGAGAAATACCGTTCACTTGCAGCAATATTTCTGAAGAGTAGACGTGCCACCCTCAAAGAATTAAGATATTTTCACTACAAATTCACCTCCCCTAGACAAATACTTGGACATAAAAACAAAGAAAAAGTTGAAATTCTCGCACCGGACATTTTGACATGATTAGTGAAAATAACTGCTGAAGATTATAATTTTATTTAAGAATATATTATGCATAAAGGCTGATGAATATTGGATCAATAGTTTCATATATGCTTCATAGAAAGATTTCTGCGCGGAATCGAAATTGGCTACTATGACGGTACTGCAGAAATTATTTTCTAACCTCACAAATTATAACATGTAGTTCTAGCACTACGAGCTAAAAAAAATTTCAAAGCATGCTGTTTCTTTGTACCGCATTGCAGTGTCTAGTTGGTCGGATTTGTAGTAAAGTCCAATATATGTGCAGATGCTAATCGGGACTAAACCTAGAGCTTATAGTAGAATCCGAGTCACTTAACAAATATGCTTCACTTGGGTTCGTACCTGGGACCCCATGGTTTAAAGCAGTAGTCTTACGCTTACCACTGGACCACGGGGACGGGAGGCCCAATTTCTAATTCTTAACATTTAAGAATTAGGTAGTACTCTTTGATTCCTTAACGTCGTATTTCTCTCTCATTCTCGTACATTTGCAGATATAAGGACAGACACAACGATGAAACGGATGACACAACATCATCAACACTCGGTACTGGAATAAGGAAAACAGAAAGTAAACTTGTTTGCTCTTTAGATGTTGAACGTCCTCCTACTTATAAAAATCATTTTTCACACCTGTTAGACCTATTCCTAAAGATAGTGATACGATTTAGAGAGGCTATTAATTGTACACGTTTAGCTGTGTATGCATATATTCTTCGACACCACTTGAACCTCCAACAACCAAGAAATAATCTCACAGCCACTGAATGCATCCATCTACCATTCAGACAGCAGAGTATCATGCCTTCTTTCCTATGACCAGTGGCCCTTGTTGATCCAGACAGATCTGCAGCTCTCCAACGAACAATTTTAGAATATTTCATAATAAACTACCCTTGTAATTTTAATAAAGTAAGAGATGCACTTGGACATTATAATGACTTTGCCCCAATGGAAATTTTATAATGGAAAATATTATGTTAGGAAACTTCAACTTTTTTCTCATTTTCGGTCGAAATGTGTCTACCGTACTATAAACATCTGGGGGAGCTACAAGGGGGCTAAGCTCAGTTTTGGGGGGCTTCAGCCCCCCCTAGCCCCCTGTAGCGCCGTCCCTGCGAATCTGGGACCCTTTGATTGTCCACCATTAGGTAGACCCAGCTCAAAACTCTGTATGTGTTCAAGCATATACATAGTACAATAGTACAATTCATAGGAGATAAGACTATATAATTGTGATTTAAAGCATTTCTTCTCCTACTTTTTCGATTGCCTAAAGTGTCTCCTTCTGTATGTCTTAATACGTATAACTATGACGTAGACTTTTTAAGACAGTGCTCATTTCCAGGCAGGTGTTGGATCTTAATGTTTTAATAATGAGACAAGACGTTCACTCACACCACATATTAAGTCACGCCTATCCCATTGTTCTCTTTGGTAGACCCTACCAAACAGATCCAGGTATAAACCCTTCAAATAGGGCCATATGTAATATCTGCCTGTAATAAAATTTCAGAAGCACGGTGTTATTTGTCGCTACATCTTAACCATTCCTTACTTTGAGAATATGATTTTTCCCGGAATAAATTGTAAAAGATACCATTTAATTTGTATAATTTGAAATTAAATTATAAATATTTAACAAACATATAATTTTGTTTGATCCAGTGAAAGTGTAAACGACTCAGTCTTCATTTTTAACACTCTTTATGGATGGAATTGGAATTACTTTGAATAGTTTTTGAACACAAGGAAAATTTGTGAATATACAGCAAGAATATACTATTTCAAGAATGTAGATTTGTTCATCATTATTCCAGAAATTATTGTAACTAATTATCGTCTTAGTTTTAATGTGTAAAGAACTAATAATATACAGTGAAATACCTTTGGACACTTCTCAACCTCACGTTTAAACAATTTTCAACACAATAAAGTGACTTAAGTAGCTTTCTCGAAACAACTGTTCGTTCGGTGTTAATTTTTTGTGTTCAATTTGTGTGTGAAATAAATTTCGCACCAATAGTACACATAAGTCAGAAACAACTTAAGCGATTATTCTTACCCACGTTTCGCATTTGTCACCTTGTCATTTTTCTTTATAAATGTATATCTTTTCATAATCTTATTTGATTTTAGAAATTTAATGGCCTTTTATTTATAGAGCCCTGGGTAAGATTTTCGATGGTAACCAATTTCAGTCATTCAAATTCAAATCTTACTTTATCAAGTCCAGTTAACCTACTTGATAAATAAATTTTACACCTAATTAAGATTCTAATTTTTCTCCATTAGTTGACAGTACAAATTTTTATTCTAGAACTTCAAACTGTTGAAGGAAAAATGACACTGAAAATGTGAAGTGAAGTGAAACTAAATACAAGTGATGACCTGAAACCTCTCTTGACGCAGTATTAACGCAGTGCATTTTGGGAAGAAACTGCATGAAGTCCGGCAAACAGATTCGCGTCTGTTAAGGAAAACAGCTGAGAAGCCTTTATATAGCGAGAAAGTTTGCGATATTTTACAAGTACACATTCCTCATATGTTCATGATAATTATACCTTGAATTACTTCAGCAAAGACCATGGGCATAGCTTACTTACCCTTGTTTTCAACGCAGGATATGATCTGCCGAAAATATGATTTTCCGCAATGAATTGTGGGGAAAGTTGTTTGCTGAATATCGTCCATTTATACTCATTCACTGCATTCTAAAGCTACCGTTTCTTTAAGTTATTATTTGTTACTTAAATATATTTGCATAAAAAGTTTATCGCACCTCCTACTTGCCCTATTAAAACAATAGATCGTCTATTTTATAATTGAAATTGAACTTTTAAAGTTTCTATTCAAAACTCTTTAAAAGGAAATTGTGAGCTTTTCCTTGTGCGAAGGGGTGAAAACTACATGTCTCATAACATACGTAGTGTGTACATATTACAAACTACCGGATATATATTCTTTCTGAACTTCAATTTTATTCATTTATACAGTTTTTGTTTGGAAAGAACAATGATAGCAAAGACTTACAATTATCCAAGAACCTCAGGAGCGCTAAATGTCATTTTAATTGTCGCTGATATTGCGTCTTGGTATTTACTGGCCCATTTCACGCAATGATATAGTGTCAACCAACAGCTAACAGATCATTATCGGCGAGTTGTAATTTGAATAATTAGACGTTATAATATCAAGAAACCCTGCCGGAACAAATTCCCATGATCGAGACCAAAAGTGGATTTTGCATAGTCCGAAGCATGCAATGTATATGAGTTGCAGTGTTATGACCACAGAATATATAAAAAAATGCAAATGCACTTAACGTATTATACTTGTAATGTAACGGCACCAGTGTGTACACAGTATAACGCAATTGCAGGAAGATTGTGTGTAGATGTACCACCTTTCCACCTTTTTTTTTTTTTAAGAAATGTATATGACTTGCACTGAACTTTGCAATGGCGTGATGCACAACAATTTGCCATGCAATGCGCATGAGTTTTCCCTTAGTTGCACACACGAATCATTACATGTGGACTGTTGAAAGGCGGTATGCACTTGTATGCACAGGAGCATTAGGAATATGAAAGAGTGAAACATTGCATTGCATTGTTATATGCAGTAATTGCTTCGTGCTAGCACGGGATTCGTATGTATTTGGCCTGTAATTCCAACAATGATACATAAACAATCTTTACGAAAGTCAAAAAAGTATTTCATGTTTAAAATATGGCGCTTATTGAATCTCTGGTCCATGATATAATGTATACAGATTGATATGTGAAGAGGATTAGGAAAAAATCCTCCCTCTGGTTTCTGCATCCCTGTCTTTGCATTTGGGAGATATAATATTCCAATGCTTCAAGATGCTCTACTTATAAATATATAAGTTATATAATATTCCGATGCAAGGTATGACCCTTTCCAAAGACACCAAAATGTCAAACTCACTTGCACGTTGTACACCCTGGACTGTATTAGTGCAGACTAATGAGGTTCTGGCGACTGTACCTGCAGCCAGTTTTATCTCCTGTAGGAACTTTGTTGTGTCGTCTATTTGTGTTTGTGATTGTCCCTTCACCCACTTCATCCTATCACCATCCATCCTCAACTTCGCCGCTTAACCCAAAGAATTCAAGGGTTATGTGAGTTTTCAAAATACCAAAAGTAGCTAAGTATCTTTATGTCTGGGATCTCCCTTAACTTTCAAAGATTTTTCTAGAATAAGATGTGAAAAGTTAATAACAAAATAGAATATGTATTTCAATATATTAACGATACGACATGCGAAAAAATAATAAAAAACAATTTTGCCAGATATTCACTCATTTGTTGAAAAAAATATTTCCAAGGATATAATAATAATAATATTATTACAGTATTATTATTGTAAAAATGACAACATAATAACATTTTATTATTATTATTAGTTTATTATTTCCACTATTCAATTTTATAACATGGGCCTAACCCAACCCCTGCCTTCCAAAATTTCGGGCGCAACACGCAATTTCATCATACAATCAAACCTTCTAACAAGAAAGTAATCCAATTAAGTTTCTGCAAAGTATTCAATTTTTTAAATCATTGAAATCGTTAATCAAATCGAAAAGTGCTGACAAACGTTTTTAAGGAACAAGAGCATACTCAAAACCAACTTCACATAATAAGAAGCAGGTGCATAATGGAGACGTCGTAAATATTTACAGTCCATACGAGTCAGCAGATGATGTACTGACATTACGACACACAAGGTGCTGTCAATTTCCTATTACATTCAACCGACGCAAGGAACATGCAAATTCGGATCTGCAAGAAAGCACCTGTCTTCGCCTAATTGTCGATTCTGAAGAAGAAGCAAGATAGATGTTCAGAGGAAGAACTCTAGAAGTTATTTTTTATCGATACTGGATGTAACTTTCCACCAGTATGGTCTGCAAGCCTCAGAAAGTATTTTGTAACTTATGTGGAGAGCTAATAATTGGATATAAGTGAATATAAAATTGAGAGAGTTATAATATTATAACATGTTGTGACAAGCAGTGGCGTGGGTGATATTAACCACAATGTCGCATCTCTTGTATTAATGTGCTCATAACTGCTATTGTCGCTTACAAGTTAGTAAACTTAAGCTAAGCAGAAATAACTAAGGGTTGTTTATACTAATGGTGAGAGCTGCGTTGCATAATCACAACTGACATGGAAACTAAACAAATAAGGAAAATACACTAAATAGACTTGTCGTGCAGCCACCACAGGCTGTTGACCTAAGAGAATGAAGTTGCCAGGAAGGTACAGGAATAATAAATATTGCATAGCTAATTCTCAGTTTGTAATCAATTTGCAATGCTTTCCCACCTGTTGGTGTACCTTAGTAATAAATACAACTCCTTTGTTCTGTTATGTGGCCACATTTATTATGTTAAAACGATACATAGAATACATTACTACAGTATATTATGTTTACAGAAAGCTATGACAACAATGACGTTGATGGTGGCGGCTTCAGAGAGGGGCAAGTAGGGCGAACGCCCATGAGCAAACAAGAAAAAAATAATGAATGCTCTTCTAGCCGACATGTACATTCTTGTATGGTATTATTTGCCACTTTTGCCCTAGCACTATGCTAAACCTTATCTACTAAGGGAAACTAAACCATCCTTGCCCCCCCCCCCCCAGTTTTAGCACTTTGCCCCCCCCGTTTTAGCACTTTGCCCCCCCGTTTTAGCATTTTGCCCCCTCCCCCACTTTTGTAACCCAATTGCCGCCACTGTTAAGGTGTATTCTAAATGTAACTGTTCTCAAGAAGATATTCCCTCCCCCTTCTTCTCTCAGTCTTTTCTGGAACCGCCATGAATCAGTCATGTACTATGCCATAGATTAGGCTACACCTACAAGTGTAAATATGTCGCACATGATTTCGTTGTAAATTTTAATTAAGAAAATGTGTAATTAAACTAACGTTATATGTGTTTAAACTTGTTTAAGCCTATAAGTACACCTACAATTATGTTTCAAACCTAAAGTACTGTTACTTTGATGTGATGCGTGTTTTCAATACGTGCAGCGTGCATTGACACACGAAATCATCTATTCTTCAGCATGCGTGACAGTAATATGACCACGTGCATATATGTGTCAATGCAATCTTGCAAAACTGAGATGTAGATATAATTGAAAAGTGCAAGTTGAAAACACGTGCTCTTAATGACAACTTCTATTCACTCACTCTTTCATTAATAAAAGTCTGAGAGCAGTTCGTAAATAGAAAAGGCTGCAAGGAAAAAAAAAGTAGTCCACGGTGGATCGAATGAGATCAAGTATACATATTATAAAGGTGAACTAGAAGCACTGTTGCAGACTTTTGGTCAGGGAAGGCATTTTCTCTCCCCAAGAAGAGGAGCACAAAAAAGTAAATGCATCAACTCAGACCAAATGTTTAAATGCACCATCGAGAAAGATGCAGGAAGGTGATTAAAAAAACGCATCAGTGGATGTAATAAAGTACGAGTGCAGCTCAATTATGAAATATATCCTCATTTGCATCACATGGTGCACTTGGGCTTTATCTATACAAATTATATTTAAAAAATCATCAAACTGTAAGCCTGATTCTTACCAAAGACCAAAAACATACTTTAGTGCATCAATCGATGGTTGGTGGTGTATCTTATAGATTTCATGTATTTAGTGTTTTGTGTGAAGGGGAGAAGGATATATTTTTGGCCACCCAATATACAGTCTTCTCATCCTTTTTATTTTAAATGTATGGAGGAATGTATTTCATAACGCTCGCAAATTTTCTATTTCTAAAAAGAAGCAACTATTCGTTTAGTAAATGGGCTAGTTGAATAGAACACCACAGAGGGCCATTACATCTCAAAAAATAAGTAAATAACGCAAATATTCTTTCAAAAATCTTGTTTTTTTATTGTGTCGCTTACTTTACACTGTTTGCAGATGATAATTTTACAATTCATAGTTTTCACAAGATTTTCCTTTGTCTCTCGTTCACACACAAAGTTGGCAATTTTGTACCTCTTTCAATAATTGCGTGTTGTGAGAAAGTAAATAATGTAAATGTGCAGATGACTTTTAGCCTCAAGCAAGCGTCTCGATGTATAAAACATTTAATATTCAATCCAAAACGCCTCCGTTATTATAATTATTAATATTATATATATATATATATATATATATATATATATTTAATAAATGCAACGTGATGAGACGTATGAGAAAACACACTTAGTTGTTTCTAATTATTTTACTGAACTTCACAAGATCTTACTACGTTCTACGGTAGTTATAAAGATCTAGGAAAAATACCTATTGATTCTTCCCTGTTATTTGCTGAACACATAAAATAAAATTATAAAGAAGCTAAAAGTCACTACGTTTTATATTTTTTAAACTAATATGCTTGTGAATTGTAGAGCTCAAGCTCATTAAAATATGGCAAAAATCGTAGTGTCAAATCACAAACTATTTGTTAGATTACTGTGAAAGAAAACTCAAAGTTTTTGTTTAGCTTTATTATTGTTCAGTATCATGTCAAATTAGAAAAAAGGACTTATTATTTTGATGGTCGATAACAGAAATTAAGTTCAGTTAAATAATATTACATCAAGGAAAAGATGATTAACCAGAAAATTTGAGGAATCAGGTCAGAAATTCATGGTGTCATATTTTATCACTTAATACAAAGAATAAATTGTTATCCGAGTTTTAAAAATTCCAAAAAGTTATTTTTAAATGGAAAGTCACACAACTAAACCTCATGAATAAGCTTTTCCCCAAATTTAAAAAAAGTTAATGGCAACATACGTAGAATAACTAGACTATATGCATTCTTGTGTAAACTATATGAAATTTGAAAACAAACATATGAAGAAATTGTGCCAGATATTCACTTATCTGGCGTATCTATAGAAGTCTTCCTCAAGTATATAATAATAATAATAATAATAATAATAATAATAACAATTTTCCTTTTCTATTCTTAATATTATTTCTACTATTAAACTTCATTCAAAGGCCTAACATACCCTACCAAAATTTCTGGTGACGCACATGTTCACATTAATATGGATTCAAAATTAATTTACTTTTCTGTGTGTTTTAATCTTGTGCTAAAGGAAAGGTCTGCACATTCTCTAGCTCCCATTGATAAAAGTACACCTAATTTTGAACGACTCCGTATATTTTTCCCTTGTCCGAGCCGAAAAAGAAGTCCATGTCCGTATCTTCCTCTCATAGGCCGAGTGTCCATTATCATGTTATTAAGAAGTCTTAAGACACTATTCCTTATCTTCCATCGCTGTATTGTTGTCTTGATCAGACTTCGCTTTGAACATTCCGTTCACGTTTTTCCAACAGTTTATCTTTGCGAACCACATATTAACTTGTTCTACGGACATCGTCTTCAGATTACCTCGTGGTAGGAACACCTGCTATACGTTGAAGTTCCGTTTCCATGCATTAAGGTAGATTCGATATCAATGTTCCAGAAAATCCTATTTCCTGGGCGTGTTGAAATGCGGGAAAGAAAATGTAATTTTGTAGTTTTCTCCCTGTTTTTTTCGTAAGTGGGAACTATCAAGTAGTTCTAACCACACTCAAACTTTAAAGTGTATTATGAATTCAATAATGGAGCAGTTGAATATTATTTTGTTTTAGTCAAACTGGAACTCAATGGAAGTTTTGCCTTCCAAGTTCCCCCTAAACACAGAACTTAAAATGCGTTAATTAACGTAGTTAAATGTTCAATTGGGTTATCTTGAAATGGTCGTGTCTGATATGCGCAAATGATGCTTTGATAATGCATCAAAGGGAATAGCGGGTGAAACATGAATCATTTGATGCATTTTTCTGCTCCATTTCACGTAACGAGATCTATTTTGATGCTTCTGATTGCGTTACCACTACGTTATGCATTTTACTGTGTTCCCGTAGTCAAACATTTATTGGTTTTCTGGTGCCAATTGAATCACTTTTGATTCTGTGCCTAGAATTCGTATTTTGGAACCCGCACTATTGATTTGCCTATTTCCATAGTGTATTTCTATATGCTTATTCTCTATGCGAGTAAATATGGTCCGATACGAGAGTAATAGTCCAATCTTGTTCTCATCTTGAGTCCCGAAATAATATATACAAACATGCAAAATAATATTCACACAAACAAACCAAAAACTAAAAATATTGCACATCAAATGACACTTATAATACATACATACCTTGATAGCTATAGTAAAGTAATTATGATTTCGATGACGTTTTCATATTGTTTTAATTCAAATTTAGTCAATGTCGATCGAGACGAGTCTCGTTTTCGGTCTCGGCTCGGCAAGTCTCGTCGGGTCTGGCCTCGTTCTCGTCTCGAGGAGACAAACTTGTCTCTTTCTGATACTTTCCAAAAGGTAGATAGTTGACGTAGTTTCAGTGCGTTTATAAAAGTATATGTTCTTTTCTCGTATCTGCCTTCTTACTTTCGAACCTGTTTACCCATTTAGAAGTTCTTAGTTCCTTTGAATTCGACCATTAGTAATACACAATTATAGTAGTATAGTACACACAGAAATAATACAAATTTACTGTATCTGAATCAAGTTACATAAAATTTCGTCATTTTCATGTAATCATGTAAGAAAAATATTTAAAACCTTGTCAGAAAGACTTGTTACATGTCTGTTTCGGTCTTGAATATGTGACTGAATCAGCCCATTTCATGCGATTTTTTTTTCTTTACAAAATACTTATCAACACAGCATAATGTCTTGTTCACTACGTGATATTTGCAGCACGTGGGAATATAAATTACGGAAAAAGATAAAAGCAGTTAATTATGTTCTCAACGTCTCTGAAGATATACGGTATGTCAACAGACAACAAGCAATTCATATGCAAGCCGTGGACTTTTGAACCACTTTAAAAACACGTTCTCTTGAGCTAGTTTTTCAAACACAGAACTACTATAGCCCCTACTAAAGGTGCACTCTTCATTTGACTTAGCTATATACCCATGCTATTTCAGTTAATATAAATAAATTCGAGACAAGTTATTTGATTTTTATCGTGAATAGATTGAATATGTAATATGTATTTTATCATATTGTAATTTCTTTCGTGTCTTTTTCTTATATCACAAGAAAGCAACTTTGTAGACCTTGCTTTTCAAAGCTTACATGTAGAATACATATGTATTTCTTTCTCTACGCATATGGACCTATAATTCTCCTCATGAAAAACCTGGAAATTTTGAATTGAAATATCAAAAATAATTAAAGAAGAATAAAAATGGTAGACGAAGGGAGGAAAAGAAAGAGTTACTCGGCCAGGAAAAAAAGGCTAACAAAGAAAAAGTAAGTAAAAATGGATGAAACAAACGGAATAAAATGTTATAAAAAAGCAGTTTAATAGACAAGACACACACAGAGGAAGGGACTACGAAGTAAGAACAATAAAAAATATAATGAAAATAAATGAAAAGTAAATAGAATGAAAACATAAAAAGAAAGGAAAATATAAGAAATGAATGAAAAGCTGAAGGAAGGCTAGAAAATTAAAATATGAAAATAAAATTGAACATTGAAATAAAATTAAGTGGAAGTAATCAAATAAGAGAAAAATAAGGAAAAGCAAAAATGTTGAACACTCATGTAGAAAAAATGAAGTAAAGGAACGAAGAAGATTAGTACTTAAAAGAGAAAGAAAATAAAACTATGAAACAAAATAATAGAATAGAAAAACTAAAGATAGTGTAACAAAATAATAAAAAGAAACGAATAAATGAGAGAAAATAACAGTAAGTAATAAAAAACAAAAAATGATGACATGATATATTGATCAAACCCTATCATCCAAATAATAACAATAATTAAATAACGAATAATTACATAAATTACTGTAAAAATATTGGGTGTATGGTTACTTTGTTTCCGAAATTTTGGTAGTTTTAGTTACCCCAACCTCAGAAAACCATTAGACTAATCCTGTATATTGTTTTATTTTGCGTAGACAGAAAGTAACATTTTGTTCTGTTTTTTATTATTATGCAATAGGTTAAGTAACTTCTAACGCATCACCTTGGGACTAGATATATATATTTTGTTTTGTATTTTAGGTAAATGGTTCACCTAAGATAGCTGACTCTACTTGCACAGTGTTGTATGAATCTGATTTTAACAAAGAAACTTTTCTTTCTACGAAATAACTAGCATCGAAAGTTTCTTAATATTCTAGTTCCAGAAATGGATGTAAATCTATTGAAATAAAAAGATAAAATATTTGAAGGGAAGATGGATTGAACAAAAATAATCGGATAATCTAAATAACTATAATGGTACTGTAAACTTCGTTTAAATTTCTTAATTGTGTTTGCCATAGGGTTCATCAAGACAGCATAAGAAACAGACGCCGACTTCGGAGGGGCAAAGCACTTTCTGCCCCCCCCCCGAAAATTCCTCAAGAAGTATATACATTATACACAAAGAAAATGTTAATGTCAATCTTGCCGCCCCCCAATATGTATGTGAAGTTGGCGTCTCTGATAAGAAATCAATCAAATTATCAGAGTTTGGTGAGTTACTTTTGCGGTCAGTTTGTCATACAATAAGACAATTTAACAGTTTACACAAATAATTCTCTGTAATGAATATTTTTCCAGTGCAACTTTTCATGCACACTTTCAAAAGAACACAACAAGGCAAGCTTCACTTTGGCAAATTATGCCTTCAGTTCTGAATTCAAGATACCGTAATAAAAGTAACGAGAATTGGGTTAGAATTACTCATGTAATTTTGGTAATGAGTTATTAACGCAAGTGGCGAAAAAAATAACACGTTATTTCCCAGATCTGCAAATTATAAGACAATACCTTGAAGATTTTGCTATAATATTTTTTTAAAGTTCTAGATACATATTGTGGAACTGAATGGAAGATTACCTTTGATTTATTGTTGACACAGGAACTGAAATTTTACACTTCTTAACGTACATACTCATTATTACCACGCTCCCACTTATTATAAAGCCAAGGCCGCATATTACCTAATAGCTTCGTAATTGTCAAAGAATAACGAAATTCCAACTTTGGTGTGACCTTGATCTTTTCTGAAAGTGCCTGCGAATAAAGCACATGACCTTGGCTACCAAAAGCAGCAATAAAATCTATAAAGACATATAATTCCTTGGGATAATTGGTGCCTTGCATAATATGACGTGAAAAAGAGTGATGTGAAAACAATAAAATGGTTTGAGATTTGTGTATACGGAACGGATGCAAGGTATTCTTTTGTGGATTAAGATGTATTCATGAGATATGCTCATTTTCACGTCATCATTTGGTGTAGTAATAGTTCTATTTCCCTTTGTGTTACGTTATTTCCCAGCGCAAACTCGCTTATGTTGCAGCTGTTTCCGAATAAAGCTAAAAATTGCCCTCTACGAGAGCGAAAAATTATTCAGTTTGTATTACTGCAGATTTTTCACTTGACAGTTTGAAAAACTCAATATGCTGACCAAGGCGGTAATTTATTTTATTATAAAACATAAACTAAACGTAACGTTTCAACTTTCTAGCAAGGTCTTCTTCAGACTCTGCACCAAGTACAAATGTAACAAGGTACAAAAAAGGACGATATATAGCCTATATACAAACATTGCTCCCCTCCAGACTATTAAAAAAGCTGTTCTGCAACATTCTAGCAAATACATATCGTCCTTTTTTTGTACCTTGTTACATTTGTACTTGGTGCAGAGTCTGAAGAAGACCTTGCTAGAAGGTTGAAACGTTACGTTTAGTTTAAGTTTTATAATAAAATAAATTAATGCCTTGGTCAGCATATTGAGTTTTTCATATCATGGAAACAAGGCTTAATGGTGTTATAACTGACAGTTTGATAACTTATTCACATGTATTAGAAGTATGATGATAAATCCCTGAAATCCTCGTTAAACCTTCAATTTTTCTAGAAATATTTTATAGTAATTACATAACACAACGAAAAATTAAAAGCCCTCAAGGGAGATTTTGACAATTGCCCTCGTGCAGTACATTGTATATCACAGGCCGATTATATGCATCCAGTTAATAGCACAAATGTATCGAATTGTATACAGTGGCTCACACAATTAGAAGTAGCTTACACAAACCTTATTACGAAATACAATGGAATAATTAAGCAGAAAAAAGCTTATTTTACCTAATGCCATAACCATTGTAGAACAATAAAGTTATGCAAATTGAATTTAGGAACTAAATTAGCCTAAAATCACGTTATAACTTTTGTATAACGAAGTATGTAATCATGACGCAAAATTGAACTTACAGTTGAAAACATATCTATAAAAAGTACTGGTACACAATTTTAAAACAAGTAATGATTATGAAAGGTTTAATTTTTCAAGGTTAAGTTGAAGTAAAATACGTTGTGGTTGGGGCAAAAATTTCGTCAGAATTACATTTTCGTAGCGGAACGTCCCATAATTATTCTTTTATTTCTAAGAGATAATTTATATAAAAAAATGAGACGTATGAAAGGAGCCACACTACAATAAAACCATGGTAAGATATGCAAACGTTACGGTAGATGAAGGAAGCAAAGGTGCTAGTTTTTATTATTAAGAAAAAGGTAAGTCAATATGATACAATATCCTGTTAATTAGGTGATAAATATATTGGTCAGTAAGTTAGAATTAAGTTTTTCTTGCCAGAAATACGGCAATAGAGCGAGTAAAGTACCAAATTGCAAATATGGAAAGTGAAACTTTCATTTTTGTCATTGCAGCATAGCGTTGAGTGAGTGGTATTTTGTCATATTCAGGAGGTTGGTGCTTCAAAATGAAACATTTCTCTTATCATATATGAAGATAATTAAAGGGTAATGTTTGAATACTCCTGGTTTCTTGTCATTACCTAGGTATGTTCAAATTTTGACTGAAGTAAACATCATTACCTATAACATAGTGTAATACAGTAGATTATGAAATAAATCATCCAAAAATTATAACTTCGTAAAACCACAGATGATGTAACATGCTAAATCATTTGGAATATAGGTCTATACAATTTAGTGGTGCATTTTTTAGTGCAAATTACTCCATGAAAAGAGTGTACACATCAATATTGCATAATAATTCATTCCTAACATTTTTTTGCATTTGGCCACAAATTACAAAAACATTACTCAAGCAGAGCTACCACATTTATTTGGGAGAATGGATTGATATGGCACTCGTAATCATCGTGATTGGTGATCCAGTTCAGAAACTAAGCGGTAGGTTATCTCCGGTCAAAGATGTCCTGCTGTATATTCGAGGTCTTTGGGAGTATGAGTGAACATCCGGTGGATATTCATTGTAGCAGACATAACGATTTTTTACTCTCCATTGTTCGTCTACTCGACTTTCCTCCTTCAAGATTGTATTTGCATATATACGGACTTTGCTGTGCGCGATAGCACCATCGATAAGAAACATCAGATGGGTCACCCGTAATTAAAATGCAATCTTGTGATGTAATCACGGTGACTCTTCGCCGTGATTGTCCGTGATTGCAGAGTCGTAAAGATAATCTTTTTCGGCCTCGTCGCAATGTTAAGAGTAGTTCTTGGCTGTTCGGTACCGTCGGCAACGCGCTGGTTGAAATCTCTTCAGCGCTTGGTACGCAGTTGTTATGATCAATAATTGCTACTGTGGATATATATGCTGATGTAAAATGTGGCCTTCTAGAGTCCCTGATAAACAAATTCTCCTACTAAATGCTGAATACGTTTCAAAACAGCAGTCTGAGTTTTCAAATTTCACAAGCTTGCTTACACAAAGAAGTGGAAGTCGCCATTTCTTTTTACAGGGATCAGGTCGTTGATATGAAAAAGAATAGTAGAGAAAAATATAATAATCAAGCAAAAATTAATACAAACTATAATTTTATTGTCAATTTATTATTTTTACTGTTATTATCTCCTTGGAGAGAGTTCTACTCGATCCACGAGATACATCAGATAAGTAAATATCCAGCACAACTGTTTTCCTATATTTTTGTACTTATCATACAGTTAATATACTATTGATGTTAGTAAAAATTGTGATAGATACTTCAGCACTGAGGACATTTGCACCCTTCTCTAATTACGGGGACACAACTAATGCAGGGCAGTAAATTAAAATAAAAAATATTATGATCAACTCTTTACCAACAGATAAAAGCAGACATTTCCATTAACAACACATCAATTTGATTTGATATGATTCTTGTTATTTAGCGTTGCTTTTCTGCCACTTTTGGCTAATCGCGACTATGAGGATGGGTGATGATATGATGAAATGATGGACGTTCACAAAGAACACCCTTGCCCAGGCCGGGATTCGAATCCGGGATCCCTGGCTTAGTCTTTCAATGCATAAAGTGGACTTACACTCAAACAAACAATGGAATCATTTTCAAATTTAGCAGAAAGTAACAAGTCGGGGACACAACGGAAAAACTGATAACCATTCAACAGTGGCGTATTTAAGATTTATTATCGGTTGCATAAGTTCTTATCTTTTAAGAGCGCCAACTAGTATATGCCTGCAGCCCTGAAACTGGTGTACAGTGGGATGTATGAAATATTACCAGGCCAATTGTCCATTGCAATTTTTTATTAATTATCCTGTTACTTGCAAGGTTGCCAGTTACTTCGATTGTGCCTCCTTTTATTTCAGGAACCTCGCATTTTGTGGTAATATTTATTTATTTATGTATTAAGAACACAACAGGCAGATGCCCAATTACAGCGTTCGACTGAACCTTGGACCATTTTTAATATAATGGGTAATGCTTTAGGAAATTAGAATTTGTAATTTGCACATTTTTGTTTCATTTTGAGGATACTTCGGCCGGGGGGGATCTGTGCCCGGTATCACCCCTTGCATATGCCAATGGTCTTGCAAGCTCATCTTGAACTTTCAAAACGCAGCATAATTCCTGGACAGCATAGCAATCATATTATCAGGGTAAAGTATTGATTCGCTCGTATGGAATGATGAATTTACTACCGCAATATGTCGAAAGGCAGCACTATCACAGCTTCCGAATCTCCGATTGTTTCGCCCATCCACCAATGATATCGTCAGGTCTTATCGTACAGCTGTTTCCCTCCATATTGTCATTAGTCTCCGGATGATGAAATTTTAAGTAGGCCTACTGTCTATGATAAGCAGAATATTATTGCTCTTCATACGGCTTAATGTGCTTATTTGTTTTACTCAAAGCAACTGTTTCTATAGCGGGTAACGTGATGGTAATTCCTTTCGATTTTTCGTGGGAATAAGGGCCACCAGTCTTTATATATCTTGATCAGTGTGTACGGGGGTTTCTTCTCCTTTCAGCCCCGTTGATGCTGCTGATACAGTTAGCACAGTCAATGAGGCTTAGAAAGGTTTCGCAGTACATGTAATTTTCTTGTCGAGGGTTTCATTCTTTGATAAATGACGCAATAATATTAAATTACAATTATATCGAACGTAGAACGGAAAGCTTCTAAAGTGAATTAGTTTATGGACACTAATTGGTTAGGCTCGAGAACATGTCACGTTCGTCTGGCCGTGCAAACTATGCATATGTGGAAATCCGTCAATTACTAATGCTTCATTGATGGATGGGTGGAGTTTCATTGTATGGGTTATTTTCGTCCGACTCGCAAGGTTAAAAGGTTAAAAACCTTAACTAAACTGAGAGCAGAACCTTAACAAGAAAATAAAATATGTCTGTTAAAAATTTTCTTACTCAATTTTTGAAACTAATTCATTCATCCCTTAAAAAGAACTAACAATATACTGTATCTGAGGACTAAACTCTTCTTACCTAGGGCCTCCCCGATGTAGGTAGCGTCTTCGCTTTGTAATCAAGGGATCCCGGGTTCAATTCCCGGTGGAGGCACAAGTGGTTCGGATCTCGCTTTAAACTGTAGGTCCAGTCCTGATTAGCCTTACTGTGCATAAAGTGGACTTAACACATCAAATCAAATCAATCTTCTTACCTAATTTAAAACTGAGGCTGTAAAGGAGCACTCAGCAGGCACACAGAAGGACAAACACAGGAGAACACAAAAAGGATCAGGAGTCAGAGCAGTTAAGCTTAACGCCCACTAAGACGCGGCAACAGATGAGTTTGCGGCGTCTCGGTGGGCGCGATAACGTTTAAGGTAGCATGCAGATTTCTGGCACGGAAATTCGGCGCTTCGGTCGCGTGCGTTCTCCTGTAGTGAGCGCTACACCATTTGATTTCAATAGAAACAGACAATAGAAGTTTTGTTTCTGCGTTTCCCCACGACTCAGTGGACGTTAAGCTTTATCGGGGTTTACTACGTGGAAGTGATTGATTGATTGATTTGCTTTATTTTATTTCGCTTTTTGTGTCACTTTTGGCTAACTTTGGATGAGTGATAATGATGAAATTGATGAATGGACACTCACAAACATCAATGCCCAGGCCAGGATTCGAACCCGGGAACCCTGGCGTTGTAGCACCATGTGCTAACCACTCCCCCACTCCGCCACGGGGGCGGTTACGTGGAAGTGAGGTTTATTTTCGGGATCCTTACCAGAGGGTTGCCCCTTACAGCTCTATGAGAATGGTAGATGGGAAAAAAACTAATATTAACTTATTAAGACATACATTATGCATTGAATACCGAGATGTCATTCGATATCTTCAGAAAAACGTTAGAGTAACGAAGACAGAATTTATTGTATCCAAAGATCTAACGTGTGTTTTGCTTATTCGGATATATTTCACTATTTTAGTTATTTTGCATCGCTTTTCTACTTCCTTAGGACAATCGCGATGATGGAGATAAGTTATAAATTAACGAGGTAGAAAATGAGGCAAACAGTTTTGTTCACGATTCCAGCCTACCATATCTGGCATCCTAACCATTTCGTCACAGAGGTTGGCAAAATTCATCCCGATTTAACCATCAGTTTGTGTTTACGAGACCTAACCCTATCTCGAAAACTACAGTTACAGGGATGAGATGTTGAGGACGGAAAGAACTTGAAAACAGTAGTTCATTGCAACATAAATTGTCACGACCGGACCACCTGCATTTTATTACGACTCTGGCAGAAAAATATAAAACCATACACTTTGGTCCACATTCAATAGACCCGCCATTCTATTGTTGCGAAAGCAATTAGGGAACAATTAATTTCCCCATAAAGGAGTTGAGTCACGAGCACACGGATAAACAAGTAAATGAACACGCAACCCCCTTCCCCCCGCCCACCCCGCCTTCAGGAATACTACAAGCATTTTTACTTATTGGCTTTTGTCAGGCGATATAATTGCCAGACTTGGTACCACCCCCAAGCGAAAGACTGGCAACGTAAAAAAAGCTAATAATGCGAAATCGTCCGATATCAGAAACTGCAAAGGGAAGTAGTTTTTACATTTCTTTAGTATGTGGAGAGTTCGATATGGTTACTGATATCGCTACTGATGGGGAAGGGCATGTACTAACGCCGGATGTTATACCATCCGGGCAGATTAGTGGTGGACAGGATTTACGCGACAAAACCTACTCAAAGAATACTATCTGGTGGAATCATGCTGTGCTATTGGACCATAGGAAGTAAACGAATATCATTAACTGAGGGAGGGGTGAACGCTTTTGCCAAGCACACACATATGGGGAACGTCTGCATAGCATTATAAAATTCAAACTCTCTGCAATGAAACATCTGTCTAAATCTACAAAAACTTCAATACTCGTATTCATCAACATAAACATAGTTTATTGTACTTACAGCTTTACATTTGGCTGTTTACTCTCAACATACATTTTGAACACATCGACAAACACTTTTGATATATTGGTAAATTTCTACACATTAAGTTCAAATACCTTCTTAAATAACATGTTTTATACAACTACATTCACTCATTCATTATGAAAAGCAAATTTACATTTTCATATTAGCCTATCTCAAACAAGCAAATATCCAATGCAAATTTCTGATGTTTGAAGTCAAGTTTATGGGTAAAGGCACATTAATTTTAGATAAAGCTTTGTAAAAAATCTTTCGTTTCTCTGTTTAATTATGACATTCCAAAATAATATGATGAGCATCACCTGTTAAATTACCAAAGTAACAATTTGGAGATTTTAAAATGTTTGATAAGTTATAGCATAACCACTTTCTCGTCTATTTATTAAAACAGATACTCGTATTCAATCTTTCCAACTAAAAATATTCTACGTAAAGGTCTGTTACTTACCGTTTGAGTACCATCCAGGAACCTTCGTGTATTCATCACCTGAAAATTGAAGAAAATATTGCATAGATACATTCTGTTAATCCGCGTATTTCCTCTCTTAAATGGTTCTCTTACCACATGACATGAGTTCAACAAGCAATCTACATGTACGTGTATTCAATCTGAGATGCAAACAAAAACTTGCTGCGTCTATTCTATTTGTGAAACTGCAATGCAACCTGCCTGTTATCATTCTTGGTAGATTGATTTACTCAGAGAAAATTGCATTAATATTCTGGTGATATCTTGCAATGTGTAGTTTGTAGAACAATGGATTTAGTCACGTTCGTAAAAAATACAACTCTTTGATTTCATACAATCTAAACAATATAATAATAGTCCAAATCGGCACGTGTTTTATTAAAGTTTATATTCGTTTATAAATTTTGTAAACGGAATCCTGTCCTGACCATCAAACACTTGAGAATATCCATATTGGACTATTTTAATTAAAAGTTGATGTCACACATCAAACTGTTTCAATATTGACAAATAACAGACAGATTCGAGCATTCTGAATGTTAATATTAAATTAATACTATGGCTTTTACTTGTGTCTTTCCATTCACTATTTGCTAGGTAATTTTAAGTTATGGTAGGTTTATTAAGTATACATTAGTTCCTCATTTATTGTTTATGCTGCCAGTAGATGGTAATCATTGGATAAAACACATTAAAGTGTAAATATGTGTTGGGAAGAACTGCATTATATACTTTATACAATGCCATTAAAAAGTTAATATTATTAGTAGTAATTAGTATGATCCATATTTAATTCAATATATCTGATACATTACATTATATCATCATTTCACTTGGAATGTAAGCAATATATATGTTTAAGTATATGTAAGTATTACAAAAGATTGTTCCTACTTCTAATAAACTTCATGTACAGAGTAAGCTGAGGAGGTGTGAAAACCATCATTTTCATAACAGAGAATTATGCGCCTCCAGGTACGGTGTGAAATTCATCAGGTCTTCATCACTTAATTCATTGACAAAACATAGTTTGAATGGTTTCAACCCTAAATCTTGTTTCATGTGCCTGCGTAATGTTGTGTCCACTACCACAGCACAGACTCACATACCTACCGGGTAATGATACTTTTGGCTCACCCTGTACATTATATGATAATGGCGAGTACCAATTGTTTACGTGAGAGTTTGATGTACACCAAATCAAATGTTTACATAGACAAATAAATGACGACTGACTCTTAAAAAACGTGTCTAAGAAGTATGTACTTGGAATTTATTTAATAATTTGTTACTTTATGTGTGTTAGTCAATTGGAAGGAGTTGACAACGTGGTGTGTTTGACCCCTTGATGCTCATAGTACGATGAAAAATAAAGTAAGAATATTATTTTTTAAATGTCATTTTGTATATGTGTAAAGTTTTCAAACTAGAACTGTTGTGAAACATTTTTATTTAATCATATTTTAAAATATTTATGTGTATTATTATTGTGCATGCAGAAAAAGTTTTCGTGCAAGACAAAGTAGTATATATTTGATCCTAATCAGCATAAGGATAAGGGCATTGTTATATTTCCTGACGAAATTAATAATTTGAAACCAACGTTAGGGTAGCTTAGTGCAGTCTTTCTTCCACCTTCATAGTTTTGAATGGAAAATGAAGAAATATTATAACACGTACATAACAATCAGACACCTTCCCAGGCTAATTAAATTAGACATTTAAACATATTTCATACAGTTGATTTCCGTTTCTTTGTTTACCTAACTAATGTGAATTTCTTAAAAAATCCTTGTTGCGTGTATAAGTCTGCCAGAGATAGAGCAGGAAAATAATTTCCGTCATTTTCAGAGAGGGCGATATTCAGTAAGTGAAAAGGGGCAATTTTTCAAATGCTATCAATTCGAAAGAACTATTCATTATAATTAACTGATGAATTAATCATAGATGTTAGTCTTTTTGAGTGTTTGTGAAGGATGAAAAGAATGAAGAAGCGTAGTCAGTTAGCAAGTTAGCATGACAGGGCGGTAAAATGTTAGCGGTGTCAAATGGAAGACATCACAATCACGCAATAACTATAAATCATTTACCGTGTCTTGTCACGCTTTGCTGTCTGATGACTATTTTTTTAACTTGACGTCAGAACTCTTCCCCTCAGACCGTTATATTTATTTAAATGAATGTTTCATACACGTATTATTTTTCACATAATTATGGATCAAATAAACCTAAAACTATCACATAGTTGACGTTGTATGACGTGCTTTCCTTATTTGTGTTTGTCTGTTTTTAATGTCGATTCTATTCCTCCTTTGATTAATCGCGACGATGAAAATGGATGATGCATATATGAAATGAATGAAAAAACAAATACAATGAAAGACCCAGTCCGGTATTCGAAATTGCCTTCGGTGGTACGATCATGAAAACAAGATATGTTTTTTCTTTTACGCCACGTTTTACAGTTTTTTGAGTTTCTTCAATACGATCTCTCTCTGGATTCTCCTACAGCTCTCGCCACGAAAACAGTCTTGTCAAGGTCACGCCACCCACCTACAGTGTTGCCAATAAACAACAATTTCAATCGCATACATACACTCACCTCACTTAGGACTCCGGCAGTTTGTTTCTTTAAACATCATATTTGCAAAAGATACAATTCAATATACAAGTGTATGAATATACGCTGTATAACACATAACTTATTACAACGTTTACTGTACAACGCGCGAAGTGTCGACTGAGCAGCTTACCTCCCCGATGGCACAGTGGTAGCATCAGTGCCGGATCTACAAGCCTTGGGCCTCCCAGCAAAATATTACCAAAGCCCCCCTCTACCTACACCCACCCAACTCAAAATTTTTAAATGGGAAGGGGGTTGGTTATGTGATATACATAATACACTGTTTTCTCACACCTGGAAAATGATAGGTACATGCGTTACAATCATGCAGTCGTAACTTTTTCCTGATTAAAGATTGGTTGAGGGAACCTTTACCCCGGCATTTCTCGTGAAATTCTAGCCTGATTTGATTCCAGTCTGACTGCCACGCGGGAAATCTGTGGTGGGAGATCTAAGGTCGGAAATTTTCCGGCTTTGTCCCCGCATGAAGCGGCTCTAGGGCCAACCCAGCTTAAAATCAAATGGTATCGGGGGGGGGGCGGTAAAGGCAGCCGCACCGTGGTACTGATCACATCACCTCCAAGATGGCCGACATCGGAAATATGTGTGACCTTACCACCCCCCCCCCCCCCCTATTTACTAAATGTGCCTTCATGGCACAGTGTTATATGCATCTGGAGCTTTAACTTTACCTGTATATATTGTATTCGTTTCTGTACCCCTGAGTAACTACGTTTATTTTTTACATACGCGAACCCTATACTGTCAATGGCTGAGGGGCCCCTAAGGCTTACCTGTCTCCGCCCCCCCCCCCCCCCCCGCACTGCGGGCTTTTGCGGCTTGAAGATCCGGCACTGGGTAGCGTCGTCGCCTTGTAATCAAGGGGTCCCGGTTTCGAAAGCCGAGGGAGGCAAATAGTGGTTCGGATCACACTTTAAATTGTAGGTCCTTACTGTGCACAAAGTGGACTTAAAACACCAATTCAATCAATCAATCGACTGAGCAGCTTAGAAGAAGTGTGGCAACCCTGGAGGGCCAGAAGTGTGGAGGAAGCAAGGGGAAGCTTTGACCTTGACTGGACTGTTTTCGTGGTGAGAGCTATAATAACAGTGAGAAAGTTTTTAAAGCTTCCTATAACGTCAAGATGATCTGTTTAATAAGAATACTAACAATAATGGGTTTGCACTTTCTTACATTTATATTTATTAATATTGCTAGTATTTGTGAGTTAACTTTATGTGCAAATGTTCTAATCTATTCAGTATATATTTTAAAAAGTCATTTTTACTCTTTTCAGAATTAACTTGATTATTATTAGTGTTCTCTTCTCTCATTTCCTTATCCTAATTGTTTTCAAAATTAAATGCGTACTACATATGTCAAACTGTGTATGAACCTATATTGTGAGAAATATATAAATAGTACTCAGGTTGCATGTGTGTTTAAATTTAATATTTCACAACACGAAAAGAAGGAATATTTTAATTGTCAGCAATATGATGTGTTTATCGTGTGTCATGCAGTTAACTTCCTTACACAAGTACACGCTTTTGAGCTTTAACACGTATGTGTGTTTATGTGTGTTCTTACATGCTTGGAAGCTTGTATGTCACTCTTACGTAGCAAGTATGCCATTATGAACATAGCGTGTTACTCATATCCACTGAAAATGTATAGTGCATGTCTTTTAGTTATTCGACATGTGACATTTTGATCTCACATCATCCTCTTTGCCCAATAAGGAACCCCACAGGAATGTTGGTGGGGATTAGAGATATCAATAGTTTGGAAATAGTAACAACACAATCCAAAACTAGACTAGATAGTCCAGGTTCATAAATATTTATTGTTGAGTGGTAGTTTGAACCTTTCAAAGTTCGAATCCCGGCCCGGACATGGGTGTTATTTGTGTGTCCCCTCATCAATTTCATGATATCATCACTCACCCTCATCTTCGCAATTAGCCAAAAGTGGCAGAAAAGCGAAGTAAAATAAACGAAATGAACAACAGTGCATAGTCACTCGCTTCGTGCATTCAAACTCCGTCTTGTCTTCTTTGATCGAAAGGGTTAAGTGGCCAACTTCAAGTAAAGTAGCCGCAAAAAATTAAGTCATGTAAGTCAAAGAAAGAAACACTCTAAAAACTATATGATATTAAGCACCTCACGGATTAGTACGAACAGGGAAAAAATAGTTGAGAAACATTTCCAGGTGGGAGATTGGCTGGATTGCTTCCTGATGACTCATTTTTTTGCATTATTTCATATGCTGTGTGTTATGAGTCAGGTTCTGAGCACGCCATTCTGTGGTTCAATAAAGATTTTTTTTTGTGAAAAATTTGGCACAAAGGAATGGGTGTGAGCAACACTGCAGGAAATGAGATAACCGAAAAGTCACAATGACGAGGTGGACCAGTCAGGTAAATGACTTCATCACAAGCGTACTTTAGAAGTGACACTGTAATAGTTACACTTATTTGCTTTTATGAAAGAGCAATTACATCTGTAACCATACACATTTATACCTTGAATTTAATGCGAGGGGAAAGGTGTTTAATACACCATTATCATAATTATAATTTTAGAATTATTCTAGAGGTTGTGTTCCTCGGTCCATGTTTCAAGCTCTACTGTTTTGCACTAACATTTGTTACGAACGCATTTTTATTGCACGCTTATGTTTCTAAAAAAATGAAAGTAAAAACAATCGCTACAGTATTAATGTTTTGAAGAAAACACTTATTACGTTGAAGCATTAAAAACCCGACAAAAGGACTGCTTTTCTACCCTACATAGTTTAAAAACAGCACATGATGTCATATATTTTTTAACCAATGTCGGCTCACTGTCCATCATTGAGTCACCTGTACCATACTTTCCTTGGATTAAGACTGATGACGAAGAACTGATGTCGTAGGCTAGAGTGGAACCATTTATACCATTCTCTTCCATTGTAATCTATTTTAAAATATGATAAAATGCTTCACAACAAATTTAGTTTGAAAATCATAACTTCTCACTTCATTTTGTAACGTACTATTTGCTTGAAATGCATAGTACATTAGAGCCAAATACACGACATGATCAATTTTAGTTGAGCCTTAAATTATAAATGGGCCAATTTGAACTATACTAATGTCCAAAATTAAAGCAACAAACGGAAATTTTTTCCCGTGTGTCCATTTGACCACATAATACGATCAGGTGATAGTAATATTTATGATGTCATAGACAACTGGTTTAAGATAGAAAATAAACTAACCAAAGGCACATCCTCCCCAAAATCATGTCACGTGTTTTCCCCAAATCATATCATTCGCGCCCTTAAACCATATCGTAATCCCCACAAAATATTTAATTACGACAGCGTGTCTGCCGAAAGTAACTTTTTTCTTAGCTTTACTGAACATTATAACTGATCTGCCCCTCCTCCCTAAACAGGCGTGCCATCACTCAAGACCACCCCTAAAATCGTTCATCATAATCGAGAATATCGCGTGGATCCCACTTTAAACTGTAGGTTCAGTCCCGATTAGCCGTAGAGTGCATAAAGTGAACTTAAATGAAAATTTTTACATCCATTTCTTTGCAGGCTTCGAAGAATATTAATTTAATGGGGTGTCAATACTTTCTTAAGATCCCGAGATATTTAGTCTTTTCCTTTTCCAGCTTTTCCTTTGGCACATTCGGGGTCGAAAACGTGTGGATAAAATGTCGCTAAATACAGTCTCCAAAATGTAATGTTCGAACTCTCTCTCCACTATAGAAATCCCTTGACAATCTAAGATTTAACACTATATCAAGAGCTTTCTATCTCCCCCTTCAAATTTAATACTCAATCCTACCACCAAAATTTCCATGCCAATTTTAGACTTCCTGTTAATATTGAAGTGTAGATATTTCCTCCTCCAAAAAATTAATTCTCAGTCTCCCCACTGGAATTTCCGCAACAGTCTAAGACAATAGTAATACACAAGAATTGGATATCCCCTTCAATTTAATGCTCAATTCACCCTAACTAAAGTACTCGAAATAATCTAAGACCTAGATTGGATACTGTCCCCCCCCCCAAGTTTAATTCAGAATCCCCCTCAGAACCCACGTGTCAATTAAGGCCTAACATATAGGAGTTCGATACCCCCCTTCGATAATGCCCTAAACACTTCCATTTCTTCATCTAATAGATTAAATATGGTGCATTTAAAGTGTAAAATTTTTACATATATTTTGGAAAAGATATAAATGTTGAATTGTATATTATTTGAAGGGAAAAATTCCCCCCCAAAAATCTCGATGGCGCAACCTGCGCCATAAAACCCCCCTGTGGGCACCCCTGTCAGGATTTATCAACAAAAAACTCAAGATAGCAACAGGTTAAACTTAGAAAATTAATCAACAAAAAAAATCACACAAGGAAAGGATTTCTGTTTGTTGCTTTTATTTTGGACACTAGTACAGTATTAAGTAGCAAATGCAATGAAAACTCTTTTCGTCGAGCTTTAATACTGTACTAGTTAGTACACCAGTTACTTTTCAATCATAGCACAAATACTTGTCACTTATTTGAAAGTTAGTCCCGATCCATGATTAAGCAGAAGTAACCAGTTCCACGTTACATTTAGTAAAATTAGTTAGTTGAAAAGTAATTAAAGATTTAATTAAAAAGAATTGTAATTTTATTGCAATTAACAACAATTACGCAAAAACGATGAATAAATGCAGTATTAACTAACACTTATTCACTGCATATGGGATAAACAACATATGTCTAAGTTATAACCAGAATCTAACAGAAAAAGTAAAAACATCTGTTCAAGGAATTTAGAACGAATTTTTTCCTACCCAAATACTTCCTACATTTCCGATCTTGTCTGCCCTAAGCCTGCACCCATCAGGGAATAAATGTCTATCTTTATTGAATTGGTAAGCTTCTAAGTCTTTTCTCCCCAGCTGACGGCTGTGTTAGTGATATAGCCTTTTTTGTCTCTTACACAGGATATACTGGTTAATTCGTCGTTAGCGGAGCAGGTGTTAACATCTCGTTTGGAGATTGTGCGTTTTTTCTTCTAACTTCAAGCCATGCCGCTAATCATGGCGGCCAGATGAATGTCACCACATATTTCCAGCAGGTATGCTTTTTTTCAATATTTTTTTTTCATTTTATGGTCCTTTTCGTTTGAGAAAAAGTTCGTTTTACGGAATGGGTATATTTTTAAATGTTTTGTTTTTTCACTCTGCGTTGCATCTTTCTTTGATTTAGGAGAGATGCCACCAGAGGGGCAAGGGTGGGCTCTAGCTCACCGGGAAATAGCATTATGACACCCTATGGTGCTCACCCTAATAGCATACACGAAAATTATCAGAATAATTTGTAGTACATGATTGCACACTCGTACACAGAGAATTAAGGACACAGAGAGAAAAAACAATGGGGCAGTTCATATTTGTGATAATATTAAATAGAAGAACGGGACAGGTGTAATCATGACGGTTTTACATTTTTGTTTCGGCAAGATTTGTTGCCCTGCCTTCTAGTTTTGTTATTTGTGACCTTCTCCCCCTGTTTTGGTTTGCTTTGTCTTGATATTTTCCCTTTTCGCACTACGGTTGTGCTAATAGGGCATCGGCATGGTATTGCATTGTATGAGTTATATTATACTAGATTTAGGCTAAGTAGCTAGACCGGATCATTTCTATTCTATGAATTTATTCTGCCCTTGACCTACTCAATTTATTTGTTGTATATTGAACCTGGTATTGTGACGGTCACCCATTCGAATACTGCCCAGCGAAGATGCTGCTTGACTTGTGTTCCAGTATGTATTGTCTTGCGCGACTTGCTGCTTTGTGTATTTGTTATTTTTAAGTTAATCTAGTCTCGGAATTTTATAAATCCACCTTCTGGGATTCGAACGTAGAAATATCTAGCTTCAGCTCCACGGAAAATGTCACTTCCATTGTCGATTTGAAGAGTCACAGGGGTTGTTGGTAAAAAGTTTAAAATTTTCTAATGCAACCTGATCTAATGCACAAAACGAAATCGATCATGTCTCACATGGATATTCACATTAACAGACAGATAACAATTCTTGTGTTGTCACAAGAATCAAGCAGTCCCGGGTTCGATTCCAGGTAGGGGAGCATTACAGCGATCCCACTTTAATTTCTAGATTGTGTTTGTGATTGTCCCAAATCTTTAATTGTTACTGCTTTACAGGTACACACACAGATATTGTATATAATTTAAATGTGTTGTATTTCGCGAAAATATTATCCACTGTTACCAATTTAATGTCAAGTAAATCACACTGCATGAACTAATTACGAAAAGAAGTGACTGTAATAAATAACTGTGTTAAATAACATGAAGTTTTGAAATCTTATTCAAGTTTTTCATTAAAGTATATTAAAATGTAGACTGCTGTGTGAAGATTACTAGGATTATCCTTGAAATTATGTAAAAGCCTTAGCGTTAAAAATCCAGTCGCGATTAGCCTATCTGAGTATAAAGTGAACTTTACGAAACCGTATTGACAAATTGAAAGGCAGATTTGGGAACAGAAAAACTTTCTTTCTAATTCTCTTCGAAATTCAATAATTTGATTATTAAGGTAGGATGCATAGTAATAGATCCAATAAAGAAAACGTATTGGATAATACAGTTAACGGTACGTTAAAAATTAAAGCCGTTTGTGACTTTCCTTTGGTGCTCCATTTCATCCAAGTTAAATTGCGAATTTACACAAGGAAACTCACATTCATATGTGTTAGTAAGGAGGAAAAAACAACTTTATATTGTCGTGTAACAGCTGGTGTACGGGGTCATCCTGTTTCATTGCGTGATCAAAACAAGTTAATGAATTTTTCAAAATTCAAATTTAATTGGGACACTGTGGGATCTTTATACGTCATAGCGACAATTTAAGTCACTTCATGAATTGAAAGGACTATACTTCCTGTGGTTCTTTTCGTGGGAATTAGAGACTAAGTCAACTTTAAGGGTGGGAAGGTTTCTTTGGAGGGTTGAAGGGGCAAAAAGGGGAGAATTTGCCCCTTATAAGTTGCAAAAGTGGGAAAATAGTAGCCTATGAAACATTATTTGGAATAGCTTTTTGGTTTCCTTCGAAATGAACTCCCCTCCCCTGAAAGGAATCAATGCCGAAGAGATAGTCAACACTATTGAGAAAATGAACCCCTATTTTCCTCCCATCTTTGTAAAATGTTGGAAACTATTACGACTGGTGAAAGTTCTGAGATTTAACCATTGAAACTGTACTTTTTTTATGGGGATTGTTGAACGATATGAATAAATCAACGTTAGTAGATTTTTTCTTTTTCTCTTTAGGTTATTTTACGTTGCTTTTCTACCTGGAGTTAATTGCAACGATGAGAATGAACATTGATTTTTTTAAGGGAGGGGAAAGCAAGAGATGTTTTCTAGTGGGAGAGGGCAAAACGAGGAATATTTCCTCACATAATAGTGTCCTCCCCTCATAAAACACTGCTTCAGTTTGAAGATAATTTCTCGTAAAGCTCTTCCAGTTAATTACTGTGACTGAAAAGAAATTATAGGCCTATGTGTGAAATATATATATATATATATATTTTTATTAACTTTCATTTACAAAGGGGGCGTGGCCCCTCTTGGACGTTCATGCTGGCGAAGTGAACCCCTGGTTCGAAACTGGTACTTCTGACTTCGTAGCGCCCTGCAGTAACCACTGCGCCATGGAGGCTGGCTTGATTAAGATTACTGTAATATACCGTGCGTCCATTTCGATCTGCAGCCGAGAGATCGGGAGAAGCGTGGCGGGCGGCGCTGGCGGAGATGCCGACATTTGCGGCCTGTAATGCTCGCTTATTTTTACGGACATATCCAGACATTTATATAAATATTGCAAAACGAGCACTAACCTGGGTTATAATTCATCATCTGTAATTCATCCAAGTTCTGCAATTATATACACAAAAAAATACGCTTTAGAAGTGACGATAAGAGTCACAGATAATAAAACATTTTAATCATAGTTTTGACCAGCAACGTCCTGCTTAAGTTTATATCCTTGAAAGAGTTTTGTGTCGATGGGGATCGTTTGGAGGTTTCGAATGTGCAACACTGTATCAAGATTACGCTGCCGACGAAACCATAAAAAGTCAATGGTTTTCGTGAGCTTCCTCGATGAACTCGATGAAATTGGGGCAGCGTTAGAAAGTTATCCAAACAAACCTCTACGCCGTGTTTCACAGGAGATGGGAGTGTCAAAATCATCAGCACATACAGCCACTAAGCTACTAAAATTAAAACCATACTCTTATAACACAGGTTAGTGCTCGTTTTGCAATATTTATATAAATGTCTGCATATGTCCATAAAAATAAGCGGGCATTTCAGGCCGCAAATGTCGGCATCTCCGCCAGCGCCGCCCGCCACGCTTCTCCCGATCTCTCGGCTGCAGATCGAAATGGACGCACGGTATTTCATCAAAGCAATCTGATAAAGATTAGTGAATGTTAGGCACCAAATTGGTCAATCAAAGATTGCAATATTTCGAGAAATTTTTCAGACTTTCTGAACATGATTTGAATTACCCACTCGACTACTACACCAAAGCCAACATCCATCAATTCCTATATCAATGTGTTAAAATAAGATGATGTGAATAAAATAATTTAAAAGATACTTGCGCTTTAGCCTAATTCGCTAGGTTGGCAAAAATAAAGGGCTATGATATGACGTATGCGAGCATTATTTTCAAATGATTCGCACGAAAATGTTCATCTTATTAAAAAACCACAAATTAAGTTTCATGCAGAACAATTTCAGTATTTCACCCGGTTCTCAACGTCATAATTAACATTAAAAAGGCCCTGACGTGCAGTGCAAAATAACAAAACCACAATAAACTTTGTTCTTTGCCTGTGTGCGAAGTCGTATAGTGATACTCTACACTGTATGGAACATAGAAGTGCAAAAATAAAATTCAACAAGGAAAATTATACTGCTCGGAATATCCAATTAGCACCATGGTTCTCTGGATCATAATTGCAGCGACATCTAATTAATAATAACTTTAAGAAAGCAGGGAAATGTTTTGGTCTCCCATCTTGACGCAGAGGTGCGTGCCTTTTCCATGTATTGTCGCGGATGTAGACTTTTAATGGTCTGGTGTAAAGAAAAAACTGTGATGTCATTGGTCTGTTTATGCAATTTGGATCAAAGCGCCATCTTCGCAGAGGTGACAAGTTGACTTCAAATTCAGGGGTCAACGATGATGATGATGAGGGTTCAGGGTAGGGGAGTGAAGGGGGAGGGGTGAGTAGATTCCAACGGATGATGACCTCGCACAATGGATACAGCGGGATGCTGGATGGCTTCGTACAGATTTCATCTCCAGTCCGCAATACGACTTTTTTTTATTTACACCGCGCCAAAGCAAGCTTATTCTAATGACAACGTGTCATTGCTTCTTCAAGCGTCGAAATACATGGAAATAAAGCGTTACTTGTGATGCCGGTACAAGTAACAAATTATTTTGTACAGTAAGAGGTAATTATTGTTACTTTAACACCACACTCATGTTTTATTAGGAAATGTATAAAAAAAAATAGGCGAGACGTAAGTTACTAAAATAGACGTAATGAGTTAAGCTACCGTTATATTGTTCCGAAAGATAATATTTTATTGTTACTTTGCTACTAAGGTAACTCAAAGTAACGAAGAAACATCGGAATTACTCTTGTAATTTAGGTAAGGCGTTAGTAACGCAAATACCCCTCCCGAGTTATGAAAACTGGAGGAAAGAAATCTGCGTACACTGACAAAAATGACGTAGTCAAAATTGACTAAATTTATGTATTTACATAATATTTATTCACATTCGAATATTCGTTTTGGAACGCTCACTGTTTTGGAATTCTCGAAATTCGTTATATCGGATTCCTCGTTTTCTTCTAACTACAGCACCACATTTATATTTGAGAAACGTGTGATACAGATGATAGACATAAATTGTTCTACGGCGTAAAACTATCGGTTTTTCATTCATCCAATAGTGAGTGAGAGAGGGGGGATACTTTTTATGGAACAACGTTCCTTATTTCATAGGCTACCGAAACAGTTTATTGTTGATTTGGTTCATTTTTTAAATTTTACTTCGCTTTTGTACCACTTTTGGCTAATCGCGAAGATGAGAGTATATCACTTAGAAAAAACATATCACACAGATGATATGAGGAAATCAATGAAGCAACACTCACAAAGAACATCAAGCCGTGATTCGAACCCGGTATCTGTCGAATCAGTTTAACAACATCTGAAACCAAAAATATATCTTCAGCTGTTATTCGTCTTATTGTCAAACCTACAAAAATTGAACATACTGAGTAATGCAATTATGAAACGGGGCTCTTTCTATCTTGGTCTGTTTTCTTTTATTACTTGTCTACTGTTTTACTATTGTTTCTACCTGATTTAAAATACCTTCTGCTGTACTGGAAATTTAAAAAATAAATAAAGTACGTAATGGTTGCATTCTGGTTATCACTGTTGGACACTGGGCTGGGCTATATACGAAAACTTTGGTTTACGATAGGAAATAATTACATTTATCAATAAAAGTTTCTATCAATCCATCCTCTACTATTGTTATGAGTTTGTTTTGTCGTATAATAACTCTTAATAATTCTCACAATAATAGCTACCACTGTCAATTTTGGATGAAAGAAGAAAATAACTTGTTATTTTGTTTCTCTTTTCCACGAGATTTATGATTTTGATAATATTAACCATTCATAGTAAATATACAGAGTGTCTTCAGTTCGAGATACGAAAGAACCATGCAACCACATTATACATCACCGTAGAACAGCTCAAACAGTTTTTAATTGCTGAATCCAGCAATAGATGGCCATAATGTATCGGCAAATGCTGAGAAATGCAGAACGAGAAACTGAACATCGATTGGATATTATTTCTACTCAAAAAGAGGTAGTTTTAATTTGTTTTGAGATTTAATTACTATATTTTTTTCCTAAAAATTGATGGAAACGTGAAATAAAGTTTTTTGAGCTTCTCTATGATTAGATGATAATGTAGTTACATACGTTTTGTCGTTCTTTTGCTGTTGACTGAAATTACAGAGATCGGTTAGTTCATTGAACTCTCCAGCCTAACTATTTCCTATTTTTGTGTGAGTAGAAAAAGGATTATTATCCATTTGCCTTAACTCATCTCACCCAACAGGTCACTAGGTACCAGGGCTTGCCCCGAGTTGATACCTTCCTGGAGATGAGGCCTGCTCGAGAAAAGGTTTATTATCCTGTCGACTAAAATTAGTTTTTTTTCAGTCTTTGAACCTGGTTGATTTAGCTGCCATAATCGAATAGACGCGAGCAAAAACTTTAGACTGTGTCATAGAGGAAGATGATGCGGTACACACAAATTATCATAAGTTGGGGAATTAAATACAGAATATTGTGTATGATAATACCACAATTGTTACTGTATATTGATAGCCAAGCTATTTTTTTCCTAAAAATCATGTGATAGATATTTAGTGACAACTTAAAAAAAGTCACATGCTAAAATCTCATTCGGTTAACATAAAACACACATGAAGACATTTTTCACGCGGCATGTGTGAGGCTACATGTTACAACCACGCCTTTCTGTTACACAGAAAAACGTGTCCTTCCAGAACATATGACACTACTGAACGTTAATGGAACCCCGGCATTTACATTTGCATATACTTAAGGTAACATTAATTGCAAGGAACAGAATCGTTTCGCCAAAAGACTCGATCAAATATGGAACATTGTTACTTTTCCTTCCTGTTTGAAAAATGTGGTTGACATGTATAGAAAGGAGAAACGAGTAAAGGAAGGAAGAGACAGAAAATGGGTAATTTAGCGTGATTAGCACAATGTAAAGAAGAAATGCAGGTGACAGTGCCATCTGCCGCTTTGGAAGTAGTTTAGCTGAGGCTTCTTAGAAGACGAGAAAATATATGCAAACCATATAGACTTTTAATAAGCTTTCGTTATATTGAATGTGGTATGAAGACAAAAAATATATTTCTTATTCCTTGATTGTCACAAGAGTATCGCAAAAGGTTATACTCTGATCCAGAAATCATATTTACCTACATTTGCCGTCTTCCAGGTCCTGTTAATTTGCCACATGAGAACTTGGGATTTGAACGGCAATGAAATAGAAATTACCTGTTGATTGAGGTTTATTTTTACTACGTTTTTTCTGACACTTTTGGCTAATCGCGAAGATGAGGATAAATGATTGTATTGATGAAGGGACACCCTTGCCCAGGCCGGGATTAAAACCCGGGTCCTCTGAAAGAGAATTAAAGAACGAGACAGAGAGAGAGAGAGAGAGAGAGAGAGAGAGAGAGAGAGAGAGAAAAGGGAAGAGAACAAGAACTTAAGTGAGGAAGATAAAGAAAGGAAAATAAAGAAGACACACACACACACATACATACACGACTGTGCGCATACATACCTACACCATTTATATAGAAGCGAGAGATGGAGAGAAAGAAGTACAGAAGCGAGAGAGAGAGAGAGAGAAGGAGGCGGATATAAAGAAGCGAGAGGAAGGGAGAGAGAAAGAAAGAAAGAAAGAAAGATAAGCAGATAAAGAGAGGGAGAGAAGCAATAGAAAGCAGAAGATTGATAGAGAGAAAGAACAAAGAAGAAGCAGACAGAAAATGGGAATGAAAACACTGAAAAAGGAATGCTCAAGAAGTAAAGTAAACACTAACGAAGATATAATAAAGCGAGAAAAGAAATCGAAAGCTACTTGCAAAGAAGGTAAGAAATAGAAATGAGAGTTGCAAATAAAAAGGAAGAACGAGAGAGAAGTAGGTAATTTTTCTTTATTCAAAGGGGTTGTAAGGGGTGCCCCTTGTGAATGTCAACCTCCTTTCCACGTAGTACACCCTGACTGCATTCTAAAGATTGCGAGGCTCTGGCGTTTGGACTAACGACCAGTACAATTCTCCGTGGAGCTCGTGTTGGATGCTGTGCTTGTATGTTTGTAATTGTCTCTTCCTCCATCGCACCTTCACGATTAGCCAAAAGTGGCAGAAAAGAGAAGTAAAATAAATCAAATTAATCTATCAATCTGTATTCCAAGGGTTGGGGGGGGGGCTCCATTTTTGGGGCGCTCATGATTTGATTTGATTTGCTTCATTATACTTCGCTTTTTGTGCCACGTTTGGCAAATTTGCGAAGATGGGGATGAGTGATGATATCATGAAAATTGCTGAATGGACCCTCACAAACATCCATGCCCAGGCCGGGATTCGAACCCGGGACACCTGGAGCGTATCGCGATGTGATAACCACCCGCCACGAGGGCCGGCAACTTATGAAATTAAAACTGTACTTGAAGGAAGATGAGAGGTTACAAAAGAGAAGAAACAGGCTCGGAATTGAGTGTGACTAACAAATCGATGAAGATGTGAATTACGAAAGCTTCAGAAAAATAAAAACCATGACGGAAGATAGGAAGGAAGAAATGCAACGAAGTAAACAACAAAATCAAAGTACAAACAAGTTCCACAGCTCTATTCTGTAAATACGTACGAAGGTATGAGAGACAAAAGAAGACAGAAGAGAAGAAGAAAATATGAAGTGAGCAAGGAAATAATAGGGAAGGGCGAATGGAGCAAACCTACCTCAGGGTTGAACTATTAAGAAGAAGAAAGCCATTGGATATCTTAGCAAGAGTTTAGAAAGAAACAGTAAAGGCAATATGAAAAAATGAACGAGTTTCATTTGTTTACATAACCGTAAATAAAGTAAGTGCAATAGTAACGCAAAAGATCAAAGCTAAATTACTCCAACACAATTACCAGTTGTTCTTATGTTTGAAAATGAAATGATAAGACCCGCGATTTTCTCACATACATTAACATTTAATAAGCCATGTTGGTGCTATAGGTTTATGTAGATTATGAGATTTCGGTCACCGCAACAATTAATCGCATCCTTCCACGGTTTGATAAATGCACAACAAGAACTGCATTCAGCAATTAGAGAAAGACAAAAGAAGAACGACAAAATGGCTTCCACAGCGCGCCAAGCATACAGTAGACAACGCTGCAAAAAGTTGAAAAGTGGTTGAACGTTGTTGTCACATTATAATCTCTTTTAATATTCAAATATCAGCCACTAAGTGGCCGATGCGTTAAGTGGCCGATGTTTCCCCTGAAGACCCAGCCTGGGAGTGGGTATTATTATTTGTGTGTGGCCCTTCATCAATTTTCTCATGGTCGAAATTAGCCAAAAGTGGCAGAAAAGCGACGCTAATTAACAAATGCAAAACATACTACACTAAGTATAATTTCTAGATGCCTTGTAAGGAGAGCTACTAGGCAAGTCGAGGATCAACAGCACAAAAATAAGACGCTGTAGAGGCAGAAGTGATAAAGACCATCGACTATTTAAATTTCTTAATATTGTGATACAGTAAAACCTCGTTAATCCGGACTAATGGGGGGGGTAAGTTGACCGGTTTAACGAAAGTCCGGATTTACTGAAACTAAAGAACAGTAGAAAGTGCATTAAAACTCCATTTATAGCAACAAAACACGTTTATTATGGTGTATTTATAAAGGGTATAGCCCTAAATACACTATACAGTACAGTACAAAGTCTGCGGGAAACAGAATATCATCAGTTGTTGACTGCCTTTTCTTTGGGAAGTTCTCTTGTTTTACTGCAATAGCAAAATAAAGCAACTTTTAAGTGTACTGTGTTATCTTCGAAATTTAATGAATAATTTTTAATCAGATGTGTCTATATTTTAAAGTTTACAAGTGATATTAATACAGAGCATGGAATTAGTGGAAGTGAAGTATCATGGTAACAAAACTGTTAATAATAATAATAATAATAATAATAATAATAATAAAAGAATAATAATTGTGTCATCAGGACCAAAAATATAGGATACCTTAGGGGGCCAAATTTTATAACCCCCCCCCCCCTCGTGTAAAATACACACCATCTAGGAAGTTTGAACCCCCCAATCCATCTTTTTGCATGCGATCGTCTTCATTCCTAATAAAAATTTTGAAATTTAAGTCTTAATTTTTTTCAGGAAAAGTTTTTTTATTATTATTTTATAGTGCATGTGGTGTCAAGACTAGTTATCCGTGTCTTCTTTATAAATACTTCATTCCAAATGTCATTACTTCTTTTTTAGCAACTGGTACTCTATTATGTACTGTACAGCTCTTCAAATTCGAAATGTTTTTTTAAAAATGGCCTTTTGCCGAGCGGGTGAGACCATTCCCGTTCATAAGTTTTCCAGATGCATGGAATACCTGGATGGAGATAGTGTAGTGGAGGAGAGGTGACGTTGGGGGGGCGGGGGGTGAGAATGTGTGAGTGTACATCCGGTGTACATAGTTAAGTCCAGACACGCAAGCCCCAGCCGTGTACAGCGTTGCTCGTGTTCCCAAATGCCCCCTTTCCTACGTATCTGCATTACGGAAGCGCTCTCCCCGGTTAAAAATTACAGAGTTCAGAAACGGAAGCTGGTTTATCAGGCACAAACCTTCCTCGCCCCCCTCGGCATTAACCCCCTCCTTCTACCCCATCTACGGTTTCTCATGGGGCTTGGATGAAAATATATATTTTTACCTTATCTTGATGAAACGATATTTTCCCCCTTCCCTCTTTTGTATAAGCGGGTTGTAAAGAAGCATTCTCGGGGCAAAAATTTCCCGGCATCCTCCACTCGGACGTTAAACTACGTATTCATCCGCTGAATGAAATATACTGGAGAGTTACTGTAATTTTCTTTATCGTCAATACCGGTTTCAATGTTTCAGTCTTGTAGAGTTCAACTTTCACTTGTAATTTTCTCCCTGTATTGCTGAATAATTCTTCAATTTTCCTCTTTTCGCATTCGAAGAGTATGGTTCTAGTTTTTTTTCTTTAAGTCTGGTTTAATTTGATAGCTTCTAGACTGTCAACTTTAAATATGCACAACATATTCTGTTAATAATACACAGCTTTCTGTTCTAACCTATCAATAACTGTTTGTTAGATTTCAATTATTGGATACGTTTTTATGTTTTCTTCTTTGTACCTCAGAAATTCTATTTCCACTTGAACATTTACAAAATTATTATTGTTTCCCATCATTTGATGTTAACTTCGTTTTTATTTTATCAGCTAACAAAACTCGTAATTCACTGTGCCATATTTCGGGGCAAACAGATCAGATCCGCGTTGAAAATACCAGGTAAGCATTGTGCGTATGATATTTTAAGTGATTCTTATGATTATCGTGATCATATGAGGAATGCATATTTTTACCTTTTCCGAAGCGCTACAGAAACCGGGAAATATGTGTAAAGTGGTGTAATGCAAATTTCCTCACTGTAAGAAGGTTTCTCTTTCCTTAACACGTGTGAATCTGCTTGCCCGATTTCTTCCCAGAGTACACTGCGTGATGACGTCAAGTTGAATATCATCCTTTACCACACTTGGATATACAGTATTTCTTGCTTTCTTCTACATACATGTATTTCAATAATTCTATGATAGTTATTTAGACCGTTAAAGAAATTAATTTTTTTCATTATTTGTTTCATGTCTAATCTTGGATATTTTCTACTTCTGTTTTTACCATTTCGATAATTCTGTTTTCCATTCAATAAATTTCCTACCTCCGTCTCGAGTCTATGCTTAAATTTCCCATTTTTTCCTGGATGTGTACTATCAATCAATGCTAAGGACCTATAATTTCTAAGGTTTCAGCTAGAAATCGTTTTGCTATTTTTGTTCAACAGTGTGATCTTTAATGTGGGAAGTTGTTGCTTATGAATTCATGAAGTGCCTTTCATGTCAGAGTTAGCCTCCACCCACTTTTACAACTCTGATTATGAGCTTCATAAACAGTAACGAAGGCGTAATATTTTAATTAATGACAAGGAGAGATGGTCAGACGCACGAACAACAAAGCAGTGACAACTCCCAAAATACGTAATTATACAGTTTTGAAAGTAACACTTTTAATTTCATCTTAGCTTAACGTATCTACGTTTTTAATATTATTTTGTTCTCTTATCTCAAGGCAGCCATGTTGGAATGTTGTGAATGTATGAAGGATATAGATATTTTCAGGATGTTAGAATTATATTCTTTAAATCCCAGGATATGCATTGTTGGTACGTTGAGTATCCTGGTGGTACTCAATCCAAATGTCCTTTAAAAAAGAGCGCCAAAGAGTGAAAAATAGATATCAATTCAAGATGGCGGACATCAAGATGGCCACTTTGTTTGTTACAACCTATCAAGTGTTCTCCCTTTCCGCCATTCAAAGAATATAATAGACAACTGCATTCTTGCATTTTATAATAGTTTAAATGACTTTGGTGGAAATCCCACAATATTACAAGTAGGAATTCCCCAAATCTGATCCATCTCCACGCACCCACTCCTACACACACGTGCGCGCGCACTCACATACGAGTACTTCCAATGTATTATTCTATCAGTCTAAATATTACAAATCTGATTTGTTATTTTTGTTCGTGAGTTTAATATGTTTTATAAATTCTAATACAAATTAGTACAATTTTACAAATATTGTTATGAAACATGGACTTCAACCCTGAGAAGATGAGTGAAAAAATTAATAAGACTGTATAATCTTTTCTGTGAATATTTTGTACCAAAACGCAATTTGCCCCTGCACAATGCAGTCTATTTATTTCACACCTAATACCCATTTTACTGTCAACTTAAAATATAAACAAGTTGCGTGCAAATTCTATTATATATCCAGAGTTTTACTATTAAAAAACAGGTGAATACTTTTTAATGTGGATCAAAAAAGCATTAAAAAAATGTATGCGGATAACATGTAATTTTTAATCCACATTTATGAAATTCGGATATTGGATATTTCTTTATGGATCTTCCAAATTAATTGAAAGGTTAGGTTACGTTAGTTTAGGTAATCGAGCTAAATGCATTTTTCTACTGTTACGGCTGCCGATCCTAATCCTGGCAAGGGAAGTGGGGAGCGGGGAAGCAACCAATCCAGCACGACAAGAAACGCAGCAGCCAGTAGAACGAGGTTCACGTAGTACTTCTTCCCGCCGCGTCGTGTCTCTCGGCGCCACTGCCGTTGTGTGGTTGGTCTGCGGCGTAATCCCAGCTCACCTCTTCCCTTGCCAGAACTAGGACCGGCCGCCTTAAGAGTAGAAAAGGCCTATAACAGATAAGGCTTTCATAACAGGGCGTCATTACACAAAGGAAAAATATCATAATTATACTTTGCTTATTTTTAACTGATACAATTAACTAGCCTATGTCTTCTGGGCTGGTGGACTGTTTATATTCTTGACTTTGTTAATTTTTGTTTCTCTTTTTGACAAGATGTCTCGTACAATTACTGATATTCTAAGTGGTTAAATCCTGTTAGATAATTCTGTTTTTTGCTACCTATATCATCAATTGACACACTTGCAAGTTCGTTGAAAATGGCCATGTCTGATCTGTTCGACTGATGCATTTAAGTGCGTCACACGGAACAGTAGCTTATTGATGCATGTCTATGTGTCAATTTTAAAATACCAACGTTTCGGAGGCTGAATCTGCCTCCGTCACTACCCTGAAGACGGAGGCAGATTCAGACTCCGAAACGTTGGTATTTTAAAATTAACACAGTGGTTAAAAGTCAAAAATTAAGAATGAATGAATCACCACTGATCAGCTACAAAGAAGAATGTCTATGTGTATTTTGATACAAAAAAAACCGCATCATTAGCAATTGATCCACTTGAATGTGTTACTGGAGTTAATAAATATTTATTCTTTGTGCCAATTGACACATTTTGGTAATCTGTGTGTCCCAACATAAGCGTTATGCAATTGCTGAAGGTGAAATTTTACCACTCTTTAATACACATTTATAACCAAGGATTGCCAAGATGAGGTTTGGGAGTTTCGTCATACCGCAAAACGCTTCGAAATAATTAAATACAAAAAATTATCTTTGTCTGAGAACTTTTCAAATCGCACTAATTTAAATTGTTAAACTTGTTTGACGGCAGATGGAGATGAGATACGTGTACTACAATAACTTGAATCGGCGATAAGTATAAAAATCGAGAAATCACTAAAAATAATACATTAGCGCTCTTTTTAATTTGTAAATGTAGTTGTTTCCTGATATACAGCGTGTCCACAAAAATATTCCGTGATTATAAAGGACCACAAAATTTCAATTATGTATATTATGAAATTTATATCAATACCATTCGAAAAAATAGCTCAAAGAATTTTAGAGGATGTGTGATTATTGGCGTTAACTACAACAATGGATGGCATAACAATAGAAGAATGAAAAAATGAAAAAAAGGGGAAACAAAAGGAAAAAATCTTTCGATTGTTAATGTGTTATTGTAAATGGAATTATTGTTAGAAGCAAATTGTGTAGAGCTAGCCTGCAGTTAAACATCCCTAAATCCTCCGTGTCCAAAATCCATCTCGATGTTCGGAATTTTCTAAATGAGAAACTTGAAGGAAGATGCATTGGGCGCTCCGGAAACAAAGATGCTGTGTTCTGCAAGTGGCCAACGAGGTCCCCAGACTTGTTGTCCATGACTTCTTCTTATGGTGTCACTCCTCCACTGCTTCAAGATCTGGAAGATCTGAAACGTCGTATCATTGCCGCTATCTTGACCGTCACTGTAGATACGTTGGAACGCGTGTGGCATGAGTGGGAATATCGCCTTGATGTTTGCACCGTGGGACGAGGAGCACACATTCAGTGCCACTGAGGTAGGTAGTTAGGTATTAAAATTTTTGAGTTTCTTCTTCTAATGGCACAAACGTTATATAAATATGAGTACCGAGAGCGATGCTATATGTGTTTATAATCACGGAATTTTTTGTGGACACGCTGTATAAATGCAATTATTGTTGTTCATAGATGAGGAGACAATCAAATAGTATAAAAATGCATTGCTTAGATTTTTCTATTTATTCTGCAGTTGAAAAAATCCTCATAGACATGATTAGTTCCTAGTTAGGAAAATCAAATACATCATTTGATACAATCGTGCGTGCAATGTTTGGCTTCTTCATTTGTCTTCGATCGGAAAATCAGATTGTTGGATTTGATACGTCTTAGTGTACAAGCTCATTACTTTCGAAACATCAACATCTGCTGACTAACAGCAGCGTAGAGAGTAAGCAAGAGAGTTAGCGATAAGTGCTGGGCACCTATCGCTAAAAATCGACGTCATCGACTCAGTTCTAGATTTGAAGCTTCTGGATTTATGACTCGCTTCCAAGCTGCAAATTCACAACCAGAGATGTTACGAAAATAATCTCCCTCTACATACTTAGCTGTATACAAAAAATTATGAATAATGTGTATTAATGTACTAACTTGTCTAGAGAAGATTGTCTTGGTCCTTGAGTACTTTGAAATCAGCCGCCATATATTTCATCGTCTCCTGACAGTGTATATCCGTGCATAATGAAATTAATTTTTACACCTAACTGTTACAGGCCAGCCGTAAACAAACATAAGTACAATTTGCCTGCAATGCAACTATAAATCACATCCATGTAATTTATCATTATAATTTTTCCCCCTCAATTTCCTTGCCCGGCTATGTTCTGTATCTTGTTATGCTAAAAACATTTTTCTTTTACGGAGGAAAATAAACCCGTTGACATATTTCTATCACTTCGTATTTTATGGTCCTTTTGCTTCGACACGCAATGGTCGCCTTCCCCCCGCCTCCTTTCCCGCCCACCACGTCTTTCGGCATGCCATCTGGATTTGTGACTGACTAACACAGAGTGCGTGTGCATTTCCCAGGCATTCACCTCAAGTGCGTTCTCGTGGTTCGACCTTGCCTTACATAGCCGCGACCAAGAATAGAATCGTGACAGAAACTTGGAGAAAGTGTAGGTTTCATTCTTGGCAAAAATTACGCTAGCTTACGCTACTATCATAGTTCTAGTAGATTCTCAATTATTTGGAATGTCCATAAATGTGTGATAAAACAATATCAAATACAAATATAGCGTAATATGTCTGAATTATTGAGAAAAGGCATCCGCCGGATCCCTCAGTCCTACACTTTTCCAGTGTCAGTGGCTACTGCATCCAGGAAATTTTTAATTGTCAACGAAGTTTGTTGGGCCCGGCCCTCCAGGGGGCGCGAAGCCGGGTGTCACCCATGATTAGCGCCGAAACTTTATTTCTAATCACATATGCGTCGCTATTTGCAGTGGCGTCGCGTGCGGTTCGGAAACGAGTGTTCACAATAATGTTTTTGTACTGAATGCAGATTTACTCCTCTCCCTTGTACCTTCATCTTCAATTCCAACAATTTTCTCTCAAATTCACGCTATATTTGAAGTAATACAAGAAGGACCTAGGTGAAATTGTCCCTCTCCCCCTTAAAATCAGCCAGGTTTAGTGAATTCTCGCTAAAGTTTGCAACTATGTAGCACAAACATTTTCGAGTCCCCCTAGACGAGCCTTGCACATGCTGCACTCTGGTGCCGAATAAGAAGTATTTCCTCTTGCATCAGTGTTTGCACAGCGAAGTGAACATCTTCGGAGTAGTGGCCAACAACCCCTTTGCTGTCAGCTCTATGCAACACGCACAGCAATTGTCTTCAACGCCCTCCGTGGAACAGCGTGAGAGTCAGTGTTACCAACTATCTAGAGAAGTTATCAGAAGAGAAAGAAGTCGTGTCAGAGTAAATTGTGTGTAGTATTTTTTGGAATAAATATACGCATGTGTGTGTATATATTTAATGTGTACGTAATTTAAGATATATACACGAGTGTTCATGTGCTCATGTGAACATTATCAGGTGACGCGACTGGCTATTTGTTTGTTTGAGTTTACTTTTAAGTCCACTTTTTGCACAGAAAGGTTATTTGGGATTGAACCTATATTTCAATTTTCTGAACCCAATTTCTAAGTTTTTCACTGCAAGTTCTAGGTTTTTTGATCTTGGGTCTTATACTTCAATTTATCGTAGGCAACACTTTTTCATGTATCAGCTTACGCACTCTACATTGATGGTGATTAAGGAGTAGTCCCCCCACCCACCCCCACACACACATTTTTGGCTCTCGCACTATGGCCTCTTAATGCTAAACCTTGCCTACCAAGAAAAAGTAACGGTCTTGACCCCCACTTTTGGCACCCAATCGTCGCTACTGTGTGTGTATATACCTATTAGATATATCTAAAATAACCACAATTATAATCAGAATAAGGAAAGAAAGTATAAAGTATCTGTCACATTTATTTCTTGCTACATTCTTCACCCAAATTTTGTGAAAAGTATTGGAGGGGATAGAGAACGGTCGAAAAATTATATCCTTGCATGGTATGTGACAGTGGCTAATTTATTCCTGTGTTTACCAGGTTGCATAATGTAGCCGTATTTTGGATGTGTACTGTACATCCATTAAAACGAAGGCATTTACACATTGTGTGTGTGTGTGTGTGTGTGTGTACGCGTATCTCTGCTTCCGAACGTCTACATATGCAGACGCTGACATAAAAATGATGTCGTTAGGACCTCGTAGGAATATTCGAGCCACAGGATGAAGGTAAGAGATAAGAGGAGCCAGTGGAAAGTTTTTGCATAATCTTTCCCGCTTCTGACGCAGAAGCGAAATGCATTTCCCGCAAGCTTGTTTGGAGATAATAAAAAAAGGGGGCAAAAGTTTTCCTCTGTAGTCCTCTTTCTGGTGCTTATCCCCCTTGAAGACGGATAAGCTTTTTCTTGCTTCTTTCTTTTTTTTACTTCCTGCTCATTTCCATTTTATTCGAGAGAGATTTTTCTCTGCTTTTTTTCTTTAGGAGAGACTGTGATACGGAGGAAATCCGCCAAATATGGACTTTGCGTGGGCGGCCAATGATATACGTAGCTGTAGTTTAGAAAGGGAACCTTGTTAATATGAACAGAGAGAGATAAATTTCCACTGCTGCAGGACTACAACTTCTAAACGGGAACAGATAAATTTGGTTTACAGGGTAAAAACGGTCAAATTGAAGTAAGATAATGAAATACGAGGTTCGGTTGAAAAGTTTCTGGCCTGACCCAGAAGGAAGCATTTTTGGTTCATGAAATTTTTGTATGTTAGAGAGTAGTCCTTATATGGATACCCTACGAGGTTACATGTTCTAATATTGAGCCGTTCCTTTTCAGCAGGTGGAATTGTGAGCCAGGATGGAGCCATCTGTGAGGGAGCAGCGCATCGCCGATCGTGCAGTGATTCGGTATCTCTTCCTGAAGGATTGAACGGCCAAACAGATTCATGAGGACATGCAAAACACCTTACAGGACAATGCCCCATCCTATGCAACAGTGAAGTGGTGGGTGAATGAATTGCAACGTGGACGACAGTCCCTCAGTGATGAACCTCGAACCGGGCACCCGCGGAGTGCTTCCACAGACGACAAGATCACAAAAGTGCATGACATGATCATGGCCGATCGCCGACTGACGCAACAAACTATTGCAACACGTCTAGGTATTTCGAAGAAGCGCGTGCATGTCATTATTCGTGATCATTTGGAAATGCGCAAAGTGGCTGCGCATTGGGTTCCACGAGACTTGACATTTGACCTAAAACGCACACGAGTGAAGCTCTCAGCTGCACATTTGCAACGCATGCGCCGTGAAGACTTTCTGAACAGGATTGTGACTCAGGATGAAACATGGTGTCATCATTTCGTATGTATGCTGTTAATGACTGGTTACACACCCAGGACGAAACTTTTTTCCAGTGGGTTAGAGAAACTGGAGCAACGCTGGAAAAAGTGCATTGGAGTAGAAGGGGACTATGTAGGAAGCACATAAAATTTCAGCTCGCTACCACATCTCCTTCCCCATCAGGCCAGAAACTTTCCAGCCAACCCTCGTACAATAATAACAATAATACAATAATAACATTTTCAGGGACCAGTGTGATATTATTGGTAAACAAAATTCTCTCAATATTGCTGACAAAAAGTGAAGCTCTTGATGTTAAGTTACAATTACATTCCTAATTATCAATTCTTTTCTATATGCAAATAATAATGATCAATTGTTGAACCATGAAAATATGTCTTAATTGATTTATTATGAATGAAACCTCTCAGTATTGAATTTAGAAGCACGACGCTGCTGTTATCTCTTAACTGCTGCATGCATTTTTTTGACACAGTGTCAATTCAAAAGGTTACACTTCTAAAACACTTTCCACAAACTATTCTAATTCAACACGGTGGACAAGAATTTTAGAGACATAGAGATAGAAAGAGTGCTAAATATTCGAAAGTAATATTTAAGTCGTACTTTAAAAATTAGAACAATTTGCTTATTTTAATACATTAGAAACGCTTTGAAAGTCCACGAAATATCCCAATGAAAAGGAATTGCACATTTTGACTTATCTTGCTACTTCTTGTAGTTGCCACGTATCTCGAACTACATTTCGGGAGGGGCTCCAACCAAATATCTCTCGTATAATAATAAAAATAAAAATAATAATAATAATAATAATAATAATAGATTATATAATTAATAAGCTGATAGGATTTATATCCTATTAATAATATTATTAAAATAGGTATAAATTAATTATTATTATTATTATTATTACATGAACAGCTAAAAAAGTTTATACAAGACTAGAGATATAAGAGCATGTATTCATTAGCTTATGTCTAGTTAGAATCACTAAAATTTGCATAAAATAGCTGTCCTATCAAAGGTATTAATGTAAAAAATAATAAATAATGAATGGATAATTTATAGAATACCAAAAATGCTGTTACGTCCAGCTGATGATAAGTAAAGTCCTAGATTATTGTTTCTATGCGTATTGTTATTATTAGTGGTATGCATACATTTTTGCAGGCACTGTCAACGCAAATATGTACAATCACAATATAATCCTTACTTTCATGTACGTTTTGCGGAAATAAAGCAGCTTCAGTAAATAAGTATTTCCTTGTATGTAAAATATATAGTATAATTTTGAACCTCATGGTCTTTCTGGAAGGTTGTGGACACCCTGAACCCTACTCAAAATACGTCCTTGGTTTGTAGGTACCTGTCTGTAGTTCATTCCTGCGATAAGCTCTAAATGTAAGGTTTGATTTGAGATTTGCGTATTTGAATGCTAACGGAAGGGTCTCTCAATCTGTCAATCCGTCCGTTGCCCAGGATTGGTGAGGTTTCCCACCAGTAATATACATGAAAAAGGAGGGAATTCCGAACAGAAATTCTATATTATATATATTCATTTTAATAAAAATAACATAATATCAACACAAGCAAACCAGCTTGAAATAGAAAATAGAATAAAAACACGACTATGGGCAAAAATGGTTATGTATTTTTTATACTTGGACTGTCAAAATTTATTGAATTTAAATCGACAGCCTTCTGTGAAATGGGGGTCTCACTCATCGCAAAAAATATGAACACCTTCATTTTCTGACGTCAGAGCGGAATGCCTTCGTTGTTAGGTTAGGTTCATTAGGTTTAATTCTCTTAGCATGAATAATACAAGCCACAGTGAGACCACGAAAAATTGCAGTGTATTTATGCTAAGAGAATTAAACCTAACAATTCTTCTTCTTCTTCTTCTTACTCACCCTATCAACTGTGAGTCGATTTTGGTCAACTTGTTTTAATTTTTTGTCAAAATATATTTAGTTCACTATTCACTTGTTATCCACAGGAAAGAAAGGATGAGGGAAAAATATAGTTTGTCTCGTTCTCTGTCGAAATTTGGACATTGTAAAAAGAGATGTGTGGTATCTTGATTAATCTCCCCACATGTGCAGGCTTGTTTAGATGTTATGTGTAAACGTGCTTGGTCATCATTAGTGCGAACATGTCCCGAACGTAGACGCATAATAAAAGTTATAACTGATATTGGAAAATTATATGAATAGAATGTTCTGCAAGCCATTTGTATGTTTTATCCGTGGATTGAAATTACACTATACACCTTCTTCGTCTTCTTTACTTTTATGGCTCACACCGCGTTTGCAGTTTCTAGCCAAAGTTGCTGAGTTCAGGGTCTATTGTTAATATCTTTGTTCCAAACTGTTGTTGAATATCATTCAATTTATTCGAAACACTAATGTCTTCCTGTTCTTATGGTATAACAGTTTTGTGAGATTATTAATTTAAATTGTAGTGTGAATCATCGTGGTTATTTAAATAGTAAACCTATGTTTTCTAGCGAAACTATAAAGAATCCAAATAACTGCAGTGCGAAGTTCAGATATTAGTGTAGATAAGGATATCGGAAATGGTACCTTTGCATGTTGTAAGTTTTTATATAGAGATTCTCGGTATTGTTGTCTTAAGGGACATTAAAGAAATAAATGATTAAGTATTTGATTAGCTTCTCCGCATTGGCAGGAAGTTGATGGCACAATCTTTAAACGAGCCAAATATTGATTTACTAATACATGACCTGTTCGCATTCATAATATTAAAACAATTACTTCCCGAGGTAGATTCATGTTTCGGTACCAAGGTATATGATTTCTGACTTGAGCAGCCACTTATAGGATGTGGTATTTTGTAGCTCTATCTTGCACCACTCCTCCCACTGTTTTTGTAACTTATACATATTTTACTCTGGGTAAGAGTTATAAGGTAGTCGAAAAGGTGTACACTATACACCACTGTTTCAATTTATTTTGAAATGTGTTCAAAAGGTCCTTCTTTTATACATAACAAGCCTAACCTAACAACGAAGTCATTCCGCACTGACGTAGAAAACGATGGTGTTTATATTCCGTGCGATGAGTGAGAACCCTGTGAACTGTGACAGTGAGTCACAGAAGTAATCTTTAGCATAAGACACATGGAATTATTGTATATTTGCGTAAGAAATAGAATAACAATGTATTGTATGGAGCACATTTATACAGTTTATGAAGCTAATGATAGAATTTATTTTCGCAATATAGACAATCATAAAAAAATATCAGGAAACTGCTGCATTATGAAAAACCAACAGCGTAACATGAGTCTGATAGCAAAATTAGTAAATATTTAATGTTTAAATATTGACTCTGGAATTTTATAATTAATGGATATTGATTGAAAACCGTAAATAACAGAATCTATTTATTACGTATGTTTCAGGAATAATTTATAGGTGATATGGACTACGTTAATATACCAGTTAAAATATAGTAAATTTTTTTAAAAAAATATAAGAAACTCTCTTCTGTTTCTTATAATACTGTATTAGCCTATTGGCTCTGTGATTTACGTGTTTTTTATATTGATAAAAATGCATGAGAACTATGGTTTTTTTCTTAAAAAGTAAGAAAAACAAGATTCCACTCATTATTTTCGGACTATAGTAAAAACCAGTATGATATTTGTACTTTAATTGTTTAGTAATAAATAACAAATAAATATTTGTTATCATTTTTCGACATTGTTATGGATATTATTATTGTTCCTAAATTTGCTGATTTCATTTTATCCGTACATTTTATTGGTTGTTACGTCAATGATGCATTGTTTCAAGCCTAAATTCACCTAAATTCAATATATTTATGGTAATAAACCTAAGAATTTAATTTAAACACTTCTGGAATGATACATGCATAATGAAATTTCGTACACAATCAATCAAAAGAACATATATTTTAATATAAACGTCAAAAAATGTAGTAATTTCTTTTTAGTTCTGAAGCTTATCGTCACCAATATGTGTGTCCATTTCTGTAAACTTTATGGTCATTCTATACGTGGGAGTTCCTTTATTTACGTAGGTATTTCATACGTACGTTGCACACCTAGAGGTTCCACCTTCGACCAGACGCCTTTTACACTACATACGGCTTGAGGAACTGTGGTTAGCACATCGTACAAAGTAGTCTTGCTTTCCTAATTAACATTTCCGTGTCACGGAAGAGACGACGCTTATAAACGTCCGAATACGAGAGGTCGCCAGCTGTTCGACGTTGCAGGTCAGTTCAAAACCTGTAATTTTCTGCTTTTCCAAAAAGGTAGGAGCCAACTCTTGTACAAAGTATTGTATTTACTTAAAATAATATTCTTTCGCAAGGTTGCAGCGACGGTCAGTTTTGAGGACTGAAAATTTGTCCTCTTATTTTTTCATACTCATCCAAGTGCTAGTAGGTCTCATTTGGAATATTTAAAGTAACAGATTTCTTGTTATTGTACAAGCGTATCGTGCTATAAACTAGTTTCTCTTACTCCTGCCATAAAAGTTGATATTGGTGAGGTTTGTGAAATAACTTGCACGAAAAGTAGCGTTTGCGTGTGTATGCACTACTTATGACAATTAGGGCCTTGTCAAATCACCTCCTGCCGGCCCCTGTGGCGGAGTGATTAGCACATCTCGCTGGAACCCCAGGGGTCCAGGGTTCGAATCCTGGCCTGGGCATGGATATTTGTGAGTGTCCATTCATCAATTTCATCATATCATCACTCATCCCATCTTCGCAAAAAAAATAGCCAAAAGTGGCACAAAAAGCGAAGTAAAATAAAGCAAATCAAATTAAATCAAATCACCTACTGGGGGCCTCCACGGTGGCGTAGTAGCAACGTCGTCGCCTTGTTATCAAGGGGTCCCGGGTTCGATACCCGGTGGAGGCCCATAGTGGTTCGGATCCCAGTTTAAACTGTATAGGTCAAGTCCCGAATAGCTTATCTGTGCATAAAATGTACTTATAAAACCACTCAGCTCCAAACGTCTCCAGAAATTCTTGCCTGGACAAAGACTAAATGTGGCTGGACCTACAGTTTAAAATGTGATCCGAACATCCGAACTGTGTTCCCACTGGGAATCAAAAATATCTAATTGTATTCTATTTTTTATTCATAGTTATGAAGGGGGTTTATAGTGGATCCAGATATGCAAAATTGATGTCGCGTAACTGGAACTATTTTTGTAACTAGGTTACATTTATATTTACTTTATTATCCATAACATAATTCGCATAACGAGTTTCAAACATGATTTGCAAGCCGAACTACTTATTTTTTTTTTATCAATGATCATAGTATAATATGAAAATAGGCCTTAGAGGTAAGAAAATTCGAGCAAACCCATTCAATGGATCACGTGAAATATGAAGATAAACATTTTATTTATTTATTATCAACAAAAACTAATTGTAAGGTAAAAATTAATTTAGCTACTAGTTACAATTATTGTTACTTATTTAAAGAAGTGACTAGCTTAGGTTACCGTTACTCAAAAAGTCATCGTTACTTCTAACTGCATTACAAGTAACTCGCTGCCAGACAATCCTATTAAAATGTTGCCAAATTCATCGGTAAATTTATCGATGATTACTGCATCTTAATTTCATAATTCTACAACGTCATTACTGCCCGTATATATAAAGCTAACAATTAGCCACATTGAGTTTTAATAAATGTCTAAATAAAACATTTATTTTCTTCCCTACGCAAAACTCTACCAGATCCTAGTCACGTGTGTTGTGTAAAAATGATATTTCATTCTATTTATTTAAAAATGTTTTGCAGGTTTTAAAAAATCGATTTCCATCAGATCACTTATATATCGAAATAAAATATGTTATTCATATAAACTGCTATTTTGTGTGTTCCCTTCAGTCCTAGAAGAACGAAACCAAATCTAGACGAGAACTAATATCAAGATTCAATTAAGATTTAACCGAGAACGTGAAATCGCACTAACAAAGCTATCGATTTTACCCTTTAGCCAAAACCTCGCCCCCAAAATTTACAAATCCATACGTTACATATGTTTCATTCTGGCACTTAAAGATGGATAAATGCGATTAGAAGTGGCTAAATTTTTTCGCGTAGTCACTGTTGGGGGTTAAATACAATTCAAAGTCAACAAATGTTTCACTTTAACATTTAAAGATTGCTATATACGACTCAAGTGACAATATTTCACATAGGCACGTAAAGAGTTTACATGGGCACTTCGAGGTGGCTACATACGATTGTTACCAACTGACTTTCGGTCATTTGAACTTGCAAAAATGCTATAGATGTGATTAAAGCCTTTGAAATTGGAGCTGCATTAAATCAGGTACATGGTATTTCTGTATCTTTGAAAGAATGGGTTTCTTGATGGCTGGTTGGTATTGGAACTATTCTATAGTCTTCCACACCAAGCCAGTGGTCCCGGATTCGAATCCCGACCTTGGCATGGGTGTTCTTTGTATGTGTCCCTTCACCAATTTCATCACTCATTTCCATCTTCGCGATTAGACAAAAGTGGCAGAAAAGCGAAGTAAAATATCAAGTCAGTCATCTCCCAGACCAAAATATTTTATTTTCGCTTAGCACAAACGCTAAACTGCTTCTGCCCAATATCACCAGTTCTTCAGATAACACCCCAACGGTTACATGTAGGCTAGGAATATTGTAGAAAACTGTATAGAACTAATGATGTGTAGACCTGAGCACGAGTACTATTTAATAACAATTAAAGGTAACATTCTCTGGAGCTGTGATCCATACAGCGTCTGTGGAAGCCGTGCAGAAAAGATGGCCGCTTTAATATATTCAGTGCTTGCGCACATACGCTGGTTACTCCTATATATTGATCGCACGCTCCCCCTCCCTTTATTTCCCTTCAATTCGGAGTCAATGTTGGCAATGAAGGCACAACCCAGGATCATTTCTATTGTACAAATCAATAACAGTCCAAACCCCAAACTGTGAATAATAACTTCCGTCGTATTGACTGTAATTGCTCGCTCCTTGGAGACGAATGGGTTCACCTTCAATATTCTCAGCTGACGGACGCAGTGTAAATTTCTCAAAGAGAAGCGTGTGGGCGGAGCTTTAGGGATCGACATCATATGAGTATGGGAGGGGCGGTGAGGTATGGGTGGCAGATTGACAGTGTCAAAATCAGTGGCGCGCGAACACTCGGGGCTCCGCCTTCTTAGTGGGCAGCGAGATGTGACGTACTTCCGCTTTGCTTTTTTTTTTCTCTCCCTTATTACCATCCCTGTTTGATGAGAAAAACAAAAGGCTTGGAGATTTGGTAATTACAGAGAGGAATGGCTTTGTTGTTAAACATGGCTAGTAACGGTTGAGAGGCATTTTACCGAGACGATACTGCCAACAGTCTCGTACAAACGTCGATCTAGTTACTCTTGCCTCGGATTGGTATCAGAAAATTAATATAAATTTATGAAGTTGCCACGAGAACAAGCGTATTATATGAATGAATACAGAAACTTTTAGTTTCTTTTATTCGAATTTAGTATCCATATGATATGAACAATTTTGTCACTCGTATTCAAGTGTAGGTTAACAATATTTAGCCACTTTTAATAGCATTTCGCCACCTTCAAGTGTCCTTGATAAACAATGAGTTACTGTTAATCGGAATTAACCAGCATTTGGTCACTTTAAATCGAAATATCTATCTGAAAAATGTATGTAGGTCCTTTCATAGCACTTACCGCACCTTTCACTGTCTACGAGTATATGAATCGTTTGATCACTTCTGACTATATTTAACCCGCGAGAAACATTCTGTACATTCAGACAAATTCTGTCTTTTTCCAAAAGAACATCGCAGATATTGAATTACGTTATTTTCTTGTACTTGATGTTAATTTGTTGTGTTTTCTACTGTTTTGCTTCAAAATGTGAGCTTCTGCATTTGTTGCTTTAATTGTGATTTTTCCTGGAACGGTGACCTTTCTGAGCTTTCCGTTCTTTCAGATATCCAAGAGTGGATTTGAAGATGTTTTACTTTAGTTATCATAGTTTAACATTTTTAAAAAACTTAGGACAATATATGCATGTTTTTGTTTTGATACTGAAGGTAGACTGCAGTTCTATGTTTATAGATGGAAAAAACCCAACAAAATATAAAATGTAGTACAGTGTCTATTCTCCATCCACTGCAAAAACGAAGTTTCTGTAAACAAAACCGCGCGACTTCTGAGATAGTGTTGTATCATGTTACACTAACAAAAACCACTGAGGCCAGCAGCTGGTTGCATGTTTTGTATACTATTAATAATAGAGATAAATGGGGGAATTAAATGAACTAGGTTCTCTTTTGTTCGTTCATATGGTTAGTTTTGAATACTCTTTCATGTTTGTTTATTTAGTAACGTGCAACAAGAAATGTCGATCATTGCTTTTGCATATGGTGAACAGTTTACAGATATTTAAGCTCGGAGGTTCTATTGGCAAACTTCGTACCATTCATCATTCCAGCAGATGTTACATGAGCGTTGCAAGTGAAGTGAACTGTTACCATATTTTTTTTTACTGGTAGCATCCAGTCCATTATGCTATCTTTTTCCCAACCCGGGTATCCCCCGAGGCACCCATCTGTTGGTATCGTGAAGGGGTTTGACCAGTCTCTCTCTTGATGACTTAGTATATATATCAATGACACGAAAAAAGTATCTTTAATTGGTGGATTATCTGCAGAGTGTCATCAACAAAGGCAGCTGCTTCCGTAGCCATCATTATCCAATCATTTGCAACAAAATTGCCTCAAATAATCCTCACGGGGCAATTACCAAAGCCGTTATAAAAGAAGGATTTATGTTCTTGCTGAAGATGAGGCATAATGTCTTCGGGCTACAGTATAGTAGCTTGTGTAACTTGCAAACTGCATGTTTCGTGCACATTTTCATGCCAAATAGCATGTTAAAATATAACTTTATGTTTCTACTTTTGCAGGTTGAGAAGAATATGCAGAATTCACACGAAGGAAGATGAAAGAACATGGAGCTCGTGCAAAAAAAAGGAGGAGGGATCATTAATGTTTTAATTACAAGCAACAGTGTTATTTCGTGCAATTGATGCAATAAAATACTGCTGAATTGACATGTGGAAATCTTGACCACAAAACCGAAACGACGTCTTAAATGGTAAAAATGCATCGTTCGTGTGTTGAGCTTGGTGTAGTGGTAACAGAAAACCTACCCATGTAGGCACTAGCATACTCAGGGGGAACTGGGAGCTACAGTCCCTCTCGAAATTTTGAGAAAATTAAAATTTTCAAATGTAATAACGAGAACCAAAGTGAAAATGCAACCCTCCCTTAAAATAATCCTCCGATTACCATTTTTATCTTTGAAGAACTTTTGAAACGAAAGTTGAAAAAAAAGATAATTACGAAATATTTAATCTGTAACCCGCCCCCTCCTAGAACGTAACTTTATAATGCCCACCTTTTAAATTCCTACCTTCTCCGTACGCTAGTGCATGCACGAAAAAAAAAATTGTTAAGAGACGTCATTGCATGAACTCATTTATTCACTCAAATGCCGAAATAGTCTGCTGTACGAGTATACAATATGTGTTTCTCATATCCATAACTAATAAACAAATGCCATATTATTATCTTGTTTGTAAAATAAGGATGAATACACACAACTCCTAAGGCACACATATTACATTCAACGAAATATTTATAACATGTTATAATAAAAATATGTATTCTCAAATTTTCGTGGCAATCAAACGGATATCAAGATAAATGTTTTGCTCAACTATAGCCTGTTCGGCGGTTCTTCACCTGTGGCCCGCAGACTCCCAGGTGGTCTGCGAAGACTTGGAGGAAAATGGGGTCTCAGTTATTAAATGAACCGAATCCGATGATAAATATTTACTACACCTTGGTGAAGGTTAAAACATGATAATATTTTTATCATTTATTATTATTATTATTATTATTATTATTATATATTGCTCATAATACAAAACACCTAAATATAAAATCCACAATTTCAGATGATTCATAAGCAAAGAACAGATCGTCTCAATCTTTGACGTAAACATAAAACAGAGACAGAGAGAGAGAGAGAGAGAGAGACAGTCTAATACCATTAAGATATAAGCATCGTGATAAATTGTATTGTATATATAGTAATTGCAATAAAAGAAAACTGATTATCAACATAACATACATATTATTTGATGTGATTTAGTACTTCCTGTATTTAGCTAAACGAAAGGTTAAGAACCAGTGGATGTAAATTCTGTAGACTGTATTTTGTACACACATGCTAGTAGTGCAACGCAAAATAATTTTTAATCTTACAGCTCAATGTATCTTTTACTGTAAATAAGCATACACTAAGATACGTAGGTTGTTTGGAAATGGATATATGTGATTCTCTTGGTGGCATAGCGTCGATATCAGAGGGATGACGTCCTCCAATAATCCAGAAGAATTTGTTATTGTGTGCATTGTGTATGTAACATCTTGGTACAGTGGGATGCGTAAGTATTACTAGTTCATTGTCACCTGCTTCATTTTGTTTCTATTTTCTATTCTATTGTCTCAAAATATACTGTATGAGCATGGTGATAAACAATTTACCTACTAATATTTATGCATCCCACTCTACATTATGCAATATAGGCTATATATCTAAGTATTTCCAAAGTAACGACACGTATGGTCAGCACAATACACACATCAAAGGAAACTGACACCGAACTCTTCGAGCATCTGAGAATGGCTACAGCAGTCTCGTCGTTGCTTCATGAAAACATGACTGAATACATCAGGATCCCCATATGTTGTTCATATGACAAAGAAGTACGAACAGGTATCAAAGTAATGCACTATAGCCGGGAGCCCGCAGGATTTCTTCTCGAAGGGGGCAGGGTAAGATTTCACATCTTGGCCTTCAGTCATAGAAAACTATACCTTTTTATTATTAGTGTCATTATTGATATTATAATTATTATTACAAATCATAAAATTGAAACTGAATTGAAGTTTCTTTGGCGAAGTGTGTAGAATTCGAGATTTTCACCGCGTTGGAAATTTTCCTCATCTAGTCAGCAAATGGCTATTTTGTTTTTTACTCTAAAATTATAAAATTATCACTTCTCAATCCCGTTCCGACCAAAAATTTTCCATCCCGCATACCCCTTGTTACGGCAGTCAACATTATTGCATGGCACTTAATTGATGTAACTTACAGCCTGTAAAGCACTTAAAAAAATATTTTTAATAAAATATTCCTACAATTTCACCATTCGAATTATATGATTTTTTTCCATTTATCTTAGGAGGGCAAGTGCCCCCTCCCGCCCACCCTGCGAGCGTCCTTGACTATAACTCCACACTCCACAAAATACTGTGTGTAAATATTGCGATAAACATGGTGATGTACACTTTTATGAGTTGCAGTTAAATTCAGAATATCCTGCCGTTAAAATTTAACACTGGATGTTAATTTACAAAAACTGGAAGCAACAGGTTATATATATATATATATATATAGGGTGTCTCATAAGTAATAGCTCAAACTGACACAGGTGAAAGTACACGATAATAGAAGCAAAAAAACCTGAGTAAACATGGGTCGGCAAACGAGCCGTTTTCGAAATAATTGCGAATGTGTGGTTACAAGCCGCCACTAACCTCATTGTTTGTAAACGTCGTGCTAGTTGGTAAAATGCTAATAATGTGTGCGAATGTGTGGTTATAAGCCGTCATTGATTGCATTTTGTAAACACCGAGTGCTTTACTCCTTGCGCGTTCCGAGGTTTGCTCTTTCATTTGGTCCAGACCATTTCCGAGAGCTGGCGTTGTAATCAATCAGGATGGATACAATCAGTACATTATGTACATGCTTGTGACAAATTCCGAAATGAACCGGGGGTTTTCGAAAGCATTTTAACAACTAGGACGACGTTTACAAACAATGAAGTCAGTGGCGACTTGTAATCACACATTCGCGATTATCTCGAAAACGGCTCGTTTGCAGACCAATGTTTGCTGAGACTTTCTTGCTTCTATTATTGTGTACTTTCACCTGTGTCAGTTTGCGCTATTACTTTTGAGACACCCTGTATATAGTATATAGGTATACACACACACATACAAGAGCAGGAGCATTATTTTAGTTTCCTCTCTTTGTTTGAACGCAGCATGGCGTTGGTAATCGTTTGGAATATTAAATACACACATACATCATACAACATTGAGACAGCAACTTTCAAATTAGATATGATTGATATGATTGATTTGGTTAATTTTACTTCGCTTTTCTGCCATGAAGATGAGGATGAGTGATGATATGATGAAATTGATGAAGGGGCACTCACAAAGAACAGCCATGCTCAGGCCAGGATTTGAACCAGGGACTTCTGGCGTCGTAGTGCGCTGTGCTAAACCACTCCACCGCAGAGGGTGACAAATTTAATTTTGAATATTTCATCTTGCATAAAGATATATAATGATTAGACCTATAAATTGCAGTGGTCTGTGCACCATTAATATATTTTCAAAAACTGAATCATTAAAATTAAATTAATTTGGTTAATTGCGTAATAGTAGTTAATACTTTCAAAATGGACACGGTCATTTTTTTTATGATAGTTGAATGGCAGCGAAAATTGACGACCTTATAACGTCATTTCTTGTATTTTTGTTTGTTATTTATCGTCGCTTTTTTACATATTTTGTCAAATCGCGACGTTGAATATGAGTGATGATATGATGGCATTGATGAAGGACAACTCACAAAGAACATCCATGCTTACATTAGGATTTGAACCAGAGAACTTCGGTGTCAAGATTGGGAGTCGATTACTCGACCATCGAGCCAGCAGACTTTCATTTCTGCAGTCAACTTCTTCTTCTTATTATTTTTCTTCTTCTTATTTTTTGTGCTGCAGGAAGAGAGGATTTTGCTCGAGCGCCAAATAGTTCGTACGGGCGACGGTAGATAGCGTACCGAATTGAGAGCTTCTTTGCTCGAGCGAAGAATGTTCGAGCATTTAAAATGTAGTTTAGTTTATCTTACCAATTTCGATTGATTGATTTGCTTTATTTCACTTCGCGTTTTGTGCCATTTTTGGCTAATTTGCGAAGATGGGGATGAGTGATGATATGATTAAATTGATGAATGGACACTCACACACATCCATGCCCAGGCCGGGATTCGAACCCAGGACCCTTGGCGTCGTAGTGCGATGTGCGAACCACCCCGCGCCGGGGGGCTTACCAATTTTTAAAATGAAATAGATAATTATGGGCTGAAACTACGAGCATTCTTCGCTCGAGCAAAGAAGCTCTCAAATATTTACATATGTGGGTCTACGATTGTTACATTTATAAAATGTCTACTCGATTGCCGCTCGGAGATGGGAGACTGTAGCTAGGTCGAGCGAGCGAAAGTGGTATCATGCAGGACTCTAGTAACTACGGCATAGTGCTGTTACTATGCAACATCAATAGCAGGGCACTTGAATATATGAGCTATTAGACAACACAAGATAGTTGGTTATGTATGGCGACAGTTCCTTCATTTTCTGGCGCCCATAAAGTGTGGTAGATTATCACGGAGGCTTTTCATCAAGGCAATATCTTTGACAATGAACTTTCATTCCGAAATGACCAATTAACCATAAGGATTCGAAGTAAAAAAAATAATTATGTTTTGAAAAGTATACAGACTACAACAATGAGTTCCGTGACGTTATTGGTGACGTCAAGATGTTCGTAATTTTGTTGCTTACTAACAATTACGTAATTTTTTGTTGTTTCTGTGCTGGCATGTTTTATCGGTTAGGTATCAGAGAAAATGCAGCCAAAGCTTGGTGTGTGACTCGTTTATAAGAAGATAGATGTAAAAGTGCAGGTCATGCAGTAGGCGAATGCATGTTGGAAAGATAAGGCAATTTTCTTTGAAACTAGTCCGATTAGCGTATTTGTTTAAAGTATCTTTCGAAAGATTCTACTTGTCGCGTACTAAACATGAGGTCCATAATAGTGTACGATAAAACAGTGTGAAGGTTGCTTGACCTTTGGGTGGTAATTACTTCGGTTTTTCTCCAAGGACGTTGATAACGTTTTGGCAACAATTCGACACACTCACATTTTTTTATCACTTTTTAGCCACAATTTGAGTGACATACATGCAATGCAAATTAAGAAATCAAAGAAGCAATTAGAACGTCACAAATGTTAAAAGTTGTGACGTAACTCAGAACGAGTTATACCTCGTTTGTGGTAAATATGAATACTTTCCGTGTACCTGATTGGTTATTAAATGATTACGTTGTGTGCGTCATTGATGACATTGCTCTCGTACGTCACAAAATTTAAGGTAAAACGTTACAAACTTGCTTGCTTATAGTTAAATTACACTGACGAATTATCGCTCCAGTTTACTTTACATGCACAAAGAAACTGAGATTATCTAGTAGTTATGTAAAAGTTCTATCAAGATCTTTCCTAGAAACTAACTGAAAGTGAAACATTTCCTAGAAGTATGCAAAGCCTCAAAATTCCCTTATTACATTTATACCATAATAATGTTTCGAGTAGTATTACTGTTTTTCTTGGCTTTAGATTAGCCAAGTATCCACGTCAACCCTAATGAATTTTCTTCTTCCTTTCTCTCCATTGCTCTCCTATCCCTTGGGATAATCGCGACGATGAGGATGAATGATGAAATGAATGGTGGGACAAACACAATGATACATCCATGTCTTGCCCAGGTTTCGAATCAGGCTAAATGCTTCTCGGTGAGATTTGCTTGAAGTATCAAAATTCTTTGCAATGTCAACATTTTTGACTCAATATTTTTACAATATAAACACAAAATTAACACTGCATTATGATGAAATTTAGTAAATCATTTTATGAGTTTCATGTCGGCCGGCGACCGATTGCAAAAGCCATTTTAGACAACGTTTATGATGCTAAAAGACCACCGCATTCGCTTTTCAATAGGCAATGGTAAATACTCTCATCTAGAGATTGTTCATGTTTAGGCGTTTAATATTTGCATATTGCGACACTGTCGCTCCAATGTTTCAGATTCTAGTGATACATTAACTTTGTCTCCGTTACTTCATTGCGCATAATGAACTTAGTATCATCTTGGAGACATGCCGGGCGGGATTTGCGGAATCTGTTTCCATAGTAACTATCGTATTTAGTACAGAAAAATTAATGTCAGTGCTAACTGCGAAAAGCAATGTTCGTTAAATATAGGGACGGTGTCAACTCCAAAATCTTTAGTGCCACTGAAAAACACAATGACACGCTGATCAAAGGTAAAATTTCTATAGATGTATCCGCACGAATATGATTAGATGGAGTCACGAGGAGACTCTGGACTTTTTTACAGAGTGAAAATATTATAATTTCAACAGTTTTATTGACTAGATGACCTTGAAATATTGTTTTTGCGATTTGATGATAAACAACTAACATATTGAAATATGATTCAATGAATACCTGGATAATTTTATTCATCATTGAATTACACTATTTTTCAGCAGCTACCAATGATCTCATTGGAGAGAAAATCTTGAATGAATATTTTTTGCTTCCAAAAAGTCCAGTCGGCCGTTTTTTCTGCAGTATGTGCTGGCAAAATCACCAAAATTTGATGATAAATTGCACTATCTCGGCATTTATGGACTCACATGTAGGTTAATCTCACTTGTATGATAGCTTATGGCAAGTTTGTATTTCAAGGTAATACGTGAAGGTTACAGGACACTAAAGAACTGGCGTTTCGTGAAAATTTGTGAGGACTTCACATGAAAATTCCCAAACGCAAAAAGTGTTCGATGGGGCCACCTGTATGTTTCCACCTTGTTGCTGATCCTCCAGTTTTGGCTAATTTCACTAGATCTCAAACAAACTCATCATGATTCATGCAATTCTAAGTGAGCTTAAGATGGGAAAGCATATTGTATACAAGAAGAGAAGAAGGGGTAGGAAGACATTTATCGTCGTCTAAAAACAATCCAGGTTTTATCCTGATGGATGTCTAACCTCGACATTGGGAACAACTGAGCTGCAGATCGACTGGGCTTATAAACTAAGGCCAAATGACGTTTTTTGATACGAAATACTGATAACCGAGACAGTTATTTATAAATAATTTATAGGCAAAAGTAATACCATTAATTCCACGCGATGTCCCGAACGAAAAATATGTAAATGCTCGAACGCCAACTTCACAGACATTGCATAATACTTTCCGTTTCTGCGCATGCGCCTCCATCTTTCATATGTGGATGTGTGTGTGTAAGATGGATGGAAGACGAAGCTATTACTTAATTAAACAAACCGGTTGCTTAATACTTATGATAATTGCAGACGACCCCCATCCGAATTGCAGAAGAGAAAAACAAAACCCAGAATTGTCCGCTCTGCGTTTATTAAAAAACATTGTTGCGGGACAGCCCATGTATGCGGCATTGTTCTTCGAGCAGCCAACAGTTGGAATGTCACAGACGGATTCACCTTGGCCAGACCAGTCACGCAAGGGTGTTTGGCTTCAGCACTGTGACCCCCTTCCACCATTTTCCCGCCCCACCTTTTGTTCACCTACTTTAGCTGTGTTGTTTTTTACATTGTTGTGCAAAACCCAGTCACGTCCTCCCGGCTTGTTGTGCATTAAAGATAATGCATTTTAATTGTTGCTAGAAGTTACGCTGTGCACTAGTTTGGGAATTCTAATATAAATTAACACTTGATAGTAAGATTAATAGTAGCTCCTCGATCATTTTATAAGAAATAAATTGCTCTCTAATATTAACTATGTGAGCATATCATTAAATTTTCGAATTTGAACGTGCTGAGTAATGATTTTTTTTTTTTTTTTTTTTTTTTATCTATCTATCTTCGCCCATGTTAGAGATGGTAGCGAAGCGAGACAAGTCTCGGTCTCGTTTAGAAATTTGAAATGAGACCATGATCGGAACTGCCTTCTAAAAATCGAGACGAAATCGAGACAAACTTGTGTAAAATCGAGACAAGACGCTTCGGTAAATTCAACTCAAACCAACATTACTAGGCTATGAGACATATTCAGAAATACCGAGCGGATATCTGCCCGATTGGTTTGGCTTGATTTGGTGTTTTAAGTCCACTTTGTGCACAGTAAGTCTAATCGGGACCTACAGTTTATAATGGGATCCGAACCACTATGTGCCTCCACCGGGTATCGAACCGGGACCCCTAGATTACAAGGCAACGGCGCTACCAGTGCGCCATCGGGGAGGCTCTGGATATCTGCCCGATTATGTGTAGATAGGCCATCTATTGCGTTTATGGTATTTTCAAAGTTAATCCATTAATGACAAACTGTAAAGCTGTGCTGTGTGGTTGCATACAATTGAAGGGAAAATAATTAGTGGGAAGGTAGACAACACGTATTTTCCCTCTATTCTCATCTTTCTCTTATATTTCATCTCTCTATTCCTGCCTCTCTTCCTGTGTGTTTCCTTCTCTGTCTTCGTATATATTTTCTACTTTCTCCCTCTTCTTTCTTTCTCTCTCTCTTTCCTCTCTCTTTTCCTTTTCTCTCTTTCTATCCTCCTTTGTCTCTTTCTCCTTTACGCTCTTCCTCCCTCCCCCCTCTCTCTTTAAAGAGAGAAAGAGAAAGACAGAGACGTGTAAAGGAGGAAGGAGGAAGGAGGAATATTATAGGAAGGAGAAAGGACACGAAGGTAAAGAAAGATTGAATGAGAAAACAAAAGGAAAAGTGAGAGGCCGAGAGAGAGCAAGAAGTTTATTTCAGAATGGCTCGAAAGACCTCGGTCAAATTACACCTTAAATAGTGCTTGAGTGTCATAAACAATACCAGGTCGCGAGGACAACATATTGTACGATTATAATCTGTTGAACTATATTTCCATCTGAAGCCTCAAATCAGTACCTAGTTTTCAACTACTCTACGTTACTGGCTTATATGTAAAAATAAAAATATATTTCATTACTTAGTAGCTGGTTTGTTGATAAACTTGGTTTGAAACAAAACCACCTTTGAAACCGTAAACAATATTTTATATGAATTAATACACCAAATGCTGTATTACTAAGTTTAAATACATTTTGAACCGTACACGTAGATGGTGTAAATAAATCTCAGTTTCAGTTTTAATATAGATTATGAATTTGTTCAATTAGGTTTGGGAAAATACTGGCTCTCATCGTAAAATATCATAACTCCGTTAGAAACTATTACTGTTATTAGGATGGAAGTTTTAAAACTGTACCATTGTCCGTGCATACACACATTTGTCGGTCACGCAAGTATCGAAGTTTAAACATTAATAAAGACACATATATTTCAACATACATTCAACATATGAATCTCAAACATAAGGATTCAAAGTGCGTGCTTTCAAGAATATTGCTCCAATTTATTAAAAAAAAAAACATGCTTTCATGCCTACCGAAAGAGACTGTTCCGAAATTAGTTCGCACGAGTAGTGTATTTGGTGATATAACCAGCTCGATAAAGGAAGAGCCCCCCTCAAGCAGAATTGTCTATACTTAAACCTAGCTCAACATGCCCATATGAGCTTTTTGCTCAAGTGTGGAACCCCCTCTAATCCAAGATTTTTGTAAAAAAGCCCTCATGGATTCCATGAGAAAGGAAGAGCCCCCTCAGATTGATGTGCTTATACTTACAAAAAGGCACTTCTGTGAGATTGTTGTCCATAAACTTGTTAAAAATATGCCCCTCTTGATATTTTTTTTGGCCACACTTAAAACTAGGCCACGACACACCCACCCACACCCACCCACACACACATATTTACTTCCGGTCCACTTCCGGTCCACTTCCGGTCCACTTCCGGTCCACTTCCGGTCCACTTCCGGTCCACTTCCGGTTTGCCTACTTTCGGTCCACTTCCGGTCCACTTGTGGCCTATTTCTGGTTTATTTATATTGCATCATGCTGTGCAACATCCAATAAATTATTAGATACGTGTTGTTTTCTGATTGGTTGCTTATGACGTAATGTGATTATGTGTTATATTCTGATTGGCCTATTGTTTCAGATGTGTTGTTTTCTGATTGGTTGCTTATGACGTAATTTGATGATGTGTTATATTCTGATTGGCTTATTGTTTCAATGCGGTCCGTGCTTAGGGTATATAAAGAGATTTTGCATTGCATATCAGCCAGTATTGTAAGAGCTGTTGAAGAGTAAGGTTGTATTGTTCTAGTGCTGCTTATATTTTTTAAATACAAAAATATTGCAGATTTGTATAAATTGAATTACAAATCATACTGCTGAACCCAACTGATCCAGCATAGAGATTTGATTTGAACCCCAAGAAATTTTATATAAATACCAAAGCCAAAAATATTAACACACACACACACACACACGCACACACACGCACACACATACAGCACAGTGCTGAACCCAACTGATCCAGTATAAAGTTTTGAATTGAATCCCAGGAAATTGTATATAATAAACAACAACAAAAATGCCGAATCAAAAATATTGTAATCAATGCAATAAGAATATATTTAGCTCTAATTGGGCCAGACACCAAAAAATTTGTAACCCCGGCAAATACAGAACTCCCACAAAAATATGCCCCAAATGCAATAGAAAATATAGCATGGAATATTTCACATATAAACATAAAGATACTTGCTCTGCACAGTCATCAACATTGCCCCCACAACCATCTACATCTGGTCTCAAAAGAAAGCATGAAGCACCTGTTAATGCCAGAGCAACAAAGCAGCCACGCTATGAACCTATCCATAGCAGTTTTAATGCTCAACTTAGGGATTATCGGTTTGTATCAGAGCCAAGATGTGGCATTGAGAATTTTTTGAACAGTATAAATTCTGATCTGCAGGCAATTCTTAATGCACAAAATGGCTCTTATAAGCTCTCTCTCAAATTGTATACTCAATATAAGAAGCCAAATGGCACAAAATTTACACAGCCCCACATAACAGAAACTGTACCGGTATATTCAAATGCAAATTCGGACAGAATAATAAGCAGGTTGATAGATCAATTGAATATTGAGCACTCTGAATTTGCGGCAAAAGAGTCTGGATGGAGCCTATGCGGCTTTCCGCACAAGTTATATGTTAATATTTCTGAATTCAGCCCATTACAAGGTTCCACATATTTGCCATTACCTGCCAATATTAAAAACAAAACAGCCGTGGTTAATATAGAAAATAATGATAATAAATGCTTTTTGTGGTGTATTTTAGCTGCTTTGTATCCAGTTTCAAGAAATTCTCAGAGAATAACTTATTACAAACAACATGAACATTTTTTTGACGATGCAATGGAGGGTTTAGAATATCCAATGTCTGTTCAGAATATTGATAAATTTGAAAAAAGAGCCCGGGATATGAATGGCAAACAATTATCTATTAATGTATATATTTGTTCCACTGGCCGTGGCAATTGCTTGATAGCACCTCTCAGAATTAGTACATTTGATGATAATTCTGCTATTCCGATTGATTTGCTCTTAATTGAAGGGGATGACAAATATCATTATACTCTGATACATAATCTTCTAGCTTTAGTGAGAACACAACTAGACAAATCTAATAGAATATTCAAGTTGTGCAGAAGATGTTTAACTGTATTTGATGGCAGGAAAATGGTGAATGGGGTTCGGGAAGAGAATACAGAAATTGCTAAGAACAAATTAATTGAGCATCTCAAATACTGTGGCAATCATAAACCTGTTCATATGGTGATGCCAATGCCAAGTGAGAATTGCAAATTCAAAAAGTTTGAAGCCTTGTTGGAACACCCAGCATATATTGTCTGTGATTTTGAATCAATCCTCAAATCTCTTGCATCCTGCAATCCAGATCCTGAAGAATCTTCTATTACACCATACCAGCTACATGAACCTTCCAGCTTTTGTTATGTGGTTGTACAGGATGGTGTTGTTACTAAAGAATATTCATACATGGGGCCAGATGCCATCAAAATATTTGCACATAAAATAGAAAATGAGTGCCGTGACATAGCATCTAATATTTTATTAAAATCAAAACCCATGTTGCCTTTAACAGAGGATCAGATTGAAGATTTCAACAATGCAGAAAAATGTCCGATATGTGATTCTGAATTTTCAGATACAAATATCAAGGTACATCACCATTCTCATACAGATGGTAAATTCTTAATGGCCCTGTGTAATAGCTGTAATATTAAAATCAAGAGACCAAAATTTGTCCCCATATTTTGCCATGGAGCATCCAATTATGATTTCCATCATCTGATCAGGTACGAGGGGTTTGAGAAGCAGAATTTAAATATTTTAGCTGAAAATGATGAGAAATATATTGCCATTAGCAAAACAATTAAAGTTAATAGTGTTCCTATTCACATAAGATTTCTTGATTCTTACAGATTTTTATCTGCTAGCCTGGATACACTGGCCACTCAATTATCTGATGATCAATTCAAAATCACACGTGCCTTGTTTCCAAATCAGGATCTGAAATTAATTAGGCGGAAGGGTGTATATCCATATGATTATGTTACAAATTTTTCTAAATTTGATGAGTGTTCCCTGCCTCCACAACATGAGTTTTACAGCATAATCAGAGGTTCTGGAATCACTGATGAGGATTATCACCATGCCCAATTGATGTGGAACAATTTAAAATGCCAGACATTTGGTGATTATCACATGGCTTATTTGAAACTTGATGTGACCCTCTTAGCTGATATAATGCAGACATTCAGAAAATCTTCCATGCAAAATTATGGACTGGACCCAGTGTATTTTTACAGTGCCCCGGGCCTAGCATGGTCTGCAATGTTTTTAAACACCAAAAAGCAATTGGATCTGATCCAGGATCAAGATATGTATCTGTTTATGGAGGAAAATATAAAAGGAGGTATGGTGCAATGTTCTCAGAGATATGCCAGAGCAAATAACAAATATATGCCTGATCATGATCCAGCACGGCCATCAAATTATATATTGTATGTAGATGCCAACAGCCTCTATGGTCATGCTATGATGGATAAATTGCCATATGCAGGGCTTGAATGGGTTGAAGATTTTAATATTGAAGATCTTCAGAACTATGATGACCGTGAACATGGCCTCTTCTTAGAGGTTGATCTGATATTTCCAAAAAAATTCCACAAAAAATTTTCTGATCTGCCCCCAATTCCTGAGGTTCAGTGCTCACCTGGCTCTAAACAAAAGAAGCTCATGATGACACTGGAGGCAAAACAGGGTTGTGTCATATATTACAAGAACCTCCAGTTCCTGATGAAACATGGTGTTCAAGTGACCAAACTTGGCAAAGTTTTGAGGTTCAGGCACTCAGAATGGTTGAAACCATACATTGATACAAACACGGAGCTTCGAACATCTGCAAAAAGCGAATTTGATAAGGGCTTGTTTAAATTGATGGTTAATTCTGTATATGGCAAAACAATTGAAAATGTCAGAAAACATACCGATGTTAAAATAATTACTGACCCCAGCCTGAGCAAAAAATTGGTTGCAAAGCCTAATTTCAATTACAGAAGAATTTATGATGAGCATATGGCACTTTTCAACATGAAAAAAACAAAGATTAAGTTTGATAAACCTATTTATGTAGGGGCTGCAATATTGGATTTGGCCAAATTACATATGTTAATATTGTATTATGATGTGTTGAAACCTTTTTATGGTGATAATGTAAAATTGATGTACATGGACACGGATAGTTTTATTCTTGATATTAAAACAGAAGATGTTTATCAAGATATGTCACAGCCTGAATTGTTTAAATATTTTGATACCAGTGAATTGCCAGACCATCTGAATATTCAACCCCACAACAAAAAAGTGCCCGGCAAGTTAAAAGATGAGACACTTGGTGATGTTATTGTGGAATTTGCTGGGTTAAGTGCCAAGATGTACAGTTTTAAAACATGTAATGCTGTTGTCAAAAAAGCCAAGGGCATTGGCAGAGTAACTGTGGAAAAAGAGCTCCAATTTGAAGATTATAAAAATTGCCTCAAATCCCAGAGTTTAATCAGAACATCAGAATCCAGAATTCAGAGTGTGGATCACTTATTGACTTCAAATGTTGTAAGAAAAGTGGCTCTGGACCCACATGATGATAAGAGATGCATTTTATCATGTGGCATACATACTCTACCATGGGGTCATTGTGATTTGAAAAATGGGAATAAATGCACAAGCACAGAGCATGATTTGAAATAAATAAACATGCCTATGAACTTATTTGGGTTCAAAAAACAGGCTATTATGGAGCTGCCAACACCACAAGCCTCTCCTGATAAGCTGTCTAAACTGAGTGGCTTCTTAATTATTCATCTGAACAGCATATTTACAGATATTGATGATGAAACAGGCAAAATATTGTACATATTTAACAATAATTTAAATCATTACCAATTACCTGTAGGTGGGCAATTGCAATTTATTACAACCCCTGAGGGTGATGTTAAAATTTCAGTAGGGAGAAATATTTATAGAATTAAGCACTCAAACATGGTTTCTGGCACTGTTTATACTGTTTCTGCTGGTGACTGCTTATATATTGAAGTCCCTGGATCTTATGATAAGCTTATACCTTTTTTTATAGAATTAAGAATCAGATACTCTATAATAAATAACTACTAAACAAAATGCCTAATGATATTTTTGGCCATACAAGGCATGAAGATCACAGTGATGAGATTCTTATGCTTGATGTCAGAGTCAAGAAATTAAGAAGTGATTTACAAGCTTTACAAACAACACTCAATGCCAGTCTTCAATTAGAAATTACAAATTTGCAATCACAATGCATGGACCCTCTTCTTAAAATTGATTCTGAACTCAAATTGCTGCTTCAGAAATATACTGACCTGGCTACATTGGATAATTTTCAAAGTTTAGAAGAGGCTGTAGCAGCTCTTCAAGCCAAATTTAAGACCCAGGCTAACAACTCTGAGCAATTGAAACAGCAATTAGAAGAGCAAATAAATAATGTCCAAACACAACTCCAAACAATTGTCAAAAGCATAAAATCACAAGAAGATTTTGATCTAGTGATTTCCACTCTAAAGGAACAGATTCAGTCACTCCAAATACCTAATCTGGATCCTCTGAACAATGCCATAGCTGAGGTTAAAGAAAAAATTGAGACACTTGAAAATTTTATGAACAATTTGCCATCTTCTGATGCTTTGAATGCAATAACTCGGAGTGTAGCAAATATTAAGCTGCAACTTGAAACATATGAAGATTTTGGAAAAATTCAAAGTTCCATAACCCATCTTGAAGGTACAATAGCAGCAGTGCAAAATGATTTGGCAAATGTACTAGAATCCAGATTGCCCGGTATTGTAGATACTCTTGTCAGTGTCCAGCAACAAATCACAAAGCTTGAAAACCTCAACACTGAATCTGAACTGTCTCATTTTCATCACTTGATCGATGATATCCAAACAAAACTTGAAATTTTACAACAATCCACACCCTCTCAGGCAGATATAGCCCTGCTCCAAAATGCTATGCAAAATGTGGCCGATGCTTCTGAATTACACAATGTAAAATTGGCACTTGAATTTTTGCAAAATACAGTATCAAATCTTCCTACATCACAGGAACTTAAAAATATTAAGAGGGCAGTGAATAGGATATTGAAATCAGAAGATATCAAGAATATCCAGGCAGAGATCAAACAACTTACTCAGACAGTGACCACTCTTCCAACCAATCAACATATTAATGAACTGCATGCCCTGTTTGAGGATATCAGAAGACAGGTCCATGATCTTACAGCTCAAAATTCAAAATTGGCAGTTGTTGAAAATTTGCAACAAATTGTAGCTAATATCAAGCAACAGCTAGGGACCATGGAATCCAATCAAGCAAATGCTCTGTCTGTTTTTGCCACCCAGCTTCAAGATATTGTGCAACAATACAAAAAACTTGCTGTTGACATAAGAATCAAGCCGGGGCACGATGAGATTGTTAGGACTATCAATGAGCACCTTGAATCTGTAACAAGCAGATTGCTTACAGCAGAAAAGGAAATAACAGGCATAATTGAAAATCCCAAACATTCAGTAATTCTTGAATTGTACAGCATCCCCAACAAAGAATATGATTCTCCATTTACACCAGGTGGCAAAATATATATGCTGTCCCCTGCACAATTTTATTACCAGTTTTTTGTTGGGGGCACATTGAGACCAATCAAGATCAAATATTGGCTTCAGCCACAGGCACACCACTACCCCACCTTATCAATAACAAATGCTGACAACAAAGTGAAAATCACCAGTGTAGAATTGGAGGATTTTACAGACCCCAATACATTAGAAACAGCCTATACTGAAGATGATGGCTCTTTGGAATTTAAAATACAGATAGGGGACAAATTATATTTAGAAAATCCTGCAGTCTCAGCTGCTGAACACCCTATAGTTGCAATATTCTTGTTTACATATTATGTCTAGAAAAATTATTGTTGATGAATTACACAGACAGGCCAGACATAATTTTAAGAGACTCCCAGTAGTCACAAAGGGCATAGATGATTTATGGCAGGGGGACTTGATTGAAATAGCAAGTGGACAGTTGAAAAACTTAGACAAAATCAACAAGGGGTACAAGTATCTACTCACTGTAATAGACACATTTTCAAAATTTGCCTGGGCTGTGCCACTCAAATCCAAGACTGGAAAATGTGTTACAGAAGCCATCAGGACAATCATCAATCAGAGTGGAAGATCCCCGCGCTATTTGCAAACAGATAATGGCAAAGAATTTTATAATTCAGTGTTTCAACAATTTATTAAAAGCCAGGCAATAAAACATTATTCGAGTTACAGTGACCTCAAGGCCTCAATTGTAGAGAGATTCAACAGAACCTTAAAAAATCTTATGTATAAACAATTCACACTTCAAGGTAATTATAAATGGATTAATATTCTTCCAGAACTTCTACATAAATATAACAACTCGGTCCATTCCACAATCAACATGAAACCCTCTGAAGTAACTTCATCTGATGAGCAAAAATTGATCAGCACTGTATATTATCCTAGATACCAGCCAACAACAAGAAAGGCCAAATACAAGATTGGTGATCAAGTAAGAATAAGCAAATATAAGCACTTATTCAAGAGAGGCTTTACAAGAAACTGGAGCACTGAATTATTTACAGTGGTTCAAGTTAAACCCGGGACCCTTAACACATATATAATAAAGGATCACCGAGGAGAAATTCTCAAAGGCAGGTTCTATGAACAAGAGCTCAGCAAAACTAAACAGCCTGACACATATCTCATAGAAAAAATCATCCGCAGAAAAGGCAACAAATTACTTGTCAAATGGCTGGGACTTCCAGAACACAGCTGGATCGATGCAAACAAAATAATAATATGAGCACCTGGGATGTTATAAAGAGGCTCCCAGAACCTGAACAGCAGAATAAGAGAAATGGCAACTTGCTGCCTGATAATATTAGGTGTCTTATTGTTGGGCCATCTGCTTGTGGTAAAACTACACTAATGGTTGATAATTTTTTATTGGCACCCAACTGGTTAGACTGGAAAAACAGGCACTTGTATATCTTCTCTAAGAGCTTGGAACAATTAAAATATCAGCAGCTGATGAAGCTATATGATGGACTGGATATAGCCACTTTTGAACCAGATGTTAAGCCACTTGATGAATGTCTCGATAATTCTGTTGTTGTGTTTGATGACATTATATTGGATAATCAAAACAAGGTTAGGAACTTTTTTACACAGGGCCGGCACAAAAACATTGATTGCTTCTACCTGGCACAGACTTTTTCAAAAATACCGAAGCAGCTGATCCGAGACAACAGCAATTTTATATGTGTATTTCATCAAGACCATACCAACCTCAAACACATACATGATGAATATGTAGGTGGGGACCTGAGCTACAATGATTTTTCCAAGATTTGCAGCAAGTGCTGGAGCCAGGACAGTTATGGGTTTGTCACAATTGATATGACAAGAACACCCAATAGTGGCAAATACAGAAATAAAATCAACAATTTTCTAGACATTGAAACATAAATAAATAACCATGAAAAGGCCAATTATTGATGATCTTAAGTTAAGAGATTATCTTGTAAAAAGATTTAAGGGATGGAAATCAGAGAACCGTGGAATTTATGAAAAACACAAACAAACAGAACAGCCTGTAATTGATGCTATTAATAATTTAGGTAAGAATATCAAAACTGTTACAGAGCAAAATCAAAATTTGATCACAGAGCTTGTACCTGTAGCTGCAAGGAACATATTAGATTATCCAATCACCCCACTTTCCAGTATTCATACACCTAGTCCTATTGCTCCTAGAAGAATTGAGGCTAGTCAGGATCCTATTGAATTGGGTCTTCTTGCTCAAAAATATTTAACCACACCTAAAGACAATAAAGATGAGGTTTTTGGCTTATATGCTGACACAGAGCTTGATGGCAGCATTATTCATAGAATTGGCAATTTCAGAGTAACATTTATGGGAGATGATATAATTGTATATTCAGAATCTCGTCTCGGAGAAAAAGGTGCTTTTGTTAAGTACACCGGAACACCTGGATTGTGGGAACTCATGACCAGGAAAAGGCCTGGCAGCTATACAGATCAAGATTATGAGGATTACAAAGAAATATTAATAAAATCAGATGCTCTATACCAGAACAATGATCCCACACAAAAAAGGGTTAAGTCGAGCAGTGGGGCAAAATACAACAATTTAATCAAGCCCATATGGTCACAAATCAAGACTGGCAGTGGAATCTAACAAAATACAACACCCTGCCCAAAGAATATGTGTGGGTTGATGATGTCAGGAAACTTATAGATAGGTTGTTGGTGATAGCTGGGGAGGAAAATGCTGGCAACCACAATTTTTACAATGAAAAGGTTGGAATTATGGACATGATAAGCACCAAATTGTCTAATTTTATAGTGAATGACACTAAGGGGATTGGATATCTTATAAAAATTATTAATACTCTACCACCTAAATTTTGGAATATTTCTGAGGGTCGGGGCCTTGTTAATGACATTATAAACAAGCTGCCATTTGAATTACATATTCCAGGTTATCAGTATTGTGGTCCAGGCACAAAATTGGACCATAGATTAAACAGAGGGGATCCTGGTGTTAATCCTTTAGATGCTGCTTGTAGAGACCATGATATTGCATACAACACACATTCTGATCTTGACAAGAGACATGTTGCAGACAAGAAATTAGAAGAGGCTGCATTTGGTAGATTTGTAAGCAAAGATGCATCTTTGAGTGAAAAAATAGCAGCATTGGGAACCACCATAGCTATGAGCACCAAACAAAAACTGGGGTGGGGGTTGTGAATATGTATATAATAAACCTACAATGAAGGCCAAGGGTGTTATGTATCAAGTACCTTATGCAGGTCTCAAATCTCTTAAAACTATTGACAGTCTTTTGACCAAAAAGCAGCGCAAGAAAAAAAATTCTTGTCTTGCAAAAGGACATGGTATGAAATTGTTACTTAGTACCCCCCAATTAAAAAAATTACAGCAATCAAGAAAAAAATCACATGTGGGGGGATTTATATTTACCATCCCTGCCATCTTAGCTGCTCTCGGGGCTGTTGGGAGCTTGGCTGGGGGTTCAGCCGCCATAGCAAAAACAGTAATAGATGCCAAGAAGAATAGGGCAGAATTAGATGAGCAGAAGCGCCATAACCTGGCAATGGAGAAACAGGGCAAAGGTGTTAAGAGATCCATGAATAAGTTTAAAAAAAACAAGAACCGCTTACAAACCAAGATATTGAAGCTTTAATCAAGCCACTGGGCATCAAACATTTTAGAGGTGTGTACATGTCTGATTCTTTACCAGAACAACCACTCAACAAAGAGTGTGGCATTGTTAATTTGGATGAGTACAAAAATCAGGGCACTCACTGGATCTGTTATCTTAAATATTTAAAAAATGAGGCATTTGTGTTTGATTCATTTGGAGGTGTTCCACCTGAAAATTTAATAAAATATCTAAAATCAGCTAATCTTTATTACAATAATGCCCGTGTTCAAAACTTCAAAGATGTTAATTGTGGACATTTGTGTTTATCTGTTCTTAGATATATGTCTCAAATAAACAAACCATCAATTGAAGATTTTCAAAAAGCCTTGTGGTATCTGAAACATCATGGGGGTATTCCATCTCACCAGCCAAAATTCAATATTGAAACTCAAATTGCATGATGACATAGTATATCCCAAAACAATAGCTCTCAGGGCATTTTATGGCATGTACCTGATCCCCAATATTACACACCACAACAACACAATTGCAGTAGGGGATGAAAAAATTGTCATCACTCCAGGGCAATATAATCTATCCACTCTAAATGCTCAATTACCCAGAGGTGTAGTGTTAAGTCAAAATTCTGTCACTCACAGAGTAGAAATTGTATCTGCCACAGAAACAGTAGATCTGGGTACCATAGGAGAGCTGTTAGGATTTGAGAACAACACAAAACTTGAACCAGGCATCAAACACACTGCTATGAATATACCTAAATTCTTAGCCATAGAGACTCTGAATATTCACTGTAATGTGGCAGAGGGTATGATCACCAAATCAAATGGTATAGGCTCTCACAAACAAACAGGCATTATTGCAACATTCAAACCTAATTCTGAATTCATGGAGCCCATCATCTACAATCCATCCCCAACATTATATTTTCCTGTGTGTCATAATAGAATAGATTATATTGAATTGATGGTCACTAATGAAAAAGAAGAATTAGTTGATTTTGCTGGAGCCACAACAACTGCAATCATAGAAATTAACATTTAAATAAAAATACATACAAGAAGAAAATGGAAAATATTGAGAGTTATGAGCTACAATCATTCCCCCCAAACAGGAGGACATTTGCAAATTTAAATCAACCCAACACAGAAATTGAGGTTGATCTTGATGTAGGGGATGGATTTATACACCCCCACAGAGCAGATCTATACATCAAATTTGATGTTGTAAAGCTCGATGGAACAGATTATCCGGCAAATTCAAATATAAGATTGGTAGACAATTTTGTGCCGCATCTGTTCTCTGAAATTGAGATCAGAAAGCACGGTGTTGTTATAAACAGAGTGGATTATCCCGGCATTACCTCCACAGCTTTGGCCACATTAAAATTATCCAAAACCGAGGCTTCATACTACAAAATAGGCGGATTTGAAGCTGGTGATAAGATATTATCTAAGAACCACACAGTGCTGTTCCCCATGCGCCTGTTGCCAGGATTCTTCTCGGATTACAAAGAAATTATGTGGAAGGGTGGGTTAAGAATCACATTTAGAAGAGCTGCAAATGATAACAATGCTTTGATGAGGTACAGTACAATAAACCCCACAGGAGAAGCTCTGCCTAATACCCTACCAGATGCAGGCAAATGCATTATTCAGACCATGGAGCTAAGAATCCCTGTTGTTGAGTATGAAGCCAGTTATGGTCTTAAATACAAAGCTGATATAATAAAAAATCCACAAATTCCTCTACAATTTTATACATATCAATGTGTACAGAAGCCCGCATCTGGTACATATTATGAATTTGATGCTACAAATTCATTCTCCAGTATTCAATATGACATGCCTGATTTTGTGGTAGTACTGTTTCAGACTGGGAGACACAATAATCAGGAAAAAAATTCAAGTAAATTTGATAACTGCAACATCAAGAACATATATCTTAAAAATGGCAGAAATGAGGTCTTTCCTAGAGAAAATTACAATTTAGACATGTCCAAGGATGACTTCCTCAAATTATATGAAGCTTTTTCGGCTTTCAAGAGGGTCACCACAGGCAATACTGACATGTACTACACACCAGATGAATTCAAAGCACAGAGACCCATGTTTGTAATCAATGCTTCAAAAAGAAAACAGGTTGTGGTGAATGACAGAACAAATATTAAAATTATCTGTGAATTCCATGAAGCATTACCTGATAACACCATATGTAGTGTTATTCTCATAGGAGAAAAATCATATGTTTATGATGTAAGAAATGAGAGAGTCACGGAGCAATTCTAGAGGGTCTCTGCATATTACATTGTTTTAATATTGGATTGAGGCTGGGGTCCAATTAAACTTAAATTGGAAGTAAATATGTGTAGGTGTGGGTGTGAGTGTGTGTGTGTATGTGTGTATGTCTTGGCCTAGTTTTAAGTGTGGCCAAAAAAAATATCAAGAGGGGCATATTTTTAACAAGTTTATGGACAACAATCTCACAGAAGTGCCTTTTTGTAAGTATAAGCACATCAATCTGAGGGGGCTCTTCCTTTCTCATGGAATCCATGAGGGCTTTTTTACAAAAATCTTGGATTAGAGGGGGTTCCACACTTGAGCAAGAAGCTCATATGGGCATGTTGAGCTAGGTTTAAGTATAGACAATTCTGCTTGAGGGGGGCTCTTCCTTTATCGAGCTGGTTATATCACCAAATACACTACTCGCACGCATACGAACTCACGCACCTGCACATTTCTTCTACACTAATTTCAAATGTATACATAAAAGAGGAAACAGACAATTATACTGAAGTAAAACACAATGAAACAAGGTGAAATGTATACTCTCCTTAGAAGCAACTTCTTAATTCAATAAACACACCAATCTTTAGATAATTTTGTTTCACGAAAGTACAGCACATTGCATTTCTCATGTATGAAACAAAAACTATTGCAATTGTTATTATAGATTAGGCTGCTATTTTTTACACTTTGATATCATTAAATGCTTCTTTTTTAAAAGACTTATTTCATATGCCTTTAAAAATACAAAAGATAAAGGAGTCTATTGTCTATTGTAGACTGAAACATGTCTTTATCTTCAGCATTATATTAGGACGAACTTTCAGAGATAGACTAACGATTATTTTTTTCAAACTTATGTTTTGATTTCATACATATTTTAAATATCAGTTAATTCGATCAAATTGTTAAAAAACGTAGTAGGTAAGTAAATATTCCTAACACAATCACATTCTATTTATTTTTTGCATTTCATATTCATTTAAGTATTTATCAGAAGGATCTTGTAACGTGAAAAGTTTATAACATGCATAAATTAAAGATAATAATTGTTTAAGATGGTTTTTAAAAAATCCAAAATTTGCTTGAAGTTATAATATTAGATATTCAATATTACAATGTATAATATTGAATATTGAAATGTGTACTGTGGTTTCCTAAATTATAAAATTTCACGGCATTTGACTTAATTATTTCAGAAACTTTATATCGACTGGCATTAGCAAATTTGAGTTATTTCTAGATTCTTACTGTTTGTTGATAAACACGTCGCACAGTGCAGAATTTAGTTCTATTCTATAACTTTTCTCTAAACCCCCCCCCCCCCCCCCAATCTGTTAGAAAACCAGGTCTCTTTCAGAAACGTTTCGACAAAATGTTAGTTTGTAAATGTCCAGATAGCAAGCGTGTGTCAATTTGGTAACCATGCATTGTGATCAAAGAAGGATGTTTTCTTCATATTACATTTATAAGTTTGTTTAAGCTTCACGTAAATACAAACAAACTTATAAATGTAGTGTGACGGAACACGAGTAAAAGGTGAAGGTTATACAACTTATAAAGTGCGACACTTAGAAGGGAAAATGCTTTCTGCAAAGAGGGCGCTGTAACGACCAAAAAGGGAAAAAGATTCAAAAGAATATAACATCACGGCGCCATGTGAAACTATTGGTACCCCATTAAATTAATATCATTGACAGTTTATAAAGAAACAGATCTAAAGATTTTCTTGCTCGATTCACTTGCAATGCAAACGTACTTTTACCAGAGCTTCAAGTGAGCTTTAGCAGACATAAGCCAAGTTCATGTAATAATAATTGTTGTTACAAGTTGATGTAAGGTGGGTGTGCGCAATTTCGCCGTGTTTTCAATTCTGCCAGATACCTGTATTTCCCAACACGTCGGCCTAAGTCGGCAGATGGTGCTAGTGTATAGGTAGGTAGCGCACGCTGATCGTGTTTTGTCTCATTTTGATGGGGAGGAGCTAGACGGAAAAGACAGGCAGCCATTGTGTGTGCGAGACGTAGCGTTGTTATAAGATCGAGAGCAACAAAGTGCGGTCCTTTTGTCCAGGAAGGAGGGTTCGAAGCTATGTAGCAAGTATTGCATTGTGAAGACAAACGCTTTCTGCCTACAATGATATGTGTAGTGTTGTGTCGTATACATTGAGAGTCATATTTTCACCCCATTTGTGTAGTCATTGGAAGTGCTTGCAATTTCGCCATGTATCGCATGCCTACCTTCCTATTTACAAAACTGGACTTGTATCCAAGATGGCGGCTTTCAAGATGGCCGCCGTCAAGGGCACCCCCCCCCCCTTATGACTTCCCCCTAGGCCTAATGTGGTCACACATGGTTGTTATTCATCAATTTCCACTAAAACGATTTTTACAAGGGGTGGTAAGGGACTTTTGGCCCACCCTGTATATTATGTACGTCATTACTATCTATACTTTTTTCATTATATTCATGGGGTGAAAATATGTTTGTTTTGTAGCGCGGTTTGTCCTGTCCCCTCTGTTTACAGTGGGTGGCAAAATTGTGTACAGGGTGTATGCAATTTCGCCAGTTGCAAGGTTTTTTTCTTTTGTCTTTTGAAGTACCTGATTAATAGCACATGAACGTGATTTTTTTTTCCACACATACCGTAACATATATACTATCAATTTCCAGTACAGACGTTATCATCATACTTATCAGGAATTTGTAACGGTCGTTCAAAGCTTAACGTGGCGAAATTGCGCACACCTACCTTATTTGATGCATTATAATAATATTATTAACAGACATATCAATCTTAATATAAACTTTATTATTATTATTATTATTATTATTACATGTGAAACACTTAGTTCGGACCACTCCCGAAATATACGTGTCTGATATAGTAGCTGCAATAATAAACATAAAAATGTACTCAGTATTGTTTAATGTCATTTATATTTGTGTTATATTTGAATCAGAGATACACTTTATAATGTGGTTCTATTACAAATACGTAGACTACTATTGTATTAACCATTCGTCAATGTATTGCATAGTGATGAATAGGTGGGGTAGGTGACTTGTAGGCGTTCGAGGGCCTCCCCGATGGCGCAGTGGTAGCGTCGTCGCCTTGTAATCAAGGGGTCCCGGGTTCGATACCCGGTGGAGGCACAAGTGGTTCGGATCCCACTTTAAACTGTAGGTCCAGTCCCGATTAGCCTTACTGTGCATAAAGAGGACTTAAAACACCAAATCAATCCAATGCGTTCGAAAAGCTTTAGCTTTCATTCCATGTAATGTATACGAAACTTAAATTTTGTTTCTCTCGTCAGTTACTTTAGCCGTTTATTTCTTTACGTTGCGTATTTCTTTCTTCTGTTTTCAAGATCATTAGGCAGGGAAACATTTCTCCAGCAAGTTAACTACCTGTCAATTCATTTCAAATGATTATTATTCTTACAGTTTAATATGTAAGAAAAATTAATATTTCAATATCACACTAAAACTATATTTTCTTAAAATTATACCATAAAATATGCAGAAGTACCAAATTAAATTATAAGGATGAATTTCAATAAGAAAATATAAATATTCCAGAATTGTTTATTCAGGTAACTTATATACATGAAATTATATCAAAGAACAATCAGATTTAGACAAAGAATGCTACTTATGAGAAAAAGAGTTTCAAAATCTAAGCCTATACAGTAAAAACTATTAATGTTTCAGAAAGGCAGTGTTTCGCAATTAACTGCTACAAGTTTACATCGTAAAAAATATGGTAAAAATTAGTATATTGTCAAAAGATACTGTTACAAGAAATAAAGATTATAGCCTATATTATTTGTAATGGTGGTACAAACAATCGAAAGAGACATAAATGTGTTAATTCTACTTTCTTAGCATAAAAAGTATCAATATTGAACTCGTTAGTTGCTTCAGTTCATACCAACATAATGGTAAACAACTAAATTGTACGTTATGGGAAAATAGTCCACAAAAATACGCCCAAAATTACAAGTTCTAAAAAAAACGAAGGAGAAAACATTCAAAGTTGAACAAGTGTATGTAATTGGCATTTTTGAAAAAGAATCATTCACTTTAATTCTAGACCTACAACTTTTTTTAGCCGTTTTTGTCTATGGTCTTTCTTCGGTGTATATACACAACACATTATTCTATTTCTGGAGTAACTGTGAAATATTTACAAAGCCCAAAATTACAGAGCCATAATCGCTCTCTCTTTATTTCTTTGCAAGGTGTAAACATAAAAAGAGTCGGCTTACCTTACCGAAACATTCCATTGGACCGTAAGACGTAAGAATACAAATGCAGTTGCCTAATTCTAACAGGAACCAATTTGGAAGTTAAAAAAAATAGGTGCCTGGAAAGCAATTAAACATTAAACACGCATCCTATTAATGATTATATCTGACCAGGGGTAAAGAAATTGCATCTTCTTTGTAATTCTGTCAGTTCAGATTGGACCTTTTTTTTTTTCAGTTACTTTTTTTGTTGCTGAACACCCAACGCCAGGTTGAGCAGAAGTCGTACTGGGTAATCGACAGTAATGTATGTGCATACATTAGTTGGGTTTTTGTAACAATTAGCCCTAATACTGGTTGGAGTTTCGCAGGATTAAGGTAGGAGGAGGAGGAGGCACATGGAAGAAGAAGAAGAAGAAGAAAAAGAAGAGAGAAAAAAGAATGACCATTATTCGTCAGCTGTCGGCTTGTAAGCAAACTTACCCTCGAATTTGTCTTGCGACATAAATAAGGGGACATACAAAGAGTATGGAGAGATCTGGTAAGATATGTACCGCCGTATAAGTCGTTACGTTGGTTGGCTTTACCCCGCACCACGCTTTCTCTTTGTCATTAATGGCTACCCTTTCTCTTACCCCTTTTCTTCCAGTTCTTCTGCCCTAATTAGAGACCCCATTTTTAGGAAACGTGTGTGTGGCAGGGAAGGAAGTTTTCAAGGCGGCAACTTGATTGTGAAGTCATATGTGAGACCACCTGCAACCTTTTCCTTCCTCTAGATTAGCGCGTTTGGATATGTGATGTCGGTTCTTTCCACGAGCCAGAAGTGTTCGGCGGGCGAATTTACTTGTATTCACACATTTGTAGTAGTGCTTATCACAAATAATATTCAGACCATCGAAGCAACACACACATGAATATTTTCCAAACATGCATTTCTTTTCGTATCGCTCAAATATTTAGTAACAGTTAAACTTCGTAACAGTTTAGGAGAAATTAATCTTTTTTGGTTTCAAGGGTGGGACACAATAGAAGAACAAAGAAAATTAAAGAAAATAACATAAACGAACAATATGTAATATACCTTCTACTTTAGTTATGTATAATACTTGAATTTTTATCCAAATGACAAGTTTAGATTGTTCACTGAGAAGATAGGATAAATTTCCCAGCATTTCATTTAATTTTAAAAATTTAAGTTCAAGGGCTCTTTCACATTGAATGAACCATGTATAGCCTATATATAAAACAAAACATCTTCTTAATCACTGTTTTATTGCAGATATGAATTATGGAACCACCATTTGTGCAATGCTGTGAATGACTATTATTTTAACTATATTTTTCTCACAGTGGCGGCGATTAGGGCGCCCCCCCCCCCACTTTTTACAACTTTTGGCCCCGAACTATGCTAAACCTTATTTATTTATTTAAGTATTTGATTTTACTTAAGGGGTCCAGGGTCCGATACCCGGTGGAGGCACACAGTGGTTCGGATTCCACTTTAAACTGTAGGTCCCATCCCCATTAGCCTTACTGTGCATGAAGTGGACTTAAACAACAAATCAAACAATGAAAAACATTTGATTTTACTGCTGAAAAACAGCGTACATGCCTAATGATGATAGGTATATGGCATATACACAATATTACAATTTTAAAAAATATATAATATGTCCTACATGAAAAAAATATAGTGAGAAGACCAATTTCGTTAAAATAAAGATGTAAAATACAATGTAATCACATATGTTAAAAAACACGTTAAAAATAAAATTACACATGTTATTATGATAATAAAAGGTTACTAGGCTCCAGTGGTTTATGACCGTATTGGGATATCAGAAAATTCAAATACCTATTATGTCTAAAATAAGAAGTGACGGAAATTGCAGAGGAGTTGTTTCGGAATACATAATGACGTGCCTTTGGTGTAAACTGCTTTGCCCCCGTCCCTAGTTGTGGAACCCAGGCCGCCACTGTTTTCACGGCTTCCCACGAATTAAGTTTGCAACTGTCCTGTTAGGGAGAAAGAACAGGGCGGTGCCAATAATCCAGTGGTTAGCGTGCTCCCAGTGTATGCCAGGACCTCGACCTAGCGAGACATGGGGAGGGGGAGTAGCTGCCCCCCGTCAGAACAAGTCTCCCATAATTAACCAACAACAGGGGATAAGAAAGAGAAACCAGCTATACTTCTGCATGTTACATAGCATGCTCCTTTAAAAAGAAGAAGAAACTGATCTATTTATTTGAATGAATGACCAGGCACCGCCCCGCAATTTCACATCCCAATCATTCCATCACGCGTGTTTAGGTCAATCGCATGAGGTGTGACGTCACTCCTCCTCAAGTCATGATTGTCATTGCACGCGACGCTGCATGCGTTGTGACGTAACAGTTCGGTCATGTGACCGTCAGAGGGTAACGAAATATATATTAACTTCAAGATGTCCTTCAGAATTATCTCATCCGACAGAACGAGGAGAGAAAACTTGTTGTAGCGAAGTCTACTGTCGGATTAAAAATTATGGATACTCGAGCTTGGACTCCAATTAAAAATGTACATAAAAACGAGTTACATCAAAATTTATCTTATTTAATTCTATCCTAACCAATTTTTTATCGTCGTGGGAACAGAGAAACGGGCCGGATTTTTTGTTTTGCAAACAATCGCTCTCTTTGAAATTCCATAAATAAAAAACTTGCGTTCCCATCGTGATGAAATTTTAATACGCTGCATGCAGAAAGATTTAAAACAGAATTCTTAATTCTCGAATTTTTAAAATTTGTCAAAAACAGGTCTCATCAATTTTGTGAAACAACTTTTTCTTATCATTGGATAGTGCCAGGCGCGTCGCCTCATAATATTCGCATGAGCACATGAACACTCATGTATATGTCTTAAACTACGTACATATTAAATGCACACACACATACGTATATTTATTCGAAAGAAATACTGTGTTTGGTGTACAAGTATATACACACAATTTACTCTGACACGACTTCTCTGATGTCTGATAACTTCTCTAGATAGTTGGTAACACTGACTCCCACGGTGTTCCACGGAGGGCGTTGAACACAATTGTTGTGCGTGTTGCATAGAGCTGACAGCTAGGAGACTGTTGGCCACTATACCCCGAAGATGTTCACTTCGCTGTGCGAACACTGATGCAAGCGGAAATACTTCTTACATTCGGCACCACAGTGCAGCATATCAAGGCATGTCTAGGGGGACCAGAAAATGTCTGTGCTACATAGTTGCAAACTTTAGCGAGAATTCGCTAAACCTGGAGGATTTTAAGGGGGAGAGGGACAATTTCTCCTAGATCCTTCTTGTATTACTTCAAATATAGCGTGAATTTTGGGGAAAAATTGTTGAAAATATTATTGTGGACACTCGTAAGCTAACCGCACGCGACGCCACTGGGATAGTCCTAAAAATACAATATCGGTCTTGTTTCGAAGCTCTTTGCATCTGTTTTTAAAATCCATTCTCAATTCATATTGAGAAAACGAGTTTATATAGATTTTTATTCAAAGAAATAAAGATGTAAGTGGATCGTGGCAACACCGCACACAGTGATGTCCGTTGAACATCGGAAACTGCGGCCTGTCACTGCGAGTCAGTGCGTGCTGTGTTGCCACGTTTCACGTTCATCTTTACATCCGACATTAGGTGTTCACACTAATAATATTTCATGATATAACATAGGTAGAGGTTTTTCATTAACATTAGACTATGCGTACGCTTTTCTCTCAGAAGCGTCGTTACTATAAGGTGGTCTTAGACAGGCACGTATCTAGAAATACATTTCGGGAGGGATGGGGGCGACCCAAGTGCCTCAGAAATAGTAATGAATATAACTGTAATATATATTTTTATAATTTGATATAATTTGTAGTTCTATTCATAATAATAATTATCAATATTGTTGTTGTTAATATATGAAAGGTAAAAAGGGTATACTAATAATAGAGATATATTCATTATCTAGCTCATGTGTAGCTAAGATCGTGAAAATTTGTATAAAAACAAACTCTCCTGGCAAGAGAATGGACGTCATCACGCAGTGTACTCTGGGAAGAAATCGGGCAAACAGATTCGCGCGTGTTAAGGAAAGAGAAGCCTTCTTACAAGGAGGAAATTTGCATTTCACCACTTTACACATTTTTCACGGTTTCTATACGGCTTCGAAAAAAGGTAAAAAAAAAAAGAAACAACAACAACACATCCTTCATGTAATCACGAAAATCATATTTCAATCACTTCGGCAAGGATTATACCCACAATGCTAACTCGGCATGTTTTCAACGCAGGATATGGTTTGTTTGACCGAAATATGACGCAATGGATTGTGGAGGGAAGTTGTTCGCTGATATCATTCATTCATTTCAAAAATAAAAAAAGAATGAATATTTATTGAATAACAAAAATGGATGTTAGGTCCAGTTGATGAAAAGTAAGTGCCTGATTAATATTTTATGTATATTGTTGTAGAGAGTAATGTCGATAAATCTAACTATTACAATACTACATACGTCGGCTGTATTATATATAGGAGTACAGATACAATATAAAATATTATTTTGGTAGACACTACGTACTTCTATTATTATACGTCTCTTTTCTAGTTTTCGACGTTAATCGTGACGATGAGGATGATGAAACAAACGCAACATAACGTTCACGGTTTGCTCATGATTCATATCTTGCTGAGCTAACCACTCAGTGACGTAAGTTAGCTAATTATGCAGCGTGTTCCATGTAAACTAACTGATCCCGTTTCATGTGTGACATTAGCCAATTGGCTATAGGGTAATGAATTCAGGACACTCTGAAACACTACAGCGCTAGTAAGTGAGAATTAAACAAGATTTAAATATAGCCTAAATGTAAATCCGCCACAAGAACATTGCAAAATTTATTTCTGTTACCCACAAATGCATAAAAGTTTCCCAAGAAACGTTCATATGCATTCAGGCATTCCCCTGAATGAAGAATGGCACAGGTTATTAATGCTCACTTACCCAATTAAAACACACGCATATTATTCTGCTTTAAATTAAATTGTGCCGCATCTTTTTCCACATCAAAAGCACCGATTAACGTCATCATTCTTTGACGTATTGCCTTAGGCTTGTGTCTGAGAATAACCACACCACTTTCTGGCTTGTTGCAGATACAAGATAAAGTATGATTTACTGGGATGATTTCTCTTCTAAACACAGAAACGCAGGGTGATTCAAAACTAACCCAGTACTTGAGACCCGCTGTAAATTTCTATTCTGTAATTCTGTAGACCTTAAATATGTTTTGTAAAAACTTCTGCTTTCACTATAGGATTAACATCGTAGACTAATATAACGACGGGCTGTATTCACACCGCGTCTTGCGCATGTGCACTCCAATCACTTCCTTAAAATTCCAACCGCTAATGTCGCGTGTGTATTGTTTTCTCCTCGCTAGTCAGTTAAGTAACGATAAATCTAAAGGCTTAAAGAACGAAACGTTATGTCCGAAAGTATCAGCTAATTGCCTAACCATTCTAAAAATTGCTCCATCAACACTACTAAGCTAAAGTGCAACTTCCATAAAACTAAAATAAGATCATCCAATAATTCTATTTAATAAACTAATTTCCTCTCTACAAATCAAAATCATCCATATCACCTAGTAGATCATAGCCCATGACCAGCAACAGGAGCCATTTGAGCAATAATATTAACCACAGGGATAATTAGATGATTTCATCAACAAAAAAACAAAAAAGAACAAATAATTTAAAGAAAGAGGAAGAAATTAAACTATAAAAAGTGTAGGAATCTCCTGTTAAGACAACTTTCAAGGGTTTTTAAATCAATAGCGAAAAACTGTATTGAATTACTACTAGGCTTAAATATTATAGAGCCATCATGAGAGATGCACGTACAGTGGGATCCATTAGTATTACACTGCAAATTGTCCATGACTATTTTCATTAATTTTTTTCGTACATCCTGTGTGTTTTTAAGCGATGGATTTCTATGTATGCTGGTGCAGAAGTTATCAACAGCTTATTTTGAGTTTTCTTTTGATTCTTGAAGCTCTCAGTGGGTCAAATAAAGTGCACGAACATGGTGATGGACAATTTGCACGGTAATACTCATGGATCCCACTGTACAAGGGATATTTTTTGAATGAATACAAAGCAGAATAATAAATAAAATTTATTATTAATTCATTCATTTTTGGGACAGAGAGAACCGTTAAAAAGTCGAGATACTCTTCTGTAAAATCGAGACTTATAGAAATCTTACATATATAACATTAATATTAGAGAAAGAAGTTTTTAAAGTTTAATAATAAAAATAATAATTTACCGAAAGTCTGGGTAAAATACGAAAATTGGTCATGTTTCAACTTTTGAAAACATGTCAACCATTCGAATTGCGAAATAGGTAGTATATCCAACCATGAAATACTAATTTCGATATAAGAAACATATGAAGTTCACTTCACTACAAGTTTCGTCCTTCATTACATTACATTACAGTTCATCAACAAGGAGTAGCCTAGATTGCATGCTTAATCGATAGTTTTTATTAATTGATTAAGTTGGTGTTTTAAGTCCACTTTATGCACAGTAAGGCTAATTGGGACTGGACCTATAGTTTAAAGTGGGATCCGAACCACTATGTGCCTCCACCGGGTATCGAACCCGGGACCCCATGATTACAAGGCGACGATGCTACCACTGCGTCATCGGGAGGCCCTCCTTAATCAATAGTTTTTCAATTATTATCATAATGGTTGGATACGGTGACGTCAACATAACAAAAGTAAATGGGGAGGCAGATAGGTGAGCGGAAATATTTTCAAGGGAATGTCAAACAAAAAAAATGGAATTTATGTTCTCAAAAATATTGTTGGATGTTTTGAAAACATGGTACATATCGTAGATATTCCTTGTTAGATATTATTTTTAACTTGAACTGTGTCCCACACGCTGCAAGTTTCATGTACATTGCTACGGAGATATATTTTAGTTCTCAATGGTTGTAAAGATGGCTCTCATACTAATATTCATCATTGTTGAAAAGTTAATCATAACATGTAAGTTCTTGACACTATAAAATTTTCAAAATGCACGAAATTATAAGGTCAATGAACTATATTTTCTATTGCAATATTAATTCGATTCTTAAGCAAATTTATGCATTCTTCTTTAAGATATCTGTAACTTTATTGAAATAAAAATGTAATCAATTATTTGCACAGCCAACCTGGTTGAAATTTATTTTTCGTTTTATGTTTTTTCTTTGAAAATGTAGTTGAAGGTATAATGACGAAAGCTTTCCTATAACCTTTCAGTTTGTAATGGAGTTGATAACCTCAAAACCGAAAGTTCTGTGCCGGAGACCCGATCGTAACGTTCCATTGGCACTGTCGCCTATCAATTTCATTAAATCATTCGTCGTCATCGTCAATATTAGTCCAAAGAGGCAGAAAAGCGACGCCAAATGAGACATGTAAATACACTATTCATTCTCATCCACGTGATTGTCGGGACTCACAGAACTGTCGCCTTGCAATCAAGAGGTCCCGGGTGGAGACACATTGCACACTGTTTGGGATCCCACTGTCAACTCTAGATCCAGTTCTGAGCATAAAGGAGGACTGTAGTCGAGGGTATACGGCTGTAGACGCCATATATCCTCTGGCACCAGTTGATTAGTTTCAGTTTCAGAAATATATAACTAATGGCTTGAAATCTACCATGCTGCAAATAACACCAATTCAAGTGTGTGTGCAAAACGTTCTAGTGACAAGCGTGGTGAAGTATCAAAAGAAGCACTTTGGAATGTTCTCGAGTAATAGACAGGTAGAAACAGCTCCAGAAGAAGATTTTATTGCTCACTGTAATTATGCGTCTTCAAAGTAATTTTGCTCACTGTAAGCAATGCGTCTTCAAAGTAATTTTACAAGTTTTTAATTTTTAGTGTTCTATACAAACAGGCAATTCAGAAAAGCAATACCAGTAATAAAATAAAACACAATAACATGTGGTACTGCTGCAGTGTAGCCTACATAACACTACTGCAGTCTTTACGTTTAAATGCAATAATTAAAATACTTTTTTTAAAAAAAATCCTTCTCTATTGTGTGACTGTTTTGCGCCAGTTATGAGTATATCATCATCATCATCATCTGCTATCAATGAAAGCATAATCCAAAAGTTAATGCAAAACATGGTTTTCATTTAACGTTTCACGAAAGTTGGCGTATATCCTCTGAAATTTTGGGCTACAGCACTGACATACAGTGAACTTAAAATTTGTTGACGCAATTAACCTACATTTTATACATAAGCGACTATAAATATTAAAATACATGTACAGTCAGTTAGTTTTTACATGGCCTACAAACTAAAACTTCAACGATTATTTACATTCGAGGACTTTCACTGTAACTGTTATTGATGTATATAAAAGTTGTAGGTCTAGGAAGTCGGATTTGCCTTCTAATTAAACTAATTTGTGTCCATTTAGTGCAGAATTTTACTTTAAAATGCACAAATATAAATGACGTTCAATATTGCTTTTGCAAACGGCACGAGACAAGGTTACTATAAACAGAAACTTCTCTCGCGTCGAGAACCATTTCCCGCGATCTCAGAGCCACCTATTGGCCGAAAGGCCAAACAATGGACTTGCATCAACTATTGAGCTGATCGCTATCGCTCGCCCTTTTGTTTCCACAAATAAAACTCCGTCGTCATGGTAACCCAACGGAAGCAAACGCCTGACGTTTTATGGTGATAGCGCTCCCCGTTCCGCTCACAGACCGCCAAGGTTATATTGCCTTGCATATCAGATGTACCAAGGCAGCGAAAATTTTCATCGTTTCGTACGAGGCCTCGTTTCAGCTAGTGTTATATTAACATTAAAAAATCATTAAGTAGGCGTTGTCACATTTCCCATCACTGTTCGCTGGAAGCAAATTATGGCTTGCGAACCCCGGGGGCTGTTTGAGATACTGCGTTGACAGAATCAACATTTTTTTTCATCCAAGTAAATGACTATGTGATTCAGGTTAAGTTGCCCAACTCTGATAGGGCTTGTGTATGAGACTAGAAAGAAATTTGAAGTTCTATGTTTTCTACTGCATATATTCACACTGTGTAGTTTAACGCGTACATATTACTGCTAGGCAAATTGCCCTTAGGCATGGTTATTCACCCTGTTTTACGCAAACAAAACAAGAAGCAGTAGATTGCCATGATTCCACACAATTCTTTCTTGGTTAGGGCGATATGTTCCTAGACTATGAAGAAATTAATGTTACGCAAAAACAGCAAGTGACAGAAAAGAATAAATGCATCCTATTAAATCAATATTTTCAGTTATAGATATATCCAGAAAGATTTTACTTCGCTCACAGTAAACTATTGAAGGGGTCGGGTGTAAAACATGGTAAGTGACATTTTGGTCATTTTGGAGTTAACAATGTGCATCGTGTAGTCCATTGTAAATGGAGCCGAATCGTCTTCGAAGTGTTTCGTTTCGTCAACAGATGGCAGAGCTAAACATGTTAGAAATTATGGTATATACCACTTGTTTCATGTAATGTATGGCAAGTAGCAAAGATGGTGGCGAAACTAAGTCTACTGCGATGCAACATGTCTCAGAATGTCCCAGAGTATTTAGGCCACAGCGAAGATGAGAACGAATTAGTGTATATGATTCCCATAAAAACCCGGAATATGTATCACCGAAAAAGAATGAGGAGAATGAAGAGGTTACCAATGCAGATGCGAGGAAAACTGTGCATGGCGACGTTACAGCGCCTTGTATAGCTACTTAGTGTTAGTGTGGAAAACGGGACGGTTCTGCGCTCTCAGGCAGTTCCTCTGAATTATGATCCGCTACAGGCGCTGGTGTCGCTCCCGCTACCTGGTATTCGTCTGCTTACGGGAGTTATTCCTGAGTAAACAAAAAATAATCGATTAGACAATTCGATTATAGATGGCGGGGAAAGAACTTCCGGCTTGGGAAATTTTCCAATGTAAACAAGTGGAATACAGATCGTCACCGAGCTTATTTTCTTATAAAAGATCGGATACAAAATGGATCACGTGAAATTTTTGAGTGCTATAGAGAAACAAAGGTACCTAGAAAAGATTGGCAATTTCCCGGTTCCTTTGGATGAAAATTTAAGGAAAAGATAGTCTTTTCCAAGACAATGTCGATCTTCTACCAAGAGTTTCGCGTTAAGACTTCTGCAGGTTCAGACGAGACTTACATATATTATAAACATTGAAATACTTCAATTTTACAACAGTAAAATGTATAATTTTTGACATTGTGTAGTCAAACACAACCTCTTTAATTTTATCATATGGCTTAGAGAGAGCGTCGTCAGAAATTTTTGTAGAGGGTAACGACCAGTATTAAAAGTAGAATAGTAGAAATAATAATAGTTACAACTGTTATAAATGTTATACAATAAATAATTAATAAACTAATGAAATAAACAAATTTTATTTTAAATTTATTATTATTATTATTTATTAATGCTATTCGAGAGCGTATCCAGCACAACAGTTACAATACTGAAATGCACAGTTATTGTATTTTATTATTAACTTTTGCAAGTGTCGTTCAAGAAAAGACTTTAGAAGTTAGTAAAAAATTTACTAATAAAGTTTACATTGATAACATTAAATTATAAAATTGTATTTTTTTAATTCTGGATGATTATAAACCGTTTCAATTTTTAAATATAGTCAACACATGTGCGTTAGACAATTATGATTTTCGAAACACGTAAAATATTTTCATTTGAATTACTCCGGTGATGCAGTGTCGACTATAGAGCCTATTCCCTTGTGTTTGTGTCCAGTCTTCTCGCTTTACTGCCTGAATTCACTGATTTTTCCGTATCGGATGTGTCTGAAAAGCATGCATAGATACCCGAGAAAAAAATATTTATTCCCAACCTCGTGTTGTGACCAAAAGCTACACAATAATTGTCACCTTTTCTTAAGACACTGCCATGACACCTTTGAACTCCATGTTATTCTTTTGAAAACCGGAAGTAAAGTTCCCGCCCGCGCCAAGGAAACACAGAAATGTAAACATCCGGCGAATAGCCCCCATAATGGAAGTAAATGGAGTTTTCGCCGCAACGTCTGATTCTTTTACATGAAGCATTTCTATGAATGTCATAATTGCTATGATATTTGGTACAGTGGATGTGGAGACATTAACGGACATTCTAGACAGTCGACTATGTCCTGTTATAGTGACTTTCATTAATAATACGGGAGAAAATGCATGGAATGCTCTTGGTAACTAAAATTTTTGTGTATGATTTAGGTTCATTGTTATCATTAATATTATCATAATTTCTTTTAAAGAAAAACACACTGAAGCATTTGTATTTTTTATATTTACTGTCTCGTTTCTTCCGCTTGAAACTAATCGCGGCGATGATGATAACTGATGATTGCATGAAACGACAAAGGAAAACCCACAAAACTTCCTTAGTGTCATCCACATGAGTGTAAGGAAACTTTCAGACCAATGGGACAAGCGACACGGGATGTTTACACTGATGTGACTAGTGACACAGACACTTCCAGACGGCAAAAGTAGCATTCATTGCGCATGAGGGCCCAAACAGCAAACCGTTCAGCACACGTTCATTTTTCGTGTTCGCGTGCTGCTTGTTACCACGGTCAGAAAGCTCCTTAAAGAAAGGGTACTCAGATCCCGAAGCGACGCGCCACAGGTGGAGTTCCCAACGAAGTGACAAGTGACATGCCTTCAGTCTATTAGAAAGCGTTTGCTGCTAATTGTGCGCACAACAGATCTGGACGATACGATAAGCCGCACTTGTCGCTTTGTCGCTCAAACTGGAATATTTCCTCAATAGCTTGCAACGTGTTGCCGTGGTTTGTTGTTCCCGCATGCGCGATGCAATGAGTGTCTTGCTTTAGGGAGATTTGGCACCAAAGCAACAAGCGCCACGCGACACTTATCGCTTGAGAATTTCACCAACCGAACGCTGGCCTGTGCTGCCCGTCATTCCGCTACGGTGTGAAACATTGCTCTTGATTGGCTCGTTTCCAACCGACATGTGTCGTGTGCCGCTTTGGTCTAATATCTCCTTGAGGAAACGGTGTAGTCAGAGCTTGTGTCCCTACGGTTCGAAAGGCTGCATCGGTTACCGACTGCTCGCTTCCAAGAGACACTTGTGGTTTGTCGTCTCGGTATGATATATCTCTCAGGATACTATTTATATTCTAATAACTAGAAAAATAAACTCTAGTACACAATCCAACACCTGACGCCAGGAAGCACATTGCGATATTTCTTCTTGTGTTACTCATGCTATTTATTTATTTTACTTTACATATCTTTCCAAATTAATGCCATTTCGTTGGCTGCAAATCACTCCAGAAATATAACTGTTTCCATCAATTCACTTACGGCTTTTCAAGACAAACAAATCTACACAATATATTCTAAAAACTAACTAAGACGCATTACTTTCAAAAGAAAATTAGTGGCGATAATGATCGCACTGCCATCTATGTTGTCATCCGTCTCGGAAACCAGTTTCTTGGCCCGTTTTCCATACTATGTATTCAAGGAGCTGTAGCCACGTTCATGTAAAACGTGGTATCTACTGTAGATACCATTTTTTACATGCAGCAGTGCTCATAAAGGCAGTTCGAAATAAATTTTACTCTCAAACCTGGATGTGAACTGCGATCTACAGATAGAGAAGCATATACTTTTCTTCTACTAGATAGAAATTCGTTCTATTTTCAATTGGGTAAGATAAGATACCATGCTTTACACTTGAGGAATATGTGATATGATTTGAATCGTATCAATTATTAGGAACTGTTTAGTTTTTTTTATGAAATTTTTCTTTCATAAATCAGTAATGCTCATTTTAAAAGTTATGACATTTTTATGGTGGACCTTATTACCTATTTGTAATTTAATTAACTTTCGTATTTATAATATTTGTGACTTTGATGAAAGCAAATAATTTTATTGTTGATATTGCACATATAAGTATGTTCTTCTTGGTTTTAATCCATAAGAGCTAAATTTCAGTGAAAAATATTAAAAACGTAAGCCCTATGTACGTACATTTGAAATCATTCTTTACAAATATGTCAAGTCAAGGAAAAATATAACAGAAAGCTGCAAGGGCATAATTGTTGTCTTGATTGATTTGCTTTATTTTACATCTCTTTTTCTGCCACATTTGGTTAATTTGCGAAGATGGGGATGAGTGATGATATGATGAATGAACACTCACAAACATCCATGCCCAGGTCGGGATTCGAAAGCGGGACCCCTGGCGTCAAAGCGCGATGTGTTAACGATGGGAGCCGGCAATTGTTGTCTTGAAGAAAGAGATTTAAACCTTATGTATAAATTACTTATTGAATCACAAAAATCTAATAGCCTATTGCCATTGTACGCAATTTGGATAGTCTACGTAACACAACTTTGTATCAAGAGAGACTTGTGAATTGCAATCTGCTTGGCATGCTGAGGTAATAAATAGAGCCTCTGTGTGTGTGAAGTAGATATGTGAAGCTGAAAAACGGCTCATATATAAACATTTTTTTTACGAATATTGATCTCCATATAGATATAAGGACGTTATTTTTAATCACAACAATTCAGAACTTATTTTTTAAATACTAACGTAATAAAACGATGAAATATACTTTTCTAATGGTGTTCATTTCAGTCATAGACATAGGAAAACAAAAACTTGTTACAACAAGTAGCTCAGGTTATTGTTTATTGAAGAAAATTATTATTATGAATGGCTTTCATTTTTGTATTACAAATTGTTATGGTTGCTATAAAAAGTCTAATGTCAAAATATTATTATTCAACTTACATCACAAGTTAGCTTGAATAAAGCGGTATCTGATCACTCATTTTGATAATATCGTTGCATGTAAAGCATGGTAACTACAACAATTCCTTGAACAACCCTCAAACAAATCGCATGTAGCACTACAGAAAAAAATAATTCGGATGAAATATCGTGTTTGTATGATAGTAAGCATACAAGTGAATCTCATTCGCTGTAAATAGTTTAGAAATTTATTTTAATTTGTAACTCAGATTTTTTTGAAACATCAACTTTCATTATCTCGAAACCTGCATTTTGTCACTTACTATGTTTCACACCCGAGCCCTTCATTTCTGAGTGAGTCTTATCAAGATTACTCTCATTTCTTTTAAAAAAATACAAGTTCATTATATGACACACAAGATACAGATTGATATTTTCTGAATAAGAGTGCACATTTGACCATTTTTGGTCATATTCGGCATTTTTTAAACTATTTCTGAAGTGGATTAAATTTTCTCCTCCTGTGTTAGTCGCAGTGGACAGAAGCTTTTCGAGATACAAGCCTTTGTTGGCTTACAATAGGCTCTCATCGGTGGCGTCGCGTGGAGTAAATCGTTGAGAGTTCACAGCTAACCTAAAATCAGTGAAAATTTACATCCTCTCCCCAAGACCGAGGGGGTTACAAACACACAGAGAACAATATTGACCACCATCGCAGAGAAGAAAACAGTGAACCTAAGTGACATTGGTTAATCGAGAATACAAAAGCCTTGCCACATGTCGAATTAAAGCGACATAAAAGTACGAATATAACAGCGCATGTTTTATCGAGGATACGAACCTGGGATCTTGTATTTGTAGCTCATTGTGTTAGACACTCCGTCAGAGTGATCATCGAAAATACATTTACAAAACACAGGCCAATTTTAATTTATTGCGAATTATCGAGTCCGCTTAAAACTCACCCCTCTTTCGTCGACTATGAAGACTCATTCAAAAACAAGAAAAAATTATCAATTTAAACAATGCAAAAACTATTTTGCAAATTTGAATTACTGAAATTTCTTACTTTTCTCCTCGCTGACTTCCGTGGCAGAGTAGTTAGCACAATGTCCTACAACAGGCCAAGGCATGGTAACGTCCCTTCATCAAGTTCATCATATCATCAATCATCCTCATCTTCGCGATTAGCCAAAATGGCAGAACTGCGATGTAAAATAAACCAAACAATTACTTTTCTCTTCATTTTAGTGTTGAAAATTACTTTTCTTGCTCCTAAGAATTAACCCCCATTTTTGCTAATCATGATACTGTCGAATATGTATTTCTTTTAAAAAATAGTTCACAGCAGCTTCCCTATATTTCATTCGTAAGTCTCTATGGCAATCTTTAAATTTCAAGATGAGAATTGCAAGTCGCGAACGTTAAAAATTATTGTTTTAAAGTTTATCTGTAGGAGTTTATCACAATTATAATTTATTTTCAATAGAAATTCTCGTTTTACACGTGTATGTGTACCAAGATAAATATTATCTTCTGCTAACAATGTCTTCGTCTTCTTTCGTTTTGACTCATACATTAAAGGTTTAAGCAACACATTTTAACTATCGGTGTAAGTATAAATCTGTTCATTTTCGTAAAATAGTGGCTGAAAACATGAAACCTTCGCCATGCAAGTCTTCTAGTGCGCGACAACTAATTACTTGCAATGAAGTTGTTGAGGGAACATTATCCAAAGCCAAACCATTAACAGTTGCTGCCATCTGTTGAAAGTTCTTTCGGAAGGGGCACGTGCGCCAATTTCCACTTGTTTCGACGGCTACCCCTGGTTTGTCTCGGCTTCTTTGGTGGAGCTAGAGCCCTAAAGCCATCGGCTAGTGCGCCAGAAGAGGTTCACAGCGGCAGATGTGTGCCGGGTTCTCGCTGCCTAATCTGTGGGCTTTTCTTGCCAACAGTCGGAGGAAATTGGGAAATTTGAATCATTGTGAGGACTTTATGAACGAAAAAAGCTACTTTGTAAAATACGTGTATTGAAATGTAGTGTTTTATTGTGCAGAAAAGAAAACCGATTGAAAATTTTCCGTTTTCGGTCGGGGGTTCGTGTGCTCCGTGAACCCCCTTCAGGCGAAACCTCTGGATAAAGTAGTCATTGTGCGTTACAACTCAGGACTCATAGCGTGAACCAATAAGAAGTATCGTGGCATATGGTATTGGTATTGATAGTCCTACATATTTTTAAATTTCGTAATATTTACTTGTTTCTCTCTAGTTTCTTATTCTTACACAAAAGTAGTTCATTCATTAAATAAAAAAAAAACATTTATATAATTCTTATGCATATTTGTGATTTAGGACCTATTTATGGAAATTGTAGGTCAAGCATATTTTCATTTTGCATATTTGAACGACTTTCAGATCATAAAAATCCTACCCCTAGGATGTAAAGGAAAGTGATGGACAGTTTGGTAATTTTTACGCTTCCCACTGTACAATGTAGAAATATGTGCTTGAATACTGTGCTGTATAAATTATTCACTATTATTTTTGCAGTTGTCTGCATGCAAAACATTATCAATGTAATCAATGATGAATACAGCCACAGATGAAAAATGCAATTATTAATAGTTATTAAAACTTTCATTTATTTTCGTGATGATTTCAGCCAATGTTGTGTTGATGTGGGTTAAATCCTTCCACAGATGATAAAAAAGATTCTAGGACATAAAAAAGTTAAAATGTAACATTAGCTAGCTAAGAAAAAATGGTTCATGAGTTCAATTCTATATTGTTCATAGGAGCATTAAACTTTGTTTTATATTAGTAAAATGTTTTGTAAACCACACCCACTTGTAGTGCTTACCGTTCTCCCTTCGTCAGATGAGTGGCGGTACATGCTTGTCTTGAGTCTCTTTACCATGTCCATAGTAGCCCGTTATTGAACAAAAGAAGTGCAATAGTAGTTCTAATGCGGAGATATATTTTAATGCTGGTTGAAAATGAATGTTCAGGAAGTCGAGAGGTGTCGCTGGTGAGCTTACCATAGTAGTTATGTTCCCGGATATAGTCCGATAAATCAATTGATTGGAAAAGATCGATGAAAGATCAATTGATGATAAAGGGCGGTGGACAAGCAAGCATTGTTTATTTTTGGATGGAGGCCAGAAATGGGCGGGGTTTGAGATATGTGGATGTGTTTTGATTGGGTTTTGGGGTATGGGGAGATGGTGGCGTGGGCTGGTGAGTGAGAGTGTTGCCCGAGAAAGGTGAAAGGTTACAGATGAGCGGTTGGAATGACGAAATCAGGATGTGAGTGTGGGACTGTTGGGTGATATGGAAGTGGGGTAGAACAAAGGAGGTATTGTGGACGGTGTAAAGGTTGGAGATAAAGTTCGTTGTATGTTTCCGGGAGATGTTTTTGCGTGTTTATCGATAGTGGCGTCATTGTATGTGTGGTCGGTATAGGGTAACGACCGTATAGGGTAACGACCGATGGAGGGAGAAGTGAAAAAGGAAAAAGTTGTGGAGAAACAGGGAGTAAATAAAGTAAATAGAAAAAAAGTACAATTTGCGGAAGGGGATAGTGTGTATAGTATTCCGGGGTGGGAAGAGGATAGGAGGGGTACGTGGGCGTTGGACGCTTTGCGCGAGAGGATGCGCAGAGAAAATAGGTGCGTGATAAGCAAGGAGGATGAGGTATATAAGGACAATTGATCTGTTTATGTTTACATCACAGTGAGCACCCTGTGTGGCCATCGTCTTCTTCCAGAGATCCCAGAGACTACCTTTCAGAGTCGATTTCGAAGTGATTTACCAGGTATATAACGGTATCCGGAGGTAAGTATAAAAATGGGTATAGTATCGTGGATGATGAAATTTATTGGAGGAATGATCGGGATGACTTCATCTCCTGATCAATCAGAGAAACCGGTAACTAGACAGAGTTCTCGTCCGTTACCGACTCCTCCACAATCACCACGATCATCGATACGGTCAGGAATGTTGTCGAAAAAAGAGACATATGTGAATGTCCCTAAATATTTTACGGAGAATGAATTTCGAAAGGTGTGGGAAGAAAAGAACGCTGCCCAACACGGGTACGAAAAAATTAAACGTTATAGAAAGAACAGTATCGATGATGCTGGTGAATTGTCGAGGAAGAGAAAACGTGATATGTATAATGTAAAGTGTAATCCTATGTATGGGTATACAGAGTGTTCTCCCGAAAAGACTGTGTATCAGACATATCCTGTAACAGTTAATAGATCAAAGAAATTTAAAAGTTGTAAATCGGAAATATTTGGACATCAGAATACAAAATTGATTATTTTTGACGCCCCTGTAAGGTTCAGAGAATCCTTTTTAATTACCGTCTACAATCAAAATTTAGTGTCTGAAACGTTTTTGGAAGTTGAAAATAACGGTTTTCCGATCAGTATGCGTTTTATTAATAATCGCAGAGCAGGTTTATGTGAGACACACTATCTGTTCGAAAGAGCACCTGTATACGGGCATTTGTCGTACGGTATATGGACGAGTCGTGTAGCTAGTGAAATAGCGACACACGGATACAATGCAGGACCTTTTATTTTAGTATCAGGGCTTTCCTCATTGGATTGTATCTGTATAGAAACAGAATCGGAATTAAATTCGGAGTATTTAGATACATCTGAGTTACATGCTCCTCCACGTTGCCGGGCAACAAAATATATCATGATGGCGAATGAAAGACTGAATTGCAACCGTACCGATGTCGAATTGACACGGTACGAAAATTTGGAAAATCTGCTGAATAACGAAATTCCTCAATTATATAGGGTCGGCTGCCACGGTAAGTATATGATGGTAGATTATTGTGATGTTGCAACGTTAATGCAGATATTTCGGAGAGAGTACCGAGAATCTGTATTAACACTGGGGGAGATATTCCGGTGGTTTCGATACAGTGTGTCCTCTGAGGACCTGATAGGTGAAATATTAGGAGTAAAAGGCCCTACATTGGATCTGGAAGAATTATCGGATTATTGTTACAATCCATTACGACGAGATGATGTAAGAAATAAATATTTTTTTATTTCTAGCCTTCACAAAGTAGAAGAAAAATTCAACAGAACTTTGACCCCACCTCACCGTGAATTCCCTAACATCATCGAGGAGACCGATACATCAGAAGTGGAAGACGTGTAAAAATAAAAGGTGAGAAAAAATATTACCTATATTTATTGATAATTATAAATTGCCGTCCTCTTCATCCGTGATATCTATAATTGAAGGCGTAATAGGAGGAGACGGTGACGCCGCAGCAGGAGAAGGTGGCGTAGCAGCAGGGGACCGTGGCGTAGCAACACGAGGGACCGGCACAACGGCGGGAGGAACAGGCACAGCAGGAGGGGGTTGCACAGCAGCAGCAGGAGGAGGAGGTGGTGCAACAGCACCATTCCGGACGAGTTCCAGGAGAGGCTCCGGTACCAACCCGAAGAACTGAACGCCTCGTTCTTCGTGGATACGACGGAGCCTGAAAAAAAGAAGGGAGTTAGAATAATAATATTTCATATTCACACATAAATCGGAAGTTGTATAGATAGGGTGATGATGTAATAGATATAATTGAAAAAATATATTACCTTTCCTGGATCTCGCCGATCTCTGCCTCCAACTCTCTCCTAAACTCTTCCCGCCTGGCTAGGAATCCGTTGTTCGCGGTAACGGCACGTTGGAGTGTTTCCACGAAACGGTGTCCGATACCCTCTAATTCAGCGCCCAAACGGTCACCAGTTGTCTGCGCCTCCACATCGACTCCTGCCACTCTATCCGTGTACCGGCGAAATGCCCTCTGCATGTTTCGGATTTCTTCCTGCACATCGGCGTTAGCCATATACAGAAGGAAGGCCTCTAAAAGAGCCAACCCCCGATTGTTCTAAAACAAAAATGTATAACTGTAATCAAGGTGTACGTGCGATATATCTAACATATTTTCTTTATATTTTCAGATATGGCATCCCTACCATTTGAATTCAATGTATTGCATGGGAATCTTAAAGATGCAGAACATTCCGGGGAACGAAGGAATCTGTGGAGCAAGGTCCAAGCTCGCCAAGTGGAGAGACAGATCGCATGCTACATAGATTTCTGCGAGGAGAACGGGTTAGCAGAGAACCTGATGAAGAACCTGGAGGAGGTCTGCCGTGATATGGAAGTCCAAATCGACACGCTCACTAAAATGTTTAGTTACATATCAGAAAAAAAGAACACGTCCCCAGTATTTGGGGATTTTTTGGAAAATGTAAAACAGGCACAGTATGTGCCATCTCATTTATCCCTTCGTGTATGTTTCGAAATGATGGAGGTTTTCAAAAATATTAGAAAACAAAAAACTGAGGAGACAAAAAAGAACGATGAAAAGGAGATGGAGAGTAAAATGTCAGAACTTCTAAAGAAAAGAAAATTGGACAAATAAATACTAACACCACTAATACACTAACACTTTTGTCCGATTTTCGTTTGTCTACACCCGAAAAATTAAATGAGAAAGTGTATAGGTGATTTAGTAAATGAAATGTATATATTTTAAAATATAACTAGATGGATATGAAATGTTTGTAATAAAATATAATCAGAAAATATGTTATTTTTATATTAATATGAAATACCTGTATGTTAATTACGTTTTTCTCATAATACATTGGTGACATAGCTGTTTTATAATCAGAGTTCCGGATCTGCTATTCCATAAAAATGGTTCGAATCCGATTTTACTATGGTGACATGTCTCATAATTAAGGTCCCGGGTTTGATACCTGGTAAAAATACACAGTAATTCGAACTCTTGATTTTGATTGGTTGTTTAAAGTCCACTTTATGTACAGTAAGGCTAATCGGGACTGGACCTACAGTTTAAAGTGGAATCCGAAATGTGTCTCCACCGGGAATCGAATCCGGGACCTTGATTACAAAAGGTAAAATACACAGCAATTGGAACTCTTGATTTTGATTGGTTGTTAAAAGTCCACTTTATGCACATTAAGACTAATCGGAACTAGACCTACAATTTAAAGTGGGATCCGAAATGTGCCTCCACCGGGAATCGAATCCGGGACCCTTGATTACAAGACGACGACGTTACCACTGTGTCATCGAGGAGGTCTAACAATTCGAACCCCGGTGTAAACTGGAGGTCTAGTTGTGATTAGTCTCTTTACATAAAATAAGTTAGAAACAGACAAACATGCAAATTACTTACCAAGTTTCCGTTCTCCATTTCTGTTCTGCTACAGACGATAAATGTGAAGAAAGACTGCTATAAATATTCCATATATATTGACGGTATAGTTTGATCCAAATTTTGTAACATCCTCCGTGTATCATTTAAAGGTTAGCGGTCAAATTATAATCGGGAATCTGGAAACATATTTTACAAGTTGTTTTGACATTCTAAAGGTTATAGAGGTCACGTAGCAGTTAGTGGGAAACATATTTTACAAACTGTTTTGACGTTCTCTGAAAGTATCTCTATGTATCATTCTAAAGGTTAGAGGTTACGCAGCAATTGGCAGTCTCGAGAAGGTTCTTTGTCACATTTGAGAGTATTGAGAAATAATGAAGGAGTCGATAAACTCTCGAGTCTTTTTCATTCTCCGGTGTTTATAAATTCTGTGTTTCAATATCTCGGTAGACGTAGTAATGTTTAAAAGTTAAGGATGAAATTGTAATCAACAGTTTTGAGATGAGGGTTAAAGGTTTACAAGAAGAATAAACCCTAAGGAGGTTATTTGCGGTCGATCTTTACGAAACTACACAGAACAGACACTTTAAAATATGGAACCTTGTGTGAAATGATGTTTATTGAAAACCAGGGCAGGCCCGGGCCCCCTAGGAAATGATGAATAACGATTCCTGAAGTTATGACTGCATGTTAAAACCAGGGGCCGGTCCGGACCCTTGGGAAATGGTGAATAACCATCGTAACGTTATTTCTGTATGTATATCGAAAACCAGGGCCGGCCCGGGCCCCTAGGAAATGATGAATAACGATTACTGAAGTTATCACTGCATGTTAAAAAACAGGGCCGGTCCGGACCCTCGGGAAATGGTGAATAACCATCGTAACGTTATATCTATATGTATATCGAAAACCAGGGCCGGCCCGGGCCCCCTAGGAAATGATGAATAACGATTACTGAAGTTATCACTGCATGTTAAAAACCAGGGCCGGTTCGGACCCTCGGGAAATGGTGAATAACCATCGTAACGTTATATCTGTATGTATATCGAAAACCAGGGCCGGCCCGGGCCCCCTAGGAAATGATGAATAACGATTACTGAAGTTATCACTGCATGTTAAAAAACAGGGCCGGTCCGGACCCTTGGGAAATGGTGAATAACCATCGTAACGTTATATCTGTATGTATATCGAAAACCAGGGCCGGCCCGGGCCCCCTAGGAAATGATGAATAACGATTACTGAAGTTATCACTGCATGTTAAAAAACAGGGCCGGCCCGGGCCCCCTAGGAAATGATGAATAACGTTTGGTGAAGTTATTACTGTATGTAAAAACCAGGGCCGGCCCGGGCCCTTTGGAAAATGGTGAATGACCTTTGACCCCGACCTTTGACCTTTTTTTTTGAACTTTTTTTTTTTTAACTTTTTTTTTTTTGAACTTTTTTTTTTTTTAACTTTTTTTTTTTCCTTCAAATTTTCAAATCGTTATATCTCCGTGCCTAATTGAGATAGAATAATGATCGATAGGTCGTTGAACTCGGAATGAAGTCCTCTTTCTATTGAAAAAGTTTTCATCATTCTAGGATCAACAGTTTCCTATTTCCTTTATTACCAATCGAAGACTCCCCTTCCGACCACTCCACTAAAAGGTCTCGATGTGCAGATTCCAAATCTGTAACGGTTTTCAGGCTAACTCGATCGGCAACACGACTATGTCCCTTTGAAATGTTTAGGTTTTCTGAAATTTTGCCAAGTTTTAGGTTATCAGGCAATTCGACCTCTACAATTGTTGTTCTATTTATTAGAAATATCTTTTCATTATCGAAGACTTTAACCTTGTTTATAGATAAGAACCAGGAAACCGTTACACATTTCTAGAAAGTTTACAATACAACCAGGAAACCGTTAGATAAATCATTAAAACAAAAGGGGTCGTAGATACCGGAAAGATTGTTACCCATTTCCTGGAAACCTATAAATCAGACAGTAAAACCGTTAGAATCAGTATTGTGATGCTGAGGTATATAACATAGACACCCTCTTTCGTGAGTAGTTTCTGGAATACTATTATCCTCCTATCATGGACTTACAGTTATCTGCTGACGAATTGTTAGTGTTATATCGTAACGGGTATTACAAAACAACTGACCAGTTACGAAAACTACTGGCGTACATTGCACAAAGGATAATTGAAGGAGAGACTGTCTCTTTAGTTGAAGAGTATGATCAATTACTACGGGCAGTAACAACAACAACAACAACAACAACAACACCCGAACTTTTCGGAAAAGGAGTATCATCGCCACCGAATATTCACACATCCGATACTGCATCATCTCAAGGAACTTCAAGGAATGTCGTATCCAGACCAGACCCGGAACCTCTACCTGGACCGTCTTGGAGAGAGGACCCCTTACCGACAGTTGAACAGTCACCTCAGAATATTTCTGAATCACATAGAAGAGGTAAGAAAAGAAAACGTGATACAATACCTCGTGAACACATAGGAAATATATTGTTACACAATATTCAGGAGCGTGAATACCCTAAATTTCGTTCCAAGGGACAACGTGTGGAATTCAGTTTCTCACATCCTCCAGAAAATGTTGACCCTCATAGTTGGATTCGTCAAGGTGTTGAAAACCTTCTCACCTATGTGAAAAAGAATGCTAAGGACGGAGATAAAATAGGTTTAACACTATCTAACATATCCGACCCAAATGTAAAAGATATTTATATCGGATGGCATAGAAGTGATCAGTTACATAGTGATATGGTATGGACTGTTATGCATAAAATACTACAAAGTGCAAAAACATTTTCAAGTACAGACCGTTTAATTTTACGGGCTGACCGTGTTGATATACCTGTCGGAGGAGGAGGAGACGGTAAGCGTGCCTATTGTTTACCAAATTATATCCTAAGTACATTGAAGAGAAGTGTTGTCAGTGTACCAAATAGAAAACAACCTCTTTGTTTAGCTGAAGCTTTGGTTATAGGGAAAGCCTATGTAGATAAAGATCCATCGTATACACAATACAGAAAAAATAGAAATCTTCTTAGACCTGTTTTTGAACTAATGCGAAAGGCAGGTGTAAATCTAACAGACAATACGTGTGTCGGAAGTGGAATTCCTGAACTCAAAAAATTTCAGCAAGTTCTTACAGAATATAAAATCACTGTGTACAATAACCTTCGTGATGTTAAAGATATTCTTTTTGAAGGAGAGGTCGAGAATGTCTCCAAATACATATATCTTCTATACGACAGTACTCGGCAGCATTATGATGTTATTGTGAACCGTGTTGGAGCTTTTGCAGCAAAACAGGAATGCCAGGGATGTAACGAACTTATATTTTGTAAACCACATATTCATCAGTGCAAACAAATGTGTTCCATGTGCCGCGCAATCCCTCCATGCGTACCTGAAACAGGAGTTTATAAAACATGTCAAACATGTCACAGAATTTTCAAAAATGAGAAATGTTTTACAAATCATGTTTCTACACTATTTCGAAACGGTACAGTATGTAGTGAAATCCAACAGTGTCCTCGATGTTTTAGAATTGTTCTCACAAATAATTCGTATGAGAAAGTACATAGGTGTAACATGAAATACTGTACTGTCTGTAACTGTGTGAAACCTATAAATCATATGTGTTACATGTCCATTCCAAAAGCTAAACAGAATTCGAAATTTCTATTTGTGTTTTATGATTTCGAATGTTATACTGATATTCCGTACTGCGATAAAGAAAAAACTTTTCTTCATGTTCCGAATCTGATCGTGGTACAAACAGCCTGCCATGCATGTCATAACGAAGAGGATTTAGCAGTTTCGTGTTCTGTCTGTGGTACAAGACAGTTTATATTCTGGGATGATCCTGTAGAAACATTTCTCTCCTATCTCGAACTGCAACATAAGTTTTCCAATATAACTATTTGTGCACACAATGCACGAGGTTATGATTGCACGTTTATATTGAGAAAAATGTTGGAAAAAGGGATGAAACCTCGTATAATCTTGGATGGAACCAAAATCATCAGTATGACGTACCAAAATCTGTACTTTATCGACAGTCTTAATTATGTTCAAACGAATCTTGCAGGGTTTTCAAAACTGTTCGGTCTTCCAGTGCAGAAAGGATATTATCCGCATTTGTGGAACACATACAAAAATCGAAATTACATAGGACCTACACCTCCTCCTTCTGCATACGGATATGAATATATGAAAACAATTGAAGATCAGACAAATTTCATGTCTTGGTATGATACTGAATGCAAAAAAAATATGCCTTTCAACAACAAAACAGAACTACTCCAATATTGTATTAAAGATGTTACTTTGTTAAGACAAGGATGTCTGAAACTGAGACAGAATTTTCTGGATATATGTAAAATAGATATTTTTAGGAATTGTATCACTATAGCATCAGCGTGTTCATTAATTTACAGACATAAATTTATGCCCGCTGACACTATAGGAATAATTCCTAAAGGAGGTTACCATCATGCAGATAAAATGTCAAAATTTGCGTTGAAATGGTTGACCTATGTTGAAGAACAAAATCACATAATACTTCTCCACGGCGGACGTACTCGTGAAAAATATGTTTTAGGAGGACGTTATAAAGTAGATGGATATCACGAGGAGACAAATACAGTGTACGAAGCGCTTGGTTGCTTCTGGCACGGCTGCAGACGATGCATATCAACAAACAGGGATATGTATCCTAAAGATATCACGGAAGATGAAAACACCCAGGAAAATGACGGTCAAACTAATAGTGACATGCTAAACACTGCAGCTTTTAGATACGAAACAACATGTCGTAAACTTGCAGCTTTACGTTCTGAAGGTTACCATGTTGTCACAATGTGGGAATGCGATTTTGATAGAATATTAAAAACTGATCCTGAACTCGATAGACATCTATCTACACACCCTATTGTCTGCTGTATTCCTTTAAATCCAAGAGATGCCTTATATGGCGGAAGAGTTGAAACAGTCAGAACTTATTACAGAATCAAAGAAAATGAGAAATTACAATACAACGATTTTACAAGTTTGTACCCTTATGTGAACAAATATTGTACCTATCCTGTAAGGCATCCTACCATATTTTTAGGAAATTCTATTCCTCCAGTCGATGAAGTTTTAAACATGGAAGGACTTGTTAAATGTACAATTCTACCCCCTACAACCCTTCTCCACCCTGTTTTACCCTCCAAAATAAATGGAAAACTGATGTTTGTATTATGTAAAGAATGTGCTATCACACTAAAATGTGAAGGTATTTGTGAACATTCAGATGAACAGCGTGCACTTTCAGGAACTTGGGTTATCGCAGAAGTACGTAAAGCTTGCAGTTTAGGTTACAGAATGTTGGAGATGTCGGAAGTGTGGAAATATGAAACATCTATGTACAATCCTGTTACACAAACTGGAGGACTGTTTGCTGAGTATGTCAACACATTTTTGAAAATAAAACAGGAAGCTAGTGGGTGGCCTACTTGGTGTCAAAACAGAATGGATAAAGAAAAATACCTACAGGACTACTTTGATAAAGAGGGGATTCTATTGGAGGAAGACAATATTGAGATCAATCCTGGAAAACGTACTTTGGCTAAACTTTGTCTTAATTCTTTATGGGGCAAATTTTGTCAACGAGATAACCTTTCCCAAACATCTATTATCAAGGAGTCGAAAGATTTCCTCGATAAAATGACCGATCCTAATATAATTATCGGAGGAGTTATATTTATCAATCAGGATACTGTTATAGTAAACTGGAAATATGTTGAAGAGGCAATCACCCTGAACAGAAAAGTAAACGTTCCTATTGCAGCTTTTACGACATGTCATGCTCGTTTGAAACTGTATGAACTTCTTGAAAAATTGGATGACAGGGTATGTTATTGTGACACAGATTCGGTGATTTACATAGATAGTCCTGAAATGGAATATCATCCCCGAACAGGTGATAAATTAGGGGATCTCACCGATGAATTAAGTGATTTTGGTCCCGATGCAATTTGTGAAGAGTTTGTCTCAACAGGATCAAAAAGTTACAGTATGAAAATTAAAAAACCTCTTTCTGAACCCCAATATATCTGTAAAGTTAAAGGGATCACTTTAAACACTTGCACATCAAAATTGGTCAACTTTGATACTATGTGTGATATGATGAACAATGAAAAATCTGACGTTACAGTAGAAAATATCTTTAGAATTAGAAGAACAAAACAGTTTCAAGTTATCAGTACAAATGAAAAGAAATTGTTTCAGCCAGTATTAATGAAACGTTTTTTTGACCACCGACATTTATCATTTCCTTTCGGATACCGTACAGATTAGGTTATAAATATGTCTGTAAACCTAATCTGTAATAGGTATTGTAATAGGTTTTAGGTCCAAAGTTCAAATTTTTGTTTCAGTGTATTTTATATTGTATACTTGTATTATATAATCTTGTACAAAATAAATATAAAATGTAGTAATAGTCTGGTAAACCGTCATTTTCTTTCAAGTTCCTGGATACAAATCTGTAAAATTTTTGCTTAATATAAAATGTTTCCTAAACTTATCCATCCTTTTACAATGATGGTTTGTGGAGCATCAGGAAGTGGAAAAACTACTTTTGTAACAAAACTTGTCAATTCTATTTTTTCTTTTGTCGAAAAACCTGTTACAAAAATAGTGTGGTGTTACGATCAGGAAAATAGTATCCCAAAAAATATTGGTGATGTGGAATATCATAAAGGAATTGTTAATTGGCAATCATGGAACGGAAAAACTCCTACCCTTATAGTGCTAGATGATCTTATGATGGTTGCTGAAGGAGAAAAAGTTGCAGACCTTTTTACGAAAGGTAGTCACCACAAAAATATTTCAGTTGTTTTTATAACACAGAATCTTTTTCACCAAGGAAAAAATTGTAGAGATATTTCTTTGAACGTAAAACATTTTGTTATATTTAAAAATCCACGAGATATGAACCAATTTACTGTTTTTGCACGACAGCTTCAACCTCATCGCATGAAGGAACTTGAAAAAGTATATATAGATGCAACAATAGAACCTCACAGTTATTTGTATATTGATCTTTCCCAGTCAACACCGGATCCTTTACGTTATCAAACAGATATTTTTAATATAGATCATTCAACCATATATCTTCCTCAGGAATGCCTGAAACCTCGAGATGAAGAAAACGAGGAAGAGACGTACCAACTTACGTTCTAAACAGAATATTTCTTTTAAAACACATTCACCTTTTTTGCACATATTGAAAAATTCCCCAACAAAAGTTCGTAAAACATTATTGAAAAGTGCTCCAAAAAAAACAATCCGTTTTATCAGTGAATGTTGTCTGAATGTTTTAAAAGGTAATATAAAACTTCGACCGTCTGTAAAACATCGTCTAACACCTTACAAAACTGTTTTACGTAGACTTGTAAAACCTAAAGTAGATATCGAAAAACGAAGAAAAATTCTTGTTCAAAGAGGAGGGTTTCTACCCCTACTTTTAGGATCTCTACTATCCGGTCTTCTCGGAACTCTCATTCCACATTAATAATGACACCTGTTTACAAAAAAATGATTGTTCTTTCACCAGAACAATTGACACGTATTCGCGGTTCCGAACAGTCTATAAATCAAAAATTATCTGTTCTGGATAAAAAAATGAACGAAATTTTTAAAATGAAAAATATACCAGATGACCAAAAATGGCGTCTTTATAGAAAAGAATTGGATGAGTATTTATGGTTGAGTCGAAAATCGAAAGAACCATTAGAGATTCCTATTATCCAGGATAATGGTGATTCTAGTATTTCACCAGGATCAACATATTTTCCTCCAAACCTGGTAGAAACATTACCACGTAATACAAGACAGCAGTTAGAAAATATTATTGATGAGTATCAATCTACAGCCCAACGTCTAATCGAAAAAGATCAGGAAAAAACGCTTCCGGAACCGAGATCTTTAAATTTTTCATCGTCATCATCACCAACGGGGGTTCCTGGTCCGTCTCGTAAACGAAAACCTGCGAAAAAAAAGAAGAAAAATGTTGTCTTACGTGTTTCCAGAAAAAACTTCACCATTTTTGAGAACACCTGATGCATACAAACTCGTTCCTTTAAGAAAAAGTCGTAGACAGAGAGACCAATCATGGGAGTCCCTAAAGTAAAACATGATAAAATTCTTGCTAGAATATATTACGATCCTCAACACAGAGCCTCATTTTCATCTGTGGATCGTTTATGGAAAGCTGTACGAGATAGGAATATATCTCGTGATACAGTAAAAAATTGGTTAATGCACCAGGAAACATACACTCTCCACAAAAGTGCACGAAAAAGGTTTCCTCGAAACCATTACAATGTATGGAACATAGATATGCTCTGGGAAGCCGATCTTAACGATATGACATCGATACAAAAACATAACGACGGATTTAAATATCTCCTAACAGTGATCGATGTATTTTCAAAATATGCTTATGCATTACCCCTAAAAAATAAAACAAGTAATTCTGTAACCGAAGCTTTCAGAACCATTTTTGAACAAAGCAAAAGAAAACCTGCCACATTACAGACAGATCAAGGAACAGAATTTACGAATTCTGTGTTCCAGAATTTTCTGAAAAATGAACAAGTAGACTTTTCGATCGCAATTAACCACCCTGTAAAAGCAAGTATAGTGGAACGTTTTAACCGAACGTTAAAAGAACGAATGTGGAAATATTTTACAGCAAAACAGACAAGACGTTACATAGATATTTTACCTCAACTTCTTGAAGGTTACAATACTGCGATCCATCGTTCCATAGGAATGGCACCTCAAGATGTAAACGAAACTAATGTTTACACAGTGTGGAAACATCTTAATAGACACAACAACCGTATCTCACACACAATTTCAGATTTGAAAGTTGGGGACATTGTGCGAATTTCTGTTGTTAAAGGACATTTCGAAAAAGGATACGAACAATCGTGGTCACGAGAACTTTTTAAGATTCATTCCGTCGTTCAACGGCAGCCGGTACCTGTTTACATATTGGACGACTTAAATGGTGAACCTGTAAAAGGAACATTTTACAAACAGGAGGTTCAGAAAGTATATTCGAATCCTGACGAAGAGTATAAAATTGATAAAATTTTAAAAACACGAGGTAAAGGTAAAAATTTAGAATACCTTGTTCGTTGGCTGGGTTATCCCTCCAGTTTTGATTCATGGATCAAGGCATCATCGCTAAAACCGATAGCAAACAACTAAACCTCAATATATATCGAAATATATCACCATTTCGAATCAGTGAGTTCTTCTTGTTCAGTCAGAATGGATGATAATTTCTATATCTACCTCCCATCGTCTTCATCAGAAAAATATTTTTCAAACAACACATTAACTCATTTTACTGTAAAATTGGCAAAACGTATCGATCTGTCTCCAGATTTGTGGGAAGTCGGTTTAGCAGAATTATGTCATTCAACTCTTTATGATAACGTTCTGGAAACAGATTCAGGACAACTAACATTTCCTGTTCGAACATATACAAATGTTGACGACTTGATTTCGTCGATCGTAACTTCCCTTCCCGATAATCGAGAAATACGAAAATCTGTGCTTTACAAATTCTGGCATCTTCTGGCTGACCCGCAATGGAGTTCATTCGAGTCATCTGTTTCTACAGATAACACACTATATATTAACGATCAACCGTTTTATTTTCCTGCAACTACTTATACAATAGATGATCTTATTTTTTTCCTGAAAACCAACCCTGCAAATGTAGCTATTCCTACTCATCTTCGATTCTATTTTAAAGCTGCCGTATATAAACACTTGTCCGAAACAGGAATGCTCGACCCTGAACCCGATGCCTCTGTAGACAATACAATAACACCGATAGATTTAACAGACGACTATGCTAAATTTCGATATGATATATTAAAATCTATCTACTCTTCGCACGTAATATCTAATAACGTTGTCGATAAAAATCCTTACATATTTGTATATTCAGATATTGTAAAACAACAGTTGGTCGGTGAAGAAATGATACGTCTTTTACGTCTTACTCGAAAACAATGTTCAGAAGTAGATACCACATGTACGATACCTGTAGCTCATCACACATTCAATCCGATTCACTATGTTTCTCTGGATAAAAGTTCTTTTGAAACAATAGAAATTACTTTGAACGATCAAAAAGGAAACTTTTTACCTTTAAGAAACGGTTCCGTTCCTACTATCGCTGTTTTACATTTTCGTAAAAAAACAAAATCCTTTTAAAAAACCGACATAACACTATTTTCTCAGTCTATATTGGTAAACGAATGAGTCATCATGAATTCGCAAGCAGAATATTACACAACCCAAATACATGGAGGAATCGGACCCATTTTTCGTTCTAACAGAATTCAGAAAGGAAGAGGATTAGGTTCTCTTTTTGCTGGACTTTTCAGAATGGTGAAACCTCTTCTCTGGAGTGGTGCAAAAGCTATCGGAAAAGAAGCTTTAAAAACTGGTGCTAATATTGTTACAGATATTGCAACAAGTCAGCAAACCCCGAAAACTATTGTTCGTCAGCGAATACGTGAAGCTGGTCAGAATCTTAAAACTAGAGCACAACAAAAAATCGATTCTCTGACAGGTTCGGGTATAAGAAGAAGAATTGCAAGAAAAAATACCCATTCGGTGTTAAAACGTTCAGGTACCCGTGCTAGAACCTCGAGAATCAAGAAAAAACGTACATCCGTAAAACGTCGAAAAACATCATCGAAATCTAGGAAAACACGTAAAAGAAAAATCAGACAAAATATCAAAGTCAGAGATATTTTTACATCATGATACAGAACAGCACCTGGGTAATTTCACAGTTCGACCTTTTTCAGAAAAAACATACTATTCCGTACAAACCTATTGCTTTCTTCGATAACCAGAATGTAACTTCGTTTCTCGAACCTGTCTATCTTCGCTTACAGCTGAAGATGATTAAACAAGATGGAAGTCGTATGAGAACTCTACCGTCCGATAAAAAATCGATTCTCTGACAGGTTCGGGTATAAGAAGAAGAATTACAAGAAAAAATACTCATTCGATGTTAAAACATTCAGGTACCCGTGTTAGAACCTCGAGGATCAGAAAAATCAAACAGACTATCAAAGTCAAAAATATTTTTACACAATGATGCAGGACAACACGTGTATGATTTCACAGTTCGATCTTTTTCGGAAAAAACCTATTCAACAAAATGTCGAAAAAACCTACACTGTTACCTACAAACCTATTGCATCCATCGATAACCAGAACGTGATACCATTTCTCATACCTGCAACAGCAACAGATTTTCTGGATCTTGCATCTGTTTATCTTCGTTTACAGGTGGAGATGGTTAAACAAGATGGGAGTCGTATGAGTGCTTTGCCGACCGATAATGCAACCACAAAAAATTGTGGGGTAGTAAATTATCTCCTCAATACTATATTTTCACAATGTAACGTTGCTATCAACGGTATATCTGTAACAAATGCTGACAACAATTATGCATACAAATCGATTTTTGAGGTACTTCTCAATTATGGTACTGATGCTGCAAATACACATCTTACTAATGCTTTATGGTACCTGGACACACCTGGAAACCAAGATAAAATCACAACCAATAACGAAGGTTTCACCACCCGAAAAAATTTTTTCCAGTACGTTCCGTCATCAGGAAATCCTATGGAAGTAACAGCCGAAATGGAACTTATGGGAAAACTCCACATAGATTTTTTCAATCAGCCTAAATATCTACTCAATGGTGTGGAAGTACGTATCGAACTTATCAAGTCACGTGATGCTTTTTATATCTGGGGAGATCAAGATTCACCTAGCGTACAAATAAAAATTTTAAAAGCTGCTCTCGAAATAAATCACGTCATTCCTACTCCTAGCACCAGTTTGGCTATAGACAGAGCACTTTCTTACGCTCCTGCACATTATCCGTTCACAAGAAGTATTATCAAGGCATACTCTTACGTTGCAGGAACGCAGCAGATTTCTATCGACAATGCTTTTCAAGGTCCTTTTCCGAATGTTATTCTTTTTACTATGGTATCCACCGCCAGCTTTCTCGGAGACAGTAAAAAAAATCCGTTCGACTTTAGAAGTTTTAACCTATCTTCTTTCCATCTTGTAAAAAATGGAGAGCTCACACCTTCTGAACCTTTACGAATCAGTACAGGAGGAAATAGCGGTTTAGTAACACGTGCCTACCAAACTCTCTTTTCCGGCACAGGTATCCATCACAATAATTATGGACATCAGATAACAAGGAAGATGTTTGAAAACGGATCATTTTTTCTAATTTACGACATTACACCAGATTTTTCAGGAAACGATACACACATCAGTCTACAGGAACAAGGTACCTTAGGAGTAGAAATGCAGTTTTCTCCACAACTGTCGGAAAATGTTACCTGTCTTCTCTATGCTGAATTCGAAGTGGCCTTGGATGTGACAAAAGACAGAGGTGCCATCCTTCACTAATAAACCTAACAATTTTACTCTATAAATTTGGTGTATTCCTGTTTTCTGCCACAGAAACCTACCTGTATCGTAATAGAAAAAGACTATCGTGTTTGTGTACTTTATTATAAACGTATCCGACATGAACACATCACAGATCAGACATATTTTATCTCACAATTGTTCCACCAAAACAATTTTTTGTGGTGTTTACCCGAGAGATCTTCTGCCTCGAACGTTCTCCACCCCTGCTTTGATAATCGCAAACACGGATACTTCTGATTCCGAAGGAACACACTGGGTTGCTTTCTATTTCGACAAAAACAATAAGGCAGAATATTTTGATTCATACGGTTTCCACCCCTATTACCCAGAATTCATAACATTCTTGAACCGTCATTCCTCTATTTGGACTCACAATAATACCCCCTTACAAGGAATATTTGCTACAACTTGCGGACATTACTGTTGTGTATATGCTTATTATAAAGCACATCACGTCACAACCAGGGATTTCATCCGGATATTCCCACCGGGTGTCAGTAAAGATGAATATATTTTACACCGTTTTCGTCAGATCTTCAAATGTTTACCGCATTCAAAGTGTCCTAAAGGAGCACAAGTGTGTCGTTCCATCAAACCAGTTCGGGAGTGTATAAGGTGATTTCTATATAAAATATGTATGATGATTCTGCTCACTCTCAGTATCATCTTGACACCTTTAGTGAAAACATCATGGAACCGGTCAAAAATTCTACAATGGAAAAACATGATCAGCTTCTAGACCGTATTACTCATAAGGATGGTGTTTCTAGATGTAGAAAACGTAGACGTCTGCCCCCTACCAAAATTGAGATTCCTGTTATAAAAACTGAACCGATCGAGAGTGAACCGGATGTGACAAAGGATTGTGATTTCATGAAAATACGTCAAGAAAACGGTTCTTCCCAAAATAAAACCGAATGTTCGGAACTGCACAACATAGATGTCTGTTTGGATCTTTATCTTGCAAATATATACTTTCTGAACACAGAAAAAACCAAATATGTAGCAGTAGGATTCGAAAAACAAACACCTTTCAATCTGGTATGGGAGTTTTCGCAACAAGGAAGATTACCCGTACGAATTAATTCTTCACAGATTAGAGAATTGTGTGTTTTGAAATCTGATGTACTTAATTACATCGAAACAGGTCGACGATTTAATTATCTCGTCACAGGGAATGTTACTGTCAGTGCTGTAAATTTTTTCGGAAAACGTTGTATTTCCATGTATCAACATTCCTCACCGGATGCTTTTATTTTTACACCCCGGAACTACATTTATTTTTTTGTGAACTTTTCACACCCTTAAGAAAATTAACGAACGAACGTTATCATAAATTACAGCCACATATACAGACTTTTGTGCATTGTATCGAAAAGAATATGTTTTCAGAAAGAAAAGAAGTACCGGAAAACCTGATAAGCCATTTTCACGTTCTCTGGTACAACGAATTGATGATCGAAATATATCTTCAACACAATCTTGGACATTCATTGATATTATAAATAATTTTATTATCCATTATGTATTTTTACTGTAAATGTATATCTTTATATGTATATTATTAAATTGTGAGTAAAACATTTGAAAAAAAGGTTAAACATTTTTTTATTTTTCTCTATTACAGTAGAAATGGTACATTTTCCAAACATTTTCAACTGCACAGGTTTTGTTCACATTTTTTGATTCACTATGTTCTCTACATTTCTTTTTCTCTACGGAAAGTTTCACACTCTCCAATTTTGGACACCCAAATTCTTCAATATTATCTACGGTTAAAGTACTCATACGTTTTTCTCCGATACATTTTTCCAACCATTTAGTTTTTTCAGTACCTTTAACATACACATTTTCATTTACAAGTACAGAATATAAAAGATCTCCTAACTTCTCATACGGTACCCAACCATTTTCCCAGGAGAGTCCGTGTTTGTTTGCACGGAGCCAATAATTCACACGACGATATTTTTCACTTAACAAATGTAGACCATATGGAGGTTTTACTAAATAATCAAATGTACATTCAAAAGGAGACTTCAATATTCCGACTTCTTTCCACACAAATTCACCGTCTTTTCCTCGTAAACCTTGAACGTCCAAAAAACATACATCCATTGTTCAACAGGTAAAAACTGTCAATGTATTTTTAATAGATCCACGACATATAGCACACTTATCGAGTTGTGAGGCACAGGATCGACAACTGACAAAATGTCTGCACGGGAGAAACACTATATCGCAAACATTCAAAAAACAGATTTTACAAATCATTACAGAATCTGCATTTTTTTCAATAACTTTTTTTGCAGACTTTTCTCTATTAGCACAATATTTACATTCGACCTTATAATGTAGTAATGCAACACTTTGTATAAAACTACAATGGGGCACTGCTGCCAGATGTCTTATAACAGGACAATCTTCCGGTGTCCAATCACAAAAGCCATAAAAACAATATGAACACAGTACTCTATCACCGTGGCCTGAATAGTAACATCCTGCAGTCACTAACTCTTCAGGTGTCTGTTGTAATCCTACAGGCCACTTTTCGTAAGTTTTGTATCGAGAATCGACTGATAGGTAGTTATTACAATGCCCCGAAAATCGGTAGCAGGGGTAACTGAACACTTTCATAAATCAGCCAAAGAAAAACAATCTGATACAATAGGTGATGGGGTTCCAGGTATTGGTGATAACGGTACCGGCACAGTATCTTCTACATCACTATCGAACAGGGCTCTGGAAAAACCAAGACGATTCGAAGATAACACTGGAAAACAGGGGTGTCCTTCTAATTTACGTAGTAGAGAACGGTTGCAGGTAGTACACCACAAAATAGTTTTGTTCACTAACACGGCAAGCCACTCTTTCACTCTCTGTTTTAAAGCTTCAGCAATCTCATCTTCATCCTTCCTCTGAATGAGTTCACACGAACATTTGTGACTGGGAAATCCTGTTCTCTCATCCGTAAACTTTTTTCTTTCCACTATCTCCTTCAACGTCTCGCAGGAATGATGGACTGCTTCTCCCGATCTATTGAACAGGTAACATCCGCACCATGGAGCTTCACGTAGTGCTACGTACATAAACGGGAACTGTTTCAACACTCGCTGTACAGCCTCACGATCGGTATCGATATCGCCGCAGGATTCGATGACTTCCCAAAACTCATCGTAACTTATCTCGTAGAAATTCAGAGCTTTCTCCGGAAACGTTATGTAATACTCTGCCATTGTGACACACTCTCGTTCTTTTTATACCGTCTACATATATATACCCTTCTTCCTATTACGTCATTTTCCTTAAACATGTCCAAATAAATACTTTTTGTATTCTTAAATTAATACAACGATCTTTGAATCAAATGAGTCAGCAACATTTTCCCGGCTTCTCAAAGACAGGTTGTTGACCTCTATACTGAATGCGTCATTAAATTCGAAAACCTAAATCAACCTCTGTACCGAAAAACAAACATAATAAAATAAAAAACAACAGTAAAACATTCCCCATCCGTTATCTATACCCTTTTAACCTCTATCTCAAACTCCACACATTTTTGGAACCCTGCCAAATAATAACAATATCTGCTTGTTCACTCGAACATTAACCCGAGCCGGGAATTTCCGGTCACGTGACTTTCACGTGATTTTGGCGGGAAATTCTCAGAATCGACCCGAATCAACAATTTCCTATCACGTGATTTTCACGTGATTCACACAACATTTTCTAAACCTCAACCTCTTATCTATAACCTTTCACCTTTCTCAGACAACATTTTAATCATCATTCAACTGACTCAGTAATTTCCTGTTGAAATCAAGCTCGGGAATTTCCCGTTCCGGGGTCAAAAAACTCTTCAACCAATCAAAACTCAAAACACCTATGACGTCATCATCTCCTCATCCAAACAACCAATCAAATCTCTCACCCATATCTCAAACCCCGCCCATTTCTGGCCTCCATCCAAAAATAAACAATGCTTGCTTGTCCACCGCCCTTTATCATCAATTGATCTTTCATCGATCTTTTCCAATCAATTGATTTATCGGACTATATCCGGGAACATAACTACTACCATCTTAGTGCGCCCGACTTTGATTTATCCAAAGTAACCTCAGAGAAACGCTTCGAAATATATAGCTTCTATTAATCACTGTCTTCCAAAAAGTCGATCGGCAGCCTCTTATGAACTTTTGTTTGTCCTTTTCTCTCTCTCAAAAGGGAACTCATACTATTGATTCATCGCTCTCTGGAAATAAAAAAGTGCTGTGCAAAATAAAAATGCAATAGTTTGGAGAGTTCAATGAATACCGCCCATGTTAATTCTATTAACAAATTTAATTTCGCTTGTATATATTTCACCTTGCGTTGTGGTTGGAAAATCCGTAGTAGCGTGCAATGACAACAAGAAAAGATAGACGTGATCAGGATGATCCCAAACAAATTACATGATAGTTAACTAAACTCTCTAGCCTTCTTAAACCTGAAGGTTTATGGCTGAAGCAACACAAGTCTTCAATTTGTCCCTATCCTGGGCAAGATCTATCCAATCTTTTCCCCTTACCGATTTCCATTCGGTCCATCTCAACGTTATCCTTCCATCTTCGTCTTGGCCTTCCTACAGGTCTCTTACCATCAGGTTTCCAAACAAGAATCATGTAAACTCTTCTTTCCTTTCCCATTCGTGCCATATGGCATGCCGATCTAAGTCTTCTTGATTTAATTATTCTAATAATATCTGGACATGAATACAAATTATGCAGTTCTAAACTATGTAACCTTCTCCACTCACCTGTCTCCTCATCCCTTTTACGTCCAAATATTTTCTTAAGGATTTTATTTTCAAATACTCTTAATTTATGTTCCTCTTTCAATGTAAGGAACCAAGTTTCACATCCATATAATACTACAGGCAAAATTACTGTTGTGTATATTTTAACTTTTAGTTTCTTATATATTATACGAGACGGTAAAAGTTTATGAAGAGAAAATTAACACGCATTTCCTGAAATAAGTGTGCTTTTATTTCCTCTTTAATATCATTTTTATTTGTCAGTATTGCTCCTTAGTACTTGAATACGGAAACTAATTCAAAGGAGTTGTTATCAATAATTAAATTTTGAATATTACCTAACACTTGCTTTCTGCCTGCAAGCATGTATTTAATTTTCTCTTTGCTAACTTCCAAACCTATCTCTTTTGCGGCTTTTTAAAATATTTTAGCGTCATTCTTAATTGTATTTATATCATCCCCTAGTAAGTATACATCATCTGCATATGCTAAGAACTGAGTCAGACTGTTTAACTACATGATAGGTATGAAATAATAATAAAATAAAATGTAGGGCCTATTCAGAACTTCACAAGGCAACGATTCTGTTCGCTCGCTTCTACCACAGAGCAGACATTTCTCGCCATAGAACTGCAGTGGGGATGTAAGGGGTGACCTTCCACGTAGTACACCCAAATGTCAACCTCACTTCCACGTTAGTACACCCTGGACTGAAGACTAACGAGGCTCTGGCGACTGGCCCCATGACCAGTATAATTTTGTTTGTGATGTCCATTGTTTTGTCCTTATTTGTTATTTGTGCTGAGTGCCCGTTTACAGCCTCAGCTTTTAACAGAAGTCAGAACATTTTAAGATTTTTAATTATTCAACGCTAGAGTTGTTCTTTGTAATGATAAGGGGCTTGCCCCCGTATAATGTGACGGGAGCAAAATAGCCTAAGTGCTGACGCTCCCACAATTTTAAATTCAAATTCAAATTCAAATTCAAGAACTGCAGTGTTACGTATATGCTTCATTTCAGTGTGTATTTATGTGTAGCAACTTCATTTTTGAGCCACAGCATTTAAAAAATTTCTGGACACGCCACTTATTCACCATGTCTCTTTCAAACATCATGAAAAATCCTTCAGCACGAATCATCAAGGCCAAAATGTCTCTAAATCAATCCGTTCTCATAATTAACACATCTAACGCCAACTCTACTTACAACAACCAGAACTGCAATGAACCCATGTCTCTACACAGTGAAGGGTGCAAGAAATACGAGGTCAGCGCCCCTCAGTAGATTCTGAAGACCCAGAAAGCTGAAATTTTGACTTCCATTTCACTTGCAAATTTCTGGAAACGTCATCCCATCCGTTTTAATGAATAAAGAACCATGAAAAAAATTGTCAGCTTTTTTATCTTTTTGCACTGATTAGACCAGATTTCGCCACAGATAAGACCCTCCTGAGTGAAAAATGGTTTCTCTGTCGGTCGCATAGTAATTAATGTTTTTACGTTTTGACAACAGTGGAGCGTAAGTCCCGGTAACTCCGTGGTAATTGCTGTAACGTGGTGCTTAACATTTTCCGAAGGTCGTGGCTCCGTCGTGGTTCCTGGGTGGCCATCACTCTGTTTGACCTCCTGGAAGGAGGTTCTTAGGTTCTTCTTGCATTGACCGCGCTAAGTCAAATGGCAGGTTCTGAAATGGTTTTCTGTTCGCTGTTCTGTTTCGAGTTTATCCACTAAGATGTTCGATCGCGTCATTGAAGGTTATCGGTTCGGGTCTTCACCTAGGCAAGGATTCTCGTTTTTGAATGAATTTGATTCGATCATAATCAGTCCTCACCTTAGCTATTAGAATAAGGCAAGGTACGTACCAATCAATACAAGACCTTTCGAGACTTGTCGAGACGAGACAAACATATGTAAATTCGAGACGAGACCGAGACTTAGTATCCGACAGTCTCGATCTCGTTGGAGACTTTGGTAGGTAATTTGAAAATATTAATATCTACAGTAAATCGAATATCCGTCACCATGCGCCATCTTGAGACATCAAAATGATATAGACATCATAAGTTATAGATACGTTGTATATTTCGTTTATAGTAAGTGCAAGGTCAGTCCATTAGTGGCAATTGTGAGTCCATGCTGCGTGGTTGCATACACCCAGGATAAAATTTCAGTTTCTCGCTCTCGATTTTTGATCTTGTTTCCGGGTTAGAGTCCCTTCAGGATTTTCATCTACACACCACTTATCCTCATCGTCGCGATTAGTAAAGTGACAGAAAAGCGTCTCTAAATAACAAAACAAAAATACAACGTTTATCGAGGTCTCGTAGCGTCGAAACGAGGCGTCAAACAAAAATATGTTGTTGAGAAAAAGGTATACGATTTATTTCGAGACTGGAGACCGAGAACGAGACATGAATTTATAAATTGAGACGAGACGAAATTCTACTAAGTCTCGTATGGTCACGAGTCCACGACATCATCTCTAAATTTCAGGTCTGTCAGGATGTCAAAGACGACAATGAATTACATGAAATTGAAATTTCTAAGCCTCTGATAAACTCTAAACTGTCTTTCATTATTATTAATCTCTATACTTTTGCCAATATTTTTCCCACACCTGAAAATTGGCAGTGGCTTATTTACGATTCAATTTCGGGGGTGTTAAGTGCTCTTTTTTTTTCTAGTGTTGCTGTGTCTCCACTTCTCGCATTTCGCAATTTATGGGTATATGAGTAGTTCTTCACAAGAGATGCCATGGTTAAACCATATTATTTTCAGCTTGAAAAAATCCCCATAGCTTCCCCTGTAAATACGTCATTGTTAGTGACGATGCATTCCAGAACTGGGAAGACAGCAACAATTAACAGCATATCAGAAACGATTAGGACTGCAAACGTAAAATTCTTTTGGACGAATTTTACCAAATTGTATTTGCCAAAATTATTTATTCCAACTGATGTAGTACTTTGCCTACAAAAAGAGTAGGCCTAAATATTTATAAATTATGATATTCATAATTCAATTTCTTTACGATAATACAAATGCCACCTCGCTGTTTGAAAAACCTTGGGAAAGGCATGTTTGAAACCTTCTTTATGCTCAGACTGGGTAATAGAGAGTGGACGTGGGACTTAAGTTGGGATCTAAAGCACTATGTAATGTACTCCACCGGGAATCGAACCCTCTACCCCTTATTTACAAGACACCAACATTATAAACTATGCTATCGCTGAAGCCCTCGGGGAGCCTTGAGTACGTGCCTCACAGTCTCGTCAATAATGATTCTTGGTTCGAGTCACGGTCTAAGTATATAATTATCATTAATGCTCATCGTCACGATTAACATAAAGAGGTAAAAAAGCGACGTAAGTAAAGCAAAATGATAAATATGCGATAACACAATTGTAAACAACACTTCGAATATATATGCTATGCATTTATGTACGAGAACTCATGTAAGCGCATTTCATTTAAAGTTCGTTTGTTTGAGTTTTTGTTTTAAGTCCACAGATAGGCTAATCGAGACTGGACCTACAGTTTATAGTGAGACCCACTATGTGTCTCCACTGGATATCGAAACCGGGTCCCCAAGATTACAAATCGAGGACATTACTACTAAGCCATCTGGGAAAGCTCATTTATAGTTCATATATGATATGATACATAATTGTAACAATAATGCTGTATATAGGCTACATGTGTATTTCCGTGCGGCTAAAAGCATATATATTTCGTTCCGGATAACCCATCTGTGTATGAACATGACAAACGTGATCTGTAAACTTTTTAAAAACATGAGATGCATACAGTTGGATATTGACTTTTGAGGCACCCTGTAGGGCAGACGCTTCAATTATATGAAGAAAAGAATACGATGACCTTCAGCATGGAATCATCCTACATTCATATCATCCTGCTTGTGGTTCCTTGTACATTCTGTCTCTTGGAGAGAAACACTTGTTCAAGTCCAATCAATGCGATTAAAAAATTCATAAGAGAGAGACGAAAGAGGGGAAGAGAGAGAGAGAGAGAGAGAGAGAAAGCTATCACAGACTCTTCCCTTCCCCCTTTTGATTGTGGACGCGGCATAAATCGTCCAACGAACAGAGAGCTCTGATAAATTCTGAACTTGAAATCTCAAGAGGGACTTGCTGTGGCCCTCACAACCAGAAGAATTTACTGCCAGGTCGCAGCGGGGGGAAAGGCTAAGCCTTCAAATATGGCTGTGATATATATGCCTATGGTTATTTCATGATGGAGGCAAGGGGTCGAGTGAAATACGGCCGAAATATACCGGCCCAGCGGTCGTCAAACGGAAAAAGGTATTCCGACACTTGGTTACGGCGTGTACTGTATTGGAGAACATGAAGAGATTGTGTCGTGTAAGTGTACGTGCTTCTTGTTTGCTGGCGTGGACTGTTCTTTAACATCCTGAGATTCTCCCAATGTTGGTTTCGACATCCGCACCAGTGGTGCCAGGGGTATTGATGGTGTGCGGAATGACATTTAGGGGGTGCGATGTTGAAAATGAAGGGAAAATAAAACATGCATGTATTCTTTAGCCACTACATCAAATAACAATCAACTTTTAGTAGTCTTCTATGAAAATATAGCAATGACTTTTTCTATGACCACAACCTGCACAGTCACGAATAGTTCTGGGTTGTAATATTTCCATAACTGTCCGTGACTGTACAAAGAAGTAAATGTGGCTTCCCTTTCAGATTAGTAATAATTATTCTTGCCTGTATAATAGTGGTTTCTCTTTAGTACTTAATATTATACGCTCATGATTACTTGGTTTTCGTAAGATATAACAAGACCTCGGATTTCAGATTTTTAACCTATCTTTTTCCTTTACAGGTATGTAAGAAATAATAAGTTATGTCAGCGTTTCTCGAAACGCAACAACTGGTGAAGTTTTATATTGCCTAAAAAAACGATTTTGCTTGTTAGAACCCATTTTAGGTTTATGCGCCTAAATGAAGCCTTTTTTAAGGTTTTTATATATTTTTATAGGTTTTACAGGATTTGTATGTCACACAGAGCCATTTGCTTTGTTTGGTCACGAAAAATTTCAATGACGAATGTGTTTGAAACGTACTCTCTGTCAATCTCCTTTCCTCCAAGCCCATGGTGATTTTTCAAAGCTCTAAACAAAGCAAAATGTCTGGTGCCACTGTTGCCTGTACAATCCAAAGTGGTCTGATCTGTGTGGTCTTGCTCACTTTCGCGTCACTTCGGTGCTTTGTGGCATTCATGCCTTGCAAACTAACATTTCAGCATTGAAGTTTGCACCACTAACTATGCTTTTGTTGAAAGATTATTTTCAGCATATAAGATGATCCTCACACACAAAATTGCGGAATTTGACTGCGGATAACATGAAAAAAGAATTTACTACAGCGCCTAGAATAATGTAGTGTGGAAAACGGCATGCTTCTGCGCTCTCTGGTTGGTTCCACTCGAAAATGATCCGCTAGAGGCGCTGGTATTGACCCCTGTGCTTCGTGTTCGACTGCTTATAATGGAAGTAAATGGAGTTTTCGCTGCAACGTCTGATTCTTTTACATGAAGCATTTCTATGAATGTGATAATTGCTATGGTATTTGGTACAGTGGTCGCGAAGATATTAACGAACATTCTATACAATCGACCACGTCCTGTTATCGTCATACTTTCGTTAATAATAGGGGAGAAAAAATACGCGTCGAATGTTCTTGGCAACTAAATTTTTGTATATGAATTAGGTTCATTATTATTATCATCATCATCATTTCTTTTAAAGATATACACACTGAAGCATTTGTATTTTTGATATTTACTGTCTCTTTTCTTCCGCTTTAAACTAATCGCGACGATGATGATAATGATGATTGCATGAAACGACAAGGGGAACCCCACAAAACTTTCTTAGTGCCATCGACATGAATGTAAGGCAACTTTCAGACCAATGGGACAAGCGACACGGGATGTTCACACTGTCACACTAGTGACACACACTTCCAGACTGTAAAATAGCATTCATTGCGCATGAGGGTCCAAACAGCAAACGACACGTTCATATGGCGTATTCGCGTGCTACTTGTTACTTCGGTCGGAAAGCTCCTTAAAGGAAGGGTGCTGAGACCGGAGCGACGCGCTACAGGGGGAGTTCCCAACTAAGTGACAAGCGACATGGTGCCTTCAGTCTATTAGATAGATAGATTTATTTTCTTTTTGTGCGAGCCATAGGCTGTACGCACTACATATTTTTTATTTTTCTACACTATTTTGTTACATTTAGTTTTCTTTTAAGCTGTCTCTTACTTTGTCCCCTATATACACATTCTTCCCCTCCCTCGGCAGTTCTTCTTCCAGTCTTTCTCCTCACTTCTTTCTTCCTGCACTATCACCAAAACACGCATACATTTTGCTTTACACACACTTACACTACACGCCTGGAGCATGATCACTAATTTCGCCGTTTTCTCTAATAGCTTTCCGCCGCCGCTCTCTTACTTCTCCCAGGTATTTCCCCACTTGCTGCCCCGCTTCCTTTATCTTTATTCTGTCGTCTACCACATCTATCACCTCCCTCCCTGTTAAGTTTTTCATCCATTTGTCCCTTAGGTCACGTGTAGAAGGGCAGTTCAGTAGGATATGCTCGTCCGTCTCCTCCCCCTCGCACAAAGGACATATCGTTTCCCCTGATTCGTTTAGCTTTCTTAGTTGTTTCCATCCCCCGAGTCTGAACCATGCCAGCGCGCTTCTTTCATTTTTTCCCACCACCTGGATATATTTCGCTTTCCCCCATTCTCTTACTCTTAACTGTTTCCTGATTGAGGTCTTTGCTTGGCAGTCTGCTATTATTTCTTGTTTGTCTATGTCGAGTAACCTGTCTCTGATTTGATTTTCTGATGAGATGCCCCCCCTTCCCCCCTCTTCCCATACCCAACCTATTCCGCTATTATATAAGATATTTTTCACTTCCAGACCCCAGCCGTAAACGTTTTCCTCCCTTTTCTGTATTTCCAAACATTGTCCCCTCAGCGTAGTTTGGCCCTCTTGTGATAATCGCATCCAATATTTAACCACCCTCATCCGCGCTTGTACCGTGTCTCTGTTCAGTCCCAATTCCTTGAGAATCCCACAGTTGGCCGTGCCTCTGCTTACGCCCATTACTCTCTTATAAAATTCTGTTTGTATGCCAATTATTGTGTTGTCCCCCCTTAACCCCCACAGTTCTATTCCATAGTTTAATGTACCTAGTACTATTGATGAATAGAGGTTTTGAATGACCGGGAAAGGCATTTGAGGTGCCTTGTTTATTGTCCTTATGACTTGTTCTATTGCAAATTTTGTTTTAGTTTTTCTTGCCCTTATGTGGTGTGTCCAACTCCCTGTCATGGAGAGTGATGCCCCCAGGTATGTGAAGTTTTTAACCCGCTCGATTAAATCCCCCCCGTATGTCCATGTCTCCTGTCTGCTAAATATGTAGCCATTTTTGAAAGCAATGATTTTTGTCTTTTTAATGTTTACCTTCATTTTATATTTGATGCACCCCTCATATATGCTGTCTATGCCCCTTTGAAGACCCTCTATTGTCTCGGACAAGATGACTATGTCGTCTGCATACATAAGGACTGGTATACTTTGCACTCCTATACATGGGATAGAATCCTGATCCATTTTAATTTCATGCGCTACCCAATCTATGAACAGTGAAAATGGCACTGGTGATAGGATGCATCCTTGTTTCAGTCCCCTGAGCGAAGGCTGCAGTGCCGAGACTTGGTTTCCTTCGCATCTTACTCCGAATTCTACCCTCGCATATATTGCTTGCAGTGCTCTGATCATGCGCGCGGACATTCCCTTCTCATACAATTTTCCCCACAGAATTTCCCTATGAACTTTATCAAATGCTTTTTCAAAATCAATGAAACATGTGTATAATTTCCCCCGCTTCTGTTTAATTTTCCTCTGTACTAGTGTTTGTAATATGAATATGTTGTCTACCGTGCTGTACCCTTTCCTGAAGCCCGCTTGTAGTGGTGAGATTTTGTCGAATATTTCTGTCCATTTCTGGATCCTACGGTTTAAGATGTGTGTGTAAATTTTACTCCATATAGGTAATAAAGAAATGCCCCTGAAATTGTTTGCGTCATTTCTGTCCCCTTTCCCTTTATAAATAGGACAGATTATGGAGCTTGCCCAGTCCTTCGGAAAGTACCCCTCTTTAAAAATCTTGTCCATTAGTTTGCTTTGTGCTTCCACCATCAAGCGTTGCTGGCGAACAACAGATAGGCGACACGATAAACCGCACATTACAACAACAGATCTAGGCGACACGATAAGCTACACGTGTCGCTTTGTCGCTTCTGCGTCGCTCAAACTGGGTCATTTCCTCAATAGCTTGCAATATGTTGCCGTGGTTTGTTGTTCGCGCATACGCGATGCAATGAGTGTCTTGCTTTAGTGAGATTGCGCACCAAAGCGACAAGCGGCACGCGACACTTATCGCTTGAGGATTTCACCAACCGAACGCTGGCCTGTGCTTCCCGTCATACCGCTACGATGTGAAATGTTGCTCTTGATTGGCTCCTTTCCAAGCAACATGTGTCACTTCGTTATGAAAGTTGCCTTGGACCGAATGACCCATGTCGCTTTGGTGTGAAATCCTCGTATCGTTTGTCGCGTGTCGCTTTGGTGTAAAATCTCCTTGAGGAAACGGTGCAGTCAGAGCTTTTGTCCCTACGGTTCGAAAGGCTGCATTGATTTCCGACTGCTCGCTTTCAAGCGACATTTGTGGTTTGTCGCCTCGGTATGAAATATCTCTCAGGATACTATTTATATTCTACGGGCCTCCCTCATGGCGCAGTGGTAGCGTCATTGCCTTGTAATCAAGGGGTCCCGGGTTCGATACCCGGTGGAGGCACAAGTGGTTCGGATCCCACTTTAAACTGTAGGTCCAGTCCCGATTAGCCTTACTGTGCATAAAGTGGACTTAAAACACCAACTCAAACCAAACCAAACTATTTATATTCTAATAACATAGAAAAATAAACTCTTAATACACAGTCCAAGACCTGACGTCCGGAATCACATTGCGATGTTTCTTCTTGTGTTACGCATGCTATTTATTTATTAATCTTATTTTACTTTTCTTTTCAAATTAATGCCATTTCGTGACGGCAAATCACTCCACAAATATAACTGTTTCCATCAATTCACTTACCGCTTTTCTAGAGAAACAAACATTAACAATATATTCCAAAAACTAACTAAGCCGCATTACTTTCATAACAAAATTAGCACCTGGGTCGATCGCACTGCCATCTACTTGTCATCGTCTCGGGGAACCAGTTTCTTGGGTCGTTTTCCACACTACGTTATTCAAGGCGATGTAACTATACGGTGAAGAGTGAATTTTAATGGCAAATTTCCAATGGTAAGTTCTTCCATCGCAGTAGGGTTAGGCAACACACATAACGTTATGCAAGATAGTGCGTAATTAAGGATATAGGTGTCCCATTTTCATTGCCGGTGACTATACCTAATCAGCAATTTTCAGGAATTTTGAACTATTTTAAGTGTTTTTGAACCAACTTCAAGATTTTTCGAACCTAACTTAAGGTTTTTAGGACCTATTTTAGGATTTTTAGAACCTATTTTAAGTTTTTTTAGACCTATTTTAGGAACCTAAAACACACTATTTAGTACCTAAAAATCCTAGGTCTAGTCATAACGTAAATGACACTGCAACACAGAAAAACTGATTTCAGCAACTGTAAACAACAACAAAAAATAGTACCACTTATTACCGTTGGCAATTTTGAAGAAATTATTTGGTAACTATAAGCACGTTGGCACGATTACTAAAGAGAATTTAGTACTGGTGAATAAACATTTCTTTGCTGCCTGTTTAACCGTTTGGTTGCCAGTTTCTGAAAATAGGTTTTGAAAAACGGGCTTTGAAGGGGGTACGGAAGATAATTAAGGGGTGCGAAAGCAACCCATCGCAGCCAACTGGCGCCGCCCCTGGACATCCGTCAACAGTGATCAAGATCAGGCTTTTATAGCGAGAGTACTTTTGATTCGTGTTCGCAACGCTCCTCAAACATCCTGTCTTGTACTTCTTTTCATCTCCGCTAGATGGGACGACATACGTGGTCTGTTAGGAAAGTAATGAGACTGATTTTCTGTAAACGATGAATTTTATTATTTTTACAAATCAAGGTTATCCCCTTCAAAATAGTTCCCTTGGGCAGCTACACAGCGATGGAGGTGTTGTTTCCACTGTTCGTAGCAGTGCTGGAAGGCTTCTGCTGGAATACCTTTTAGCTCGTCGGTTACGCTCTTCTGGATATTATCCAAAGTATCAAAATGGTGTCCTTTCAAGTGGTTTTTGAGCAAGGGGAATAAAAAAAGTCACAGGGACTGAGATCCGGCGAATAAGGGGCTGAGGAACCATGGGAATGCTTTTTTTGCCAGAAATTCATTGATGGAGACTGCCGTGTGACATGCTGCATTGTCGTGGTGCAGCATCCAAGTGCGTGCCTTGTCTGGTCGCACACGTGCAACCCTTTTCCTGCGTCTTGCAAGGACTTCATTCGGTACACACGTTCAAATTTAACTCACTACTGATCATTCTCACCATCAATCGACAATCTGACCTCACAAGAGACCTAACTCTTTCCACATTGTCATCCGTTTTTGAGGTTGAAGGTCTTCCCGCACGAGGTTAGTCTTCCACTTGTTCTCGGCCTTCTAAAAAGGACTTCTGCCATCTGAACACTTGTGCCCTAGATAGTGCATGTTCTCCATAAGCCCTTTGTAACTTTTCATAAGTCACAGTGGCAGATTCGCCAAGCTTAACACAAAATTTGATGGCACAACGTTGTTCAAACTTTTGCCAGTCCATTTTCGTAACGCACCTCACAAACACAACTTCACGTCAGTCAGACGCTCACAACAATCGTGTAGCAACTGTAGCAAGTTGAAACTTGTATTGAGTCAACGGCAAGCATTCACCCAGGGGGTGCTCGTTCGGCGGCGCAGATCGTATGCGCAGTTGTCCGTGGATGCATGACGTCATCATCGAAACACTCGGCACGGAAAAGGCTGGTTCCTTATGCACATATTGAGAAATTTGACAACGAATATCTCCTAAAATATAGTAGCAGGGGAAAAGTTACAACTTTTACTGTTAAGATTCATCCTTTCTAATCAATTTATCACAAAGTTGATTCAAATGTGTAAAATAGTTTTCAAGAAATCGTGTTACGAAGGAACCCCTGTTTCGTTCTCTCCAGGCTTCGAATGTAAAGGAGTTTTAACTTAAGCGCGTTGGATTTATTTTTGCTCTATGTTTTGAATTAAGATTATTTTGTTCTTGTCAACTGAAATCATGCCTAAATGCTATGGAAAGCTGTGAAAACTATTATCAGAAAACTAACGGAATAAATCTAAAATATCACAGCTTGACTGATATAAAAAATGCGATATTGCCCATTTTTGTGAAAAAGGCATTGTGCGAGATCTGAAAACAGAACTTTTTAATATTGTATATAAATGTAAGGGTGTAATAAACGTGACTGCTTCCCAGGCAAGTATCCATGGGGGGCTTAGGGGGCTCGAGCCCCCCAAAAGTTTTCGGTTTACACTAGATAAAATGAGATTTTTTGTTTCTTGTGGTGTCAAATAAAATAATGTGACGTTAATTTAAGGAGAGAAATAATTATCGAGGCAAGACGGAGAATATTCCATAACCCTGTTATTGGTAGCAGCTCGTATCCAAGGTGGGAATCAGGGGGCTCAAACCCCCTTTAGAAAATTTTCAGTTTACGCTAGATAAAATTAGTTTTTGGCTTCTTGAATAATATGGTGTTAATTTGAGAGATAATTATCTAGGCAAGACGGAGAATGTTCTATAAGCCTGTTATTAATAATAGCGCGTATCCAAGGTAGGGATCAGGTGGCTCGAGGCCCCCCCCCCCCGCTCCCCAAGGAAATATTTCAGTTTACACTGATAAAATTAGGTTTTTGACTTCTTGAATAATGTGACGATAATTTAAGGAGAGGAATAATTATTGAGACAAGACGGAGAATGTTCTATAACCCTATTATTGTTAATGGCACGTATCTAAGGTGGGGATCAGGGGTTCGAGCCCTCCCCCTCCTATAGGAAATTGTTTTGTTTACACTAGATAAAGTTACGTAGGTTTTTGGCTTCTTGAATAATGTGATAATAATTTGAGATATATATATATATAATTATCGACGCGAGACGGAGAATATTCTATAACCCTGTTATTGTTAATAGTGCTTATCCAAGGTGGGCATCAGGTGTCTCGAGCCCCCTCCCTCAATTTTTTCAGTTTATATGAGATAAAATTAGGTTTTTGTCTTCTTCAATAATGTGACGATAATTTTAGAAGAGAAATACTTATTAAGGCTAGACGAAGAATGTTCTATAACCCTGCTGTTGATAACATTGCACGTAAACTTTTCTTCTTTCGGTGTTGTCGTAGCGAACTTGAACTCTATGTACAGACTTGTCAGCATTTGCAAGCTGCACAACAAATGTAACGCCACACGTAGGGCGATTCGGATTCATTGCAATTTTTTAATCTCTATAAAGCGCGAGAGGGAACGTTCTTGAAAAAGAGAAGGAGTCGAACTACTGGCAATATTTACGAATCGTTTTATCTGCGGAACGTTCTAGAATATAATGAGGATATTAATACGCGGCTTCAATTTCCCGGTTGATCTGTACAACAGAATAGGTGGAGACTTCTGAGGTAAGTATGACAATTCATACAGTCGATTAGTGATCAGTCAGTGTCCATTGGTTGCTTTATAAGTTCTAGTGATTCGAAAATGAAATGGACTAAATACCGTAAAGTAACGAAGTCTACCACTAGTTCCAGTTCGGTCCCAAAGCTAAAGACATTGACGACAGCGGAACTTCGAGTAGTGCTACGAGTAGTTCGGGTCTCCCTCTCTCTAAAGTGAATATTTCGGCAGTATCGGGCTGGGCATTGGAGCGATTTATTAAAAAAGAAATAAGCTGCACAGATCAACTAAAAATTAAAGTTTTGAGTCATGATTTGGTTGTTCCAAGACCAAATTTTGTGTATGCAGTCCGAGAATTTCATGGCATAAAAAAATACTTTTGTTTAAGGCTACTGGGTTCGACACACACTCAACAGACAATTTTGAACACTTGCGAGTGCTTAGGCCTGAATATGAACAATTTGGTGGGTTTCAGCTTTTATAAGAGCTGCAAACATGGGAGGACAAGACACATCTCGAGTTGTCGAGTGGATTGTGCATTTCGTGCATGTGTAACAACTTCGTAAAAATACTTCTGGTACATAGATGTTTTGATGCCTGAGGAGAAGAAATGGACAAACACACACACTGAGATGGTTCCGGCACACAATGTTAATGCATGGAAACAGAGGAGTTGAGTGGTAGAAAATGTCCCGATTTCACGTTCTGATTAAAATGACAGACTTAAACAGTGGCGACGATTTAGGAGATAGTTGCTCCCCATTCTTTGCCTCCGCACTATCACACTATGGCCTCTTAATGCTTGTCCCCTTGTCCACCCCCCCACCCACATTTTGGAACCTAATTGCCACCACTGACCTTAAACATACAATTGTGATACACTACAGGAGGGGAGGCAGGAACGCCCCCCTATTCTCGTTCGACAATTTCTCTCTCTCTCTCTCTTATCTGCCCCCAGTAAAACGACAAAATAAATAAATGAATGAATGCTCTTTTAGCCAAAATATGCATTTTTGTGTCGTATGTAACGGAATAATAAACATGATTGCCCCGGGAAAATATGATTTACCCGTCCATCTTTACTATTGCGCCGTCACTAGCTACAACATATTTTGATTTCTATTGTTCCCACATTGGCCGCGGTGGCTCAGTCGGTAACGCGTCTGACTACCATGCTAAAGGTCCCGGGTTCGATCCCCGGCCGGTTCAAATCCGGGAACTTTTCTAACGGTGGAAGCGGCCCTGGCGAATAACATGGGTACCTGGGGGAAACCCTGGGGGGTAAAGGCGGTCAGGGGCGTGATGCTGATCACATCACCCCCACTCACGACCGGATCAAGAAAGTGTGGGGCGTTACCCCCACACCCCCTATACGCCTTCATGGCGTGGTGCTATGCACAGGGGAGCACTTTACCTTTTTTTTATTGTTCCCACATATTTATTTTAACTTTAGTATTGTGAATCATATTCCACTGTGTTACCTCACGTAGCCACCCCCCCTCCCCCACACACACGTACGATATCAGTTGTAAGTTTTAGAGTAAGCTTGCAAAATGTCCACTTATATCTTTGTATTCTTGAGCCATTTAAAAAAAATCATTTCGCCCCTTCTTCTGGACTATTTCATAGCAATGTTTTCCCACTGGAAGCCCCTTTGCAGATCGAGATCCGGGGCTATAGCCTTCCCAAGCCACCGTCCCCTCCAAATACTCTCTCGGCTTCGTGAAAGAAAAATATATGTATTTCTACGAAATATTAATTTGACTTGACAGTTTCTTTTTTCGAACAGGAATGTTTTAAATTTTAATAGCTTATAAATTTACGCTAGCAATTTTGATTAAAGGTTTTGCGTAACCCCAAAAGTACATTTAGAGACTGCAAGGTCAACTCTCAACATTTCAGATATATTAATAATTTTCATCACAACGTCTTGTATAATTATTTGTTACTTCAATAACCTTCTCGCAAATGTTTCTCGCATATTAAAACATATATGCAATTTTCTGTTCATTTCCTTTTAATGCTGACCTCCGTGGCGAAGTGGTTAGCACAACGCTTTACGATGCCAAGGGGCCCAGGTTCGAATCCCCGCCCGGGCATGGGTCTTTCCTTTCTTCAATTTTATCATATCATCACGCATCCTCATCTTTGCGATTAGCCATATGTGACAGATAAGCGAAGTAAAATAAACCAAGTCTATTAATCAATTATTTTTTAAACTCTTTAATTCTTCTTTTTGTTAAAATTATATTACAATTTGTAAAATGACGAAATTCAAAAGGAGAATACGCAACTTTCTTTGTAGCGCATCGGTCAGAAAGTTTCAATGGATTTTCAGAATACATTTTTTCACATGTACTTTGCCCCCTTTTAAAAGTAGCGCGTTTTCAATTATGTTACTAATCATTAAAAGGATGTCTCAATACCGTCTTGGAGGATGACAATTAATATTTTCCCCCTCCTAAAAGTAATAATATACTTTCGCTCTCTGAATCTCCCATATAAATGCTAGGGGCCGTCTGCTTCAGCCGAGCTCACTGCTTCTCTGGTGACGTCACGCGTTCGTGCAAGATCGGCAATCTTCGGATGGCTTTACCTAATCTCTATATTCCTTGGCATTCACCTACCTGCCGTGTGAAGGGGTGGGTAGCAGCGTTGCCGGTTCGTGCACAGTGTTGCCAGTCTCATTACTTTCCTAACAGACCACGTACCTTTGACAGTCGCTACGTCCTGGATTTTTAGAGCAGAATCCACTCACTTAATGTTTTTAAATATCCCCCAAGTTGTTCTTACGATGCAAGATATACCTTGAAGTTAAGACATACGGGCATCATTGGCCAGTCGACTCAAAAAACTCGCGACGTGTAAGGAGTGATCCTTCCACGTAGGACACCCAATTGTCAACCTCACTTCCACGTAGTACATCCTGGACTGAATTTTGCAGACGAACGAGGCTCTGGCGCTGGCACTATGGCCAGTAGAATTTTGTGTGTGTTGTCCTGTTTCTTGTCCGTATGAGTGGTGAGCGCCCCTTTGCAGCCTCAGATTTTAACCAAAGTCTGATTATTTTAATATTTTAGTTGCACGACATTATATAGTTATGTTATTTTAGTTCTAGTAAGGGGCTGGAACCCGTATAAGGTGACGGGTGTAAAATGGCCTAAGTGCTAACGCACCCAAAATTTTAAATTCAAATTCAAAATTCAAGAAACTCGCAATTAATCAATTACGTGAGATGACAAAAGAAGGTATGCCTTCTACCCAGGTCATTCATACTCACAGTTATTCCCGTTGTCTTAAGTTGGTTTACCTTGTTTGTGGCTATTTATCGAGTTCTCTTGCAACTGACGTTCCCTTATCTTTTGTTGCTTTTCTGCTTATTTCGTTAATCTCTTTCTTCCTCTCTGGTTGATCCAATTAACGAAGTTTTCTTCGCGATAATTATCTTCAATTGATTACTCGTTTAATATCTTCAAGAGATAATTGAAGACTAAAATTGGTAATCGCTGTAAGTGCCACAATAATTCAAACACCGTTTTCCACGTTAAACTGTGAAATGTGCCATGCTTTATAACGTGGTAAACGTGAAATGTGGCTGGTAGCCCTCTAAGTAGTTCAAAGGGCGTGTAAAGATATCACTATTGTGTACGTTCTTACGGGCTGATGTGCGGAACGATGCGATTTCCCAACACTTTCGCTTATGGCAATTACAATGTTGACCACTTTTAGTCCTCAATTTCTGATCTCTTCAGTTGCTGTCTCATTTATTCAATTGAACTCTTTCCTTTTCTATTGCGATGTTTTTAGTTGTTTTCCTGTTTTCTCTTCTTTAAATATTTTCTATTCCAATGTATTTCTTTCCCTTTCGTTGTTCACTGCCAGTAATCACGTGTCTTTTCTAATTATTCTCATTTTCTTCAATTTCTTCCTTGTTTGTATTCATTAAACAAATTTCTTTGCTATGATTTGAATTATCTTAATTACTTTCGTTTCCGAAAACAATTTTCATTTTCGATAATTCCTATACCTTCCAGTTCCTCTCGCACCATTTTCAATTAGTTCGCTAATTTTTTAGATTGTCTCTATTCTCATTCTCTATATTCTTCTGAGAGATCTTTTCAGTCTCTGTCATGCCATTCTTGTGCTTCTCGTCTTGTCATTCCCTTAAGGTAAGATTCACATTCTCATCAGATCTTGCATTACTTTTAAGCACATGTTTCTTGATTGTTTTAATTTTCTTCATGATTGCTTATGGTTGTCCTTCGTTTTATAAACTTGTCATCAACAGTATATTTTCTATTTTCTAAACGTATAAATTCAAGGTTATATATGCAAGTACTTATGTTGTCGCTAGTTCAATAGACTATCACGTGAACGCCAATAGCTCTAAATGATGAGGTGGGCTATAATTTTTCATAATGATGTCATGAAGTGAAAATAAACTAGGAGTGCCAATGTTTCTGTTTAGCAAGATATTTTTCAGAAGAACATCATTATGTTCTTTCCTTACAAGTCTCTTCGACTCTTCTGTGTCATATAAGGATGGTACAGCGGGATGCATCAGTATTACCAAGCAAATTGCCCACTACAATATTAATTATCTTTGTTTTATGGAATGAGAGGTTAGGGAGTTGAAACAAAACTCCAAACAAACTGCTGACAGTCTCTGCATCAGCATACGTAAAAATCCAGTACTTATAAACATGTAGTATTCAAGAGAATAATTAACGAAAATAGTAATGGACAATTTGCCGAGCAATACTTGTGGATCTCACTGTACTGCGACGGCACCAAACAACGGACATATTCCAAAATATCACAAATAACTGGCGCGGAAAATAGGGGATTTGATCTGAATAATAGTTCGCTTATACTCAAGGTTTAAATATATCCTGTTCCATTATGCCAGAATAGTTCATATTTTACTGAAGATCGAAATAAGCCTGTTTCCCCATTCTATTCCATTGAGTCAAGACAGTTCGCATGTAACCGAAGGTTAAAATAAACTAATCTCACCATTCTGTTTCCTTGTGTCATGATAGTTTACATATAACTGAAGGTTAAAATAACCAGCTTTACCATTCTGCCCCATTGTGGTAAGATAGTTCATACCTGAATGTTAATGTAAGCTTCAGTAATGTGGATCATTGCGTCAAAGTAGCTAATTTATAACTGGAGGCTTAAATAAACCAGCTTTACTATTTTATTCCATTGTAGTGAGATAGTTTATGTATAACTCAAGGTTAAAATAAACCAGATTCACCATTCTGTTCCATTGTGCCAAGATACGGAGTTTATATATAACTAAAGGTTAAAATAAACCAGCTTCACCATTCTGTTCCATTGTGGCCAGATAGTTTATATATAACTGAAGGTTAAAATAAACCAGCTCCAGATAGTTTATATATAAGTGAAGGTTAAAATGAACCAGCTTCGCCATACTGCACCATTGTGGTAAGATAGTTCAAGCATAACTGAACGTTAAAATTAACCAACTTCGTAACTAAGTTCCATGCATGAGAATAGTTCATTCATTTATAGCTGAAGGTTGAAACAAACCGACTTCGCCTTTGTGCTTTACAGCGTCATTTTTCACCTGCAAATTTTCCAGAAGCATCTTATTACTTTCTTTTGTAAATTCACGGTTAGTTCTTTTGTTAAGGGTTTACGCCAGTAGTTTAATGCGCTTTTGGATTACCCCATTGTAAAATCATGAAGACCCTTGCAGCGTCTCGGTTCCGAACAATTACAGAGACTACAACGTGTTAACGACTTGACTATGGTGCTTGCCATGTTGTTCTTTTGTTTTTTATGACGTCTCCTCCCCCCACCTCTGCTCTGGCTCCTTTCAATGGCAAGGAGCAGGTTTTCCTGCAGATTCTTTGCACATTGTCAAAACAACGGTGTCCGCTTCTGCCCAGGCACTTATCTCCTTCCTGTTCTTCAATGTTCCTCTTAACCGATCTTCATTTGAACAATGTTGCAAACTATGGATCTAATTTTTGTCAAGTGTTAGTCCACGCTGAAAAACGGATCGGTAGTGTAGCGGTTAGAGCGTAATGCATGGCTTTTTGGTTTCCAATTCGGGGTACCATGAAGGCACGTGTATTATCACGTGTGAATTTTATCAATTTATCATGCATTTATATGTATATACACAACAAATTAAAGTGTTTAATTGTTTAACATATTATTTATATGGTTCCAAATTAAATGTTTTACAAAAACTTGAGTCATTTTTTAAACAAATGTGGTAATTCAGGTACACACCACAACCAAGATAACAGACGTAAAATTTCTGGAGAATAAACACCCATTTCTTTACTATCTCCCTTCCGATTGGAAAAACAAAGAGACTATCTCTAAGAATGAAAATGCAAAAAATGGTATTTGTTCATCTTCTTCTATCTAAGAGTATATTTCCTTCTTGACGCAAGAGTTAGCATTGCTGGCCCCAAAATCTGTTGTCCCGCTTCGATTTATTGATCTGGTTTATTTTACTTCGCATTTCCTTCACTTGTGGGTAATTTACAAAGATGAGGATAAGTGATGTTACAATTAAATTGATGTTGGGAGATGGGAGACTCACAAAGAACATCCATGCCCAGACCGAGATACGAACACGGAACCCTTGACTTGTTCTGATTCGAATTCCGGTTAAGAAAGGGATACTGGTTGCATCTTCATCGTCGAGATGGTGGGTAATCGACGTGAAATAACTAGAATGAAAAAAATCGGACCATCGGCTCAGATACTTTAAAGGGAGAACTTTCAAGAGAATTTCCATCACGGTTGGAAACATTGCTTTTAATACTAGCCTTACCACCTGTCAAACCATGCAAACAGCTGCTGTTCGGCGCTTTAAACGCTCACAGGTCGCTCTTCTTCCTCTGATCCTTTTGCTGAGCCGCCCATACTATAAGCAAATATATTTTTCTTAATACTGTTGCGCATAACTCAATTATGTGTTCTATGCTTCCTGTGCTAAGATAATTTGATACAGGTAAGTTATTCCACACCATTGGCAGATTACCCGTGAAGATGAGAACTGGGGAATGGCTGTTACACAGTAACTCAGGAATGTTTTTCATCAAGTCCACTTTCTGCTAGGCGAATTGGGGCTGTACCTACAGTTTAAAGTGATATCCAAACCACCATGGGCCTCCATCGCGTATCGAACCCGTGACCCATTGATTTCAAAGGCGACGACGTTAGAACTACGTCATCGGGTGGCCAACAAGAAAATTTGTATTGCAATTTCCTTATTTTGCATTGCTCTTCTGCTACTGGTGGCTAATCTTGACGCCAAGGATCGTCGTGACAAAATAGATAGGCAGAAAAGCTACTTAAAATATTCAAATAATTATGCTATGCAAAAAAACAGGCGAAACCAAGGATGGCTCGGTATCTCACTTGATAGAGATACGGGTTTGAGTCCTCGTAGATTCTGAATTTTTCACAGAAGTTTCTTAAAACATTATGTCATTCTTAGCATCACACCAATAGGCTGGCTTGCTGTTGTGAGGGCAGAAACAAACCTCCAATCGACAGAGAGGGTAGAGACGGTTGACGCACGTGTGTGTGTGGAGGGGAGCGAAGACACCCTTTTGTGCAACCCTTACCATACTCCCCGCAAACAAACAAACAAATGAAATTCATTGGTGGCCTGTGCACAATACAGAAACAACAGCAACTTTCGTCTGTTTTTACACCACTAAGCGCCTTAGTAACGGTCGTAATAAAAGGCCCACCGCTACCGCCAAGATGAAAAATCCCCTTCCGCAACATTAAGGAACCCACAGTGACGGACTTTCTTAGGTGATGTAATCACACCCCTAGCGTTGTTGTGATTTATCATCACTTGGATGTCACAGCAAATAAGACCTCCGCAGAGGGGGGGACCGACGCTGGCCACCCCCCACAACACAAAGTGCACGCGCGTCAACCCAAATTACCCCTTTGATCGCGCCCCCCTTGCCCCCCACCATCTCGCGACCCGTGGATTGCATATCTACAGAGAACAGGTAATTAGCGTCGTATACGTGAAACTTGCTTCGATCCATCAATCTGTGTAATTGCCGCTTCCAAAATATCGGCAACGTTGCATGCTCTGGAAAACAACGAGAAAAAAAAATATGGTGGAGTATAATTTGCTGAACGAAGGAACTCTGGGAGAAATAAAAAAGGGAGCTTGAAGGGAAAGAGAAAGGGGGGAGATGAGAAAGATAAATACAGTCAAGTCTCGATTGATCGAACTAATGACGAGGGAGTGGCGTACTTCGGCAGTGAGTGATGGGGGTATTACACTGTTTGGCGCTTGTCTCCAAATCCGAGGCGTTACGATAACATTTGCATTGCTGAACCGTTAATAATGAAGGGAACTGTTGACCGCTAACACTACTCGTATAATTTTCTATCACTGTTCCTTTCAGGAAGAAGTTTAAACAGCGTTATGTTAACAGACGGCATCCGCAAGTTCCATACATCTGTAGAACTCACACCACCATAGATGTTGATTATATTCTCATTAAATTCGATTAAGACACTATCAGTCCGTTAGACACTATTACTAGGGCAAACCGGGGTAATCCCGAACACAGAGGTAATAGCGAACATCAGATTTTTTGCTTTCCTTCCTTGATAACAGTGATCCAATTGATGCTGCCACCTAGCGCCTATCACGGACAATGAATTAAGCTCCTAGCATCGTCATTATTCTGTGACATCAAAGACAGCGGACCAAGATTGTTTTCTTCAACTTTACTTGTAATTTATATGCTGCATTTGCTTCGAGATAAGTGGACAATGTTATATTTCTTTATGTTGTTTACTCTTGTAGATTGTACATTTAGTCTATTTAGGCAATTTTCAAACGAACTGGAATGCTCCAATATTATATACAGCACGTGTGATGATAATGAAAACAACAAGGCACGGAAAGGTTTACTGGCGAACAGGTGAATCCTTCCGCAGAGGTGTGAGGTGTGTGTGTGGAGAATTTGGAAGATTTAAAGAATAGATTAATAAATGCTCCAAAAAATGTAAGAACAGGGCCCATAAAGATTGCAGTTCATGGGAAAGGAAATCAAATCATATTTGAGTGACTTTTGCCCAGAATATTGAAAAGAGCAGCACAATTCACTTTTGTGGCCTGAGAAATTGAATATGTCAGTGTGATTATGTACTTTGGTAAAAATGTATTTAAAAACAAGGCCTATTCCTTATTTTCTGTTTCATTTGTCTTTATATGGTAACCATTTTTCATAAGGGATAATGGCGAACAAAATGTAGCCCGAAAGATCAGGCAATGCCGAACATGACAGCTGTGTCTCTTTCTCAGTTTATTGTGTTAAATAAATAGTTTTGGAACATTGTTAGGCTACAGAGTTAACTTTGAACGGACGGCATTAAGTTTTCCTTAGAATCTATTCAGTGCCTAAAATGTTTTCAAATAATTGCACAATTCACAATCAAAGCTTAAGTGATCGGCAATATCCCGGTTTTCCCTAGCTTCGAGTTCCCTGTCAATATTCGTTCCTGATTTGCATTGGAGTTCAAAACTTTGCACTGAAATCGGACTAGGAAAGTATTACAGCTATACTCCATGGCACAATAGTCCTCTTGAGGGCCAAGTCATCGAAGCTGCTTTTTGGGCAACGCACGGGCTGCGTGTACACCATTACTAAAACTATCCTCCAAAAAAAAATCGCTTTAATTCACAATTCTAATAAAGTCATATCCTGCCCGATTAGAGAACTTACATACAGGGCTGAGCCGATACCGATGCCGATGTAAAGTATCGATTGGAATTTATATGCCGATACCAATCGATACTTTTCCGGCATTTTGGTCTTTCACGGGATCCGCAAAAATGCTGCGCGACACTTTTGGGGGTCTAATAAGTACTTATCCTGCAAATTATGAAAAATTCAAAGTTGTGCATTATTAGTATTCTGATATATAGGTGGCCGCGGTGGCTCAGTCGGTAACGCGTCGATCCCCGGTCGGTTCAAATCCGGGAACTTTTCTAACGTTGGAAGCGGCCCCGGCGCCCACCCAGCGTCGAATAACATGTATACCTGGGGGGGTAAAGGCGGTCAGGGGCGTGATGCTGATCACATCACCCCCACTCACGACCGGCTCAAGAAAGTGTGGGGCGTTACCCCCGCACCCCCTATACGCCTTCATGGTGTGGTGCTAAGCACAGGGGAGCACTTTACCTTTTTTTAACCTTTATTCTGATATAATTATTGCATATTTTAAATCAAAACTCGTGGTGAATTAATGCATAGAATTGGAATTCAATTTTTACACTAATATTAATTAATATTTCGACCAACTTTAAATTAGTACAATTTTCAACCATCGGTATTACTGGTAATCGTTAAGAGTATCTGCATAGGTATCGATTCTGTCCTAGTTATATGTGTTATTAAACACTCCCAAATGAATTTTTAGTTTTTTAATAACTTTATTGTAAATTTTTGTATCGATTATTTCGAGACGAGACAGAGGTAAGCACATGCAACTCTAGGCGAGATCGAGAACCTGACAAGCTTCCTCGTTTCCCAAGCGAGACTAAACGAACCTACCTACCGTTCCTTGCCGAGGGAGGACGGGGACGGGGGGAGAACATGCCATCAGTATCCTTCCTTCCTAGCTGTTCAAGTTTTCAACGGTGGCACAAATTCAAATAACATGTCCCTTCATCCACCCACGGGTGATACGGACCACCCATCTAATTATACAGGGGATTGCACTCCGACTCCCTTCCCCTTTCAATCAAAATGGACCTTTTTTCAAAGCACCGCGCCTCATGTTTAAATATGCTTAATTGCCCTGTAATTACTACCTCGAGACAAATCATTAACATATGATGATCGTTCCGCCATCTAGTGGCAGAAGAAGGCACTATACTTTCCCGGTAAAAATAAAGTAAAAGGTGATCTGGTTGGCGAATATGTCGTCAATGCGTTTGATTCTTTATTCTTCCACCTTGTGAAAATTTCCCTTGCTTCATCCCAATGAATAATAGTCGCACGTAAATGGACACATGCACTGTAAAATAATAAAGCAGTTCTATATTGTAACGCATCGCTGTATTACGGTTCGTAACAGAGCTGTTACATAATTTTAAGTGTTTCATATTTGAAAATCTATAAATAATAAATATCAGCAAGTCCAGCTATGACAGTGTATTTATATACTTATTGACTTTTTGCTCTTTTAGCAAATATTTGTTCTCTTTAAGAAGTTGCTCTTTTATTTTTCAAATTTTCTCATTTCTATTGAGACGACATGTAAATTAATTCATAACAAGAGTAGGGGACAGTTGTCCAAAATGGGGACACTAACATATTTTCGTCTACCAAAAGTAAATTTATCAATGAAAGAAAAAGTTTCAAAGTTTTCTTTTTTGAGTAGATCCTAGACTATCAGGAAACAACGTTTTCTTGTTGTTTTTTTTTTTAAAAAATAGGGGATGCACGAAAAATATTTTTTCTGATAAATGGCAACGTCCCCATTTTAGATAACAAATTTGAGGTCTAATGCAAAATTTTGTTTCAAACACTTTTTTGAAAGAACAAAAGACCAGTTAACAATGAAAAATAAAATAACTAACATCTACACTAACAAATAATCTCTTATATTGAATTTAAACACTTAATAAACAACATACGAGGGTCACTATATATATTTTGAGCCTAACAATGAAAAAACGAATTTGGCATTGAAAACTGCTTTACTGTTTTTCGAAGTATTCTCCTTTATGGTCAATACACTTTTGCATTCGTTCGAACCATTTGTCAAAGCAGTTTTTCCAATCTTCTTGAGACACCTCCATAATATGGTTTTTGAACGCATCAACGCCGTCTTCCGCCGACGAAAATCGTTGTCCACGGAATTTATTCTTGACATTCGGGAACAAGAAGAAGTCATTGGGTGCCAAATCAGGACTGTACGGCGGATGATCCATCAATTCGATTTTTTGACTGTTCATAAAGTCGGTTGTTAGACGAGATGTGTGACAGCTGGCATTGTCTTGATGAAGAATGATCCGACGGCGTTTGTTTGTTTTCCGTATTTGACCGAAGACCTCTGGCAAACAAATTGTTGTGTACCATTCAGAGTTGACCGTTCTACGTTCCTCTAAAGGCACAGTTGCCACATGACCAGTTTTCTCGAAAAAACAGGCGACCATTTGTTTCGATGTGCTTCGAGCGCAAACAACTTTTGTTGGATTGGGTTCATCTTGAAACACCCATACAGTTGACTGCTGTTTACGTTCCGGCTCATATGCTTCGTCACCTGTTACAATCTTATATACGTCTTTTGAAGCACCACGATTGTATTTATTGAGCATTTGTTTGCACCAATTGACGCGAGCGTCTTTTTGAGTTTTTGTCAAATTGTGTGGGATCCAACGAGAACATACCTTTCTCACAGCTAAATGATCATGTAATATTTTATACAGGGTGTTGCAAAATACCTGTTACAACGCTTGGGAGGTGATTCGACATGTAAAAACAAGGAAAAAATGCCATGTGAAAAAATGTCGAAATCGGCACCGTTTTCGAGTGACAGGCGTGCGAAAATCGCCTCACACTATGTGTAAAGCACAATAACTCAAGAAGGAAGAAAGATATCAATGTCGGATTAAAAGAATACAAAGAAAGTCGTGCCTGACGAATACAATGGTGCATCAATTGAGGCCCAGTGTAAATTGCGCAAGGGGACTCTCAAAGAAAGTGGAGAATCCCCTGATGGAAAATACAGGAAATTTACTACTATCTGCTACATAATGTTGAGATCGGAATGTAGGCAGTAAAAAATGACGACGTATGTCCACATGTCTCACTACTGCTGGGACACCGTCCCACACTCGGGAAATAGGAAATTCACTCGAAAATGACGCTATGCCATCAAATTACGCTCAGATTGATTTCAACTAATTGATACAGAAAGCCCCACTAGAGGCGCTGTGAGTGTAGGTCACCTGTTACGTATTAGTGTTGGTGGATACTACGTAGAGAGTGTAGTCGACCGTTGTTTTTCCTGTCTGTTCTGCGTCTCGCAGCGTGGAGTTTAGTCTGGCGTGTGTGTATGTATGAATTGCGCCAAGGAATATTGTACGTAGAGTACGTATTTCCGTGTTCTTTCTCGGTTTGCAACAACTGCGTGGACACCTGTGTGACATTACGTGGGTGCTAATCACGGTAGTTGTGATCCGTCACTCGGAGGGACAGTGTCCCTGTTGCTGGGCAGTTCTCGAACAGGACAATGGTGGAGTATTCTACCCACTAACTTGCTGATATGCATCTCGTTTATGGGTAGGCAAACCGAAACAGCCGTGAAGCACGGCGTTCGTATCACGAACGTTTTCCCAATAGGCGGTTACCAGAACATGCACTCTTTCAAAGACTTGATGCTCGACTGCGTGAAACTGGATCTCTACTAGCCCGTAGGTGGGATTGTGGAAGACCCCGCACTGTGCAATTTGAAGAGGACGTGTTGGACGCGATACGAGTCCGTCCTGACACCAGCACACGTGTCATTGCTCGTACTCAACAAACCCACCATAGCAATGTGTTCCGCGTTCTTCAAGAGGAGGGGTTGCACCCATAAAAAATTGCATAAGGTGCACTACATACTGCCCACGTACTTTTCTCTACGCTTGGATTTCTGCCAATGGTACGTGCAACAAACTCTTGCCATTCCAGATTTCCCAACAAGAGTTTTGTGGACCGATGAGGCAATATTCACCAGGGACGGCATGTTCAATAGCCACAACAGCCACGTCTGGGATATGGACAATCCGCATGCAATCATTGTGCGCCATCATCAACATAGGTTCGCAGTGAATGTGTGGTGTGGCGTAGTAGGTGACCACTTGATAGGCCCGTACATTTTGCCCTCTACTTTGTGTGGTGGGAATTATCGGTTGTTTCTACATGACGTATTGCCTGAACTTTTGGAAAACGTGCCACTGGCAGGTAGACAACGTATCTGGTTTCAACACGACGGCGCCCCCGCACGTTTCGACCGGGAAGCCAGGGCCTTACTCAACGGTATTTTCGGCGATCGTTGGATTGGCAGGGGTGGACCTTTACAGTAGCCACCTCGTTCCCCCGACCTCACACCACTGGATTTCTTTGTGTGGGGAGAAATGAAAAGGCTCGTGTATGAAACCCCCGTGGAAAGTGCTGAGGATCTCGTTGCTCGTGTTAGTGCCGATGCTGGGACAATTGTTGACATGAAAGAGGAATTTGCGCGTACCAGACAATCAGTGCTTCGCCGATGTCATCTTTGTCTTCAAGTCAATGGCGGACATTTTCAACAAAGTCTCTGAGTATACCGGTGTTTGTGAGCCCCTATCAGCACCGCATAGTGTCCTTTAGGAAAGGTGCGAGTGAAGATGCTGGATATCGCTGTACTTCATACCGTCGATCTGCATGTGCAGAGGCTGTGCGCTTCTCAGTGGAATCCCTTCCAGATGTGCTGTGCCTGGAAATGTTACATGCCATTGTGTGCGTTTTCTCGCCATTCTCCGTCTTCATTCCTTCGAGGATTATCCACTTTCTTTGGGGAGCTCTCTTGTAGTATACGTATGTACAGCCTGACGACATGCGGCCATTGTTTAACTTTCGTTTTTCGTACTGCAAAGTAGTGTGTCAACATTAAGGGATTGAAAACGTTTTTTTATGATTTTCCCGTATTTTTTTCCATTTGGGATGGTGTCCCAGAAGTAGTGAGACATGTGGACATACGTCGCCATATTTTACTGGCTACATTCCGATCTCAACATTATGTAGAAGATAGTAGTAAATTTCTTGTATTTTCCATCAGGGGATTCTCCACTTTCTTTGAGAGTCCCCTTGCGCAATTTACACTGGGCCTCAATTGATGCACCATTGTATTCGCCACGTACGATTTTGTTTGTATTATTTTATTCCGACATTGATATCTTTCTTCCTTCTTGAGTTATTGTGCCATAAACATGGTGTGAGGCGATTTTCGCACGCCTGTCACTCGAAAACGGTGCCGATTTCGACATTTTTTCACATGGCATTTTTTCCTTGTTTTTACTTGTCGAATCACCTCCCAAGCGTTGTAACAGGTATTTTGCAACACCCTGTATATGCTGGTGGAACTAATGCCTATGGTTGCCTCAATCTCACAGTATGTCACATGACGATCTTGCAGTATTAGGTTTTGCACAGCATCAATGTTTTCTTGAAGAACAACTGATTTTGGACGACCTTCGAGAATCTCGTCGGTGAGCGAATGGTGGCCACGATTAAATTCGTTATAGCTACCAGCGTTTCACAGTGGCAAAGGATGGGGCTTCATCGCCAAATGTGGAAGTAAGTTGATCGATGCACTCTTGTCTTGATAATCCACGTCGAAAATCGTAAAAAATCATCGCACGAAAATGTTCACGAGTTAATTCCATTTTATTGTTGTCGCGCAATCTCTAAGGCAACATAAACAACACAAATGAAGCTATTGACAAAACATTTGAAGTACGTTATGGTCAATAATGCCAGACGATTCCGTGCAAACGTCAAATCGCGCCTAACTTCAATCAGTGTTGCCAAGGCTCAAAATATAAATAGTGACCCTCGTAATATCACAGATTTATCTGAAAACTAAAGCATGGGTGTGTGTGTGTGTGTGTGTGCAGTGGCGGCGATTAGGGGGGGCAGTTGCCCCCTCACACTTTTCTCCACTTTTGCCCCTGCACTATGCTAAATCTTATCTACAAAGAGAAATATACTGTTTTTGCCCCCGAGTTTTGGCACCTTGCACACCGCCCGGTTTTGGAACCAAATCGCCGACACTGTGTGTGTTGGGGGGGGGGGGAGTGAGGAACGTGCGCACTTGTGGCAAGTTAATATCGTATTTGCTAATGCGCGCGAATATTAAATAGTGTAAATTATTAGAATAATGTTTGTTCCAAGAAGCTGGGTTTGGGGGAGGGCGGGGGATTGGGATTGGCAGAAGGGCTTCAAAAACTGTATTCTAAATCCTGGCGTAGAAATCTCTAACTACGACTCTGGACAGTTACCATAAAGACAGAAGCCTCTTTATGACGTCGCACATAATGTAATCGAACAATGACCGTTTCCGTTCAAACTTGTATTTCTTTTCTTAACCTCCGAATTCGCTTCGCTGACCACAATGCGACTAATAACCCGGTATGAGTTGCTTTTAAACAAAGACTTGCTCTCTCATACTCGGAATCCCATCAAGCCGCAATTAACGTCAATTTTCAAGCTGCCTTGATCATTGAGAGGCGTCCCCAACAATGGAAGCACTCTCCCTGGGTGCTTATCCCCTCTGGTGGTGGTTTCTGGAAACAAGGAAGCTGGCCGTCACGTGTCGGAGGCTAACGGGTAACAGTTTTATGAAACCCCGAATTATCTGTTTAATTTTTTTTGCGCCTCGGTAAGGGAGAGTGTGCGTTTGGTATGCTTGTCCGTTGCTAGAGCACCTTTACTGAACCTAGAGCTGAAATTGTATCAACTGTGTTATTTCGTCAACGGGAATCGAACTAGGGTATCAGTGGCGTGCGCAGTGGTTTGCAGGGGTTATTGTTAACATCCTTTGATGAGCTTTCCTTAAGAGCAACGGCATAGAAAAACGTCATGCAGGGAAATAGGGTATAAAGAATGCGCCATCAACTCCTTTCTTACAAGCTCTCTTGGCTTTCCTGGAATAACAAAAAAAAAAAATACATTATAGAGGGACCTTATTTTTCTCAAAACCTAAAACACCGAAAAATGTTAATTGTTGCAAGAAATATGTTTATATGTGCACAGTGACAAGTTCTGAACACATTTTTAATGCATTAGAAATCGCGATATAACGCGAATTTGGCATGGCCTTTTCACGAAATTCAACACATTTTGTGCTTAAATACCACGAAAGTACATAATAATTGTGTGTTAGGCTTAAAAAAAATAATTGTATCATATTTATGGCTTCGTAATGTGCGCGTTTTCCAAAATTCTAACCCCCCCCCCAAAAAAAAAAAACATGGTGCGTGTTATACATGGAATAATACCAACAGCTATAAATGGATGTTTCCCACGATTTCTCACATTCTGTCGGAACGTTTTGCATCACCGAGAAAGACGAAGGGGTCTGGCGGTTATCGGGTGCACACCTACCGTCTCTCGGGTGCCGTAACAACGGCATTTGTCGCCCAAGAAATAATGAAAAATAACTTCTCTAAAATTGTTTCTAACAACTGAATCTGTCACGAACAGAAGTAGGCTATGTGACCTACATGAAGAGAAAAAAAAAATTCAACACCGATAAATCGAGGTCGCTATTTATTTATTCATTTTCTTTTCTTCCTTTTATTTCCTTAGCTTTTATCCTTTCCGTGTTTCTTTTCTGGTAACTTTAGATTTTCATCTTTCATGTACTAAATTCTCATTTATGTTCTTTCTCTTATTGATTATTTCTTCTCCTATTCCTCCTCTCCTATTTACTGTCTTGTCTTATGCTTCATTCTCTACCTCCCTCGTTTTCTCTACACGCGGTCTTCGTATCTCACTTCACTTCTTTGGTTTCATTCAGTTTCTCTCTTCTGCGTGTGTCTGTATATCTCTTCCCATGTGTTTCTGTCTCCCTTCCTATCCCTCCCCCTTTTCTGTCACGATTCTTTTCCCAGTTCCTTTCTCTCTTTGTATGTTTTGTTTCTTTATTTCTCTTATCTGACTTTTTTATATTTTCTCTCTTGTGTTGACCTGTATTTTCGCATAGGTTCAATGACTAGAGGTTCGAATCGCACGTTAAACTGTAGGCCCAGCTTCTATTAGCATATCATAAAGACAACTTTAATACATATATGTCTGTCTCAGTTCAACACATCATTTTTCAATTTATGCCTGATTGATGCATTTTTCAAAAGAACGATACGAGATGTTGATGTTCAAAATTCAAGGGTCATTCTTCTATCAAACTGCACTTTATTTTATATTCCTCTTGCCTTGTCTGTCCTATAGAGTTAATTAGAAAGGAAATCAAACTTTAATACACATACTGCTTGGAAATTATGAATGATAAGGATTATGACGAAAAAGGGAAATATTAAAATTCTTCTACCAACACATTTTCGCCGACCTTCGTGACGGAGTGGTTATCTCAGCGCGCTGCGACGCCAGGGATCCCCGCTTCGAGTCCCGGCCAGGGTATGGGGTTGTTCTTTGTGAGTATCGATTTCATCCACTCATCTTCATCGTCACGATCGACCAAAAGTGGCAGAAAAGCTACGTCTTTTCCCTAGTTCTTCCGTATATACCTTCTATATCTTGTTATATACGATTCATTGTCCACTATAAATGATTCTGTCGCGTTGGCTATAAGGTGGGAAGGAGAGGGTGTGCGAAGACTATTTCACGTTGGGCCAGAGCACTCCCTTGACCCCCTGGTGACAGCGCTCCTAGTCCTGGGTTCGTACCAGGTTCTCAACAATAGAACTGATCGATATACTAAATCTATTATCACGTTATTGAATGTTCATCCTCTGAGAGGGGGTTTCGATGGGGGGAGGGTGATTCATTTCTCTACCGTCAAAAAGAACAATGGAACGCTCTGGCCCCGCCTACCGTATTGCCACAACTCTCGTGCAGAACAGAAGAGAGAGAGGGGGGTAGGGGGCTCAAGCGAGAAAAAAATGATCATATTGCACGTGCATTAGCAATCACCTTTTGTTTTCTAATATTTATCCAGTTCGTTTCGCATTTGTTTGCTGATTGAAACTTCTTCCTCTTCGGCAAGCAAGCTGCCCCGATCGCAGTGTGTGTTGCGTGTGGGATTTGACATTGTAATTTCTAAAATCAAATTTATCGTCCACTCACGACTTGAGCTCGCACTCTGTCTAGACAAGAGTGCGGGAAGAAACAATCTTCCATATGTACGTACCTTGAACACGTCATCGTGTAAACAAGTGACGAACAAGGCAACCCCCACGTCCGCCATCTACACTCTATTTATAAAATGACAAATTTGATGTGTACAGGCATATTACACTGTAAAAAAAACATTTCCATTTCTCTTTTCTTTATGTATATGGCCTTTATAAAGTTTTTTGTCAAAAAATTAGCTTCTGTTATATCGAGACAGCTTCTATAGAATAAAGCATTCAATATAAATCGCAGCCTTTTTTGTTTTAAATGTTTCTTCTCTTCATTGTATTAATTTGTCCCTTCACAATACAGTCTGATTTTTAATTCCTCTTTACACACTGAAATTGGTGTACGCAGGGGGGGGGGGGGAGCTCATGGGGCTACAGTCCCTCCAGAAATTTTGAGAAAAGCATAATTGAAGACTAAAATTGGTAAACGATGTAAGTGCCAAAATAATTCAAACATCGTTTTCCACGTTAAACTGTGCAATGTGCCATGCCTTATAATGTGAAAAACGTGAAGAGTGGCTGGTAGCCCTGTAAGTAGTTCAAAGGGCGTGTAAAGAGGTCACTAGTGTGAACGTTCTTACGGGCTGATATACTGAACGATGCGATTTCCCAACACTTTCGCTTTTGGCACTTACAACATTTACCATTTTAGTCCTCAATTTTCCAATGGAAATAGTAAAGTACTCGGGAAAAAACCAAACTGGTAAATGCAAACGCCCGCCCCTTTAAATTACCCTCGATTACAATTTTTGTCTTTGAACAACTTTTAAAACGCGGGTTAAAATTATAATTACGAAATATTTTATACTGTATCCCCCACCCTAGAACGCAGCTATGTAATATCTATCTTTACAATTCCAGCAACTTCCAAAAAATCCTGCGAATGCCAGTGGCATATGATAGATTAATCGGGGCTGGACGTACGATTTAGGTCATTGTGGGAGTGATGTGATCAGCACCACGCTCCCGCCACCTACCACAGGATTGCTTTCAAGTAACCATTTGTTGGAGGTTGGGTGAAACCTGGTAAGGTTTATGCAGGGACATTGTCAGTATCCTTCGGATTAGATCCCGAGTCTCTACTTGTGACATCCCTACGGGCTGGACCTCGGTGCATAACAGTGCATAATCAAGGGAAGGAAGAACTCAAAATGAACCCACAATCTAATAATTACCGCGGTGTAAAATATACCCATTCCGGGAACTTCTTGAACGTTTCTTGGGAAAAGAAGTGGAAATTCTGACGGGGTCGATACATTCCAAAAAAGAGAGAGCACGTTGGATTGTCGGAAGTAATGTGAGGATCTCAAGAGCGATCATCAGGCGCGTCCAGGAAAAATCGGAACGTTCCTTTCACACAACTTCAAACAACCTACCTGTCGAGTTGATCCGTCCCGTTTCCAGCTAATTGAGACTTGCTTCTCTTCTATGTTGCTATTAATCGTTCGGGTTTTTCTCGTAGCGAGGCGCTCCTAACAATCCGTAATAGCAACCCGTCTCTCACGTCTGCGTTTGATGGTCCGTCACTGGCTGTCTTTGAGAAGTTGGCTGCAAGTAATTTGACTCAAATTATCACACTCGAACCGTACCGATCGCAGCGGATGGAAGAGAAAGCGAAGCGAGAGTCCAGTTTCCCACACTGTTCCTAGAGGGAAAATCGTATTTTCATGCGTACCCCACGGAAGGGGCCTCGACCAAGACCGCTATCACGTTTGACTCGAGACGAGAACTACACGAGACCCTTCGAGACGAGACAGACTACTCCCGACTCTTGTGACGGCGCCAAGGGAAAGTGGTTGGGTGCAAGGCGAGAATGTAACGCTTGAAAACAAGCACGATATAATATTTAGCTCTTTTTATTCGCGAGACCTGCTCTATGCCACGTTGTTTGTATGTGCCTTTTTCAGTACTGAGAGAGGGATGAAAATGGCCTAAAATAGTTATCCTATTTATTATTTCATAATGTAACGTCCTTGTAGAGATGAAGCTGGTGATATGATATTCAAGTTATAATAATATTAATTACGAAAATGAAATGTTTCGAGGAGTTTATTTATTTATTAGTTTCTGCGAAATAAAGATGACATTGGAAGAAAATTATTTTCTTAAGTCACTTAGCCAAAAGCATTTCTCCTATTCGCATGTATTTTGAAGAACGCGTCGAGCACGTGATGTACCTCCAAGAGTTGACAAGCCTCCTTCTCAATAGCAGCGACAGACAAATGACACAGCCTTCCATCTAGCATTCTCTTGCGAGCAACACTTTCAAATATTTCAAACACTGCCCCCTCCCCCTCTTTCTTCTGGCGACGTCACTTCTCGTACCCGCTACCAATGAACAATATCATTTGTCATCCTATTGTGAATAAGTAAACAAAAATTAGCAGGAGGAAGAATAGTAAGCAGAATCACTTTCGAAAAGAATCGCTCATAGAAAATAAGGTAAAAAAAAAGGTAAAGTGCTCCCCTGTGCTTAGCACCACGCCATGAAGGCGTATAGGGGGTGTGGGGGTAACGCCCCACATTTTCTTGATCCGGTCATGAGTGGGGGTGATGTGATCAGCATCACCCCCTGACCGCCTTTACTCCCCAGGGTTTCCCCCAGGTACCCATGTCATTGGACGCTGGGTGGGCGCCGGCGCGGCTTCCAACGTTAAAAAAGTTCCCGGATTTGAACCGGCCGGGAATCGAACCCGGGACCTTGAGCATGGTAGTCAGGCGCGTTACCGACTTTTTTTTTTTAATATTCTCTATTTTATGCAGTATTGACTACTTACATGATCCTATGATAACATTACACATATATCAGATCTAGATTACATAATTAGGTCTACTTACAAGAAAAGGGCCTGCAAAAAATTTGCATAGAGTGTTTTGCGGTTTGCTAGGTCCATCTGGTAATAATGCTCACTGTAGTGATATTGCAGCGAAATTTGCATTGGCGCTGAATTATGTCCTAAAATATAATAAATATATTGAGCTACTAAAAACTGGACCGCTCTTACTTTAGTAAGAGGGAAGAACACAAAGTCTGGTAACAGTAAATGATCTACAGTAAATGTATCGGGCGATGTTCTACATATAGTACCAAGGCATTTACACAAATACTTCCATTGATCGACCGTTGCGGGACATGTTACGAGGCGATGTCGTAAAGTGTATTCAGCTTGATGACAATTGGAACATACAGCACTGTCAGTCATTTGGTATCGCCACTTTCGAGCACCGGTCGCAATGGCATCGTGAACTACTAGGTACCACAAAGATCGAACGCGGTTAGAAAGATGAGAGGCAGATATATTTCTCCATACGTTTGACCACACTACATTTGTTCGGAGAAGCACAATTCGTGGCTGCTGGTGTAACCTGCAAGTCAATTGGTTATAGAAAAATTTCACTGTCATGCCATCGACATCCATGTGAGGTGAACCGATTAGGAGATATCAAAACTCGACAATAGTTGTCCTCAAATAGTTGTAGTGGGAAGGGATCTTCCCGGGATAAATGGGTGTTCGCAGTTCCACTTCATCTATCAGAGTATGTAGTAATCTTGCTGTTAAACTATCAGGGTAGTGCAGAAGCAACTCAATGTTCCGTTGTAGAAACAAGGCTGAGGCTTGTCTCTCCACTTGGCGCAAGTTCAGGCATAGCGTTTCATGTGCGACATGAAACAAATGTGCATGCCATAAAGCGCGTTATCATCTTTCGTACTTGCGCCGCGACTTTCGCAGGGACAGGCAAAACTTGCGCAGCATACCACAACTTCGATAACGCAAACATGTTCACATACTGTATTCTAGAGCGTAAGGATAATTGTCTATAACGGTTCATGTTCAACACTGCCTGGATTTTTGGGAGTATAGTTGTAAAACTTCTGGAGACAGTCTCTGTGATGGTCGTAGTGAAGTTTATTCCCAAAATGGTCACTTTATCAACAATGGGTATAGTTAGTTACAGGTTCAGTCCACAGAGTGGGGTTACGCCCTAGGGGTAAGATTTTAGATTTCTTGTGGTTCAAACTAAGTCCCGTCTGCTTTCGTAACGTTTCAAGTACTGCCTCCATACGAGCCAAGTCTAGCCGATCTTTCACGATTACGGTCACATCATCTGCGTACGCACATATTTTGTGGTCTCTCCCAAGAAGCCTGATTCCCTGAAGTTTTTCAAGCATCATTCGTAAAAATGGAGCCAGAGCTGCGCAGAATGCAAATAAGGAAAATGGACATCCTTGACGGACAGAACGCTGAATAGAAAAGGCTTGCAACAGAAAACCGTCGATAGATAACTGAACTCGAGCTTCTCTGTATAAGCTCTGTATAGATTGTACAAAGAAATCGCCACATCCCACTTTTCCAAAGTATTGGAAAAGATAGTCATGTCTGAGGGAGTCAAAGGCACTTTTGAAATCTAACGCCACTAAAGCAGCTTGAGAACCTTCAATATCTTGCATAGAAGTGATGATGTCACGTACACTAGTTAGAATGTGAAATATTTTACCACTTGTACCATATACATATTGATACGGCCCTAATAAAGTATCCGCAAAATGTTGCAACCTTCGGGTGATCAGACGTGCAAGGATTTTATAATCAGCACATAGTAATGTGATTGGCCTGAAGTCTTCTGGCTTTCTGGGCTGAGATATGTTGGGAATCAAAACCATAACACCAGTAAGACTCGTTCGTCCAATGCGTTTCTTCGTAAACACAGCATTGAGCCAGCGTGTGAACAGTGGAGCTACCGTTGTCCAAAAGGTTTGAAACAATTCTATCGGGACACCATCGATTCCCGGAGCTTTACCTCTTTTTCCACCGTGAACAGACTCGTACACTTCTTTCTTTGAGAATGGCTGTTCTAAATAGCGACGGTCATCTTCCGTTAACATGGGAAGGTCCATCCCTTGCAGTGGAGTACGATGGGAGCGTTGATCTTCCTTCTCTTTAAACTGATCTGCATAAAAGTCCCGTAAGTAATTTCGTATTAACTTGGGTTCGGTTAGTCTCCCCGTGGCTGTATCGAGACACGTTATCCTCTTTCGCTGTGCACTGCGTCTCTCTGCTAACACCTGCACCAACGAGGCTTCTTCTTGTGCGTCAAACATCGGAAGACGACTCCTAACATTGTAACCTTGCATACGCTCTCTGTGCATGCTCAGCAGCACTGCTTGCACTCGTTTCACTTCTTGGCGCACTGGCTTCCCTTGTATTAGCTGTGTTGTTAGTTCGTGAAGCACTCTGTAGTAAAAGTTATATTTCTTATTGAAATCTGAGTATTTTTCACGACTATATGCTAAACAGAAATATTTAATGGAAGGTTTTAGAAAAGTGTCCCACCACATAATAATGTCAGTTTGACGTACGCTCATTTCTTCCCACTTCTTCCATTTTTGTTTAAATTCGGTACGTAATTGTTCATCTTCCAATAACCGTACATTGAACTTCCAAAATCCCCACCCTCGTCCAACTGAAGGTACATCCAAACTCATGTCGAGTTGGGCACTTAAATGATCACTAAAGCACGTTGGGAAAATTCTGATCGCAGATATTTTGCTAATCATGTGTGCACTAACGTAAAAACGATCAAGCCGACTCGCTGTGTCGGCACGTATGTATGTGTAACCGTCTATATTCGGACCTTTAGCCACCCAAACATCGTGTAGTTTAAACCCTTCGACCAGCGGCTGCAAGCTAGGTGATGTATGGAATCCTGGATATTGGTCCTGTCTTCTTAGAGTACAATTAAAATCACCCATCAGCACAATGTTTTGACGGGAGCTACCTAATGCCTTCGCCATGTCTGTAGCGTAAAATATGTTCCGAGTATTTCTAGCGTTGGTACCTGATGGTGCATAAACATTACAAAACCATATGTTTCCTATTTGGATACACGTGATACGACCAGACGGGTGATGGTAAACTTCCGATATACTGTATGTAGGCCTTCTTTCACAACTATGACGGTTCCTAGAGAATTGTGAGTTAAATTGTTATACACGGTATATGCACTGCCCAGACAGAAATCATCGGTCCCGACTTCTTGCAGGAAAATTACATCCAGGTGACTTTGCTTAATATAATCTAAGAATGCATGATGCTTGACACTAGATTTCATCTTGTTAATGTTTATTGTTGCAAAATGATATATGGGGGTCGTCATGTGGGATTCTGTGCTATTGTACCCGGTGGGAATGTTATGTGCAGTTACTAACGTTAAACTATTTACCTTTTTCAATTTCACTACTACATGCGACAAACAGAACCCTAATAACATGATAACGCGGACAACACACTTCATAACTAGGATGTGGTAGACATATATCACACATTGACCTCAAGCGACCAATCAGAGCCGCCGCGAGATTTCGCACTCTGTTCTCGTGTCGCACTCATCGTTCTACGCAGTCGCCGAGACACTGGAGACACCGAACGATGAGGACCATCTTGCCGCCGTGTCGACGCCGTATCGTTCGTAGGGAGACTGCGTTTCTTCTTCTTTTTTGGTTCCTTCGTTGTTTTCGGCAGAGCGCCTGATGCGGGGGGCGCCGTCTCGGAGTTCCCACCTTCACCTGCATAATCATCATCTGCCTGCTGCATCGGACTATGGGGCACCTCTAGGTTAACGTCCATTGTTTCTTCCCCATTCTTCTCTGCTACGTGGGCTGCCTCCATACATTCGTCAGTACTTCCATCATTTGATGCGATTTGCTCTTTGCTGGTCGACATTTGTGGAACACCCTGTATTGTCTCATCACTGCCACGTGCAGGTGGTTCGTTTTGTTGCTTGGTCGTTACACCTGAGAGTATTGTAGGCTCACTGGTTCTCACTTCTTCTGTGCTGTTCAAGTTATACGGGATGGGTCGGGCTCTTCCTGCATACGAGTTGTCACCCACTTTTGCTGATGATCGCTGTCGATTGGGGCATTGATTGAAGAAGTGTTCCTGGGAGTCGCACGCTGAACAAGTCTTAGCTTGACCATTATATGTGACCCAATACCTCCCTCCACTTATAGACACATAAGAAGGTATTGAACGGGTCAAGGTCATCTTTACAATTTTTCTTCTCATACGTACTGGATATATATGATCTTCATTATACTCATCTACTAATGTATGTATGGTTCCATATTCGTTCAAAACTACTCGTATCGGGTTATCGTCTAATTCACTTGGGATCACATGAAGTCGCACTATTACTGTTGCACTGTCCGCCCATGTCATTAAAACCTCATGGGCACCTTCCGAATCATTATACACATAAGATCCATTCGATTGATTCAACAACCGTTCACACAGAAGCTTTGAAACTAGCTTCAGATACAAACATTTTCTAAAGTGATCTAACTCGATACTCACGACCTGATCCGGTGTTAGTTTCAATGTGTCGTTTATCCATTGGTGTAATCCCGTCGACGTGGGTTTGTCTCTGATGTTGCTGAAATTTATTTTCAGTGTGTTGACCCTTTTAATCGCCATTTGACGTCTATGTATTAACTTCCACAAGACACTTACGTAAAGCACTGGCTACGCGTACGCGTGATCGGGAGTTGTACGAGCGAGCGTTCGCACAACTTCCTTGTATCGCAGCTCTCGCCAGACTGTGTCCGACTGAGCCACCGCGGTCACATAAGAAATAAGTGTAAAGAGAATTTGTTGATTCATTAATTTGCTATATTTTACTGTCATTTTGTAAATTGATGAAAAGACAATCACAGATCATTATACTGGCTGAGTCCAGACGCCTCAGCCTCGTTGGCCTCCAACACGGATTTTATTATGTGGTAGTGAGGTTTGACTTTTATGTGCCTTTTATAGTGTAATAAGAACATGTCAGGTTTCATGTATGTAACTCTTTTTCGGGGATCACATTTATATATAAGTTATAACAGTGGTATAAATAAAATTATTTATTATGTTTTTGTTATTGTTTTATAATTAGGACTCTATAAAATATTTCAGTATTATCTTTAATCTTATTTAATTTTGTAAGTATTTGTCTCCAATTTAAAGTAATTGCCTTACTTAATATGGAATCTTAATAATTATTGAGTGCAGAGAAAAAAGAAGTGAGTATATTATACAGAACACAATTTAAAGGGGGAAAAAGTGTGAAGAGAAAATAAAGTTAAAACCTCGCAAGACAATACAAGAAAAGCAATAATTGCCGAATGTAATAAGCGAAAAATTATAATTCAAGTTAGGGATAAATATTTTTATATATATAAATGCAAAAAGGAAATGGCGAGAAGGGAATACAGGAGAATGAAACATCCACAATGATAAGAAACCCGAATAAGGGAAAAGTGGAAAAAGGAAGAGTGACAAAAAATAACCGCGTAAAGGAATAAGAATGAAACAAATGCGCAAGAAAGAGGAGACATTTCCATTTAGAGTTTACTTTTCAACCAGCTTAACAAGTTCACCCCCATCTGCGAAGACAGCGATTCTTCAAGGAGCGAACGAATACTGTCGGCCAGATCGCAAAAATCTTGCGTAAACTACCTACCAGTTCGACACAGAACGACTGTGGCGCTAATAGGGCCCTGCGGGGAACACACGAACCTCATTCCCAGCCGCCATATTTCATCTTAATGGCAAGCAGCACCGTAATTAAATCCATTACCATATGACTCATGGGTCTGTCTGCAGGTAGTGAGGCAACGCTATGTGCTTAGCGCCCTTGGTAAAAGTTGTGATGTACGGTCTTGTGTTTACCGAAAGATATGTCCCAATAATTCCTTTTTTTGTCATCCACAATTTCTTACACAAAACATGCAGGTTTCAGTATCAGATTAACTATTACGTATCGTAGATCAAAGATTTGGCACTAAATGCTTGATTTGTAATTCGTAGGCTTTCAGCAGTGCCGACGATTAGGGGGGCGAGGGGGCAGTTGCCCTCCCCCAATTTTCGCCACTTTTGCCCCCGCACTATACTAAATCTAGTCTACGAAGGGAAATGTACTGTCTTTGCCCCCCCCCCCCCAGTTTTGGTACCCAATCACCGCCACTGGCTTTCAGTGTGTAAATAATATTCAAGATATTAATAAAGACATGCACCTTTCTTTTTTGACGGAAAAAGAAAATTCGAGATTGCACACTGTAGCTCATTTGTGAATAGTGTGAGGTACACTTCCTTTGCAATATTTTGTCATAAAATAACGCAATAGCATGTGTAAAATAAAATTTACAGCTTTTTTTTCGGGAACTCCAAACTTCCCAAACTCAGACTTCTCCTGTGAGTTGTGCAAAAAAGTAAAGAAGACTGATTAATTATGCTAAAAAACCGTAGCTGTGACGTCATCGCACAGGTGATCGTTTAAATTTAGACTTCGAAGTAATTATGCCACTAGCTATTATGTTGATTGACTAGATTCCTTGAGGTGTTCGCTTGATTTTAGTTGTTAATGTACTGAATGACAATAAATTGTTTTAGATGTCTCGGTAGGGGTGATCATTTAACATTAGACACCAGGAGTTTTTTTTTCTATTATGCTAAAACATTCTTAAGTATACCCATTATGCCATACGCCGGTTTGATAAAAAAGATGTATCAGTTCCTAGGATTTTCGAAAGTGTGTGTGTGGGGGGGGGGGGGGGGTATGATGGTAAATGAGAGTTGTGCATTCTTTCCCCCGTATATTTTCCCACATTTTTCTGTATTTGACGTCCTTCTTTAGGAAAACTAAAACAAAAGGGGATTATGTCCCTCACAACCCTCCGCTGAGTAGTGTTAGTAGGTACAGAGTTCTGGATATTTTGAACAGTGAACCTAGCATTCTTTCAGGCCACACCCTTTACAGGTGTGAAGATGTTGATGTGGATGCCTAGAGGAAAGTGCCTATTCTGGCGTATGCAGTTTGTGGTGAAGTATAGCTTATCATTTCGGTGAGAATTTTCCCTAAGGGCTACCATTTTGAACCCCTTTGACACATTCAGGAAGACAACCTGCCGAGTTGAATAATGACAAACTAGCTGAATTATTCTGAAGAAGTCAGAGCTTAAGCAAATTGTTGATAAGCCAGTCAAAACTTTGTCGACGTGGCGTGAGATTGAAATAGTTAAAACCAGATGGCGCACGTAAGTTGTTAATTCTGAAAAATTATAAACTTTAAAATATTAATGTCTCTGGGATAATCTACTTGAATAACAATCTCGTAAATAGTTAGAGTTTCTACGATTTGATACATTCTCAGTAAAGAAGTATTTATAAAGGCTCAAAAATCTTTCATCCGCGAAACCATCAAGGACACTTAAAAGAGTAGAAAATTCAAATACGTTCTGAAAACTTTTCATGCTCCAAAAATAGGCAATAGTTAGGCAGGAGAGTTCATTGAACTAACTGATGTCTATAAAAACTACTATATATATAACTACTAACCGAAAAGGTTTATTAAATTGATTGATTGATTGAGTTGGTGTATTAAGTCCACTTTATGCACAATAAGGCTAATCGGGACTGGGCCTACAGTTTAAAGTTGGATCCGAACCACTATGTGCCTCCACCGGGAATTGAACCCGGGACACTTAGATTACAAGACGACGACACTACCACCGCGCCCTCGGGGAGTCCCTAAAAGGATTATTAAAAAATAAATATAAATTTGTCTTTTATCTGTTCACAATGTCAGATTCAGTATGCACAGGGTTTTGGAAAACAAGAAAATAATTCAAAATGTCTTCCCGTATAGAAAAGAACACACAATTTTATATTTCCTTAATAATTAATTCAATTCACAGTCACTTCAAATCATAACACTGCACCATAACATTAATCTATGATGAATTACACCATAATTCAGATAAATGAAATTTGAAAATGTAATGTTATGCCTTATACTACATTTAAATCGTACTGTGGAATTGCATAGGGCTCCACATCTAGTCCCAAGTGGAGGTGATGTGTTTATCACCATGCTCATTGAGAGAAACATTTCTAAGTTCACTAATTCCAGAAACTGAATCTGGGAACCCCGCGTGGTAGTAAGGCACCTTACCAGGGGTGCTCACAGGGGTTGGGGATTTTTCCCTTCAAATAATATAAAATTCAACATTTATATATTTTCTCAAAATATATGTAAAAATTTTACACCTTAAATGTCCCATATTTAATCCACTAGATGAAGAAAGGTAAGTGTTTAAGTTAATTATCGAAAGGATGGGGGGGGGGGAGAAATATCCAACTCTTACATATTAAGCTTTAATTGACACTTGGGTTCTGGGAGAATTCTTAATTAAACGTTGGGGTGGGGTGGCAGTTTGTTTTCGAAAATCGAACAATTTAAAAATATGGACAGTTTAACATGGTATTTCATTCAAATAGACATTAATTATTACGTATTCATCCAATCTATTTTGGGGGCATTATGATGAACGATACTAGGGGCGGTCTTGAGTGATGGGCACCCCTGTTTAGGGAGGAGGGGCAGATCAATTATAATGTTCAGTAAAGCTAAGAAAAAGTTACTTTCGGTAGATACGCTGTCGTAATTAAATACTTTGTGGGGATTACGATATGGTTTGAGGGTGCTAATGATATGATTTGGGGAGGCCGCATGATTTGGGGGGATGCGCCATTGGGGGGGATGGGAACCCCTGCACCTTACCCACTTACGGTACTCGTGAAGCTTTAAAAAGCTGTTATATTTCTGCTTTGATTATTTTAAATAGATAGATAATGAGACAAACTCATCACACTAACCAATTCCGCCTAAAAGGTCTCAAGATCGGTTATTGTTTCTCTCTCTCTCCTCTTTTTCTCATTTCACTCTTTCCTTCCTTTTCACACTCCTCTGCTTTATAATTATTTTTCTTTAACTCTCTCTCAGTTCTCTCACTTCCTATTATTTCTCTATTCCTTTCTTTCTCTCTTTCTCTATCACTTTTCTTTACTCATTAGGGTCTCGCCTATGGCGTAGTCGTAGCATTGTTGCCTTATAATCAAAGGGTCCCAGATTTGATCCACGGTGTTGGAGGTACATTGCACAGTGTCCGCACCGCATGCACTTTCTACTTAAGTCCAGTTCCGATTAACTTATCAGAGCATAAAGTGTAAAGAAACTTTTCTCTGCCTTTTAACCCCTAAAAGACAAGCTTTTTTGTTTCACATAACTTATTTAGCTAATTTAATTGTTATATTACATAAGTTCGTTAAAAATTAACTGTACATCATATTCGGCCTTAGTTGGAATTAGGAACACATGAAACTCTGTGAATTAAGACAATTGGCCACACATTTAAAAAAATACAGTATATAAAATTGATGTGAGGAACGGTAAAAGTTTTACATTAAATATCGTACATTTCCACGCTCACAAAGCTCGACCTTGAACATCAAACTTCATTGTTGCGTAGTAGAACAACGTCTAATAATGGCGCTGTAAAATTACTTTCATTTTATTGTTTTTTCTTAGCAATAAACATGCTCTGCAATGCTTATATTCCAGAAGAGGGGGGAAAGGGTGATTTATGTCTTCTCATTCATTCTGAAAGGGCATATACAGGGTGTCCTCATATAACACCGACAAACTTCCACAATGCGAAGAGTTCAAGACGAATAACTTTTGGTCAAATGTCTCGTTTCGACAACAGGAGCATTCGAAAAAAATACCGCACTGTGTGCGTGTGTGGGTGTCATGGTGTGTGTGTGTGTGTGTGACATACTTATACATGTACATATGTTATTTTTACATGCGCCGATTTTTCAAGGGTAAATATTGGACTGTCCCAGATTTTTTTTCTTTTTTTTTAAAAAAAAAAAGAAGAAATTCTGGGAACCTCTATGTAAAACTGCTTTCATGGCTGAGCGCTTCCAGTGGTCGAGACACGATCTGGTCACCGCAGGTCCTTGTACACTCAACGGAAAAAGAAATAGTAGGCGAATTGTCCATCACCATATTCAGTCTGTCTGTTTTCCACAGTGTGATTGTCATTAATGGAAATAAAAACGTCAATAAATAGAGGATAACATATCTGCTTCACATCAACAAACTTCTATATTTTAAAACAACACAGGGAGTAGAATAAAGCAGAATGAAAATAGTGAAGGAAAATTTGCCCACTATTATATTTGACGCTGGCTGTACGCATTCAAGACGACAAGGTGCGCCGTAAACCCAGCTCTAACTTACTATAACATGAATCTGATATTACGTTGCTACGTGCGGTAGAACATGCATGATTAGCTCCGTAGCGTGTTAAACCATAGATGAACGCGCTAAGGCCAATTTTTCACCAATCCAAACGTACGTCAGGTATGTCCGAACTGAGCACTGGATGATGAAGAGCACATTTACCTCTTGGTCCGGCCTTAACTGTTGCAAAAGTCGAGGGGGTCCCCTATCCCCATTATGGACTCTCATAATCTCCGATAATAATTGACTTGTGATATTTGCGATGGTCAGACAGCTACCACGGCGACCGTTAATTTCGTGTTTGTTAATGACACCTATCCAGCGAAGATGACACATCTGACACATGGATTTATGGGAGCTGTTGCCCCTCCTTCCCCCGCCTTCCTTTGGAATTGAATAGACACCTGTTTATGCGACCACGTGCCGAGCAGAACCACTTGCGCAATCTTACAGGTCCCAGGCGCCCATATGATAAATCATCTTTTTTATATATAAGTTAATGTAAATCCATGTGTAGAACTGGTTCGGCGACCGTTTTTTTTCCCTTAGCGTCTCTTAGGCGTGTTCTTGCCTTTGTCGTAACATGATTTTGTGCGGGGGTTACATATCCTCCCTCCCCCTTTCCGTTTTTTAACAAGCTTGCGATGCTCCTTTGTTGTCTAGGAAGGCCAATTTGTCCATGTTAACAGACATGCACTAGCTCACCTAATGTGCCCTATTTATATTGATCAAGTACAAGTTCATATTCCTGATGTACATTGGGATGCATAAGTATTACCAAGCAAATTGTCTTTTTGTTTTACGCAGTAAAAGGCTCAAGAATTGAAACAAAATGTTTTTAAAACACCTATACGTATACGTCCCTTAGGATGCTAGAGAAAATTTAATGAAAACAGTCATGAGCAATTTTACGAGCAATACCTATGCTTCCCACTGTACAATATATTTTGTTCTGTGAATTTGTGTATACTTTACACAAAGCTTAATACATATTTTTAAAATTTTTGTAAGCTAGAACAGGCACGTATCTAGAAATATGTTTGGGGGGGTGAACCAAGTGTCTCAAAATAATAATAATAATAATAATAATGTTTAAACAAAAATAATTATTATATTAAATTAATTAAAATAGTATTCATTAAAATATTCAAATTAATTAATTTATTTTATGAATAGGTAAAAGGACGGTACAAGAATAGTGATATAACAGCACGTATTCATTATCTAGCTTACGTGTAGTTAAGGTCGGCAAAATTTGTACAAGAAAAACTGTCCTGGCAAGGAAATTAATGTCAAATACATAAAGAATTGAATATTTATTAAATATAAAAAAAGGTTCTTAGATCCGTTGACGAAAAGTAAAGTTCCTGGTGGTATTTTATGAATGTTACGTTGTAAGTAGTAATAAATCTTGCATAAATCTACTTTTCTACTGCCATTCAAAGTTGTGTGATTACAATATAAACCTTGCCTTCCAATAAGTTTGGCGGAAATAAATCAACACGGATTAAAGAACAAGAATATTTTCATTATTATTTCATTATTTAATTTTTGTAATTAGTAAGTCTTTCGGGGGGGGGGGGTCCGGACCGCATGGACCCCCACTACATACGTCCTTGAGCTAGGATAAGGTAGGATAAAAAAGTGAAAATGTAAAACTGAGCTAAGAATTTCAGGACCTAAAAATCATCAAAATATGGAAAATTAAATTGCCCTTATGACCTAAAAGCTTCCTAAATATGCCTTAAAACACTGGCGTACACAGGACGGAGCTGATGGGACTACAGCCCCTTCCGAAATTTTGAGGAAATCAATATTTTCAAAAGAAAGCAGTAAAAAACTCGAGGTAAACAAGAGTGGCAAATGCAAATCTCTTAATATGACCCCCAAATTCCATTTGTATCTTTTAACAACTTTCAAAACGAAGGTTATAAAATGTGAAAGTGAAAAATTACCATTATAAATAGAGTGAAAGTTAGAAAAGTACACTTCTTAGTGGCTTACAAAGTGGGGATTGATGAGGGTTAAACACCCTATTGCTTACCTTCTTATGCAAAAAAGCTGGATACATGAAAATGCCACGTGAGACCATAGAAAAACAAATATTACCACGCTGAAAAGTATTGTTAAAACCCTACTTCCTGTATGAAATTATTGCCAAGTTAACAACAAACAATTATAATAATAATCTTATTATTAGGCTATCGCCTAATGCCTCTTTGCTAACAGTATTTATATTTTGGGGCTATATTTATGTACTCCTATGACGGCTCCTATGTACTCCTCCTGTCACAGTAAAAACGATAATAATAATAACAGTAATAAATAAACCAATACGTAGCACAATAAAACATTAAAATGCTGACCAAGAGCAAATTTATTGTATAAAAACGTAACATTTCCACCCTCTAACAGGGTCTTCTTCAGACGAAGATTCACAATGAAAAAAATTTCCTTTACAGAATTTATTGTGAATCTTCGTCTGAAGAAGACTCTGTTAGAGGGTGGAAATGTTACGTTTTTATACAATAAATTTGCGTTTGTCAGCATTTTAATGTTTTATTAACATGGAAACAAGACTTAACAGTGTTACAATACGTAGCAGCCTGTACAAAATGTTTGAATATGGGATAATGAAAATCTATTGAATTTATATTTTTAATTATTCTAACAAACTAGTTTGATTATCAATTGTTGAGAACCTTGTCCTCTTAACGTTTAGGTAATCAATCCTTTCTATTTATTTATCTGTATCCGTGACATTTACATTGCCTAATACAAAATATGATGCATATCCATTACAGTAATTGTTTTTCTTTTACAATTTTCCAGTTGAGTAAACTTCGTTCATTGTTTTCATAATGTAGACAAAGATTCAACAGAAGACCATGGACTTGCTTTGAAATCTGCTACTACGGAACATTTTCCGACTGGTGGTGCCATCTACCGTGAATTAATGGAAACACGTACAGGTTGCAGTGCGACGCAAGCTTGTACGTGTTTCGTGAAAATGGGTGGGTAGTCACTTATATTTTCTTACTTTTTACCTAAATGACATTATCTTTCGAAGTGATAAGTTATATGTATATGCATATGGTTGAAAAGTAACAACATGCAAGGTGCAAGAATTGCAAGTTTTTGTAGTATCTTATTTGTCTACACTTCGTAGAAAATGGAATTAACGTGCAGAATGACACAAGAATAGGAGGCTGGAGTAGACTTGTATTCCTACAGCATATTAATAAAACTATCTCTGTCAGTGTGTGTTTGTTATCTCTTTCTCCTTATTCCTCTCTTTCTTTTTCTTTCTGTTTCTTTCTCTGTTTATTTCTGTGTCAGTGTCTGTCCCAACCTCTTTCCTCCTTCTCTCCATCTCTCGATGTCTCTCTCTATTTCCCCTTCTTCTATCTCCATTTCTCTCTCTGCGTATGTGTGTTTGTGCGTGTCCGTTTCTTCATGTTCTCTAGGAAATTCTCCTTTCTCTCTCTCCTTCTTTCGCACTCGCTCTCTCCCTATATATCTCCTCCATTCTCTCTCTCTGTTTGTGTTTGTTCCTTCACGTTCTCTACTTCTTTTTCTGTGTCTTTCTATACGTTTTCTCCTTTCTCTGACTCTCTTTCTCTGTGTGCGTGTCCCCTCCTCTCCGTCTTTATCTCTACTCCTCCTCCTCTCTTCAATTCTTTCACTATATGTGTGTGTGTGTGTGTGTGTGTGTGTGAGAGACCCTTTCTCTTTCTCTCTCTCTCTATCCTTCTTACACTATATATCTCTCTCCGTCTTTCGCTGTTCTTCTTTCTTTCCTTTTCTCTCTCTCCCCTTTTCTCTCTCTCCCTCTCTCCCCTGCTCACACTATATATATAGTGTAGGAAGGAGAGAGAGAGAGAGAGAGAGAGAGAGGAGGGGAAAGAGGGATATATATATATCCTCTCTCTTTACTCAGTCTCTCTCTATCCCCTCCCCTCCCCTTTTCTTTTTCTCTCTCTCTCTCTCTCTATCTCTATACGTGTGTGCTTCTTCACGTTCTCTCCTTCTTTCTCTCTCTCTCTCTCTCTCTCTCTCTATCCTTCTTACACTATATATCTCTCTCCGTCTTTCGTTGTTCTTCAATCTTTCCTTTTCTCTCTCTCCCTCTCTCCCCTCCTCACACTATATATATAGTGTAAGAAGGAGAGAGAGAGAGAGAGAGAGGAGTGGAAAGAGGGATATATATATATCCTCTCTCTTTACTCCGTCTCTCTCTATCCCCTCCCCTTTTATTTCTCTCTCTCTCTCTATCTCTATACGTGTGTGCTTCTTCACGTTCTCTCCTTCTTTCTCTTTCTCTCTCTCTCTATCCTTCTTACACTATATATCTCTCTCCGTCTTTCGCTGTTCTTCTTTCTTTCCTTTTCTCTCTCTCCCTCTCTCCCCTCCTCACACTATAAATATATAGTGTAGGAAGGAGAGAGAGAGAGAGAGAGAGAGGAGGGGAAAGAGGGATATACATATCCTCTCTCTTTACTCCGTCTCTCTCTATTCCCTCCCCTCCCCTTTTCTTTCTCTCTCTCTCTATCTCTATCCGTGTGTGCTTCTTCACGTTCTCGCCTTCTTTCTCTTTCTCTCCCTCTCCCTCTATCTCTTTGTGTGTGTCTTTCTACACTTTATCTCCTTTCTCTCTCTCTCTCTCGTTCTCTCGTTCTCTCTGTTTCTTGATCATATACCTCTCTCTCTCTCTCTCTCCTTCTCTGGTTTTCTATCTTTCCCATTCTATGCAGTTCTCCACATGTCCTTACCTTCTCTTTCTCCTTCTCCCCTCTCTCTACCTCTATGTCTCTCTATCTCCCGAATCGATATAGTCCCCACATTCTCCGTTTCGTTATGAGTCCATGGCATGCAACTGAAAGAATCGCCGCTACTTTTTAGCGGAGCAGAGCTTCCAGTTTTAGATGACAATAAAACGGGAGATAGCAGGGACCATGTCACGGCCGAGGGAATAAGAATACAGGGCTTGATTAAAAACCCCTTCGCACGCCATGCCCATTGAGAGCAGGCTGTGTGTTCCTGGCCTTACTGATTGTTTCAAAATGAGAAAGGGAAGGGAAAAAAAAGAGTAGCGAAACCTTGGGAAAAAGATGGAAGCACAAAGAACAGGAAGCAAAGAAGAAACAGCTGGGAAAAGTGGAAAAAAATAACGCACAAGCAAATCGGAATATCATGAGTTCCGAATGATAGCAAAGGGGATTATGGGAAAAGAATGAGAAAAGGGGGAAGTATAGGTGATGTTCGATTGGTTAGTGTGGGGTTTGGTGGGATGATAAAGCTGGTGTATTTCTGCTGGGGGAATCTTCTTTTGTCTTTTGTTTTTTGTTATTATTTTGCCAGACTGGACGTTGAAATGAGTGGACTTGTTTCTTTCAATTTATTTTCTAACATCGGGTACAAAAGAATCTTGATATTGATGGTGGTATAAGTAATTCTACAACTTGCATTATTTTTAAGATAGTAAGTAAGTGGAATTTTAAAATTTTGGTTTTGATTGTTTTATGAAACTACTGTGTCCAGGAATTTATTTAAGGGCCCTGTGATTTCCTTCTCTAATTAGTAGTGTGTGCTTTACCTTTGCTTGTCAATAGCCAAAATAGTAACTTACTTATAAAAACGACAATAGATGGCAGCACAGACACATCAACGAAATCAAGGTGGTGTTTGATAGTAAACAGATTGGAATTCATTAGAAAGTGAACTCTACTGGAACATCACACTGATTAAAATATTGAATTTTATCTTTTCTCTACTATTGGTTTGACTATAGAAAAGATAGTCATTATACTAGAGTATTCTTTGAAAAGAGGCAATAATATCTAAATCTAATGCTCCTTTCAGGTAAGAAAGCCTGATCACTAAGGGTGCTGCTGTGCGGCATCAATTTTAACTTGGCCTACAACTGTCGAAATGTCCTTATTTAATACAAGAACAATTTTACTGATTTATTAAAAATTATTATGGTTTTGAAAGTTTAACAAATGATAAACGATAATATTCACAGAAGTGATACTTTTTAGTCCTAAACTCATTAATGGAAATAAGTGCCAATGGTTTAATAGTAATAGGAATGAGAGTGAAATAATATCCAGTCCCGAAAATAGCTATGTTTCATTTGGTTTATTTTACATAGCTTTTCTTCCATTTTTGACTAATCGCGACGATGAGGATTGTTGCGTGCCCAGAGAGCTCAGCATATGTAAATAGTTGCAAAGGTCAAACAGAGATTTATTTATTTATTTATATTAAACACTACTGCAGACAAATGCCCAGTTACAGTGCTTTGAGGTATTGTATGAAAGTACAATCTCAAATTGGGTCCATACAACGATATAAGGAACAGAAAATTAACAAGATTACAGCGTTGTACAAATAAAGATAGCGACCACCAGGCACACGGTTTAATTTCTGAGTTAAGTTCATATACATGTTGACAAAACAAAGTTAATTAAGAATTGAGGAAAGAAACTATAAGAAGGAACAGAATAATCGTTACATAACAAATAACAACAATATATAATACAAGGGTGGTATATCATAAAGTATACAACATATTTGGTTACAATGCTTTTATACAGGGTTCACATAATATGTTTGCTTTTAGGTCTAAATAAATCAATGTCAGGGGTATTACTGTATTAGAGACTATATTGTACAACACGCACATCCTCCTTATGGGATCCGTTTCAGCCATCCTGGTTCTACCGCATGAAATTTGGAAGAGGTCATTTCTGGGTCTTAATTTTGAGTATGGAACATAAAAGTTTATTATTGCGAGAAGTGCGGAGGAGTCTTGTTTTTCCATTGACAAGTTTGGAAAGGAAGGTTAACTGGTGCATCTGTCTTCTTTTTTCAAGGGACGGGACACTCAGCATGTTGCGTAAGATGTCACCCGAAGTGAATTTTGAATTATATACTAGGGCAAATCAAAAAGTAAGTTACACCCCCTGTATAAAATAAACAAGACACATTAGAAATAAAATAATTATTGGAGAAAAATGCAGAAACATTTAACTTGTTTCGACATACTCACTAAGGTATTCCAAGCACTTTTCGAATCGTGTGACCAGTTTTTTTATTTCTTGTGTGTAAAAATTCCATCCAATTTCAATTGAGTTGACTTTTGTGCTCATCGGTTAACAATCGTGGCACCCAGTGAGAGCACAGTTTACTATACACCCAACTGGTCATGAATCAGCATGGACATTATCGTATGATATGTTCAGTTCACTTGCAATCTCTTTTAATTTTCACGTGGTGGTTGGCAAGAATGATTGCATTCACATGCTCCGTTTTGTCGATAGTGTTCCAGTTGCAGTCGCTCGACACACTGTTCGTCGTTCACGTTCGTTCTTTCCTCTTCGAACATCTGGCACCATTTCCTGATCATGGTGTGTGACATTGCATTGTCACCATACACCTCGACAATTTGGATGCCTTCGTGTCCACAAAAAGCGGACGACTGTGCCCAACTCAATGTTGGACGCCACCTCAGTACGACACGCCATACTAGCAAGGTGACTACTCTCATATTAAAGCAGGTGCAACATGGCTGCTTTGGGTATGGGGAGAATACATTCCGGAGAGTGCTGCCACCAAGCGTGATTATTTTCTCTCTTTTAGTACAGGAACATGGCTCGGGTGTAACTTACTTTTTGATTCGCCCACGTACTAAACTTAAGAATTTATTTTGGGGTTTCTCTATTTATTCGATTTCTTTTTTGAATAACTGGTTCCAATAACTGAGGCATATTGAAGTTTTGATCTTCCTGTGTGCTTCACTGAGGATTCGCGCAGTGTGTGTCTGGAAATTTTAAGCTATGTCAAAGATGACTCTAACATCAGTTACAGTATTCTCTCTTAGGATTTCTACGTCGGAAATGCTATATGAGTATTGAATGGGACGTTTGTTACGAGATACTACTTTGCATTTCTTGAGACTGAGATTAACCTTGTTGTTCTTGCAGCAATCAAGTACTTAGTTAAGTTCGTTTTGTAGTTTTGTGCAGTCGTGATCGCTTTTAATGTGCGAAAATTTTGACATCGTCAGCAAGGATTAACTCTTCTGAGTTTTTAGGGCGTCGGGTAATTCATTAATGAAAATCAAGTACAGCAGGGGGCTAGGTTCGAACTTTGGGGACACCGGAGCTGGCTATGAAATGCATGACATATTGTCGTCTATTCTGTAAATATGAAGCAAGTCGTTTTATAAGTTGCGGGGAGAGGCAGATGTAGGCTAGTTTCTGTATTAAAGTATCGTGGTGTACCGTGTCGAATACCTTTGAGAAGTTCGTGTTCCTTTATCGTCAATAGTTGACGCAACGTAATTTGTTAATTCGACGAGACTAGTCACTGTTGAACGGTTTTGTACAAATCCATGCTGGTGTGGAGAAAAGATAGGTTTGACATGCGAGTAAATATGATTATAAATTATTTGCTCAAAGAGTTTAGCTGGAGCTGACAGTTTCGCGATTAATCTGTAGTTACTTATGTCTGTCTTATCTGCTGCTTCGGGGATTGAACAAATCTCCGTCGTTTTCCAACTTGCGGGGAATTTTTCTGTTTTCAAGATTAAATTAAAGAGGGTGTGGAGAGGGAACTTGAGCGCTTATGAGCAACCTTTAATAACGTAGACGGGATTAGGTCAAGTCCAGCTGTTCATTTCGGTTTGAGTTTTTGGTGGCTTGTTCGATTTCTTTTAGGGAGATTTCTTTTAGGAAGAAGTTCCAGGGTACCATATTTTGACACAGTTTGCTGTAGACTTTGTACTACAATGTACAATGAACAACATTTTTATATTTATAAAAACAAAATTTTAATCTATTTTTTTCTTGTGTGATGCACGGGACAGTTCTCTCCCTTAAATTGTCACTCCACTGCAGGTGATGTCTGGCTCCATAAACTCTCTCAGAATGTGCCAACACTTATTTAAAAGCATCTCAAGGACAAAAGATTTGGTATTTTAAACCTATACCAAAGGTAACCTTATAATACAGGGTGTTCCTAAATTCCCTTTACCATTATAATCAAACATAACTCTGAAACCACATGACATAGAGCAGGGCGGTTTTTGCAAAGTGTTCTACAGATCAAAAAGTTCTTTATGTTGCCATGTGTATTCTAGGCACATTTTTCTTAATGGAGGACTGATTCCAGGGAGAATTTACTGTGATATACATGAACAGTACCTACTCCCCCAGGTAGAGGAGTTGCAGCCATCCATTATTCTCCAAGACGGAGCATTGGTCTCATGATGTTCGGGATATTCTGAATAGACATTTCCCTGGAAGATGGATAGGCATTGACGGACCAATTGCCTGGCCCCCGCAATCTTCTGTTATCATCCCCTTGGATTTTTTCCATTGAAGGTACGTCAAGGATTGTTTATACCCCTGTTCCAGATCTTGATACACTTCGCAGAAGGCTCATTGCAGATGTGCAAGCAGTTGATGTTGATGTGCTGCAGCAAGTATGGGTAGAATTGGAATATCGCCGCGACATCCTGAGGGCAACCAGAGGGGCACACGTTGAGGTGCACTGATGAAAAAAAAAATATCGAGGTGAAGAATATTTTGCAAAAAACCGCCCTGCTCTATGCCATGTGGTTTCAGAATTATCTTTGATTGTAATGGTAAAGGGACTTTAGTAACGCCCTGTATATTCTACAAATCTGTTATTTAATTCTGCATAATGGTATTGCAGATAACCGCGTAGGACTAAATTTCTGTATCCTGCACTGAGGAGCAGAGAAAGTGTAACATTGTTCACAGCTGCTTCAACATTCCAGGGTGAATGTCAGACATATGTTGCATGCTCAGATACAAGGTTTAAAGGGGGAAATACTGTTGCTTGCTTTGTTTTTGCTCTGTATGAAGCAATTGATCCAAAATCAGAGACCATCCTCAATGCTGATGAAGTTATATGGTCGGATGAACCATTTTCAAAATTAAAAAAAATAGATGTGACCTTGTTTTTACAAGAACTTTGTTGTAAATACAGAAAAAACATTCATCTGGAAATATTTTGCAACTTCACATGGGAAGGAAGTAGTGGATGGAATTGGTGCACAAGGAAAATCACTTGTTCGTATTCATGTCATGAGTAAAAGTAAATCTGCGCCAATTGTACAGACTGCTTCAGATTTTTCAGAACTAATTAGAAATATCTTGCCCAAAACTAAAGTTATTTTCATAAATGAAGAACCAATTTCAAGAGAGCGAAGTTGGGATGATGCTCAGCCAAATTGCGGGCATCAAATCAGTACATGCTATAAAAACTATTCCAGATAGAGGTTTATATGCCCTTTAGAATGCGAGTGCAGGCTGTAGCATGGGTGACTGGGTCATACTAAGATGAGGTCACACTATCCCGGTGAAGTTACGAGAAAGGTTGATCATGAATATGGGATATCCGTAATGGTGAAGGCTGGTGACACCAACCTCTGGAAGTGGCCTTTGAAGACTGATAAAAAAGGCCTCGTACAAGGTTCAGGATGTTATGCACGGGACAAGCAAATTATTTGCACTGGTATTTCACTGGCTTGAATGAAATTGTAATAATTACATTTCCAGTACTTTATGCTGTGTATTGAAAGTATATTTTAGTTTGAAAATGTTTCTTTTTATAAAAAAAATTCTTGCTCCGCAAGAAAAAGTTAACATTTTTTGCGTGATGCCCGGGACAAGGCCGCAGGGTACTTTAAAAATGACAGTTTTGCAGTTTATAAAAACACTAATTCCTGTATTTCCATATTCAATATGCAGCTAAGTAACCAAATATGCTAACTACAAATATCTATAAAAACGTACCCGTACCTGACGTAAGATTTCAGAGATTTTCTCTTGTAAAATGACATTTAACTTTACAGATGTTTTCTTCCTAAATATTTACGTTTTTTTTTTCTTTTTGTTTTTGTTTTTCATTATGGTCTATATTGTACTACTCTACCTAAATACCATGAATATAAAATTAATACTGGAACTTCGTTATTGTATACCATGGTTTCACTTTTCAGAGAATTGTCCAGTGGTGGCGCTTTCCAATCGCGACCCACAGCACCTTTTGGTTGCGCGCCACAACCGCCACACCGACTTGGCTGTGTGACAACGATGACAACTTGGGACAACCGTGTGGCACCAAGTCAACACGTTCGGTTGTATTCAGTATAGAGGCGGCGCGTTCTAATCGACGTCCCACGTCTGGGTTATTACCATAGATTACCTATCAATAGGACTTGGTATTAGTGATTTGAAGGATAAAAGTTGAAACTGAATTTAATACAGGATAGTCTAGTCTTGAACTTGACGAAGGGGTGATATGTATCTACGAGGGTATGAAAATCATTGAAGCGAAGGACCCGCGATTGATGAGATATATGAGAAGCCCAATCCAGAAGGAAGTCTCAGCCTATAAGGAAGTCCCAGTCCAAAAGGAAGTCCAAGTCCAGAAGTAAGTCTCAGTCCAGAAAGAAGCTCCAGTCCAGAAGGAAGTCCAAGTCCAGAAGGAAGTCCCAGTCCAGAAGGAAGTTCAAGCCCAGAAGGAAGTCCAAGTCCAGAAGGAAGTCTCAGTCAGGAAGCCCCAGTCCAGAAGGACGTCTCAGTCCAGAAGGAAGCCCCAGTCCAGAAGGAAGTACCAGTCCAGAAGGAAGTCCCAGTCCAGAAGGAAGTCCAAGTCCAGAAGGAAGTACCAGTCCAGAAGGAAATCTCAGTCCAGAAGGAAGTCCAAGTCCAGAAGGAAGTCTCAGTCCAGAAGGAAGCCCCAGACCAGAAGGAAGTACCAGTCCAGAAGGAAGTACCAGTCCAGAGTCCAGAAGGAAGTCCCAGTCCAGAGTCCAGAAGGAAGTCCCAGTCCTGAAGGAAGTCCAAGTCCAGAAGGAAGCCCCAGTCCAGAAGGAAGTCCAAGTCCAGAAGGAAGTCTAAGTCCAAAAGGAAGGCTCAGTCCAGAAGGAAGCCCCAGTCCAGAAGAAAGTCCAAGTCCAGAAGGAAGTCTCAGTCCAGAAGGAAGTCTCAGTCCAGAAGGAAGTCCAAGTCCAGAAGGAAGTCTCAGTCCAGAAGGAAGCCCCAGTCCAGAAGGAAGTCTCAGTCCAGAAGGAAGTACCAGTCCAGGAGGAAGTACCAGTCCAGAGACCAGAAGGAAGCCCCAGTCCAGAAGGAAGTCCCAGTCCAGAAGGAAGTCCCAGTCCAGAAGGAAGTCCAAGTCCAGAAGAAAGTCTCAGTCCAGAAGGAAGTCCAAGTCCAGAAGGAAGTCCAAGTCCAGAAGGAAGTCCCAGTCCAGAAGGAAGTCCAAGTCCAGAAGAAAGTCTCAGTCCAGAAGGAAGTCCAAGTCCAGAAGGAAGTCCAAGTCCAGAAGGAAGTCTCAGTCCAGAAGGAAGCCCCAGTCCAGAAGGAAGTACCAGTCCAGAAGGAAGTACCAGTCCAGAGTCCAGAAGGAAGTCCCAGTCCAGAAAGAAGCCCCAGTCCAGAAGGAAGTCCAAGTTAAGAAGGAAGTCTCAGTCCAGAAGGAAGCCCCAGTCCAGAAGGAAGTCCAAGTCCAGAAGGAAGTCCAAGTCCAGAAGGAAGTCCAAGTCCAGAAGGAAGTCTCAGTCCAGAAAGAAGTCCCAGTCCAGAAGGAAGTCCAAGTCCAGAAGGAAGTCCAAGTCCAGAAGGAAGTATCTGTCCAGAAGGAAACCCCAGTCCAGAAGGATGTCCAAGTCCAGAAGGAAGTCTCAGTCCAGAAGGAAGTCCCAGTCCAGAAGGAAGTCTCAGTCCAGAAGGAGGTCCCCATCCGTGTGTAAAGGGAGAAAAGCCGTTGGACGAGTGATTGAAACGGAAGGACATTAATTGGGATACAAAACATTGTGAATGTTTAATCGACGACAGTGAAATAAGTATTTCAATGTGAAAAAAATATTGAAGCAATTATGATAAAATTAAAATTCATCTGAAAGTTGATTATTCTTATATTAATGCATATGCATACGTTGTCAACTACATATATTATATATGTAAAAAGAAAATGTATAATATGATTTGCTAATAGTCTTCATTGGAAGGCGCACTGTCTGGTTTCAATTCCAAAAAAAAAGAACCCTCAACCCTGTATTTAGCTGTGGTAGAAAGATTTGCACCCGAAGAAGGCAGCAGGATGATAACTGATGATGGGATGATCACAATAAATACCCATAGCTCTGATACAGAACCGGCTAACCGCAGAACAGAAAAGTGCAAAAGTAAAGAAGAATATACCGGGTGTCCCAAAAGTTCCTTGACCGAGAAATAAATATTTGTATTTGAAAACAATGCACCCGGTATACAATGTGACAGTGTTTCACGGCCCAAACAGCAGCCGAAAATTTTGGGGCTTCGAAATCACTGACAAGAAGCTGCCAAGGGGCGAACGTCAATAGAATAGAATAGAAATAGAGTAGAATAGGATCGCATTTATTATTGAGCGGGCGTGTTTTCGCCTCGCGGGCCGCTCTTACAACAAACCCCTGTCAAGTACATATTACAATTGATACCTTACACTTGCCGAAAATCACTTTTACAGTAGAAAAATACAGACAAATTAAACATTTACACAAATGTAAATAATTAATACGCTGAATATACAGATTGAAATCTAAAACCGAAATTAGAAGGCAAGAGCAAATTATTTATTTGATTTTCATACATTTACTTAGATCTAAAATTGCATTATGACGTTAAAACACAGTAATTCTCCCTCGATTTCAATAATATAGCGTTATCATACTGGCTGATTATTCAGGGGTGGGGTAGCTAATAATGCTATGTGTTATGGCGTTGTCAAAAGTCACACCTTGCCATTTTCAATTGTTGACCAATTTGCAGCACCTTTCCTGTACCCCAACCGGTTTCTGACAGTGTCATCAACCGAACCCACGGATAGCTGCATTGCATCCACAATTTGTCTTATGGTCTGTCCCAGCTATTTTTACCTACTCCATGAATGAAGAAAGAAAGCTTCGTGGATGAATATTTACTTCTGAAGAACTGAACAATGATGTGGCGGGTATTCGAAAGAAGTTCTCAAAGAGGGATTCAAAGCAGCATTTCAAACGTGGATAGGAAGATGACACAGGTGCACTCAGATGCAATGAGAGTACTTTGAAGGATTCTAAAGCCCCTCGTATTCGTTTCTCCTATCTTCTTTTCTGTTTCAGTACCTCATTGTTTATGCTTACTTCCTATCTACTTGACCATCTTTTCTGCATTTTGTTTTCCGTTTTCTGTATCTTTTATGTCCTTTTTGTCCTTTTCTTCTCTCTCTATCTCTCTGTTTTCTGTCTCATTTTATCCTTTACTCCCTCTCTATTTTATCTCTCTCTCTCTCTCTCTCTCGTGTGTACGTGTTCTCTTTTATTTTTCTCTTATCTCCTTCCCCTATCTCTCTCACTATCTCTCGGTTCTTTTAATTCTTGGACCTCTGCGATTGCATAGTTGTAACGTCGCCGCCGCCTGGAAGTGGCACACTACATTTCGGAACTCACTTTAAACTGTAGGTCAAGTCCCTATTAGCCTATCTGTGCATAAAGTTGACTTGAAAACTAAAATTCTTTTATTCCTTGTCTTTTCTCTTATTCTTTACCGTTCTTCTTTCCCTTAAAACTTTTCTCTTTTATAATGATAAACACGACGCCAATATCTTCTATTTGACACAAGTTTTGTTCCCCCTTAGAAAAGTTTTTGCTTGCGTTCCAAGGCTGTGGCTCTCGCCCCCATTCGATCAAGAGATCTCGGTGAAGGCACACAAAGAAAAAATCTTCGGCCAAAAAGTCTCCGCGCACCTTCCCCTCCACGCGGGAAGACGATGACTGGAGTTGCGGGTCTGCGCAGGTTCTTTTGCCTGTGGTTCCTCTTTACGGCTTACTTTCACTGCAGACTAACCTAAAAAACTAACACAAACTTTATCACAAAGTCTTAAACGGGATGAGAGTATCGGGTGTAAATCGCGGTCTCTCATCGAACTTACTTCTTTCTATTTTCGGTTACTTCATACCGTTTTTCTACCTCCATGTGTGTGTGTGTCTGCTATGTTTTCCTTCGTCTTTCTCAGTCTGTGTCTCGATTCATATGTTTATTTCTTTCTCCCTTATTTTTCATTTGTTTGCATTTAGCTAACTCTGTTTTGTTTCTTAACTTCTCTTCCATTTCCCCTTTTTCTCGTTTCTCTTTTTTTCTTCATTCTCCCACCCTCTATATTTTGTTTCTTTATTTCTCTTCTTTTTCTCCATCTCCAAGTTTTCCATTACTTCTCTCTTCCCTCTATCTCTCTCTCTGTTTCTTTATTTATCTATGTTTTCCTCTCCCCTCCCTCTGTTGTAAGTGTGTTCTTCTCATCCATTCTCTTTCAGTGTTTCTCACTTCCAATTTCTCGTTCTTTCTCTCACTGTGTATCGTTCTTCACTTCTTTCCTCTCTATATTCTATTACTTCATATCGTTAATCTACATCTAAGGTTAAGCGTGCCCATGCAATAAAATAGACAATGGGACAAACAGAATGACCTACACAGCATACGAACCTGAAAGCCCTGGTTTCGTAACGCGTTACGCCAACCACTTCGGCAGGGAGATCGGTTTGATATCGTCTCAATGAATACCAAAGAGACTTATCTTGGCCTCGGTACCATCCACTCTGCTTTAGGAAATGAATAAGTAATGTAATGTTCCTACAAGATTTTTAAACTTCACCTAAACTATCCACGACTATGGCAACACTTGAACTAGAAACCGAACACAATTATAACCAGAGATAAAACTCAAGACAAAAGAAGCCACAATTAAACGATTAAAATAAAAGAGGAACGAAGATCAAGACGAGAGACAGGACTTCAATAAAAGCCTAGACGCATTCTACCACTACATTCGACAGGTACGAAACAGCATTAGGCCACTTAATAATGTCCCGAAGCAGTAACTGCTATAATTCCGAACAGACCGAGTTATCACATGGTTTTATGGCATTGCCTACAGGTACGCAGAGCCATGCAGGAACGTTTCTCTTATCCAAAACTGGTTACAGGTTCACCCTCCCTTCACCCGTGCTCCTGCTATGCAAAAGTGGAGGAGTAATGAAATTCAAAATATTTTACAAGTGTACGCTTTTTATTTTTCTGAAGGGTCTGGCAATATCTTTGAAGGCGCACGTGTACTTCTGCAAGGTTAAGTGGTGGTAAGGTATTCGGTACGACTGGTAACCGTGCATTTCGTCTTTGTAACTTCACGAAAAGTGTTTGCAATGTAAGGCAAAGTTAAAATAAATGGTGTACGATTTGAAATAGTATTACTAAAACTTTGAGTTTGCAAGCATGATGTGTAACGTCTATTGTCAATTTCTAAACAATGTTCATATGATGAAGAGGTTTTCTCTGCATATCAGTCAGGTGATTTTCGGATAGGCTTCCGAGCTTTCGAGAGTTAAAGTCGCGCTACGACGCCAGAGGTCTCGCGTTGGAATCCCGGCTTGGGAATGGGTGTTCTTTGCGAGTGTTCCTTCATGAATTTCATCATATCATCACTCATGCACATCGTCGCGATTAGTCAAAAGTTGGTGGAAAGCGACGCCAAATAACAGGGATTGAAGTTGAGAGTGACGGTAGCTCTCGAAAGCTCGGAAGCCTATCCGGAAATCACCTATTCATCTTTCGCCGCTCGGAAAGCTTCAAGAATTGTTTCAGTGTTCATAAGTTCATATGGTTAAAAAAAAGAAGGTACAGTCACAAACAATAAAAGTGGGACACATACGTGATCCTGAAATACTGGCTTCTCTACTATGCGTTATGTGTGTTGCCTAACTCTACGGCCATGGGCCAACTTCAATAGCAACTTTTCAACAGAAAGTTCTGCTATCGATTGATTGATTTCTTTATTTTACTTCACCTTTTGTGCCACTTTTGGCTAATTTGCGAAGATGGGGATGAGTGATGATATTATGAAATTGATGAATGGACACTTACAAACATCCATGCACAGGCCGGGATTCGAACCCGGGACCCTTGGCGTCGTAGCGCGATGTGATAACCACTTCGCCACGAAGGCCGGCAGAAAGTTCTGCTATCGCCGCAGAGTTAAGCAACACAGATAACGCACAGCAGGAAGCCAGTACTTGAGGATCACCCATTGTTATTGCCGGTGACTGTACGTCTTACACGGTTAAATGGGATGTCGTACGTACGTAATTGCATGCAAAACCCAAGATGTATAAACTGACATAAATACAGGGTGTATCATAAGAAATAGCGCAAACTGACACAGTTGAAAGTACACGATAATAGAAGCAAAATGGTCTCAGTAAACATGGGTCTGCAAACGAGCCGTTTTCGAGATAATTGCGAATGTGTGGTTACAAGCCGCCACTGACTTCACTGTTTGTAAACGTCGTCCTAGTTGGTAAAATGCTAATAATGTGTGCGAATGTGTGGTTAGAAGCCGTCACTGCTTGCATTTTGTAATCACCGAGTGCTTTACTCCTTGCGCGTTCCGGGGGTGTTAGAAATAATTCGAAACTCAATGCGGAATCGCGTACAGTATTGCATCCAGATTCAAGGACGACACTTTGAACACCTCCTTTAACAGGTACGAGTGTACAGTAACATGTAACATACTATCGTTTGTTAAAGTAAGTAGAATGTTCAATAAAAGCAATGAAATCTCCAATGACTTTCTTACTGTATTATTAGTATTTTACCAACCAGGACGACGTTTACAAACAATGAAGTCAGTGGCCGCTTTTAACTAAACATTCGCAATTATCTCGAAAACGGTTCGTTTGCGGACCCATGGTTACTGAGACTTTCTTGCTTCTATTATCGTGTACTTTCACCTGTGTCAGTTTGCGCTATTATTTATGATACACCCTGTATATTGAATCCAGTAACACATTAAAGTGCATGAACTGCAAATGATGCATTTTTGAATCATTAATATACACGCTGAAATGCACAGAATATATCTATACTTACCCAAAACGAACAAAAACCAGCCTAAAATAACACACACAAACTCTATCGCACTTAAACACAACCAAGACAATAAACCACGAAGCAACCCACCTCTACCTTACCCAATCAGACGTCTTATTTCTTCCATCATCTGTAGCCTGTCATCAATTCAACGTTCTTCTCGTCGTTGGGTTTAAACTGAAGAGGCAGTAAACCGATATAAAATAACGCACTAGAAATGCTTCTATGATACCTCAAACACTTTGAGTGTATTTTTGTCATCTTTGAAAATTCCTCGTACATTTAGCATGTCAGATCTGGATCCAGTGGAGAAATTTAGGTGGGAAGGAGGGGGGTCACTATATCTACTTCTGGATTAAGGTTTGAGTAAATATTTGATACCTAACACTGTTCGGATCCACAGTTACGATGCAATCTCAATGTAGACCATACACTTAATTTCAAAGGTTTTATTGACAAATTGTAGCCCAAGTAGTATTCCTATGAGCTTCGATCCTTAGGCTCTATAAATGTAGTCGACACAGACCTTTGAAAATATATACGGATACAAGGTCGCTAGTGTAAACATTTGATTAGGATATATTCGCGCCCTAAACTCGAGATCCTTGCATAACAACATGACATTTGGAAAATACACTGAATGGGTTAACATCGCTACATTATTCAGATGGCCTCATCTCAGCACAATGATTACGAACTTATCATTGACAGTTGGCAACACTGACTGCAATATACCAGATATCGACACCAGATCTGATGATGTCTTTGATGGTTCGGTATATGAAGGCAATTCAAAGGCCGGAAGAACGGTTTGACTACGAAACTGAGGCAATTTGAAATGGTAGAAATGGTGAACCATTCCTTTACGACTATTGTCTACCGCCGGCTGAAAAAAAGAACACACTCTAGGTAGGAGGGTGGAATGATGTTGATTATAAAAAATAATGCCTTGGAGGGATTTTTCCAGTCCAATTTCAATAAAAGACCACGGTGGACCAATCTGAAGTTTAGGGGAGGTATGCCTCTTGTTGACCTTGAAACGGAAGCGTCGGTAATCGTAAATGAAGCCTGGAAGGTGAGGAGTGGGGGGATGTGCGTGCATGTTCCTTCTGTGTGTTCCCTCTGGACTGCTCTACCAGTAGCGTCCAGTTCTGTAGGTTCATCTGCATTGGATATTGCCTCCTAGGAAGGGTGGTGGGTTGTCCTGTGTGGATGGTCTCTGCACGCGAGAACACTCCCAGATCGATATAGTCACTCATGGGAAAGTGGGCTTTTGAACAAGCTAAGGGTCGTTCTCGTATGCTGCAGTGTTTTAAATTTTTGATCACAATTCCGACTACAAAGAGAAGAACTGATGCAGTTTCACGAGGTGCAGTACCTGACATGAAGAAGTAAGAAGTTTGCAACATCCATCGAGTTCTACTACAGCTTCTGGTGAACCTCTGTCCACTTCAAGGTCCACTCTTGCTACGTCATCCACCATTTCCCATCTGGCCTTACGACTGCGACCGATACGAGACGGACATAATAATGATTTGATTTGGTTTGACTTATTTTATCTCGCCAAGTTGAGAATGAGTGATGATATACGATGAAATTGATGAGGGGACACGCACAAGAACACCCATGCGCAGGACGGGATTCAAACCCTGTAGCCCCGGGGGCGCACGCAGTGCGCTAACTACTCTGCCACGGAGGTCGGCAAAGATACACGAACGAGACCTGAGAAGTCGATACTTTTGTTAACTATAATGTACGATATTTCAAAATTGTACCTACGCAGAACCCAAAATTGAAACAGACATCTATTTTTTTACTCCAACAACACATTAAAATGCATGAACTGCTAATGGTGCACTTCTGATACATCAAAATACACTTAGAAAATGCATCAAGCTGTACTTTTATCAGCTACTGGTTCGTACGATGCATTAAAATGCATAACTTGAACATTTCAAAGAAATGATATATGCACGTCAAGGACGTATTTAGAAGGGGGGGTCAGGGGGTTATATAAATTCCTCTGAACTTATTGTAAGACAAGGATTATAGTGGGATCATACAGCTTTTAAGGACACAAAGGACATATTTCGGGGGTCTGGACCCCCCCTCTCCCAACCCGATAGACTTATTAAGTACGAAAATTAAATAATGAAAATATACTCGTTTAGCATTTGTTGTATAATTTCCTCTGAACTTATTGGAAGACATTACATTACAAAGAAGATTTATGTACACTAATACTCAAAATAATATGCATAAAATATTAATCAGAAACTTACTTTTCTCCAACTACATGTAGCATCATTTTTGTTATTCAATAAATATTCAATTATTCATCTATTTGACATTGCCTGGGCACTTGTTTTTATGTAAGTTATTCCGATCTTAACTACAGAAGCTCCGTAATGAATATGCGCTGTTATCTCTATTCTTAAACATTCTTTTTTACCTAATCGTGTAATAATAATATATTAATTTATGTATTGTAATTAGTATTAATTTGATTTAATATAATTATTTTAATTTAAACATTATTATTATTTCTTATTATTATTATTATTTCTGAGACACTTAGTTCGGACCTCCCCCGAAACATATTTCCAGATACGTGTCTGATGCACGTATAACTATATATTTTAATGCAATTTAAATGCATTAACCTTGACTTGATGCATTTCAGTTCTACGTTTAAACCAAAATTACTTTATTATGCAACTTGTTCAGACATACCAAGCAAGATATCTACCTGATTGCTTGAAGATAAGTCACATGTTTTGTTTATCGTAATTCCATTACTAGCAACAGTGAACATGGGCAGCGTGGTTGCATACATGCAGTATAAAATTATAATTTTCGACGGTGCGTAAAGTCGAAAGGAGGTGTTTGCCTTAATGGGCGTCGCGAGGGCGGATCAGTAGCGCCCGCTCTGGAAATTGAAATTGTTTTATCATGTACAAGTTTTTAAGTTTTTGTTTAGTTTTTGCCTTCTATCAATATAAATCAATTAGATTTCACACTTGCATTTGCCTTGAATTCTTGTTTTACTTTCATTGTGCATATATTGTTAATGGTATAGAAAATGAAGTCACACGGTGTAGGTCTGGTGATCTTGGGGACCAAAACATCGCACAAAACACTGTGAGTGATGTGGCTGATTTGAGTGTCGCCTAGCGGCAGGGATATGAACTATCAGCTTAATGAAAAATAAACACACAAACTGTTTGCGTTCCTCGATCGTTCCGGATTGGTTTGATTAACGTAAGTTCAAAAGTTAACTTGCAATAAATTTTTGTAATCCCTTAATTATTTATGAAACACCCGGTCGAAGTCGAAACAAATTGCTTATCATTGTTGTTATGACAAAAACTCTCCTCCCAGAATTTCTTGTTGGGTTGGAACAAGATTGTTGATTGGGAGAAACCCCCCTGTTCTCCCCCAAGGTTTCGCACCCTGCTTGTAAATGTTTTTAATGCTGTCAAAATACTGTAGAATCAATACCTGGTATCAACATCCTACATTTACGGAAATTTCTCACAGTGCATGTAACAATACAGTTCACTGTAATAACATTTCAAAACAGGAATTTCAATTTACATACTAAAGTTGCATTATTTTCTAAAGTCTCCACATTGTATTTATTAGTTTGACGTGTTCGAATATGTGTCTCCATTTAACCGTTTACACATGTAGCTCACACACCTTTCCAAGTGTAAAACATGCGTATCACAATATGCGTACATGTGTATTTCAAATATATTGTGCGTGTTTTGAAGAATACTGCTCCAATTCAAAACGCATGCTTTCTCACCTACTGAACGAGATGTTCCTCGAAATTGGTTCGCATGCACGCACACACGCACTGACTGTCCCGATATGAATTACGTGTCACGGAAAAGGATGTCTTAACATAGGTGCAGTCTTACCTGCTGAATTCTTAAGGAGAAAACAATGAGTGAAAATTATGAAGTACAGGGTGGGCACGAATTAAGGGTGCACCTTATGTCACCCTGTAACTCTTGTATTAATTGAGCTAGTATTTTTTTCTCTTTGTCTTTCTTTGTATGTAAAATGTAACCGACATCGCTGAGGAAGTGGATGTTGTTTAGAATAGCAACAAGTCGCCTAAGTATTGAGCAGCGTGTCAAATGTGTACGTTTATTTTCCATTACCAATAACGTGGCAGAAGTTCTACGACGAATGTTGCAGCAATATCGACCTCCTCCAGCACCTAAAGGAGACACTATGTCAAGAATCAAGTTATTTGATGCAAGGGATGTGTTTCAGACGTTAAAAAATCAGGCAGGCCACGGAAATGAACATTCTCACATGCTTTACCATGGGCGTATTTAAGGGGGGTTTCATCGGGTCCAACCCCCCGCCCCCCCCTTTTAGGTTCAGTAAAATTGCCAGATTAACTGTTCTATCCGCTATGCGCAGAGACTTGTTCGTAAAAATTTCTTCAGACTTATTTTGTCCTCATAAATTAATTACAAGCGTATAGAACGGTGTACGGATGGGAAAGAAATTAATTCCACACTCCAGATGGGACTGGACCTACAGTTTAAAGTGGGATCCGAACCACACCGGTAATCGAACCCGGGGCTTACTATAAAGAGTCAGTGCTAGGGTGCATATATGTTCAGTCCGCAGTTTTCAAATAAAGTTTCCACACATAGTGGATGTAAATGACAATTATGTTGTACATACATACAACTTCATCGGGTCGAGGCCCCCCCACCCCCGCTCCCTAACAAGCTACCGGTCAGTAGAGTCCCGTATTTTTACTTATGAAATATAGGAACCCTAATTGAACCAAAAGTTGACCCTACCCCCCTTACGTGAGCTATATATACGCCCATGTGCTTTACGACACATTTCAATAGGAACTGAAGTGAATTCCTCAATGATAACAGCTCGAAGATATTCAACACTTTAAATAGTATGACTATAGACTCTGTCCTTTAAGTATCGCTAATGAAAGAAGTCTGGGAGAGACAAGTCAGGCGAGCAAGGTGGCCATTGAGTCTTGCGACCCTAAATCTAAAAGGGCCCGACCCTCAACCTTCAAATTTTAAGGCACGAAGGAACCAACCCCTCAGATCGATTGTTTGATTCATCACCGCCATTGTCGCGAAAGGATTTTCTCTTATTGCAGTTGAATCCCGACTGAAAGGCTATGGTTCCAGATTGTTGCCAGCTTAACAATATTCGTTGGAGCCATAGTTGCATACGATGGAAGAAAAATTGTTTCAAAGTTTCAATTTGAATCACATTGGAGATATCTGCTACACAGAAAAACACACACACTCACACACACATACATATAAATAAATAAATACATAGTCTTATTACAAAGTTTCAAATATCTCAAGAAGGGGATTTTTGCCACCACTTTCCAAAATGTTGAATTTTCCCTAATATTACATTAATATTTTTAATATTAATGCATTTCTCACAATCACACAAATCATTTGTGTTACTATTATTTCCGAGGTAGACCATTATTTTCCCTCTGTTGCCTGTACTATACCTACGATCAGAACCTAAGGTTAGAACCGCGTGGTGCCAACCACTACATCATAAGAAGCTGGCAAGTATTTCCCATTCACATTACTACTCAGACTTTCTATAGTTTTTGCGAGCAAACTCAAAGAAAATTACAGGTTATATTAACCTTGTGGTGCTGTAGGATATTCCGCGCTTCGATCACAAGGTGAAACGATAAAAAATTACAGTCATTTCCGCAATATCCCAGCATACATCGTCCCGCAATTATTAAATAATAACTTCCATCCTCAAACGCAAAAAAAAATAACACCAAACATACTCCCCCGTGTCTTTTTCCCCATCTCGGCGTCCATTCTTGCGTCTCTTCTCGCTAAACGAAGTGGGGAGAGGGAAATAACGTTGCCATAGTTTCATGTTTGACGTCATTTTTCTGCCCGCCCCTTTTCTTCAAGGTAAATTCCCATTCAACTCGGCCAGACGAACGGCAAAGCCTGGCTGACTAGCGAAAGGGCGGAGAAAGTCATGCAATCTTTGCAGCGAGTGCTTCTTCAATATTCATTTCTCTGACGTATCCTTTGCTGGGAGGTGGCCAGTCATGACATGCGAGTGTTAGCGCCATCTTGGTATTTTCAAAGGAGTCCACTGCTGCTCCATAGCTGGGAATTTCCAGAACAATCCTTTCTCAGACAACTGAAATTACCACAATCATCTTCTTCAATATCATTATTATCAATGACAACTGAGCACAACTTTTGTTAAAATATTCACATAACACTTAAACCCTGTCTCAGCTAACTGTGGAGCAGGGCGGCGCATAGCGGTAGAGGAGGAGGAGGGAAATCGAGTGGTGAAAGCGCAGCGTTGCCAACCGTACGGTCCTGACCTTAGTACGGCTTATCAATATTAGCACTTGCTGTTATCCCTAATATTCCCCTAAGAAGTTCTTAAACCAATCGTACGGGCCTGGAGTAAAAAATACGGTCCGTTTGCCATGTGCGTACGGTATTGTAGCTTTCAAAAGTTTGCAACACTTCCAGAGCGAAGCAGGGAAATCGGGTAACCCCAGTCGCCCATTACGCAATCCCGTTTCTCTCACTGTTCATTGGTGGAGCCGTCTCGCGTCACTACTTGCGCAGAGACTTGTTCTCGTTCGCCTGGTCTACAGTTAGCTGGTACAGGGTATACATCATTTATGATGCACATATCTGCCTCAAAGTTACAATCCCGTAGCTACATATTTTGGCGCCCAAGGCGGAATTCCCCCCCCCCCCTCCTCGCACTACCAAACACCGACATTTTATGTGTGTACTTCATATTTTTTCCCTGTGCTATGGTTTGTGATATTTACATCGTACCAGGGTAGTCGAGGGTATACGGCGAATTAAGCAGTATACCCTCTGGTTAACCTTACTCAGTAGCATATACATTCTGCTTTCGATTACTGTAGCTTTTATGCTTAAAATACTTGCTTCATATTTTTATTTTATTTTAAGAATCCTTTCGCTAATCCTCAGTGGCGTATACTGAGTCCAAGAACTGGGCTATCTCACTATGTCACGTGGTCCTAAGCTATGAATGGAAATAAATTTACCAACTCCTAAGAAATCAGGTTGCCAACTCATAAGGAATCAGGTTACCAACTAATAATAAATCAGGTTGTCAACTCATCAGAAATCAGGTTTGCCAACCCATAAGAAATCAGGTTTCCAACTAATAAGAAATCAGGTTGCCAACTCATAAGAAATCAGGTTGCCAACTCATAAGAAATAAGGTTGCCAACTCACAGGAAATCAGGTTGCCAACTCATAACAAATCAGGTTGCCAACTCCAGAATCAGCATCATCATCTCACTGATATGAATAATATTATTTACAATTTCCGATCGATTTTTCTCCTGTATTTTATTCTCTAGACTTCAGGCTTCGTAGATAGCCTAGCTAGCCTAGAAGATACGCTCCTGCTAATCCTCTTTTATGCCAAGTGTAAGCATATCATCATCATCACTCTTCTACCATCAATGACATGTTTTCTAGAAGTTAAATGATTTCAGCCATATATGGAAACACGGTCTCTACTAAAGTTTAACGAAACTTAGCGTACACCCATGAAAATTTCGGCTGCATCCTACAAATTTTGAAATGAGGAAACAAAGAAAAAAATATTAAAAAATAATATAAGTTATACTAAAAATATTCGTTGTTTGTATTTCTGATTAAAAAAGAAGTTTAGCATATTTTAGAATATTTCAGTTATGTCTTAGTGTCTGAAGAACAAATTTAAATACGTATCTGCTATTGCTACTACCTTGGGAGAGAGAAAACTCCAGCAGTGTGTTACCAGAATATAGGCTAAGCCTACAAATAAACGAACGAATAAAGGGTAATAATAATAATAATACATAATAATAAATAATACAGTGTGCAGTGTGTTAGCAGAAAGAATTGTAACTTTAAATTATTCAACTCTACTTGGAAAATATATAAGATCGTTATAAACCATGTATTGCACATTATTCTAAGTAAAATTTACAAAATATTTATAAAACTCGACTGATATCTCAATGAAAATATTTAGAACTTAACTTTTTCTTGCTTTCAATGAAGCAAAATCGTCAAAATTGACCACATTTGCAATTTATTTTTCAACTGACAACACTGAGGGATTATCTAACCTGTCCTGATCCATTGACCATCTCAGGTAGATTTTAAAATCATTTTTTAGCTTGAACAGGGAAGGTCATGTACCGAGTGGAGTGGTGACGTCTATTTTCACGTGGTGACACCCCAAAGGACGTATCTAGGGGTCGCTTCATCACTTGAAAATCTTCAGTGAGAACAAGGGTCGAGCAACATCTTCCTTCTCCCCTTATCTCTGCCAAGTGTAAATTTTTCGGTGGCATATTCTGGCTTCGTTGTCTAAAAAAAAGGCCTTGTATGCGCGCTAGCTTTCACCTCGCTACAGGTCTGCAAAGTAAAGTTCCATTAAGCCAAACAGGAGTTTATCTTTAACAAGCACGAACCACATTGATCACATACGCTTAACATTGCTTAAGATACGACACTAGCGCCACAGATTCCAGTTCAGAGCTACAAATATGGTGGCAGAACAGTTGTCCTAGACCCTATGTTTCTCTTCCATATCTTCCCAAACGGAAATGTCAAATTCCTATAGGAGTACACAAAATAAATAATGATTCCATCTGTTTTCTAAAAGTTCCAGATGTAGCTAAAATTTAAGGAATGCAAATTTGTGCATATTTTGAAGAATCTATAATATTCACAAGAAAATGTACAGCAAGTGCAGACGAAAATATGCAAACTTTCTTTTTTAAAAGTAAAAGTTTAAATATTCCTCGAATTTGATGGAAATGGTAAACAGATGTAAAGATTACACAACAGCAAAACAATTGGGAATGTTAGGAACGTGTGGACAGAGGACTGTCTTCAAGTACTCATATATTCACTTGTACAGTATTAGAACAAAGGTTACCTTCGCGAAGTTCAGCAGCCCGGATAGTGACGTCATCAAAAATAAATTAGTGAAAAAGCAGAGGGCGGGCGGTATTTTATCGGATATTTGTTTTTATTTATTTGTCTCTTGTAAACCATGAAAAATGCATATTTGGTTCCAAGAGTATCTATATTTATTAGTTTTTCTTCTTTAGAGGGGGCAGATTGGTCTACCGAGGGTGATATCCGCCTCAACCCCTGGCGTCATCAGTGTGCCCGTACGGGGTGGGGTGGGTGCGGAAGATTGACTTCTGAAATCAAATAGCCCTACATGTTTCGATAAAATAAAGAAAAATCTGTTGACAATGTCAATAAATGTTAATATAATACATATAATACATTTATGTACATTCCCATATATCCATAATAATATGCATAATATCCATATGTATATTGTAATAATTAAGGTTGTATCCCGCTGTATCTGCACCTATTTGTAAGTCATAAACTTTGCTTTCTCTTGGTAGACAAGGTTTTGCATTATGAGGCAACATTGCGGAGGGGGGGGGGGGCAAAAATTGGAATGCCCCCACACCACCTAATCGCCGCCACTGGCTACACACAATCAGCCATTCCTTCCCGGCCTTGCATGCAGACTGGTTCGGCTCGTGACATCTCCCGGGTTGTCCATTTCGTGTCGTATGGTCGCTGCACGATTTGTTTGGGTGTCTTCGCTTGCAGAGTCAGACAAACTTCTGAGAAACCCTGTAAAACCTTAATTAACCGCTTTCTGATCAATAGGAACACTCTTCAGAGGAAAGAAATGATTTGGTAGAGGCCTATTATGTAGGGCCCTTGCTTACCTGTCGTTACCTTTGGATTATGGGGAAGAGGGTGTGTAACACCCTAGTGTTGCACAACCCCTAATACTCTATCTCTCTCTCTCTCTCTCTCTCTCTCTCTCTCTACTTTATACAGGGTATACACAAATGAATGGTGTGGTTATAAATGTCAATAAAAAATATTTTTCAACTTACGTGGTTCAGCAATAATAACGTATGCAGTGCAGGACATGTTACACCGTGTCTGGAACGAGTTTGATTACCGCGTTGATGTGTGTCATGTGACCAGAGGAGACCACATTGAAGGATTGTAATTTTAACTCACATATCAAAAACTGGGACAGTTTCCGCCTTTAACGGTGTTTGCTGCAACCACGTAAGTTGGAAAATATTTTTTTTTATTGACATTTATAACTGCTCCATTGATTTGTGTATAGCCTGTATATGTATATGGGTAGGGTACGGATGTAGGGCTCCACGGATTCATGTTACCTGCCATTTGTGGAGATAATTGATCAGCACCCGTTCTGGCCGCACTTATCCTCCACGATTAACTACAGGTACCCATTCTTTTACAGGCTGGGATAATCCTAGAGCTACAAATATAGGTACATTTGCTAAACGTCTCACCAGAAATCACCCACCACGGAGAACGAACCCGGGTCTCCTGTGTGGTAGCCAGTTAGTTGATTATATATGTGTATATGACCTCTCGCCCACAATCGTAAAAATATGTTTTCTCATAGTAATTACCTTCTCATTATTCATAAACGATTTATGGAATAACGTAGTATATCTTTTCAATGAGAAAGTGCGTACCTGTACTATTAAAAAAAAAATGTTTAAAAATGTTAAGAAAAGTCTCAGTGACTGTTTGCAAAGAGGACTTAAATAGCCTATTGTAGCTCAATGCTAGTTATTATAACGAAATAGTTTGAACTGACTCTCGTGTTAAGATAACTTTTAATATTATAGATTTTTTAAGAAAGGAAAAATTCTGGTTTCCACCTCCAAATCTATAGCCGGCCCCGTGGCGGAGTGGTTAGCACATAGCGCTAGGGGTCCCGGGTTCGAATCGTGGCCTGGTCATGGATGTTTGTGAGTGTCTATTCATCAATTTCATCATATCATCACTCATCCACATCTTTCCAAAAGTGACACAAAAAGCGAAGTAAATAAACCAAATCAAATCAAGTCCAAAACTATATTTTCTTAATTTCCAAGAATAAATGGCAGCAATCATAATAAATAAAACATATGAAAGTTGATATAAAACAATTTAAAGTTGTTCAAAAAGTGTTAATTAAAAGAAAACATTTTCGTTCCGGAATAGTTCGTTCAAAGAATAATTTTACAAGTTGAACTCCAACCCACAGATTAACAGATGAACTTAAAGTACCTGCAGCGAATTAGATGTTATGCTCTCGTTTATACACTGATTTTACAGACTTTATAAACATCGTTAGAAAATTTGTCATCTTCATGTCACCTATCACGTGTGTTTACATAAACATAAAAAGAAATTAGTACAAAATGGGAATCTTAATATATTTCTAAAATAAGCTATTTAGAGAGATTCTTCAGAAAACTAAACTACTTTATTTATCTCAGATAAACCTCCTCATAAAATGTTTCAAAAAAGATAAAGGCAACTTATACAGTGTAGCTGATCATAAACTGTGGATAATCTATCAGTCAAGACGCCATCCGACGTGTTGATAAGAGGCTACCAAGCCTATGTCAGCAACTAAAGGAACTCTGGAACGGGTTCACAGGTTATTTACTAGAGCCTTAATGGCCAGCTTAGAGCGAGAAGATTACATATAATAAATGGACCCGTGAACCTCATTTTTGTGATGGACGATTGGGTTAATATATTCAATAGCGCCTGATGTGTTTTAAATTGCACATTTGCCAGGAAGGAGAGGGGGGAAAAAGAAGCATCTGGGTCCTACTTAATCACTCTTGCGTCATTAAGGAGATGGTGAATTTGGTCCAGAAACGGGAGGCTGATGAACGAACCATCTTTTAATGTTAACAATTTATACTTTGACCTGAAATACTTTTATAATATAGCTGATTTGCAAACTTGAAATAAGATTTTCTGAAAGTTAAGAATGTGCACTTAATTATCCCAAAAGAATTGATTTTCTAACATAGTTGAAAATTTTCTGCTGTCAAACGTCATGTCACTGACATCCATTGTGAACCTTAACAATGTATTTGTCAGTTAACTTACTCTTGTCATTGGCTAAGATGGGTTGAAATGTACAAATTTAACAGAAGGCTTCTCGTAAATATTCATTAATTTGAATACACAGCCACATGGACACTTCGGGGCTTAGCGGTTTGCAGATCCGGCACTGCTAGCATCTATCAATATTACAAATGAGATTTGTGATAATTGTTCATCAGTTTAATTGCTTTTAAAAATTGTAATGCAATTACATTTTTTAAATTCGTAAGTATTACAGGAAATTGTATAGATATTTTTTCTCTAAATATTAGGGAAATAAGGCAAAATTTGCCTCTAAATATTTCCAATTTCCAAATTTTCCTTCGGTATAGTCTACTGTATATCAAATGGAATATGTAGGACGTATATTCGTAAGTGGAATGGTTCCACTACACCGATCTGCCATGATGACCTAAAGTTTTACAAAATGACGCTGAGAGACATCTAGGAGAGATTGCGTATAATGCGAACACCCCTGAAACTTGAAACGGTGTGGTGATTCATAAGTCCGTGATACGTTTTAGAAATTTACTACAGATAAACGATACAACTGACTGGTATTTCCGATGGCAATAGAACGACAAACTCTCCATGTTTTTTGTACACACGTCAAATGCTCTATGCAGATATCTAACCGATACAGCATTTCGTCCCACACGCGTGTTAGAATATCCCTGACAGCCTTCATCTCGGAATTTCTCATACCATTTATTGATACCGTTGTACACAGGTGGTTACTTCTGAAAATCTGCTCGAAATCGTCGCTGTAGAGTCACAGCGGACAAGGTTCTTCCGTATTCAAACGCATAAAACACCTTCTCTCGTTTACTTAGCACCATAATTGCTATATTGCTACTACTGCCTCCTAGCAGCAAATCATGGTAACTAAGCGCTCGTGCGGTTTCCTACAAGAACTTGGAGAATTTGTCGTTCTATCAGCATGAGAATAACTACTATCGTTTGCATAGTTTATCTTGTATGATGGGCTTATTTTTGGAATCATATTTCGTAATTATTTTTCTCTCCTACACTACGGAACACCCGCAGTTGGTTAGCGAATCGGGTTTGCAAGACAATCACAGGTTTGTCACAGGTTTGATCCCCACCATTAGAAAAAAGAAATTGTTCAACTGAAGGTATGCTTTCTCGAGACGTAGTGTAAGAATAGATAGAAGTAGAAGAGCACTAGACATAGATAAAGTTCACTTAACATGAGGCTCGGTAGGGGCTTCAGCCCTCCCGAAATCCTACAAATATATAACTTAAATAGTGTATAGCGGTAATTAATTTTACTTCTTTAGCAGAATTAAACATCTTGTACAATAAGTTGTATTATACTGAGAAATTCATCTTCACGGCTTCTACCCCTCACATTTTCGCCTTCAGATGGCGGCTGTTGATAACGGATAAGTCCCCAATCCCCGAAATAAAATTCTGGCTACGGGCCTGCTTAATATTGTTAGTAGTAGTAACTATACTTCGGATCTGCATATCCAATAACCTACCTCACAGTCGAAACAGTTCCCACAAAGAACAGGAAATGTCGCCCCAGATTTCATCCACACGGAAAAAAGCCGAGAGAGGAGTAAGGAAGATGAGGGAGTTAGCCAGGCAGGAAATCTCCTGTCCATCACACAGTCATTTGCCTGTCTCCTTTCCCCCCATATGCGACAAGCGGAACAATGGGTGAGAGTGAAAGTATTTCTCTTACAAAACCGCATCCTCAATCCCAACTTTAATGCTTCACTTGGCTGTCAAGTGTTAAGTTCAGTTCGATAATCAGCAATGTTGAAAGGAGAGAGAGAATCTTACGACGGATCCACCTATGTCACAACTCATTTCCCAGTAATTAGCAGAAATCTCGAAGTCGTTAAAATCGCATGAAATCTTAAGTTAGTGTATTGTAATCTTTCTCTGCGTGAAGGATATATATATATTAAATATTACGTCTCTGCCAGTGATGAATTTAATGGGTGATATTTGGCAACAATGTTCACTTGGGCTTTCTTTCATTACTTTCATGTAACGCAGAACGTACTTTTTCCGGCTTTGTAGTAATAATAAACACTGGTTGAGTTTTATAAATAAAAGTCAAAATAATGAACAAATTTTAATATCATCCGTTTTGATAACTGCTAACTAGTATATATAATAAAATTCCATTACAATGCTGACGTAATGTGAGCTTGTTGTAACGAATTTCAACTTCCTGCAGCTATTTTAACGCTTAATCCTGTTTTCATGTAACGATTTTACGTTTCATAACTTTGTTATTCTTTAACAATATGTGGATAAACTCTGTGTGTATTAAGAACTATCTCAATAAATACACTAATTTTTGTACATTATTAAGAATAGTGATGTATTGTTTTCGAGTATTGTGTACTACATCGAGTACATCAGAATGGACAAATGGTCTGCTTCGTCACATAACAAAGTTTTGCTGTGCAACAACATATGTTTTTCGTTTGTTTCTTTTAAAAGATATAATTTTGTGACTACTGTCAAGACATTTGAGTAGAGGTTGAACCTACTCATTGCGATAAAAGGGATTTCAATTAGTCCGATTGTCACTTAGTGCAAGTCAGAAAAACAATACTGCATTCCAAACACTGTCTTTGGAACTACAGGGTACTAGAAAAGTCACTCAACCCTAGTTGATACTGCAAGAGATATTTTCAGGAGTTTGTAGTAATCCAAAAGTTCATCCACCAGATATTTCAAAAATGCTTTACTCAATGTCATGCAGAAACAATGGTGCAAGGCAGAAGAGTATTTTTTTGTGACCCAATAGATCGAATTCCAAGTTTTTGAATGCTACTATGTGATTCTATAGTATGTGACCGACTAACTTCGTGCAAACCACCCAGGTGAGTGGAAATAGTGAATAACTAGTAGCCTGGAAATTCTGGCACTAGGAGGCTATCCATCCGTGAGGATAAACAATGGAGAGTGAACGGATTGTTAACACTTCGTGAACTATACAAAAGAAGGAAATAGTTATGTATCTGTTTTGACAGAAGGAAGTTAAAACATCGTAATTAGCGGAGGGACATTTAGCACGTTTATGGAAGGCTTCTTTTTATTTCAAGGTGATTGAATAAGCCCGGGAAATATACTTCAGAGTAACTAGACATTAGATGAGGCGTTGATAATAAGAAGTAGAAAAGAGAAAGGTATAAAGATTGGCAGGAGGAAATATTTAGAAACAAACGAGAGAGGGGTGTAAGGGGTGACCTTCCACGTAGTACACCAAAATGTCAACCTCACTTCCACGTTAGTACACCCTGGACTGAAGACTAACGAGGCTCTGGCGACTGGCCCCATGGCCAGTATAATTTTGTTTGTATTGTCCTGTTCTTTTGTCCTTATGTGTGCTGAGTGCCCCTTTACAGCCTCAGCTTTTAACAGATGTCAGAACATTTTAAATTGTTTAGTTATGCAACGTTAGAGTTGTTCTTTGTAATGGTAAGGGGCTGGCCCCCGTATAATGTGGCGGAAGCAAAATAGCCTAAGTGCTGACGCTCCCAAAATTTTAAATTCAAATGAAATCAAATCAAACGAGAGAAAAGGGGACGAGCAACACCACGCATAACGGTCGAAAAGGAGGGAAAGCAAGTGCGCCCTCCTGCAAACGGCTGGTTGCCTGGTATAGCTGCGGTACGTTGCCCCCTCTATGCGCATCTTATCCTCTCACGCGCTCATTGGTCGAGTCACTATACCTCCGCCACGATAACAGCCGACGCGTAGAACATCTTTTTGGTAGTCACCCGCTGTTGCCACCTCTACCTACGAAGAAACTTGCGGTCAATCAGCCAATTAGGCCTACCGGTGCCCCCTGTTTGGACAACAAGCGGCAACCTTAGAATCCCTCCTCCCCGAAGCAGCCAGCAAGGAAACAGGATTTCGTCAATATAACCGTTCTGCTCTGTGAATGGGGCCGGTTCTTAGGGTGGTCCAGGTATAATTGCGCCGTCGACTTGTTTCCGTTCTCTTCCTCCACAGACTCCTGGGACACAGTATAGATGAAGTAAAGGGTGAGAAGAGAGGAAACAGGAAGAGGTAAGGAGAAAGAGTAAGAGACGTTGATAAGACATAAATAGAGAGAGAGAGAGAGAGAGGAACAAGCGATTCATGAGAAAAAAGGGGAGACAAACAAATTAGAAAGAAAAATATGTGAATTGTAGAAGAGATAGGCAGAAAAGGAAGATAAAATAGAAGGTACCTAAATTACAAACAAAAGTAAATAGAAGAGAGCATGGAAAGTGAGGAAGATAGAAGAAGATAGAGAACCGAGGTAGAAAGAAAAGTGAATAATAGGTAGATGATAGGAAGAATAATGGAGGAGAGAAATAAGATGGAAGGTTAAGAAAACGAGTGAGGAACAGATTAATAGATTACACGACATGTAAGAGCGAGTTGGAGCTAAAGATGTACTCTTTAGCTCTCAAGTTTTGTAAAAATTCCCACCGTCTCTCAAAGCAAAGGGAAAAACAAATTGCATTATGTTGCAAAACACAAGAACTTTTCGAAAAGTCGCTCAACAACTTCACATGCATTCCCGGATGCAAGCACCATAATTGCTGGGTTGACAAAGAAGCCCCCCCCATCCATGCTTCTCATCCCCCCTCTCCCTTCTCCATGCCGCTGCCAAACTCCTACGGACAATTTTCCAACTGCACAACGCGAATCTCCTCCAAGGCAATTTAATAACCGGCCTCGCTTTTAGGACAATAAAAGAAACGAGAGGAAAGTTATAAGGAATGGGGAGGGGGAAGGGGTTGGAAACCTTGGGAGGGTATTAACCTCCACAGACCTTGTCTTGAATAGCACGACAGTTCTCTTCTATATACTACTTCATGAATATCGCTCTGGGTGTTTATGGCTCAAAGTCAATATGTGGGTTTTTATACACCCAGGACTATTTAGTTACTGTCTACGCGTAAAGAATGAACCACGTCGTCTATGTCTAGACAGTGTGTAGACTACAAGGATATTCGGAGGGATGGAAGCAAGGGGAGCTAAAATGTCACCCTACAGGCCAAGGGCGTATCCAGGGTACGGTCCAGAGGGTCCGGACCCCCCTCCCCCACCCGAAATTCCTTTCTTCTTTTTTAAAATACTATGATAGATTCAGCATACTTTCCGATGAGACACTTGATGTGGCAGGTAAAGAGCATTCTCTCTGTGTGTACTGTTTGTGGATTCTGAAAATAACATCCACTAAAAGTTTTTTTTTAGTTTTACACTGGGTAGCGATATAGGCAGCTGAAAATCTAACTACAGTGAGAAACTGTTTTGGTACAGTAAGTGAAGTTTGTGTTTTCTTAAGAAATAATACATGTAGTGGTGAAATACTAAAAACAAATATATTGCATTATGTACCAGACAGAAAAACAAAGTATTGTCAGTGTGTGAAACTCGATTTCTAGAAAAACATGATTCACTTCATGTTTCTGTTAAATTTCTTCGACCTTGTCAGTTAAGTGGAGCTGTCCGGGTGAACTATCCCTAGCAAGTGATATTCTAGCTGCAGTCGAAAAGGGGACTTTCTTAATTGTAATCTTTATCTGTAAAAATGTTTTGTAGTTTCACTGTACAGTTGTCAAGGTATTTAGAACCCTCATCACAATTTAGCCTCTGCTCGTCACAGAACTGCTTCAGAGACTATGGGAAATTTCAGATGAAGAGTTCAGCCAAATATTTCAAACTGCTTCTGAAAAGCATCAACAGACATTCAATTCTCAAATTACGATTTCAAGAATAACAAAACACACACAAAAAAAAGATAACTATCCTCTTACTATTATAGAAGGGGAGAAGCGCCATTGGCTTGGGGGATGGGCACCCGTGCAAGGATGGGTAAAGCCAAATGTTCTTTCTGGATACGCCCCTGCTACAGGCTATTCACTAGAAGGAAGTGTCTTCGCGCAGGCGCCATAGTTTTTGCACAACTTTCGGTTCATAGGCCCACCATATAGTACAATGATATGATAGTGTTTAAAAATGGTTATTCTCGATGTTTTGTGCTCTGTAAGTGTCTAAAATTTCTTGAAACTAGCAAATTTTATTCTATAAATACAAACACAATCACTTAAGTGGGGGGAGGCAGTGTGTACAATATTTTTAATATTTTCCGAACCGAATATTTCCCGATTTAGTCGGGAGATTACCATTTTTTTCGTCCCGAACGTCGGGATTTTAAATATTTCCCTTCCTGATTTAAAACAGAATTGTAGGCATCCAAAGATTTATATGCTGTAAGCGCCTGTCTTCACACCAGTACTTTCAATTATAAATATGTATGAATATGACGACATGCAGCAGTGGGTAGTAAAGGGTGTCATTCCGAAATGATCCCATATTACTTCTTAGTTGCTCATCCAAAAAAGAAAAAAAGCCACGAGCATGTGCTTGAACTGACCACTTACGGTAACATTTAAACCTAACCGAAAGTTTCTGTGCTAAAGTTCCACAATCGATTGTGCCAGTCAATTTGCTTTTGTTTACTCGTGGATGATTAGAAGTTAAGAAAAAGATAAAGGATTTAAGAAGATATACTGTGAACAAGTCTGGTTGGAGATAGATTGTGTTTTGTCTTTGTTGAATGTCTTTCGTGTAGTTTTTATAACATGAAGTTATAAGTTAAATTAATGTTGTTTTTTCTGTTAACGTTTTGCCTAATTGAAGATCATTACAATTGGCGACGAGGATGAGCAACTATCAATGAATAGCAAAAATTTCCTTCAAAAAAATCAACATGTATTCTCTGAAAAGGAATCTCTGTTTGTTTCCATCTGACATATTTCTTTCTGGAGGCTCCTCTTTGAAAACTATTGCATTCTAGACATTGATTTCCCAATCTGTTAAGATCTTCATCTATTAAAGGCCCTTAGTAAAACTCTCTAGCAATTATTTTCATTTTAGGTGTACCCACATGTTCTGCATGTAACAGCTTCAACACTGTATCTCTGCATTCTTTCGGAATTATTATACGTCTTCCCCACATAAGTTGAAGATCAGTACAGTGGATAGCCCCTATATATTCCATACACATATAAATTAATTTTAGTCATGGTAATTTCCATTAATTATTATGAATGGCTGATAATTACAGTAATACTGGTTCTGATCATTGCAGGAACACGATAACTCCAAACTGAAGCAGAGTTTTCATGGGAGTTTCTTTCTGAGTGTCCCTTCATCAATTTCATATCATCAATCATCCTCATCGTCGCGAGTAGCCAAAAGTGGCAGAAAAGCGACGGCAAATAACAAAAATCAAATCAAATCAAATATTTCAAGCAGTTACCGTTGCTGTTTTTACATCCTCTAGCCACAGCACGGGGAAGTGACGTCATGAATGCACGAAAAAGCTTTTGCATCCCTATTGACGGTAGAATATTGCAAATGCTAATTCCAAGGTGCAAAAATACCTCAGTGGAAATCAAATGTTAACATTATCCAATTGAGCGTTCATGTAAAACTTGCGTGATATCATAATGCAGGAATCTTACCCGCTTTGCTGCAAATATTCTGTGAAAATTGTCCCACACCCCCGTCTGGTTTCCGTATTTTAAAATCTCCTTGATCAATGCAAATCACACGTTTCTGGTAAAGAGTTTAACGATGTGACAGCTGAACATGCAACTTCGTGAAACAATCTCTTTCCCACGAAATACCATGTAGGTGGTATGTAATGGGTTCTGCAACAAACACATAGAGGTGTAAATAGTCAAAATAACGGACGTAAGCGCATCGTTGTCTTTATGAAGTTCACATTTTAATAATTTAGTACAAAAATCGGTGTTATTAATTTGTCTTCTCACTATAATTGTATTTATCTGAAAAATATTTCCTAAGGAAACTCGGTTCTAACATAATGAACTGAAGAAGTTGAATGAAGAAATTACGATCTAAGATCGTCAATTTCTGAGGATGCATTTGCTGGTCACTTCAAGTCAGTTTATAGCGATGACAAATTAAGCTACGAAACAACATTCCCCTCGGATAACACTAACGAGCTATGAAGGTTACGTTTTATTTCTCCCTAAATTTCGATGTTATTTTTTACTGCAATTCGGTGTTATTTTTCGTGGTTTAGAGCAAAATTCGGTGTTATTAAGTTGTTGATTTGGTGGTTTAAGTCCACTTTATGCACAGTAAGGCTAATCGGGACTGGACCTACAGTTTTAAGTGGGATCCGAACCACTTGTGCCTCCGCCGGGTATCGAACCCGGGGCCCCTTGATTACAAGGCGAAGACGCTACCACTGCGCCATCGGGGAGGCCCTAGTCGTGTTATTACGTTAAAGTCGGTTATTTTTACATGCATTTTTTTCTGTTCCTTCTATGATTAAGATTTTCACATTGTTTTAATTCTGGAAAATTCAGACAAATTTTAGTTTTAATGACAAAGAAAAAGTTGCTTACCATTGTGAGAAATAACCAAATTTTTCCATTTAGCAGCCACTAAATATGAAATGTTTATTGAATGATAACATCCAAATCTTTGAACACAATCATTCACATCACATTTCCCTAATAATGCCAAAAAATCCCTCTGCAATCTCAAAATACCGTTCTGTGTTCACACGCCCTCCCCGAAACATAACAGGTGCTTCTCCCTGACAATTTTCCCGTTGCTACAAAATTTCCCTTCTGAGAGATCCCCCCCCTCCCCAAGAGCGAATTCTATTTCAGGACAAGGTTAAACACTGTCAGTCATGTCTGTGTAAAACTGCAAAATGAAGCGTGACAATCTCTTTTTAATCGAACTATCACCAGCTAGACTACAAATTACAGATCTAATAGCGCTTCAGGTATTCTTTTTGTAACAGAATAAGTGATATCCCCCAGTTTATATTGCATATTTCGCGGCGTTATTCGCGTTAAAGTGTAAAATTTGGTCTTATTCTGGAAAATAACAGAATTCGCAATTCCGAAACACCGAAAACTTGCCTCCTTTACCTATCCAAATACATTTTAAACACTTTATTTTGCTTTCCTCAACTTTTCGGTGTTATCGTTAAAACTTTATAACCCTGATGCTTGACAAGAGAGGGCAAGTCGATGTAATTTATACTGATTTTTCAAAAGCGTTCGATCTTGTTGATAATGATACGCTCCTCCAAAAGCTTCACCATCTTAACCTATCGGCCCGTGTTTTAAAACTTATTTCCTCTTACCTTAAAAACCGGAAACAGTATGCTATATATGATAATAGCATGTCTACTGTATTTCAGAGCTCCTCGGGTGTCCCGCAAGGATCGAACCTTGGACCACTGCTATTTCTTGTGATAGTTAATGATCTTCCAGAATACCAACTGCATTCAAAAGAACGTCTGTACGCAGACGACCTGAAAATATTTAAGTCTTGTCACGTGTCTGTATAGCCAAAACAAATTATAATTAGCTAAAAAAGTGACTTACAGATGGCAGCACTAGATAAAGTCTGGAATTTCTATTGCTTAAACGATTTAAATAAGATAAAGGGAAACGAAAACCAAATTTGTATATTGTTAATAGATAATTGATGCTTGATTTATATTAACCCGACAACAATGGATTATGAAAAAGGAGAATTAGATTGATTGATTACTGTAACAATCACATGTGTTGCGGTGAGAAGATTAAAGAAGTCAGGAAACGATTTCGGATTTGTGTCTACCTTTTGTTTGGAAACGAGTTTTTCCATCAGAGGTTTTGGTTGTTTCCCTTAGTGGCGTGAAGTCCTAGGCTGCCCCAAAGCACGGCGAGTTGCGCACTTTATTGCAGCACTGCCACTGAAAGAACAGATTAGTTGCAGGGGCAAAATATATTTTGCTGGAGAAAATTTCTTACGGTTAAACAAAGTTTTGTTACTCCTACAATGCAACTGTTTACATAAAAAAATTTGGTTGAGTTCCCTTAACAAAACTATTTGTTTAACCTTATTTCGTTTCACCGAAACATGCATTGTGCACCGTGACAATCTCTTGTTACACTGAAACATATTTGTTGCTTATCGGAAACAAACCTGATGTTTGTACTGGCAAGTGTGACAAAAACAAACATGGAGGATCCCGAAAGAAAGGGATCGAAGATCTTCGATTTTATTTTAAAGTTGTGGGGATTTGAAACCGTGATATCTACATTTGCTGGTAAGTGTAACAGTATTGATGTTAAATGTTGTTAAATATGTTAAGTAGGAAGTGTAAATTATAGAAATGTATAAATACAGGCGTATGCAAATTTTGAGGTGGTTTTGTCTTATGCAAATATGTAATATCTGATCATGCTGAATATAAAATACAATATATCACAAGTGGTGCAAGCGTGTTTTACGTTAACATACGCGCAATAGCTCAGTTGATATAGGCTAGCATCTTGACTACCATACGGACAACCTGGGTTCGATCCTCGGGTTAGGTGATCTGGGCCAAGCAGGCATTTCCCCAACAGTTAAGATAATTTGTATAACAATGTACCTTTTGATTGTAAGCTACTGGCGTAGCAGTGCAACGTGTACCGTGTTAGTTTCTATCACATACTGCATCTTGTTACATTATGGGGTTCGTTGTTCCACTGTACTCCCTCGAGAATTGCTTTGTTTTTTTTTAGAACAACAGAGTTCGATGTTTTACGTAATATAAAATTATTTCCAGCATGCGGAAAACACAAATAACGGATATATCTAATCCCAAAATATGGTCAGCATAAGTGCTTTTTTCCTCTAAATAGACGAACAAAATTTATATCCCCTGAAAGTACGTACCTTCTACTTCCATTTTCCGGTGTTACTTTTCCGATTACTATTATATTATTGTGCGCAAAAAAAGTTTTTCCTGCTACAAAAAGCAATGCATTTCTCCATTCGTTCGCGTCCATGTTTACGCACAGTTGCTGTCATTTGTTTCGGGGTCTTCCTCTCAGCACAAGAGTTTTCCTACCTTGTGTTCCAACGTCAGACGAGGAATGCCTGTTAGGTTAGGTTCCATTAGCATAAATACAATGAAAAATTATTCTTTGGGCTAAGAGAATTAAACTAAGCCAGCCTACAATATAAATGCTTTGTGCGATAAGTGAGACCCTTCGTTTCGCAGAATTCGAGTTTCTTTCATTATTTCAGACGAGGAATGCTTACAAGGTTAGGTTAGGCCTGCTAGGTTGGGTTCCAATAGCATTGACAAATGTTTTTTCCTGCTACTAAGAGCAATGCATTTCTCTATATTCATTCTTGTCCAACCACGTTTCTCCTAAGCAGCCCATATTCTGCAGTCTTACTGTTCTGCTTCATGTTAAAGTAACAAGTAACACTTGTACTTTTCTTCACATTAACACATTTCTGCAGGCTATAAGCAAGGGAACAACACAATCCTCATAAAGCATGAAGAATATTTCATTTCCTTGAGAGGGTTAACACATTATTGTGATGAAAAGGTCAAACAGCGTGAAATGAAATTTTTGAAATTTGTATTGCATTTTTATTCTTTCACTCAGCAACATTCCACAAAATAAGTATTTTAATCTTGTGCGCATAAAAATGGTGCATCATGGGTAGTATGTCATAATGTTTCCTGTGCCTACTCGGTTATTTCCAAGTTTTTACCACAAAAATGGTTGCCAGGTGCAAAGTAAATAGTAAGGTGATTAGAAATGTTCTCCCACCTCAGTATTTCCTTTGGTTTTCCTCAAGAAATATTTATTTCTTCAGTTTTGGTTCATATGTAATACAGTTACTTGTTTTGCATGAACATTCAATTTAGTGCTTGTTTGCTTTGATTGTTAGGTTCAGTGTCTCTCTTTATATATGTATAATCTGTGCAAAATCCCTATGCTTAGTATGTTAAGCAGTTAGATCGAATGGCTCTCTTCATAAACTCTATTACGGTAATTTTATTTATGCTTAGTGCCATTGATTTTACCTACAAAACATTGGCAATGTGTGAAATATAGAAAGTACGTGATGAAATAAAATACTGGTGAAAGTAGTTACTCTGAAAATTTGTTGTGCCCCTTTATTTTGTTGGCCCCCACTCCACCAACATACCACACAAAGGTAAAGTGTTTTAATGGTGGTATCAGAAGATTTTAGAGTACAGAATCATGAAACATATGTTTAAGTAGTTATGGTAGTAAGAATGTATTCTGAAATGGTATGTTTCAAGCACAACGGGAATGCCATTTCACAATTGTACTTGAAATGTTTAAACATATATATCAAATCATAATAAAATCATGAAGATATATGTGAATTAAATGTAATTGAAAGAGGGAAGACTAAAACTAACTGCATAACCTACTCATGTGTGAATACTTCTCCCATAATTTTTAGACACACATTGGTAGGCTCAGTCTTGATTAGCCTACCGACAAACTTTCATTCAGAGAAATAATGAAGAATGAATATTGGCAGGAATCAATAGAAATTTGAGCGTAGCCTTTTTTTCTTTACTTTTATTCTCATTGAGAAAAATGACAATTTAGAATTTGTTTATGAATTCTCAAATAAGAACATTGTGTTTTTACATTTTTTTTCACTCGTAATGTTGTTCTCATACCTGTGGTTGATAGTATACATATTTCACTATTATTTATATTGTTATTAAAGTTTAGAAATGTATCAGAGTGGAAAGTATAGTTTAATATTTCCTTTTTTTGTTTATCTTAAAGATGACTAGTGGCCAATAGCAGTGAACCATGAACATTAGAGCATTTTCACAATACCTGCTGGAGCATGAAGAAAAAGGAAATCTCAAAAGTGGCAGAATTACACATGAATCATTGGCCTGTGCTACAGCACAAACTGAGATATACATTGGTAAGCATTTGTCTAATTGCTTTATGAATAAATAATTATAACATTTCTAAACTATTAAAAGTGATCAATACTTTGTACAAATTAAACATTTTTTGAGAATAAAGTTTAACAGTAGGAATTGATAACTCACCAGGTAAAAATCCTCTCTGGATATGAGTAGGTTAACTGTGCATATGTGGGTTTTGTTAAGATTTCTGTAGCATTGAATAGTATATTTTCCTCTTTCAAATGCACGGCGAATATTTCCAATCGTTACAACGCACTTTATATTTTTCATTGTTGTTTATTTGAAGTCTCTCCTGAGATCAACAAACCTCGTATCAAGTGGTATATCACGGATCATTGTTAAGGTTTTTTTTACTTACTTTATGCACAAATAGGCTAATTGTAACTGGTCCTGCAGTTTAAAGAGAAAGTCAAACTATTGTCATGTGCCTCAAGGCAAATGCAACATGGTAGGCTCACACATGAGTGATGCACACATATATCTTTCCCAAGAGCTTCATTTCCATATTTTGTACTGGTGTATGCAGTATTTTCAATGCTATTTATACGTATTAACAGTATTGGCCAAAGGATATACCGTATTGTGACTGTACTTTTATGATATATTAGTTTCGTAATGTTATGATATTGGCAAGGGGTCCCGAGTTCAATACCTGGTGGAAGCACATAGTGGTTTGGATCCCACCCTAATCTGTAGGTCCAGTCCCGATTAGCATTACTCTGCATTACGTGGATTAAAAACACCAAATCAATCGATTATCATAATATTGGCGAAATATATTATGTCTATAAAACACATTTATTCACTGATACCTCACAAATTGCATGTATCTCTGGTAATTGTTTAAATATACGATGAGTTAATGAAAATACAAGGAAGCAATTGTGTAGCCCAGAATAGTAAAAGTGCCTCTTTCTACCACCTCACCATTTTCTGTGTTGCAAGTTGAAGATAAACAACCATATGCTCAAGTTGATTGGTGCATGAGGTCAGATTTTGTGGTGCCCTTAAAAGAGCATTTCATAAGATGTACAGGCAATATTATAAATATCCTAGTCATTCATCTTGCAGAACTTCACATGAAATAAGATATTTACGTATACCTGTTTTAAAAAATCCTGCTAATGATGTATTGTTAATATCACAACATGGAATGAAAGCACAGATATAGCTATATAGAAATAATATATCTACCTTTTTTCTGTCTTTTGGCTGTTAGTTAAGTTTATTACTTCTGCTTTCATTTTTATCTTTTCTAAATATTAAAGTCTCAAGAAAGCTGGAAAGTTAGAAAAAAAATGAAAATTTTAAATTTTTTCCAGTTGAGGCTAACCTATTTTACATGCAGTATCAGTTGTGAGTTTAGAGATTCATAATGTCTTAATTTGGAACAAGCTAAAATATTCTACATGGTGTAGCAGTCAAGAGACAGATTTTGGCCGTTGCTTCTTTTACTAATTTGTTTTTGCCATACGTTCATATGTGTGTGTGCATACCAGTGACATAATGGTAACACTTGTCTTGTAATTAAGGTCTAACAGGTTTGATTTTCAATGGAGACATATTGCACTGTGGTTGACATTCCATTTTAAAACTTTGAGCCCTTCTGAACATAAAATGAAATTAAAACAAACTTTCACGTGTTGGTGCTTCTTATGTATGTACAATATAATTTCATTATGAAGAACACCCATGCTAGGCCAGGATTCCAAACTCTCTAGACCTGGGGTTCTAGCCCACCGTGCCAACCACTCTGTGACAGAGATCAGTGTGCCAAATGTATAGTTTCATGTGATAAAATTGCAAACGAATGTTATAATCAACTGCTTAGAGGTTTTTGGAAATTAGAAACTTTACTACTCTTACTTGTACACCTTTTACATTAGAATGCATATGCACACTCCATTTAATAATGAAAGAAGATTTCATAATTATTGCAGCACATGATGTTCAAAATTTTAACTGGCTGGGAGGAGGAGGTGTTTAGTTGGGCGTGGGAGTCAGCTGGGGAATGCTTTGCATGAATTTCTGCTAGCTGGGGGATACCCCCATATCTCCCTCTCACTTCAAGACTGTTTTAATGTGACCTGTTGATACCAGAATTACTTGCAATTGCGAGTATTGTTTTAGGAAAAAGACCAGCATATTGATGAAAGTTATGTGAAGGAATTGTACTCCCTGATGGCAAGTAATGGCTTGTGCATCCTTGTAATCAAGGTGTTCCAGATTCAATCCCCAATGAAGGCACAGTGTGGATTCAGTCCCAATCTTCATGTCTGGGCATAAAGTGTACTTACACAATTTTTTTTTTCTGAGAGAAGGCCAATTTGGACACGTTTCAAAAGTTACACAAGCTTAACGTGTTAAATGAGTTATGGTAACTGGCTGTCCCATAAGTTTCATTATGCTGTTCCAAAAGTCTCATTTCGTGCAAGAACGAGATTCACCAAACGTACGAGCCAGGAGGCTGGTTTGTTTGGTGAGAATCGTCTGCTGCTTACGGAAAACGTGCATGCTGATGGATTCAAACTGCACTAGTTTGGAAAATGTATTATAATTTTAACAGATAGCGATATGAAGCCACATGCACAAGATGAGTATACCTTAACTGTTCTTGGAATGCGATTAAAATGAGTAACAGTGTCCAAAGTAGAGTTTATTTTGCCATAGGGACATTGCTTCCACTGGACTTCATGTGGAAACTTTCTCTAAATCAAAACGCTGCACCTGCGCTTCCGCCTAGAGTGTCCCATAAGTCTGTAAAATAACTGGTTTCACCAGATTCATGAGCCCAGTTATTTTCGTTGAATGCGTTAGTTTCGTTAAGACTTTTGGAACACACCTTATGTTTTATAGACCACTGTGCACTGGGCCAGTACTCTTCATTGCTGGCTGTAGCTGGGTATTAGGCCCTAATATAAATCGTACCAGGTAATAAGAGGTCCAGTGGTTACCAATTAACTTAATTCCAATTTTACTTTTGTCAACAAGCATAGACAGAACAAGCTTTTATTATTTACATTTATGCCATTATTTATTAATATTTCAAAAATCTAGGGTGCAAATGAATGTATAAATTTAAAAAAATAGAAAGGGGTTAATTGTTTGGGCAGGATTTCAACTTTTATTAAAAGAGGCTGTTGTCTTACAAAGATTGAGAACCACTGCACTAGGTGGTGAAGATACATCACCACTTGCTTGGAATACTCTGAGTCACTGTGGTCCCTCCCTGACAAGGAGGGAAACTGAAGTTTCTATTTTTTTTAGGCGGTTGGGTGGAAAATATTAATAGTTTTGAACTTCCATAATCCGCAATGCAAGTTGAAGTTGGTCATAAGTGTTTAGAAGTGTCTACTAGAATTTGCAACATTGTTACATAGAATTTTGTAAACTGACCAACCAACCAGCAAACTATATTTTATGTTTTTTATTTTTTTCGTTTTAGATTTCTGGAAACATTCAAAGGCTGAGGGCCAAGAAGAATCTATGCTTTCTTTAAATCAAGTGGTACTCTGACTGCAATTATTTTGAAGTGTTTTTATCATCAATAATGTATCTGTGCCTACAAGCAACTTTTATATGTAATCATTTTTTAATAAGAGCTGTACAATAAATTTCTAATAAATTTGTCAGTGTTAATGTATGTGTTATGTTTGGAAGAAATAATTCCTTGTGTATAGCATTTAGTTTAAATTACTTTTGACAATTCTAGCCATATCATGTAAAATCAAAGTAAACCTCCCTGTGTTCATATATAATTTTGTGTACTTGTGCATTCGAGTAGTATAATGTAGGGTGAAAATCCATATTGGAAATTTCATGCCATTAAAGGAAGATTCATAATGTTTTTCCATTAACTTTTCTTTCTCTGCAACGTTCATTGAACATTACGCTGCATGTTAAAAAATACAGTGTCGTCTTACACAATCAACATCCCGCGTTACAAACATGTGCACACAGGTTAGAGCTATTGTAGTATATACATGTACCATATATAGTATAGTATATAGTATGCAAATTCATAGCATTTCCAACATTGGTGGTGTTCTTTATATTCCTTTGTCCTTGTGTTTCGAAATCTTGGGCCTCCCCGATGGCACAGTGGTTGTGTCCTTGCCTTGTAATCAAGGGGTCCCGAGTTGGATACCCGGTGGAGGCACATACTGGTTCGGATCCCATTTTAAACTGTAGGTCCAGTCCTGGTTAGCCTTTCTGTGCATCAAGTGGACTTAAAACAACAATTCAATCAACCAATCGAAGTGTTGGACCTGGTTCAGGAACAGAATCAGTTGATTTGGTATTCAATGCTGCTGCTCCAAACCCCATACATTCTTGATTGTGGTATATAAACTGAATATTACAATAATATATAAAATAAAACATGGAATATCAACAAGTATAAGTTCAGGTACAAATGACTAAACCAAACCACCCACCTTCCTGTCATTTAATGACTTCTGAACCACATGATAACCATCAGCATTCTGTCTGTGCGACAAAAGGTTGACCTGCATTTTATCTTTGCATAAGAGGACTGTGGTAAGTAATTAAATTTATTTTCCTAATTACGATTTAGTTTAATATACTATAGCTATCAACAGTAGAGCTAATTCCCCTCCTCTATTGAATGGTTTAATAATACTTCAAGATATTATTATTATTTATAATATCAATGTGACAAAATGGAGTACATCACATAGTTGTCTATATGGTGAAATATACTTCTATAAAGGTAATGCAAAAATGTGTAGTGAGATTGCAATGTGTGTCTGCAACATACACAAGACATTGCCTCAAAATAAAGTTTCACTGTTTGAGCTAAGTGAGCTCAACAAGTAGCTTGAGCCAAAAATGAGTGGTGGTCTGGGGGAGAATGGAGGCTATAGCATGGCTCTGATCACATTTCCACTTTGTAAAATGGAAAAAAAAATATATTGGGTCTACTACTTTCATGTCCCCTTTGTACTGCAATTAACAGGAAATTGCTGTACTCCAGGATGCGAAATCATTGAAGACTGGTGAGGGAGGAGGAAGAACTCCATTAACATGAATGCGTGTGAATTATTATGATATGTATATTATATTTATATATATCACAGTATATATTAGAAAGTAGTGTGTGAAATCCTGGAAGACAGGGGAGGATTTTCCCTCGCCAACAATTCTGTCCTACAATCCTTCAAAGATTCAGATGGTAAAGGAATTAATTTGATACTTTATATACTTCAATATATATATATATATATATATATATATATATTGTATAGTGTGCGTAATATAAAATGAATGTATGTATGTACATAGACATTAGCACTGTATATTATGTATATAAATATATAACAAAATATACAATATTAAATATGTGTGTATATATTTATATATACATTAATTCATTCTGTATTTTATATACACCTATGTCAGGAATTAGAAAGTAGCAAACTAATTCCTTTATCAATCGGATTTTTGTAGGACAAAATTCTTGGTGGGGGTAAATTCCCCCCTGTCCCCCAGGATTCCATGCTTTTTAATAATAATAATTCCAACAAAAGATCCTTTACTGCCAACAAATTGATTTGTTTGATGGTACCAATTATTTTGTTCAGAGAACTACACCCGATTCGATACTCCATACAAGAGATTTGGTTGGATGAACAAAATTAAGTCAATCAAATAATTTTGTACAGGGAACCTCAACGTTTTGCTCGCGTATAACAAACAAGGGATTTGGTTGCTGTAACTAGGATTTGTTTCAGCCAACCAGACTTTTCTCTCAGTGTGGGTTAAGCTGGGCGCGTGAGGGGATACGAACCTTAACTGCCCCTTTGTTGCCATAGTTAGCCGGTGGCGCAGTATAGTTATAAAACAGCGACCCTAGGAGGGCGATAGATAGTTCTGCAGATGCCTAAGAAACGTGTAAAGCGGGCAGGCCGCAAAACCCGCGAAGCTGTATTAGAGAGACGCAGGAAAGAAGATGGAGAGATTATCCAGCCACCAGTTTGGGTTCCAGATCCACTGGGCCTGAAACACGACATTGCTAAAGAGGAGAACAAATTTAAACTGTATCCATTAGATACTTCGGGGATATATGAGGATATCAAGAAAAGTAATCCTAAAGATCCCAGGTGTGAACAGGGGCAAAAATAGAAGAAGAAGAAGCATGTAAATAGCACAACAGGTTGTTAGCGGATGTAACAACTAAAATAAATTTTCCTGTAATAGAAGAAGAAGAAGCCTTCCCGAGCTAGAAGAAGAAGAAGTCTTCCGTCATTATCAGAAGAAGAAGCCTTCCAGTATTAAAAGAAGAACAAATCTTTCTGTACTACATTTCATATAAGTAGTATTTGATAAGAAGTTTTCCTACGTTATATGTATCAAGATGAAGTCTTCCAGTATTAATAGAAGAAGAAGAAGCCTTCCTGTAATAGAAGAAGAAGCCTTCCCGAGTTATAACACCATTAAGCCTTGTTTCCATGATATGAAAAACTCAATATGCTGACCAAGGCAGAAATTTATTCTATTATAAAACATAAACTAAACGTAACGTTTCAACCTTCTGGCAAGGTCTTCAGACTCAAGTACAAATGTAACAAGGTACATAACGAGTCCAACCATATTCTCTTTCAGGTGAAAGTACAGTTGACAAGGGAAAGCCACCTGCTACATTGTTCCAGAACTACTTTCTAATAGTCTGAAGGGGAGTATTTTGTGTATATATTTCGTCCTGTTGTGTACCTTGTTACATTTGTACTTGTTACAGAGTCTGAAGAAGACCTTGCTAGAAGGTTGAAACGTTAAGTTTAGTTTATGTTTTATAATAAAATAAATTTCTACCTTGGTCAGCATATTGAGTATTTCTTCCCGAGTTAAAAGAAGAAGAAGTAGAAGCTCATCTGTAGACAAGAAGAAGAAACCTATCTGCAGAGAATAAGTAGAAGCCCTTATAGGAATATAGACATCGAAATATCTTCTAATATATATGTAAATGAGAGAAGATATGTTCAATTAATTATATATATATACAGACAGCTTAAAAGGAATATGTGTATCAAACATGTCAACCTGATGATACAAGAATATATGAAGTGTCATTACTCTCAGTTGTGAGTTAAAATGAGTCGTTTCCTATCTTACCTTAACGTTGTTATTCAGCTTTAATAGCCCTAGGTATCTCGTGTTCTACCCTGGCCTAAGCCGGACTGGTGTTACGCAATAGGACGTGGCAGTATGTGCCTCCACCGAGTATCGAACCCGGGACCCCTTGATTACAAGGCGACGACGCTACCACTGCGCATCGGGGAGGCCTGACCACACATTAGACAGGGTGTCAAGCTTTAAAGATCTAGGTGTTCAGTTTGAAGAAAATAACAGTTTCCGAAGGCACATCGACCGGCATTATGGTAGAAGGTTACAGAAACCATGGGTTTAATTATAATAAGAATGTGAAAGGACTTCAAGAAGACACATTCCAATTGCTGTACAATAGGTACCTACGTAAGGCCAGAATTGGAATACGCGTCTATCGTCTGGTCCCCACAAAACCTAAATGAAAATAACAGAATTGAGAATGTACAAAACAAGTTCATTAGATTCCTAAAACTGAAAAAGGACGGCGTTTTCCCAAAGTATAACTACTCCTTATGACACCCTAAAAAACCACTTCCACGTACAATCCCTGGTAGAAGAAATTACATCAGTTACTACGTTTACATAAAGTTCTAAACAACTCATTAGACTACTCTCAACTGCTCTCAGAAATCCCTTTTTATATACCATTAAGGTAAGACCGCGGAGAGAGCTGTTTCAAGTACCGAGAGCTCTAAGAAAGTCAGCTAATGCGGCATCCACTCCGAAAATGTGTAGGTTGTACAACGAAATTGCAAAATCATATGATAAGGTGGACATCTTCCAAAGCTTACAAAAGTTCAAAAGGGAAATTGAAACTTACTTTCAAAACAAGATCTGATTAGCAGTTCATCCATTTTCTATGTACATAATTGGTTTGTTCAGGTAAAAAAGAATTAATGCTAAGGACCAGTTTCCTGCAAGTTACTATCATTATTTCTATACCTCATCATTTATATGTAATGCGTGGCTCATATGTTTTTTTTTCCTTTTCTTTAGTTGTTCTGTTTTTCGCTGTTACTATTCTTGTCATATCCTGTGTAAGACTTAACCTCCCTATCAGGTTGCTACTTTCTATTACTTTTTCATATTAATTTTTATATTAACTAACTAACTCTCTAGCCTTCTTAAACCCGAAGGTTCATGGCTGCAGCAACACAGGCCTTCCATCTGTCCCTATCTTGAGCAAGATCTATATACTCTTTTCCATCTATTAATTTTTATATTAGGCTACTTTAACAAAAAAGTAAAAGTAAAGTTCTCCCCTGTGCTTAGCACCACGCCATGAAGGCGTATAGGGGGTGTGGGGGTTACGCCCCACACTTTCTTGATCCGGTCGTGAGTGGGGGTGATGTGATCAGCATCACGCCCCTGACCGCCTTTACCCCCCAGGGTTTCCCCCAGGTACCCATGTTATTCGACGCTGGGTGGACGCCGGGGCCGCTTCCACCGTTAGAAAAGTTCCCGGATTTGAACCGGCCGGGGATCGATCCCGGGACCTTGAGCATGGTAGTCAGACGCGTTACCGACTGAGCCACCGCCACCAGGCTACTTTAACACATATTATTATACCTTATCGATTCTATTGATTGCATATTCTGTAATGTGTAACAAACAATGTGAAATACAAGGCACTGTCAATGGGCATTTGCCTGTAGTGTCATGTCTTCAAATAAATAAATAATTTTAACGGCAGATTATTGCAATGTGCTGTTTCACTTTCACGAAATAAACTTGTCACTGTTTATAATTTCAAACTTTAGTTCGACAATGATATATAGATGGTGCATCCACGTAATATGATACCATCACCATTAAGTGTTGACATAATCACTCACAACATTTTTTATTTACAATGACTTTTAACACAAACTTGAAGCTTGTGAGTTTTGATTCTTAAACAATGATATTGCTAGTGCTTCCACTTCTTCTTCGAAAAGACTTCATCTTCTCAATGTAATTGTATTTGAATGTTCTGAAAAATATTTCGTAAGAAAACCGCTGTATAGCAAGACTGGTTTCTCACGTTTGATTCTAGTAAAATTCCGTGTTATAACAGACCAAAAACCTGTTCAAATACTTTATAGGTGGAGAGAAAGAGTAGATCAGACACTTATGATTTGTAGAGACAGACCTCTCTAAAATCGATATTATCTATTAATTAAATAAAATTAGCTTGTCCAACAACTGTCGTTACATCAATAACCGTTGTTTTTGAAATGTTGTAACTTTAATTAACTGTTTTCTTTCACCCACACAAAAGCGTATCTGATGATTACTTTTAATAATCGGGACTGAAACTAAATTTTAGGAATTTGCATTTCTCTTTTGTTTGTAGCTGGATGCTCAACGATTTATTTCACGGGTACAATCGACACGAGGTTGACTCACGTTACCCGTACGACATGTCAGACGCGAGGTCGCCCGGTCTACCATAATCAAAGAGCATCAAATACAAACAAACCCTTATTTACCTGTTGTTAGGACATCAAAGCTCTAGCCCGGCGAACCAATATTCTTCCAGTAATCATTTACATCTGTCCTCCAATGCAAGCCTAGCAAAATAGTCTCTGCCTTCCATGTCACAGTTCTAAAACAAACGTCCCCCACCATCATCTCGAGTTTATAGAAGGTACAGGGGAAAAACAATCAAGTCCACTTTTGGTGAAAATTGAGATTTTGATGCCATGCTATTCTATGTCTAATTTTAGAGAATACGCTCATAGTCCTGCAGAAATCAGCATCGGAAAAATTGTTTTCTGCACCACTCTGCATTCCTATAAAAAGTGAAACATTTGACTTTGTTTTATCTTTCGCTGTACCCTTGATTTGGTTTCGTTTCGAAATTTGCCCTTCGAGACTGAGACAAGAACAACACGGGATTTACTATAAATGGGAACGAGACCGAGAACTAGATTTGGCACTTACAGTTCGAGCCAAAATCGAGAATTCTGCTAATTCTCTTCGCGACACCATTCCTGGGCATGGGTGTTCTTCGTGAGTGTCCCGTCATCAATTTCATTATATCATCACTCAATCCTCATATTCGTGATTAGCCAAAAGTGGCAGAAAAGCGAAGTAAAATGAACCAAATCAGTCAATCAACCTACCGAGGGTGTATGTGAATTCTTATTGGTCAAGGTCATCTGAAGAACTTTCTCCCAGTTAAGAGCAAGCATGGTCTTAATTACAGTATGGTACAGCGTACCACCTCTTCAAAAAGAAACTGAATTCGAAATTCAGACGTAGCAAGCTTACTTGTAATTATCAATCGCAGTATTATAATTAATGCAATGTGCGTCAAATGAAATCACGTGTATGAAATATAAGAATTTTTCGATTGGCATCTACTAATCGAGGGAGCTATGGCCCTCCCCAGCCCCTCCCTTACGAAGGCCTATGATTATTCCTCTCTCCTTTCAACAACGCTACATTGTGCATTTCTTCGTATGGTTGTAATTATTATTATTACTTTATAGCACACAGTAGTGTGTAAGTAAAGTTTTTGATTAATTATACCTCAAACTCTGTGGACGAAACTTACGACGAGGAAGGCAACAGATTTATAAATCGGAATAAAAAATAAAATATAATAAGAAAATAGGGATAGTTTAATCCAGGTTTAGGCCTATATAATTTTTAATAGAGGCACACTTTACTAGTGTACAAAGTTAAACCTAATTCTTATGCAACTCGATATGTTTCACAAATACTGCTTTTCTTTTACTATAGCTTGTTGCTCTTGTGCTTGTAGAAAATTCTCATTGTTTTATTTTTAAGTAGCCTGACATCTCTGATTGACTTCGGCACCTATCTGTTTTCTGATGCAAAATATACGGATGAGATAAAGAATACTAAAATCCTTTCCTTGTAGATAGAAAAAGTCGTTAATTGAACGTGAAATTGGGTTTGGTCCCGTCGAAAGTTGTGCTAAAAGTTACATTCAGAAGATTAGAACCTTTTCTTATACATAACTCTCTGCCTTGCTAGCGAATAGAGGTAGCATGTCAAATTGGACCGAATTTTGCCAACAGCTGAATGTGTATGGGTTTACAACAGGGAGCTTGTAATCTTCTGGGAAATCGAGGAAAATGGCCTTATGGGGGAGGGAGCGGTCAAAAAGTGAGCAGGGTGAAGAAAACAAAAAGGGCAAGCAGTACCTCGCTTCTGGTTGGGCCCGAGTAATCGTTAAAGATGGCGGCAAGCCATGCAGAGATCAAGGTACGGCATGGCTCGAGGCGCTGGGCTCGAGGCGCTATGTCGCGTTCGACCAATCAGAGCAGAGCGTGGATACCCAAAGCGGGAATTCTTTGTTCGGTGGGCGGAGTGTGCGTTTGTGACCCGCCTGCTTTCGCCCACGTTCGCAGTCTTCCCCTCCCGTAGTTGTTTCAACAGAGGTGGCGAGTTTCTTGATCCGAATGGCGCTGAAGAAAGAAAAAAAGCAGCCATGTAGACCCGTTTGACTCATTTCGAAGCTTCCATTGCAAGAGGTTTCTAATGGAAACAAGGGAAACCAATTTCAAGGATCAAATATTTGACAAGAACTGTAAATGCTTTAAAGAATTTATTTACTTAGTTCACATAGACTTATGTAATTGCCCATTGTAGGCTAAGCTTTCTGATTTTATGTCCGAAAAGGGAAGTGGTTGTCGTCTATTTGATTCACATACGAAAACATATTTCTCAACAGTTGTGACGCTGAAGGGGGTCAGGGGGACTACCCCTTCCTGAAAAGTGGCTGCCTTCCCCACGTGCACCTCAGTTTTTAGAGAATGAAATATAACGATATTAATTCCTTTTCCTTTTGCTGTATAAGCAGTTAAAAAATTGAGAAACTGTGTACATTGAACTTCGAAAGCAAGTTTCAAGAATAAGTTTGCAAATAGGACATTAGTGGCAATTTAGTAAAGAGGTACTAATGAAATTTAATGTCCCCCCTCATGGGCATTCTCGCGGAGAACCTAGGTCCATTGACCCCCTTGGAATATATTCTTCTTTTCCCCATTTTATTTGCATCTCTATTCTAATTTTCTTGTATTCTCTTTATAGCTTTCCTCTCTATTTTCTCCACTTCTAGCCTATTTAAATTTTGTTCGCGCTTACTTCGTAATTTCTTAGCCATTTTTTTCTTTTCTATAGTTTCTCTCGCATTTTGCCTTCTCATTTTCTTCTTTCTCTTCTCTCTCTGCCGGACCCCGAGGCAAAGTGGTTAGCACATCGCGCTACGACGCCAGGTGTCCCGGGTTAGAATCCTGGCCTGGACATGGATGCTTGTGTGTGTCCATTCATCAATTTCATCATGTCTAGTGTTGCCCACGGGACGAGACGGGACAGGCTTTTAACAATTCGAGACGAGACGAGATTGATCATGTGTCCCTTTGACAAACGAATATTTTCGAGACGAGACAGCATTTTACAGCATTTCCACGAGACGAGACAGGCCAAAGTCTCGTCTCGTGGGCAACACTAATCATGTCATCACTCATCCCCAAATAAAATAAAATAAAGCAAATCAATCAATCTCTCTCTATCAATATTCTGTTATTTCTTTTCATCTCTCTCTCGCTCTCCCTCTCTCTATTTGTCTCGCCTTTTTTTATACCTTATCGTCTCCGTCCCTTGTTTCTCTGCTCTTTTTCCTTACCTTCTCTCTCTCCGAAAGCCTTCTGTCTGACAGTGGCGTCAGTAATGACATAATCTTTCGATTGTTACCCCCTCTCCCTTCGATAATTTTTCTGTTGCTACCCAATGTTTCCCTGGTATGTTTATTTCTTGTAACATTACGTATTTTCCATATATAAAGGTTCAGCGACTTATCTGCTAATTTCAACAGTCGTATCAAAACGTAGTAGCTACAGTATCATATATTCACTGCTACAGATTAGGAACTTGCGCTCTGATATATTCGTCATTTAACAAATCAGTAAATATCCATTCTCCTTGTCTTGACTCGAGCAATTGAATTTGTTTCAAAATAAGGGAACCTTTTGCAAAGCCGTAATCAATTTAAACATCATTGGAAAATTCCCTTACAATACTTTTTGTGTAACTCTGGCCCTCCCCCCAAATGGTACATGTGATACTTGGGAGGGGGTCGTTGCTGTTTGTGGATTAAAATACATATTAAACTAAACACGGTGTATTATTTATGGAGGTTTATTAACCTGAGCTCTCACCCAACATATTTTGAAGTTAATAATTAGTATTAAATGTATCACCAGAAGCTCCAAATTGGCAAAGTGCACACCTTAAAATACAATATCCCCGCCCTGGAATATCTTCTAAAGATTTACCTACGAAATATGCCATAAAATTGAATATTATGTTACAACGATAGAAAAAATAAACACCCTAACAAGCGACTGGTGAAAGGTTGCATATTGAGAAAATTATCATTAACGTTTAAGTACTGTACAGTATTGTGTGTTTGCAGTTTTTATCTTGCATTGCGACCCTTTTCTGTCAATTTTGACTATCTGGGACGATATAGAGGCGAATGATAATTGGATAAAATTTATGAAATATCAATAAAGTTTGACGCAGAGAAACCCGGAAACAGAACTCAACACACACAGAAAACCAAATACATCATATCGATTGATGCACTAAAGTGTGTTTTATGGCTTCCTCAAAGAATCAGATTCACATTTGATGCATTTGGGTGCTTTTCTTTGTATGTCGTGAAAGAAACACCAAAGTGGATAATTTGATTCAAGTGAGGATTTAGTTCAGTCGAGATGCACTTCAATGCATCAGTTGATGTTCCTTGATGCACCTTCTTGCATCTTTTTGGATGATGCACTTAAACGTTTGGTCTGAGCAACAGAGTTTAAGTGCATCATCGAAAAAGATGCATTCTGGTACATCAAAATGCATCAAGGTCCATCAAAACGCATCAACTGATGCATTGAAGTGCATCTCGACTGTAATAAGTCCTCACTTGAATGAAATGATGCACTTTGGTGTTTCTTTCACGACTTACAAAAATGCATCCAAATGCATCAAATGTGAATCTGATTCTTTGAAGAAGCCATAAAACATACTTTATTGCATCAATCGATGTGATGCATTTAGTTCTCTGAGTGTACCCGATTCCGGCGTCTCAGTGGGCGATAACCTTAAGATAATATGCAGATTTCTGGCACGGAAATTCCTGCTTCGGTTCCGCTCGTTTCCGTGTAGTGGGCGTTACACCATTTGATTTCAATAGAAGCAGACAACAGAAGATCTGTTAACGCATTTCTCCGCGACTCAGTGGAGCTTTACAAAGAAACGCCAAAGTCCATGCAGGGACTCGAACCCGGAACCTTGGGTAGTGAGATCGAGAATCAATCGCTAGGCATGAACGACTATATACAGGCGGCACTCTGTCTTGTCATGATTACAGCTATCATTATGAGTGTGTTAGCAGGTTCAACTTTGCACGACAAGCCTTCCCGATGGCACAGTAACGTTCTTGCCTTGTAATCAAGGGGTTCCGAATACAAGGGGGGAGGCACATACACACAGAACTCAAAATCAAAGTTGATACACTTTTTGGTACATCAATGGGTATAGTTATAACTTTATAAAAATTTATAAACGTATAATTTGGGCTTCTTTCATAATGATCCTGATCTCCATTGGTGCATTTTAGTGCATGACACGGAACAGCAGTTGATAAATATACTACTCTTTGATGCATTTCACTGCGTATTTTCATTCTCAAAAAGAGCATCATCATCAGTTCACGCACTTTAATGCGTTACTGTATAGTAAAGCAGAAATATAGTCACGTTTGTGTCAATCGGCCGGTCTCCGTTGCGGAGTGGTTAGCACAGCGCGCTGCAATGACTGGGGTTACTGGTTCGAATCCCGTCCTTGGCATGGGTATTCTTTGTGAATATCCCTTCATCAATTTCATCACTCCTCTCCATCTTCGCGATTAGCCAAAAGTGGCACAAAAGCGAAATAAAATAAAGCAAATCAATCGACACATTTTGTATTCTGTGTTCAGTGGTTCGGATCCCACTTTAAACTGTGGGTTCAGTCTCGATTAGCCTATCTTGTGCATAAAGTGGACTTAAACCACAACTTTGAGCTACAAAAATTGGTATCCTATCCGATTTTGGTGTAGTAAAGGTGTAAAATGGAAATGAGGAGATTGGTGTAAAATAATGCTTTCCATATTGTTGTTGTTATTATTAATATTATTATTATTATTTGATTCAGAATGAGTCGATTATACAGCGCCTTCACTCTGAACCACAGCAACGAAGGTTGACACGGCTAACGTCTCCTTGGTCTCAAACGTCCACTTGCCGAGTATTCTCGAAGAGACAGTCGCTATCTGATGAATTGTAAAGTCGTATCAAAACCATGGTTATTCGATATAACAAATGAACTCTGGTTTTCTGATCATTCATAAAAGGACAATTGTATTTATTATCAATTTTAGATTTTGCATGATATTTATGTAGATATATAAAGTATATGAAAACTGTATATATTCAAAATTTTTAATTTGATGTAACAGTATCATGTTACATGCATGGCGTATGTTTAGGACCTTGGTGTAGAGCTGATATACGTCTAAAACCAATAAAGTATGAATGAACGAATGAATCATAAAAGGAACCATAAATTGTATTATTTAATTAAATACTGAATTGCATTATAACAGTACAAAGTTTAATATTTTTAATGGTTTCTGCATTCGAAGTCTGTATTGGCAACAGCCACGAGTTTTTAAAACTATAAATAATAATAATATCGACAACAACAAGAGTGCTGCCATTGCATTATTAAAATTTTTATGTAATTATATTTGTCTGTGCAATCAAAGCCATAGTTAAAAAAAAAATATGTTCTCTGAGGGCGCCTCGGTCTTCCGGCCTTGTCAGCATCAACTTTCAATGCATTTCGAGTTCTGTGTGACGCATGACCACAAATAATTTAATATGTAGAACTGTTGTACGCAAAACGTTTATCGCTATCGTGAGTGTGTAGAATAGTGAAATGTAAAATAATTTATGGAGCATAAGTTAATTGCTTGATACAGAAATATTAATTCGGTTTCGCAACTAGCAGTTCGTTGATTGATTGATTGATTGATTTGCTTTATTTTACTTCGCTTTTTGTGCCACTTTTGGCTAATGTGATGATGTGATGAAATTGATGAATAGACACTCACAATTATCCATGCCCAGGCCGGGATTCGAACCCGGAACTTTTGGCTTCGTAGCGCAATGTCCTACCACTCCGCCACGTGGGCCGCCACTAGCAGTTCGAGAAAGAGATTTAGTTCTTAAATCGGTTTACCTTTGCTAAATCTCTTTTATGCTACGGTGTATGGATATGCGTATATCATCATCATTTTTCTACCATCAATGATGTATTTTCCTATATTTAATGGAAACATAATTCAAAGTTGGAAAAACTGCTCCTACCTAAAGGTTCACGAAACTGAGCGTATATAGCCTGTGAAAATTTCGGGAATAGAGCACTGATGGTATAGCCCCTCGGGGTTGGCTGACAACAGGTTAAAAACGCCACAGTAAGCTACAAAAGTATTTAAAGCCACATTGTGAAGAAGCTCCATAACCAAAACAGTCAACAAACTATTAACCAATATATTACATACCGAAATGCCTCATGGGCCAACACGGCACTACGGGGCAGCACAGCGTGCCACATGCATCGCTCGCATGTTCAGCAACAGCCCCCGTCGCATGCTTTCTTCTGGATTTCTCTTTACATGGTAATTTCTCTTACACGTAATATTTCTGTTTTTACTAATTACCACCACTCTTTACCACCTGTCTTAAGTAAATGAAGAGATTTTGTCATACTTTTAAACAGCGACAAATAATAAAATTATGCACACGCAGAACTATATACACTAGCATTGCCTCAACTGGCATGTTGCATGTAAGTTTATTTTATAGTCTGTCATTACTACTGTTGGCCAAGTGATATATATTTTTATGGTTGTTCTGCACGAAATTCTATTTGCTGCTTGGGGAAACGGTGATTGACAGGCTAAGGACTGACTCGATGTGCCTAGCACTTTTTTGCATTTTAGGCTAAATTTACTAAAATATTGTGCTTTCTTAAAACAATACTAAGACAGGTCTGGGGTTAAATAAATCAACATGCATATAGAAATTGAGAAAAAGAGTGGCAGTTAAACATTCACCGTAAAGGTATCTAAATGTATACACACACGCGCAAGCATACATTTCTTGCATCTTTTGATTGATTGATTGAGTTGATGTTTTTTTAAGTCAACTTTATGCACAGCAAGGCTAATCGGGACTGGCCCTACAGTTTAAAGTGGGATCCAAACCACTATGTGCCTCCTCCGGTTATCGAACCCGGGACCACTTGATAACAAGACGACGACGCTACCAGTACGCCAATTTCTTGCATCTTACACGAATTTCTATACTACTGCTGCCAAGGCTTGAAGATAAATTAATAAAAATGCAATAGAAATTAATACTAATAAAATATGCACCATAAAAGTCAAACTATGTACAATTCTTATACACACCATAGAGCAAATTTGCAAAAGTAATATGAATATCATAAAAGTGTGGCCAAACTCTTAGCAAAATCTACGAATAATATTTTATATTTACTTACTGTGAGCTTAATTATGTAAAACTAAGTGTTCAATGATGCTTTAGTGGGTAGGTTCGGAATATAATAATTTTTTGAATTTGGTCACATAGTCAATCATTTTTACATTTTGTTGGGTTCTGAAACTCTTTCAAATTATTTTATTTACACCAAACCATAGTAATTATTGTGGGATGCACAAGTATTGCTCGGAAAATTGTTCATGATTATTTTCATTCATTTTTCTCTTGCATCCTACATGTTTTTTAGGAATAGATTTTGAAGTATGTTGGTACAGAGGCTGTCTGCAGTTTCTTGGCGTTTTATTTCAATTCTTGAAACTCTCATTGGGTTAAACAAAATGCATGAACATGGTGATGGACAATTTGCTTTTTGCATCCAACCGTACATCTCATAAACATTAGAGGAAGTAAACAGTTCATGTGAGAATTATCAAGTCAATATATATCGTAGATTCAGTAACTTGAGCGAATTGTAAGGATAATTACTAGAGACAGGATTTTAAAGGTAAACATCTTCCTCTAAAAAGGACCAAAAAAGTGAAAATTATTGCCCAAAAAATGAGGGGAAAAGGACTAGTTTTTTCCACTCCACTAAAAATACTATTTTAAATGAAAGCGCAATATATATAACATTCATACATAAAAAGGGATACATTAAATTTCGTATTAACGTATCCCTTTTATATATTAATGTTATATATTGTGCTTTCATTTAAAATAATATTTTTAGTGAAGTGCAAAAATAAATTATGGGAGAGTTGTACAGTACCGGCCACCTTAAGCTTATTGATTATAACTGATAAAGGATTAGGAGATAGTCGGATTGAACATAGTAATATGATACCTCAATGCATAGTTTAAGGAACACGGGTTTAATTTCTCTAACATGTTTTCATAACTACAAGATATATATACAAAAAACGAAAAGCTGAATTTTCAATGAGTGGAAAAATTGTCGTCCAGTATCGGCCAGTCAATATTTTAATTTTAGGTGGTGGTAACTATTGATAAATGCTTTAGTTTTATGAAGAAACTGTAAACTATGTGTACGTACAAGGGTGTGGTAGTTAACAAATGTGGAAATAAAGTCCGTTAAAGCGGAGTTGAAATCCCATTTTTACAATAGTCACAAAAATACAAAATATTTTCTTGTTCTACGCATTTAACATGTGCCAAACTCCACATTCGGTACACTGAACCCAATCTTCCTCAAAGGACACTAGACAAATTATGCATTTTGCAGTTTCTACAGTTGTCTTCCTTGTCTTCTTATTTACTGAGGGCATAAACTTATTGTCCAAGTCTTTCATATACGAAAGTAATTGTTTTTCCATTTCGTCATCAAACTACTTCTGAGGTGTCAGGCTCACATCCATAACAAGTTGAATTGCTCTCAATCTATTTCCTAACGTACTTCTTGGTAAACAAGATATACTAGCTGCTTGTCTTGCTGTCATTTTGTTTGTCATTACCTCATTTAACGCCGCTTTCATCTTTCATGGCCTCTTCAGTCCATTTACTTCTATCGTTGCCCTCCTAGTCTGCCATCTTACTCTGAAAACAAAAGCAAGCAGGACTGTAGTAGGTGCGTACAAAATTCTGTGTGGCCGATACTGGACGACACTTCGCTGGCCGATACTGTACGATCATTAGGTGGTAACAAAAGTTCCGATTACATTTTGTTTATAATCAATTTGCTAAACTATTTACAGGTTTTCGTATCCTTATAGAATACCGATAAACTGAATCTGACAATAAAATCAAACACTTACCTCGAATATGAATACCAGGGCCCTAGAAATAACTTCTCTCACGCAGCCACTTGACTCTTCAAAGTAACACAGGCACAGCTCTCACAATACTGCGTGAAAGCGGGTGATCCCGAACTATAGCGCACACGAATACATACCCTTCTCTCCTGCTGCCGTAAACTACTGCTATGTAGCGTCAAATACCCGAACTAGCAATTGGCCGATACTGTAGGACGGCCGGTACTGTACGACTCTCCCCTATAGTCCTTTTTAATTTCCTTTTTTTGAAGGTAAAGTACAGCGATGAAATCTTCCTTGCAACAGCTTACCGCATTCCAAGCTTGCTACCACTTGTACCTGGCTTTGCTATTTCACTGACACTCAATACTGTCGTCACTGTCACACAGTTAAGTTAAAACTATTCTAAAAACCTTCACAATAAAAGTCTATCTAGCAGATAAGTACACTTTCAACCCAACAGGCATGCCGCTTACAATGTGTTTGTTGCTGCAGATCGCATTGTTTCAACAATCGCTGCAACGTACTCCCAACACTCATGGAGGGAATGTAAGGTAGAAGGCGCTTGTTCTTTCTTTCCTCTAAGCTGCACCGAATACACAATTGTTGAATGTTTTGTTTAGGGAAAATACAGTCATACAAAATATTTGATATCTTGTCAATAAAGGGACAAAGGAAGGGGGAAAAGGGGGAAAAGGTATGTAGAATGAAAAAATAGTCAATAAAGGGACCAGAAGGGAAAATGTTTTAAAAAAGGAAACGTGACTTGAAAATGGGGGGAAAAGGGAAGTCAAAACCATGTAATCTTGTTGGTGGAAGATAATTATCAACACTGTTATTATTTATTCCATGATCCATGTTGAAAAATAAAAAAGGACTTCCCTTTAAAATCCGGTCTCTCAATTCATTTTATGCTAAAAATCAATTGTAGAATAAAATATTTTTTTCGGTTCGATTATGGTTTGACGAAGAGTGTTTTGATTAAAATTTCTCTTTTTAAAAAGATGATGATAGACGTTACGTATGTAGTAGTTTATTTCAAGCTCTTGAAACTTACATTTAACATATGTTACTTCATGCTATGACAGATCTAACACATCAGGTAACAAAAGCATGTGTGTTACAAGTGACGTTAATTCCTAAATATTTACAACCCAAGTCTACCTTATACATTTTAAAAAGAAAAACTTCGGTGTGTATGAAACAACACTATATCTTGAATATTTTCCCAGTGACTAAGCTGAAAAAAAAGACGATAGGCTCATAAATATCCACTCCCATTATTTCGTTTGACTTCTGTATTGTTGCCCGAACACAAACGTTGCAGCATCTGATACATTTAATAGATCCACGTTTACAGGTATTTCGTGTGGCACGTATGTTTGCCCCTCATACGGTTTCGTGTCTGCTAAGAAGACGATCGTGATGTCGACTCGGAATGTACCCCTGGCAATTGCTCAGATGATAATCAATGTTGTTATTGTGGAAGACGTAGGGGTCAACGTCAGCTCTGCTTATTTGAATAAAGAGGATGAGTCTGTGGAATTTCATGTATTCTCGGATCGAAATGCTATGTCACATACGAAACTTCTTATTTTCATAACTTTATATTCTTGTTTCATTTTATTTACCAACAATACAAAACTTCAGTGAAAATAGTTTCGTCATAATGGCAACGCTGCAGCAAAAGATATGTAATTGTTCATGTATTTGTAAAAAAATCATTACACACACACACACACACACACACACACACACACACATATATATATGTATATGTACACACACACACACACACACACACACACACATACATACATACATACACACACACACACACACACAAACATACATACATACATACATACACACAAACATACATATATACATACACACACGCACATACATTCATACATACACACACACACACACATACATACACACACACAAACATACATACATACATACATACACACAAACATACATATATACATACACACACGCACATACATTCATACATACACACAAACATACATACACACACACAAACATACATACATACATACGCACACACATACATATACATACATACATACACACACACACACACACACACACACACACGCACGCACACACACACAGAGGCAGAGGTAGACAAAACTAAAAGTAATTCAGGCGGCAGCAACTCTTAAACAGGAGTCAGTTTTTCTCCAAATGTGCTGAACAGTGGCGGCGATTAGGAGGGGCGAGGGGGCAGTTGCCCCCCTACTATTCGTTACTTTTGTCCCCGCTCTATGCTTAACCTTATCTACAAATGGGAAATATACTGTCTTTGCCCTCCGGTTTTGGAACTCAATCGCCGCCACTGATCATGAATAACTAAGCAATACATTCTGACATATGGCCGTATCTACCATATTGCTGCAGATATTAAAATTCGGCTAGCAGAAGTGCAAAAAATTATTATCAGATTTTTACTATTCTGATTTAATGATACGCGTGATTCAGAACCACACAAACATTAAAAAAAAACATATTGTACTCGTTAGCTTCAAGTTCACTTATGTACAGATAGGCTAATTGGAACTGGACCTACAGTATAAAGAGGGATCCGAACCACTATGTGCCTCCACCGGGTATGTGTACACTCAACTGCAAAACATCAATTTTATGCATGATAAAATATTCAATTGCGCGCTACGAATCCAGAGATCCAGGGTTCGAATCTCGGCCTGGCATAGGTGTTCTTTGAGTCTTTCATCATATCATTACTCATCCTCATCCTCGCGATTTGTCAAAAGTGGAAGAAAAGCGAGGCAAGATAACAATTCAATTCAACGAAAAATATTTAGATTTAAATAAAAAAATTACTGTTGAGCCCCGTCCTTTTAAATTAACATGCGAACTGTTATTAGGGCAACCATAATATTTTTACCCAAAAAACGGGACATCGCAAGGAGGTCAATTTGCCCCCTTCCCTTTCCTGAAAATTCAGTTAAGCCTAATTATAAAATTATTATTATTATTATTATTTATTAAATTATGGGCCACATAATGATACATCACAAACAATAAATGAAATATGATCGTTTTCAAAAGGTATTATTTATTACAATCTCGATGTGACTTACACTGTGCTTTCCATCCCTTCTGATCAAACTTTTATCTTAGTCCTAGGCTAAAGTTGAGGAGTGCCAGAAGTATTTAGCAGAACCAGTCTTCTTGAGAACAACTATATGCTACATCAACCATTCATAAGACTCCCTACATATCGGAAACACAACGTGAGATTTGTGTTTTAATATGATTAAGACTTGTTTCCATATTTAAAAAAACACTAAGTTGCTGACCAAGGCAGTTTATTAAGATGTTAAGTGTTTTTACATCTTAATAAACTGCCTTGGTCAGAAACTTAGTGTTTTTTTGTCTTTTAAGTTTGTATCAAGATGCAAAAATTTAAATTCTACTTGCAGGTCCGTTTTGAAACTACATGTGCGCTTCTTGCCCATGCTCATTCATTGCTCTACGGATAACAGAACACTCACAAAAAAATACAACTCGCTACGCGAGTAAACTGCTGTCTGCTTGAACATTCTCTACGACTATGGAACTTTTTGATTGTTATGAAGTGCTTGAAACACAGTCAAGCTGTTTGGCACATCATGAACAGTGATGTCCACAACGAGACTATTTTGAACACGTAGATGACGTAATATATGTAAACAAAATGGCGAAAGCTGATAACTTAGCAAAGGGCGGTGTAGAAGTAAAACAAAATTACACTGCGTATCAGTCGCTAACGTGTAAGAAGAAACTTTCGCACCCTTCCTTGCAATTTTAAACAATTTCTCACCTAGAAAAAAACTTAACGTAGGAAATAATTTACTGTTTTGTGGGGAAAAGACTTATTTTGCCTCACGACTGCCATCTGTTGTTTTTCTTGCATACGATTTATCTTCTTCCATAGTTGAGAGAAGAGAAGATAAATTTTGTTGTAAATAGTATTCTTGTCAGTTCGTTAGGAACAAATATAGTTAAAAATGTCACTTTCCTTTCATGAAAGCCTTGAAAATTAATTTTAATGCACTTTAGATTGTCTACGTAGTCTATGTAAACTACAACCCAATGTAATCTACGCGTAGATTACGTGTAGACAATGCATGTGACGTAAACTTATAGTGTACGGCACATCACTGGTCATGAGTATGACACTAGTTTAATAATTCCAGCAATATTCTTTTAGCATGAAGTATCTCTCAAATTTAGATTTGGTTTTCAAGCTAACTCATATACTTTTATTTAACGGGACAAATATAGTTTTTTTAAATAATATCGACGGGACGACCGGAACACACCTCTGAAACGGGACTGTCTCGGTCTAAACGGCACGTATGATCACCCTAATACTGTATATTTTGTATATTTAAGGTAAATTGCGTCTAATGCAGGTGAAATCTCCGCAGTTGCATGCTATTTCATAGGCTCTATAGATACTGGTTGCCCTCTTCAGTTATGCACCATACTTTTTAGAGCATATCTTGTTCAGAACAAATTCAATTCTCCAAAATGTTGAATGTGAACATTCTTTGAAAGGAGTTAATATTTTGAGGAAGTTCTTGTGGCATAAGTCCAGCGGAATCTAGAATGTCGGCTACTGATGCCGCTGCGAAGAACAGAAGAGGATAAAGAATTCCATCTGGCGGCACTTCCAGTCCAAACATCGCTCCACTAATGGGCCCGTCTAATTTGCGGCGTCTTGAAATCCCTCTTTTTCGGAATCGGCAAACAAAAGAGAATCGACACATAGGGGGGATTGAATGTAGGTTCCCGAATGAAGCAGCCAATTAAAATCGGCCGGCGGTGCCGACTTATTCTTTTCAAGAAGAAACGACGGCTATTTTGTTCAACTTGCTCCTTCCGCTGGTCCTAATTCTAGCTCTGGATAATAATAATAAAAAAAGTAACCTCACACAAGATAATGACGTCACCTCCCTCCCGGCCAACCAATAAACCCGGTGAGAGTGATGGGAGATAAAAGAGTAGCCAAGATCCTAAGAACGCTGGAAGAAAATTCCAAACAAGTAGCTAAGCTTTCAGTTTGCATTAGGATACAAACAATATTTTTCTTCCTGTTAGATATTAATCCTGTCACGAGAGGCCACAATACTCACTAACCTCACATTCGGCCTAATAATGTTGGTTGGAATTGAGTTTTTACGTTTTAAAATTTACCTACAGTTACATCACTTGAAAAGTAACTCAGTTAAGTCACACTTACTCTAAACAATAACTTTACATTACTTTTAGATTTATTACATTCTATCACATATACATTTTGTATTTTTTTAATAAACTACAGACATATCTTCCATTATGGCAAAGAACATAATTTTAAATTATTCTACAGCTAATTATTTGTAATTATCCTCATACGTTTGAATATAAAAATTCAGAGGATAGAAAATTCAATTGCTATTCATGGAAAATTATATATTGGGTAAAAAAGAGTAATAATAATAAATCCTCGAGGATTAAGCTCAAAGATGATATTGTCTTCAATTAAAAAGGCAACTTTTGGCTCATCGCAATGATGAGCGCATTGAGTGACGATATGATGAAATTGATGAAGGGACTCTCACAAAGAACCCACATGCCATGTGCATTTATAGTTCAAAATTGGAAGATTTGTATTGTAGAAAACGAATATTTTACCATCCTCTAAAGAGAGCCATCTATGAGGAAAATGATGAAACTACACATTTTATTGTGAAATTAAGGCAGTTAATATGTTGCCGTTTTCTGAAAGATGTGATGGGTAAAAGTGATGAAATTATTCAAAGACAACAGTCATCTGTGAGACAAGACATCTAAACCTATGTCGACCGGTGATATCATTCTACTAATGTTACAAGCAGTGCTTCTAATACTATTAGAGCTACGTCATAAAATATGAAATTGTACAAAATTTCTACGTGATATGCCGAAACTAGTACTATATCTGACATCAGGGCACTTGATTTGGCTCATATCACATAAAATATTTCGTGCCGCAAAATCTTCGCAGGCCTATGCAATCCATTGTCTTGGAGACTGGGCGGTTGTTAGCAAATTGACGGAGACACTTACCAAATGATGACCATCGAACACAATCAAGATAATGTTGTACTCACCTGAAAGTAGAAAATATTAGCATGTACTGAAGGGAATTACAAACAGCAAAATGTTACAAAGAAATAATTATCATTGCATAACGATATAAAATGATAAAGTACGGAAACCAAGGATCTTACACTAGAAGGAAAAACAACTCTACAAGAATAACTCATTTTCTATTGTAGTCCCATAAATTTTGCACTGAAAATAAGAGAGAAACTCTTTGAAGTCAATACAGAGATATATAAATGTAGCTCCAACCTACATTTTAGCTCAAGAAAGGCGACCATATGCAAGAAAACATGTTAGAATATAGGAGTGTGACTGCTAAAATACGAAAGGCTTAACCCCTCACGCACATATATTTACGTGCGGGAGAGAGAGAGAGAGAGAGAGAAAGATTACTTATAAAGTAAAACATTATGGGAGTTTGTACCCCTTTCCTACTTCAGAGGCGTCTCCTCAACGATTGCAGTGCATGCTGCGCATGCGTCAATTGTGGGAAAATGGACAGCTTGCTCTGCGACGACATTAATGAGCATTTCTACATTCTAATTTCTTCATATAGGAGAAGTATTTATTTTAGACGAGAGCGCTCAACTACGCTTATATTACATTTCTTGGATTTGAAGTGTCGCATGCGTCAATTGTGGGAAAATAATTATTACTTTCTTTCACTTCAGATCCAAGAAATGTAATATAAGCGTAGTTGAGTACTCTCGTCTAAAATAAATACTTCTCCTATATGATGAAATTAGAATGTATAAATGCTCATTAAAGTCGTCGCAGAGCAAGCTGTCCTATTTCCCACAATTGACGCATGCGTTCAGGAGACGCCACTGTCCTACTTACTATGACGACTCTGTATGGAACAGTTAATGAATGGTTGAAATTAAAAGTGTGGTTGAGTTAGCACTTGGGCTATTGAAGCTCCGACGCCATATGCTTCTTGCATGGTACAGTGGAATGCATAAATATTGATCGACAAATTGTCCATGAATATGTTCATTACTTTTCTTTCGCAGGCCCTTAGCCAGGTAGGGGCCAGGGGGAGTCCCCTGGCAGGGTAGCCAGCCCCTTGACATTAGGTAAAACTATTTTGTATTCTAATTTATTTGAGGTGAAGAGTAAAAATGTAGACAGCATACATTATTATGTTCACAAGTTCGCGAGAGATAAATTCACAGAACATGAACAGCAGCTATTAGATTTCATCATCTTGTTTGTGAGCAGAAGTCTAAGTACCGGTAAGTGTTTAGAAGATACTCTAGATTTTAGAAAGTTCTTTCATAGGGGAAGTTCTTTATCTGTAACTTCCCTGCCCCTGTTGCAACCTCTTGTTTGGCAAATATGTTGGACTTAACGTCATCATCCACATTCCTTCCACAGCTGCGTCAAATGCCAACAGATCCATAGCATTGGGAACGAAGAGGAGTTTTATTGCTTCGGCCAGTGCACTATGATTGAAGTGAATATCGTACATTTCTACTTGTATGATATAAATACCTGTATCATCAAAAATAGTATAGTGTGTGTAATAAGGGATGGTGTCAGTAGCAGTCAATATATGTTTTAGAAGATATAGAAAAAACTGTAGTTTTGCATGATAATTCTAAATTTTATGTTTTATAATAACATAATGCCCCCCTTTAACCTTCATTTAATACTTTTGAAAACTGGACTTGGTTTACAAAGCCCCCCTGGAGATCAAATCTAGCTACGGATCTGCTTTCATCCCACATATGTATAAGGAGTGGATTTTTAGGTGTGTTGTTGCAGAAGTTGCCAGCAGCTTGTTTGACGGCTTGTTTCAATTCTTGAAGTTCTCATGGCGTAAAAGAGATAAATATGATGATGGACAATTTGCTCGGTAATACTTATGCATCGCACTGTACAAAGCTGTCAAATGGTTTGTTATATTCTTTAAAAATATATTTTTAACGTATTTAAAATAATTTATCTATTTTTCTAGGACTGAGTCAACCGTCCCATACTTTTTCAACGTCTTGATCGTTTGCGGGTTCCGAAAAAAAAAAGCCAAGCGACATTTTCGCGGAGTATAATTATCCTGCACGTTATGCAAAATTTGAAATTTCCATTGATTTTGCACCAATATTATGTGAAAAACTGTATTTTGAGAGTACATAACAGGTATTTTAATATTCTGGTGTAATTTTTAAAATATTTTAAAGCAAGACGCTTATAATTAGAGTGGAATACTCACCCACTAATATTAATCATATTTTGGACAACTTAATTAATTGTTTTAATCTTCATGCATCAGTATCGGCAAGAGTATCGGTATCGATATGGGTATCGGTTCACAGTGGTATCGACTCAGCCCTATTTTTTTCACTTTATGATCCATTTCAATCAATTTTTCACCAGTGGAGACCTATTTGAAAACAGGGACGGTGCAGGGGGTGTAGTTCCCCAAAACCCTCCTTACATCCAGACGCAAGGATGCAGTTGGCGGGGTGAAAAAAGATTGACACTTGAGTTCTATCTTAAATAATTACAGCTTACAGCCCTGGAATTGTTAGTCAAAGACAGTGGAGGCGATTTGGTTCCAAAACCGGGGGCGTAAGGTGCCAAAAGTTGGAGGGAGGGGCAAAGACAATATATTTCACTTTGTAGATAAGGTTTAGCATAGTGCGGAGGCAAAAGTGGCAAAAAGTTGCCCCCCTCCCTCGCCCTCCTAATCGCCGCCACTGGTCAGACAGAGCAAAAGGACAGTCCGGGTATAGCTTATTGCAAGAAAACCAGTGGAGACATGCTGTCGGGCTGCAAACAGTATGGACAGGTCAGCTGATTACACACGAGATAAGAGGAATCAGGTTTAAATGCCTCGAGGCTGAATTCTCGATTTCCAGAATTTGCAATCAGTAAATTTGTAATGTGACATTAATTACCTGTTGGTAGAAATACAGTGACTATACTTATCGACATTCTGTACCATGAGTTTCGACCGAGCGAAATTGCCACTGGAAATATTGACAGTCCTCTTGCGGTACTTCGTTCTAAATTGCTCGCATATCTAGTACACAGTTATAGTTAGGAAAAGGAAATAAGATGGGTTGCGTTTACTATACAAATGTAATAATATTTTGTGGCTATTGACTTCAAACTTGCAAACAAATATTTCATTGCCTAAAAATGTAGAATAAACTAGCCAATCACATTAGATGATAATGGAATAAACTAGAATAAGCTAGGTCTGTCAATGTATCAAATTATTTATTTTCCTGTATCTAATGTTATGTGGAAAATCAACATGTACACATCAATTCGCCTGTTTAAATGTAAAAATTGTTTTCCAACTGTTCGACTTCTTGCTAATCTGTTTCTACAAGGATGTGTTCTTGAATGCATAATCGGATAGCTCAATGTTACCTATAGTTGAGACTAACCACTTCAAAATGGATAGTACCATGAACTAATAATTTCAAGGTCAGTGCAAGAAGGTCCGGACTTGAGGGGGGTGGTGTAACAGCCCCTGCTCTCCATATGCAAATGGGTCTCTACTGAAAGATAATGTTTTGAAAAGAACAACAAAATTTAAAACAATGAAATATTTCAAATGTGGTAAAAGCATTTTAAAATTATAATTAACCATCGTGACATAAAAGTTATAACTGAAGTTGTTCATAAGGGAGGCTAACGATGTTGTTGGTTTCGGCCGTGTCGTGTCACCTTTAAAAAGAGGCGTTTATGTACCACTGAATTCGCGAAGAGTAAACCTACATCTTTCAGTAATAGTAATAATAATAATAATAATAATTATTATTATTATTATAAAGTTAGCATCATAAATAAGATATCGTAGTGTGCGATATTGTTCGTAACGCATTTAATAAAAACGAAAATTAAAACTTAAAATATAAATCCTTCTAGTATTGTGATATTTTGAAGTGAAGTTATTAAAATGCCAGAAAAAAAATCCATCTGGTTCGTTTGCTGCAATTCGCATACAGTGATTCGAACACGCAAATTGTCAGACCAATCCATATCTATATCTAATGTACGTATTAATGTAGCCGTAGGTCTTTCGTATCCCCTTACTGCGTTTTAGTAGTTTTAGCTCTTCCTTAGATACCGAATATTCAATACATATCAATTGTTGACTTCTCATTGTCTTCCATAGATATGATTTCTATTTATTTTTGGCCGACCCCTTTTTTTTTTTAAAAAAAAAAAAAGAATGCCTAGGTCTGTAGCAGTTTTTGAGTAATCGAATGTTATCTATGGAGTTGTGCTGTTGACTAGATCCGACAGATTGGTGCGCTAATACAGAATATAGATATCTCGTCAAGTTGATCCAAGATGTAGAAATATTTAATAATGAATTTATACATTATTGATTATAATCATAATTATGCTACTAGGGAATATGATAGTCTTCAGCGCCTGATGATTTTTAGATTCATGTTTGTTGTCTGCTGAGATCTCGACGTGGTATTCAACTGTGTCTCTTATGACAATACAGGCTGGGCAATTAAATTAATTTATATTATTTTGAGCTGTAGACACATAGATGGATTCAGCAGTTGTAAAATAATACTTTTGTTCCGGTAGCTAAATACTTTCATGTGGACTTTGCTTCCGTGGCCATATATGGCTGGCGATAGCTACGAGTTTTTCCCTTTGTCTTGTCTTCTATCCTTGCTTTTATCTCTGTATTTCTCTACTTATCGTCCTCCTCCGTGGCCGTGTGGTCTAAGGCGCTGTGCTTTGGACTCCGACTGCGGGACGACATGGGTTCGAGTCCGCCTGGGTTCAGTCTCTGGGTTCTTGGCCTGTGTGTAGGACCGGTGGCAACCCAATCGTGAGGGAATTGGGGAACTACGAGTGAGTAGCGTAACCCGGTCTCGGAAATCTCCTACAAAGACTGAGGGTTCGACGTGTGAACCCACGTCACCACACCTCTAGGTAGGATTGTGGGAGATCGGCCTAGGCCCTTCAAGGGCTGTCGAGCCACGGATTATTTATTTATATTTATTTATTTCTCTACTTATCACTTTATCTTCCCCTATCTCTGCCATCCCTTTTTTCCATTTCTGTATCTCAATATTTTTTCTTCCTTTGTTATCGTTTTTCCTCTTTTCTTCCCTTTCTATCACTTTCTCTCAATTTATGCTTCCTATTCTTTCTCTTTATTTCTACCTCGTTCTATCTATATGCTTCTCTCTCTCTCTCTCTCTCTCTCTCTCTCTCTCTTAATTTCTTTCAATTTCCCTTTCTTACTCTTTCTCTTTATTTCTTTCTCATTCTTTGTATATTCTTCTCGCTTTCTCTCGTTGTCCTTCTGTGTAAGTGTGTACTAGTGTTCGGGAATTTTCCGACCGAAGTGGCAAATGATACGGGTCTCTTGGACTCAATGTTTCTGGGAAGAAAAGAAACAAAAAAAGGAACCTTTCGAATCAAAGCGACACGGGAAGCTGCACCTGTCGCTTGTACCTCGAACTGAGCTGTTTTTGTGTCGCATCGTGTCGCTTAGATCTGCTATTTGCAAATGCGCTGTGAATCTTAATAGAGTGACGGGGACAGTGTCTCTTGTCGGTTCGGTCTGAAAGCTACCCTAATGATTCTGAAATGTTCTATTGCGGTGATATGGGTAGCAAAAGAGTTGGTTCAAAATGACGATCGAACAATTCCGTAGGAAACCTTACGTTGTTTTAAAAAAAAGTGCACGGTGGAGAACGAGCGAGGGGTCAACATTCGGGAGTCCTTCTCAAGGGTAAACTATTTATCTCCAACACACAAGCAGCAGCTGAGGGGGGCGGAGTGGGGGGTTGACATAGTGTCACGTTCTCGTGAGATCAGAGGCATATTTCGAATTGAATAAACACCGAAACAATTATGTCCCACAGTGCGTACTTGCTGGACTGTGTACGAATAGTCAGGAAAGTACAAGTCGTGACGAAATTTCTGAAAGCTGAGACAGTGGCGTGTTCAATATTTCATTAAGGGGTCTCGAATCTCGAAATAATAGATTCATAATAGATTATAGTGCGATTACAGACTCCAGAGCGTCGCTAGTCTGTGCAAATTGCACTTAAAGGGAGGTGGACATCAGTGACGTGCCCAAGGGGGATTGGTGGGGGATATACCCCTATTTTGGTCCAGTATTTCTAAAAAAAAGAACGTCGAAGGCAGAAAAATATGGCAAAATGAGGGCTGACTACTTTAAAAATGTTAATATTACCCCTCCCTTTCGAAAATGCGGGGCACGCCATTGGTTCACATTCACATTAGGGTGTCTTGATAAAGGGCCAGCTTTTACACCTCACTTTTATCTTGTATATTTTTATTTTTAATTTCTTATCTTTTTCTGCTCACAACTACGTAATTTTGTGTTACGCTTTTCTTGCTCTTCGAAATTTCCTTTTTTATTTATTTTTCCTTATGAGAATGTTAAGAAATATCACCAAAAGCTATCAATTAATTCACTAATACCTATTAACATAAAGTATTTATAAAGTTATATGCACGACATTAGAGCGTGTACGCGCACACACAACGCGTAAGTGTATGTAAATAAAAGGTAAAACTGTCTCCTTCCATGTTGCAACATGCCGTATGTGGAATAGAGTGCTGCAGTGAGAGGATTTTGTTCGAGTATCAAATAGTTCGCACGGACGACTCTAGATAGTGAACGGAATTGAGAGCTTCTTCGCTCGAGCTAATAACGCTCGAGCAGGCAAAACGGGCGGTATACACTCGAAGCCCAGTAATACACGTAAACCGCAATTTGTCTGTTGTATTGGACTCTCAAATATGGACCGTGACGTGAGGTGAAAGACTTAAGTAAACATATTCATTATCTCCATGTAAAAATGTTGTTTAGACTATCTTACCAACACAGTGATATATGAAAATGAAATAGATGCTTGTGGGCTGAAACTGCCAGGACGGATATTTACATGTATGTGTCTACGATTATTGTCACAATAAAATTATTAGATGCTGGGCGAACCCCACAGTCGCTCTGTTCTTTAGAGACATTATTTGAAAAATTCCCATCCGGGATGAACTACCAAACGTAATAATGTAGATAAATACCGCATAAAAGAAAATAAACATTTCCCTGTTGCTGACCAGAATTTGCTTAATTTAAAAACATTTCTCTGTCAAATTTGATGAAATGCCGATGAGCCTTGAAGCGAAATGGGAAGGAACCAAGCTACTATCCTTCTAACACACTATAACCACTGCACCGACAGAGCAACACAAAGAAGCTGGAAACGCACTCGTCCTTCAAAAAATCTCAAGCTGAAGCAACGACCAGTGGGAGTGTTGTTTCCAGACACAAAGCAGAGCAACAATGAATGATGTTTTGTCTACTGAGGCGTGACGAGAGGAAATGGTTTAAAAAAAAGAGAGAGTAAGATGTGGAATACAGTTGATCCCCTACTGTAGGTTCTCAAGGTCAAGGGCATTGATTGAACAAGAGACAGCCACCATATAAATCTTTTAGCACCCCTTACAACATATCAGACTATCTCAGTTGTATTCCATCCTGATGAACATACTATTGCATTCTTATGTGAAAGTGGCATTTACATGACTTTGGGATAAAAATCCCGAAATAACATTCCCGTAGTTATCGACTTGTGAAGTTGTCAAGTCTCGTTCTACGTGTAGTTTAAGTTTATTGGATTACATTATAATCTATATATTATATCTCTTCAATATATGTGTGTGTAATTTACCTTATTTGCTTATGTAAATAAATTTATATTTCCTCAATTTGATTTGATTTTGATATTAAGGGCATCATATGCTTTCGCAGACTAATTTATTTAGGGTGCCTTAAGGAAAGTTTCAATTGACTATCTGGACAATGTTAGCATAATTGTTGTTTCTTCATGTTCCTTTTTTACAGAAAGTATTAGGTATATGAAGATGAATTATAACATTATAGTCTCCGAGTATTCGCTATCATTTTAGGATAGGTTTTTCCTGTCGTTATGTCAATATTTATGTTATTGAATAATGAAAGTAAACAAGTGAAACTAATATTGGTACAGAGTAGCCAACTCTTCTTGTTCTTGTGGGTGAGGATCCGATTGCTACTGCAATCTTCTTGTTATGAACAAATGTAAATAATCATCTAAGCGTTGTGAGTTGAAGAACGTTTCGTTAACAATGGAGGCTGTGCTCGAGAGAACATTCCGAATACGCCATTAACGTCACACAAAAATTAACAACCACAAAAAGCGTTCTATGGACCAACCTGTATGTTTTCAATCTTGGATGTCACCAAAAATGTTTTTTTTAAAAAGTAATGTTCTGAAGGCTATATGATGCAGAATGTTTTGAAACCCATAGAAATTGTCTAAAAAAAGTAGCAATAAAGTTTTCTTGAGTTTCAGATGTGGTTTCGTGCTTTTCACACCAACCCGAGTTGCCCATTTCAAGTTTTCCGGCCCAATTCAACGACACTAATGTTGCTCCACTGTCCGCCGTTTTCGCTGGCGCTCTCATCTTGCGTGGTCGACCGGAATGTTCGTCCCGACAGTCGGCGAAACGACACGCAATGGGACTCCATGACACCACGCTAAAGCATGGGTGTGTCCGCGTTATGGCGGAGTGAAATTTAGCAAAACGCAACACGGCTTCCACTTAGGAACCTGCTCCCCTACACAAAACAAGAGATGTGACAAGTGTCAGCAAGTCGGTCAAATTACACAGGTTTCTCTTCAGTAAGAGGTGGTTTACAACACTAAAAAACAAAAAAAACTCGCCCTTTTTTTAAACTGCTCCAGATTATAACTCAGCAACACTAAATGTGTTACTGAAACGTCATTCCTTTTGAAATGTAACTCAAAGTTATCGTTACTTTGAAACGTAAAGATACGTTACGTTATTCTAGTTTGTCAATAACTTGTTGAGTTGATGTTTTAAGTCCACTTTGTGCACAGTAAGGCTAATCGGGTGTGCCTCCACCGGGTATCGAACCCGGGAGCGAGAATTTTTTTTACAAACAGCTATGCCATATCTTAGAGTTTCGACCAACAGCAAGCCAGAAAACTAGGTACAAGGAAATAACGCTTGGTGGCGCAGCATTCGTCCGTCGTCTTTTCGGCTGCATGCCTATGGTACGATAAAAATATTGTTATTCATTTAATAAAGCATCGAAGAAGAATATATCAGTGGAAGAGAATTTTACATGTGGAATGAACACACGTCTCTTTGGTTGTCGTAGCATATGAAATGAAAAAATAAATATGATATGTTCGATTTCAGTGATCGTTTTCAAAATATTTGCGCAAGATCGTTTTCGCATTTTGGTATGCAAAGCATGTTTTCGCCTCTAAATAAAATACCAATCAACATTTAGTTGACATCTATGATAATATGCAATTGAAAATGAAGAATACTAGAGACTTGCTTCATTTTCGCTTGATTTTAGCACAACGACATGTTTGGAAATTTGATAGAAACAGCTAGTTCAAGGAAGACTAATGATATACATGGACGACCGGAGCATTTTTTTTCCACAAAGAGGGGAGGGGGAGGGCAAACTGCAACGCTCTTATACATAAATTACTGCGAAATGAAATTATGTGTGTCAAATATATAATTTTAGATAGACAATCATTGTCCAGCGAGGGCCGTAGCCCCCCCTTACACTCCAAGAAAGTGCTAATAGAAAGTGAATATTCAGACACACGTTCCAGTCTTATTGAACTATGCAGTAAAATACAAAATAAAATTCTCCTTGCCTGTAAAAACACACTTTTTGAACCTTTGCAATACATTCTATCATTTTAAGAGTTGGTGTTTTCCCTTGAACATAGGTGTTGAAAAAAAGGGGTGCTGAAGAAAGTTAAGGGTTCGCAAACACCCCTTGTCTTTTTGATAGGTTATTGCAGGGGTGCCCACAAGGGAAGGGGGGGGGGGGGGTTGGCGCAGACTGCGCGATCGAGATTTTTGGGGAGGATTTTTCCAGTTCAAATAATATAAAATTCAACATTTAGATATTTTTCCAAAATATATGTGAAAAATTTATAGCTTAAATGCACCATATTTAATCCATTAGATAAAGAAAAGAAAGTGTTTAAGGGTATATTCGAAGAAGGGGGGGATTATCAAACTCTCACATATTAGACCTTAATTGACACGTGGGAATTTGGAGGGGATTCTGAATTAAAGGTTGGCGCGGGGGGGGAGGGGCAATATCCAACTGTAGGTCTTAGAATGGCGAGTATTTTAGTTAGAGGGGGATTGAGCATTAAATTGAGGGGTTAGTCAATTCTTGCGTATTAATATTGTCTTAGAATGTTGCGGAAATTCTGCTGTGGACACTGAGAATTTTTTTTTTTTTTTTGGAGGAGGCAATATGCACTCTTCAATACCAACAGTAAGTCTGAATTTTTCATGGAAATTTTGGCGATAGGATGGAGTATTAATTTTAAAGGGGGAGATAGGAAGCTCTTGATAAAGTGTTAAATCTTAGATTGCCAAGAGATTTCTGTAGTGGAGAGAGAGTCCGAACATTAAATTTTGGAGACTGTATTTAGCGATATGGTATCCACAAGTTTTCGAACCAGAACGTGCCAAATAAGAAAAGACTAAATATCTCGGGATCCTAAGAAAATATTGACAGCCCATTATATTAACAATCTTGAAAGCCTGCAAAGAAATGGATGTAAATGCATTACAAGACATGAACTATATTATCGATAACATCACATCTTAAAATATAATGCTTAGTATTAGTATACTGCTTAATTTAAGCCAGGTGCATTATTTGGAACAAAAATATATCGAATTCGCATGTCTAAATTCTTGTTACAGGAACATTTTACTTTATGAAGTTGAATTTGCACTGAAGAAAAATATCACGTAATTATTGTTATGGGTTACTAAAATAATTATATTACCTCAAGAAAATGGAGGGGGCGAGTTCTTTGAAAAAGTAACCGTATTTTATTATCGCCCTGAGCTTGAGAATTTCTGGCTAGGGTTCTGTAATGTCTCGTGAAACAATAATTGAATCTGCCATACGGCTGAAGCATATTATTTGGTTTGCCAAGATTGAATTTTCTATCTTTATCTTAAGTTGTGTAACAATTTGTGTTAAAAACTCAAATATCAAATCATGAGTTTTATAAACCCATTCACAAACACTATTTATATGCATATTTACATAATTTAATCTACTACATTTAACCAATCAATGTGCTAGCTTTAAGATTTTTCGAGAATCGAACAATTTAAAAAATATGGACAGTTTAGCATTGTATTTCATTCAAATAAACATAAATTATTACGTATTCATCCAAACTTTTTTGGGAAGATTATGATGAACGGTTTTAGGGGCGGTCTTGAATGATGGTCAGGACACCCCTGTTTAGGATAGGGAGGTGGGGCAGATCAAGTGTAGTGTTCAGTAAAGATAAGAAAAAGTAATTTTCGGTAGACACGCTGTGGTAATTAAACACAATTTTGGAATATGGAATTTACTAGTCTACATTGAAATATTAAAAAAACAATATAACAATTACAGAGGAATAAAACATAGAAATAATTATACATCTATACATTTCTATAACAATAGAAATTTAACCTATACACGAGCACACACACACACACGTTTTTATCCCCGCACTATGGCCTCTTAATGCTAAACCTTGTCTACGAAGAAAAATTAAACTGTTGACACCCCCCACCAGGTACGTAGTCAGGAGGAGGTCTCGGAAGCTGAAACCCCCTCCCCAGAATTCCTACAAATATGTAATTTAAATATTGTGTAGTGGTAATAAATTTTACTTCCTTAGCAGGAATAAACATCTTGTACAATTAGTTGTAATGCACCAAGAAATCCATCTTCAGGGCTTCTACTCTCCCTCCCTTTTTTCGCTTTTAGATGGCGGCTGCCTATAAGGGATGATCCACCCCGAAATAAAATTCTGACCACAGGCGCTCTACCCTCCCCAGTTTCGGCATCCAATCGCCACTATTGATTTCCAATGTTTATGAAATTTATTCTGCAAACACTATAGGAAACACAAGTAACGAATAAAGTATGTGATAATGTTAATAACAAAAAAACAAAATACTAGAGAACGAAGTTGGATAGTTCAATTACATAGGAAATAAAATGCGCCTTTCCGTAGTTGCTTGGAATTTTCGACGGCTTAAAAATACTTATTTTCTTCCAGAGCATAATACGCACGGGCGAGGGGAGCAAGAGGGGGCCGTGCCCTCCTGGAAAATGGATCTTACCATAATTTATATATTACACACATAATATCTCACTTCAGTCACAGTAATTTAGTTAATTATTAAAAAAAATGTTGCAGGAATATAATAACTTCAATCTGAATAAATGTTTTTTGAGGTGGTAACACTACTATGGGGGGGGGATGTGTCTTGTTTACCCCCCCCTGGGAAAAAAATACCTTGCTTGCCCCTCCCTAGAAAAATCCTGCGGACGTACATGATAATACGTATTATTTGACAACGGTGATAAGATTGCTCTACACAAAATTTCTAAGTAAGAGTATTAGGGGGGAGCAACTGCCCTCTCTTGCACCCCCGAGCGCAATCCTATGGTTCGTTGCCATTGCCGATATCTCTTGCAAAAGTTAAAACAAACTCTTCACCAGAACCATCCATCGTAAGTTGGATGGAGACGACAGAACTACGCGGGAATAGGCCGGAGATGCAGACGACAGAAACGCGCGGGAAGCAAATCCTCGCACCTGATTGGATAATTCCCTAGATATGACATAGCTGTTTGTAAAAAAATATTCTCGCAACCCGGGACCCCTTGATTACAAGGCGACGACGTTGGCAAAAACTCTAGAACGTGTTGCATATATGAACTCCAGAAACACTGTTCTTTTCTTTACAGGACACCATCTAAAAATTAATACGAATTTCACTAAATTGTTTAAATATGAAAATATAGAGGTAATAAAATTTATACAAACACTTCTGGTTGAAAAAGTTACGTGTCACAATGCATTTGCTAGTAAAAATGTACGTATATATGAAGGTTAAAATTATATTTCTATTATTTTTCAGCAAAACATAATTTTGATCATTACTGTTGAACGTACAACAAATAAATTTAAAAATAAATTTTACTTTGTTACGTAAAAAAGATACTCAGTTCGAGCTTCACATTTCAACATGTAAATAGTTCCAGTAACCAAAACATTAACTATTACTTCAAAACACTTCTATGTACAATATTTTTCAAAATTGTTTAAAAGTATTCACGGGTCTTCTTTTCTCCTACACATCAAAACGAGAAACATTTTCAAAAGAGTTCTAGCGTCATTAGAAAGTTCTTAGTACATTCGAGCACTTTGTAAGGGCTCCAAGAAATCGCTTAGTGGTAAAGTTTCTAAAGAGTGTTTTTTTCTGTCAACATTGAAACTAAACTAATTAGTACATCAAAAGAGTACGTAAAAAAAAATAGTTCCACTAAATTATATGTTTAAGGGTACCAAATCTAACCATGGAATTACACAATAACGTCCAAAGATATATATGTATGTTGACCCTTGTACAATTTTACGGAAAGAAAATGTTTGAAATGATTTTATACATTTAGACACTATAAAAATATATCGGAAATCATCTACATTGCTATTTAACGTTTGAAAATACTAACTGTGCAAAATAATTCTCTCAAAACCATTATTATTTTTCACACATGTCACAATGGAGAAAATGTACAGGGTGCATTGAAACTAATATAAATAATACATCAAAGTAGTACGTAAAAGTTAATTGAATTAATTTACATGTTGAAGGCTACTACGATCTAGCCATAGAATAAATAATGGTATATTCTAATATAATTCATTTTTAATATCGGATCATTTTGCACTGGCAGTGATAAGATTAAAGGAAAATTCAAGTGCTAATAATATCTTGTTATATTTGTAAATTTTGTTGATTTCATTCATCTCCTATCTCCATCTACTTTTCTTATCTGAGATCCATTCTAACAATGAGATTTACTAACAATTTAAAAATTAATTAATTGACCCCGTTCGACTTAAATTTAAGCCAATTAACAAATTTGCTTGTTATTTGGTTAAGTCGTTTATTTTTCTCTTATTTACCCATAACTCCGCACGATATTTTCCCCCTCCTTAATTCCCCTCGAATTCTACATACTATGCAATGAAGCAAAAATATCCAATGCGATACATTATTTGTGTTTCAGTAATTCATAGAACATTATAATTTCACTGGAGCAATTTAAGATGAAATAACAATGTTATTGATTTGTTGTATTAGTGTTTTTTGTAATTTTCTTATTTCACTTCGCTTCCTGTCACATTTTGGCTAATCGCGACGATGAGGATGAATGCTGACTGGATGAAATTGATGAAGATAGAAACAAACATCCTTGCCCAGGCCAGGTATCGCGGAAATTGCGGTGGCGATGTTGAGACAGGGGTCACCACTACGAAATTTAATATTTTAGGCGCCTGTAAAAACGTTATGTTCCTCATGATGTTAAATAAAACATGACAAAACGGTAATGTAATTTTCTAAAATAATTTTGAACAGCGGATCATCTTGCACTTTTGTCAGTGATAAGATTAAAAGAAAATTCTAGTTCCAATAACATTTATCGAACAATAATCGATAATTAAAAAATCAGTGGTTGAAAGTTTATCACTTTCAATATTTCGCCATTTTCTCTTGTGTTTGTTGCGCTTGTTAACTTCAAGAAGTATAGTTTGAGAAAAATTTTGTTGTGAAGTCTCTGCATTAGAATGTGTGTGAGCGTCGAAATAGAAACTTAAAATATTTTGGAACTATATAGGTAGGCTGATAAATGTGTTTGCATGTACACACAGAGATAGAATTAATAGTATCCCAGAGTGAATAAGAAAACGCAAATATAGGTATATACACATATCTTATTATACTAATCCTGGATACCCATATAAAAATACTGAGCGAATATGTCAAATGCGCTTCACACATACATTCATATTGATTTATTTGTTCCAGGACCGAAGTCACACGTCTGTATAGCTAATACACAACATGTACAGGAATTATTGGAGTCACATGTTTATAAACACAGTTTAAACACTCTTTGCAGTCTGATTCAATAAAAGAGGGAATTTATATTTTTTTTTCTTAAAGGCATTGCAGGTATGTAAGCTATAAATATACAAGTGATAGCACATTAAATATTCTTATATTTTTACAATTGGAGAGTTTCGACGTTCATTTAGTCTGGAGAATGAAGTGTAATATGGTATTCTGTTCCTTATTGTAAAATGTGTTACATGACAGGCATACATTCATAAGAAGAGGTGTTCATTAATTTTATTATTTCCATCACTACAAGAACGTTTTTTCTAATATAACACAAGAAAAATTCTGTGTAATTGAAATCCTAAACTTCACGTTATTTCATACTAAATTATTTTACTTCGTAAAAACACAGAAACAAAAAATGTCTCAATTGACACAAATATATTGACTCCTGTAACATATTAAAGTGCATGAACTACTAACGATGAACTTTTGGTGTTTAAAAATACATACAGAAATGCATCAAGGAGCACTTTTCCGTGTGCTGCACTAAAATGCATCAATTGAGAAGATTAGACACGATCACTTCAAAGAAACCAAAATGATATGTTTAACTATGTCAGTTGATGCACCATTAGCGTATCAACTTTGATTTGAGGGATTTCGATTTCTGTAAATGTAGAAGTGCAAAAACAATTAAGTATCGCATTACTGGATGGACAGTGACGCCGGCAGACTTTCTAGTCGGGTAGGAGGTGGAGATCTGGAGGATTGTCAATGATGTTTGTCAATTTAGATATTCAGTGTTATAAGGGGATCAAAACAAGGAAGGTCCCCATTATACTCACCATTATGACAGAGCAGCATGATATTGGTTGGGCCATGACCCACGCTGGCAAGTCCTTGAGGCCGCCACTGGAAATAGAGCACTGAAAGGGTTATAAAAGCATTCCTTATTCTTGCAATAGGCATGGCTGTATCTCTCAGTTCTTACATTCTTACGTTGTTATTTTATTTTCTGCCAGGGCTCGGTTAGGCAAGAGAATCATGAAACTGCCCCAGGGATTTGAACCAACTTGGTGCAGGAAGGAGCGAAAAAAATATTAACAAATCCAGACGGCATCGCCCTGTTACAGCTCATTTCCATTTTTCGCCCGGAGTATATATGCATTTCTTCAGTCCTTCGCCTCTGACACTAAAATAAGTTACATATAATGACTACCTTGTAAAATACCATCGGAAGAACAAGTCAAAGGAAAACAAGATTGCCCGAAAGGAAACGGAGTGGAAGAATTCATTGAAATGGAGAGTGGAAGCAGAAGAATTGGAAGAAGCAATTGAAAAAAGGAAGAACGGAGGTCATATAAATATATACAGTAGTCGAATACTCGGAATAATCTGTTTTGCCTTCAGCTTAAAGAATATATGGCCACCTTCTTTCTTTCATGCATCAAGAAAAGAAACTCAGCTTAATTTTCAAAACGTGTTAAAATTTTAAAAAATGTAACTTAACATAATGTATTGTTTTTTTTTTTAGGTACTGTACACTGCAAGGAATTTATTATAGTAAGCGAAGACTTGTTATCCTCTGTCCCACATTATTGGAACTACTTCTGTCAGTTCATTGTCTTAGTTTTGTTTCTGTCTACTTCTCTCAAGTCTTTTGTGGAAATCACAGGCAGAATGATTGTTCACCGAAGAATGCTGTATTAATCATTATCGTTGCTAATCGACCATTTTCCTAAATAGTCGTGATTTTACATAAACAGACAAATTGTACTGATGTCACAGTAAAAATATCCTGCACTTTAGTATTTTTGTAATATTGCCGAGAAAAAAGTTATAGTTTAATATAGAGATGAGCCGATGTCACTTTGAAACGATATCCATAGTCCGATACAGATAGTGATGCTTCAAAATTGTAACAAAATCCAATCACTCAAAATATTGGGTGATCCACTCCCATTGTAAGCATCATTTCACGAGAATGTTGCTTTAAAATATTCAAAAATTACATCAGAATGTAAAATGCCTGTTATGTAATCACAAAATACAGATTTTTCGCATAATATTGGTACAAAATCAATAGAAAATTCAAATGTTGCATGACTTCCAGGACAATTAGAATCCATGAAACTGTCGCGCGGCATTTTTGCGGACCCCACGAACGAACGGTATCGGAAAATAAAATTCAACCGATACTTTCCGATACCAAACCACTGCATCTCCATCAAAATACTGTTTTCAAATTATTGTTATTGCGGTGCATGTTGCCCTTTAACCCATACCTATGCCCTGAATACACACCTGCCAAATTTCCTCTAATTTATTCCAAAAATTGGACATGAGAGCCTGATTTTTTTTAGTGAATGTTTGTTTATCTTTAAACCCTTCCAAGAATCTCCTAATTAATTTTTCCAATTATGTTTTTGTGTAAAATATGTTGATTGTAATCAACATGTGCACTCATACAATTTCACCATATTCATGCCTCTTTCATTTGTAGTTTTCAAAATAATTATACTGCAAATTTTTATATTGACATTAGGTACTGGAAGAAATTTCTCACTGGGAATTCACATGGAATTATTTTCTGACTAAGAATTCTTCTTTTGAAAACTTTATTATTTGGCTATTACCGTGAATTCATATGGAAATATTTCCTTATCGCTAGTTCTAATTAACATCAAAGAAAACTACTGCGAGTTTTTATTTGAACTATTAAATGTCACCAGTAAACAAAGATGTGTCAAAGGGAGCATTTCTCTGCATGGACAAGCTATTCTTCATCTGCTGTAAGAACGAAGTCAGTGTAAAGAAAAGTGGTTAAAGGTCCAGAAACACATAAATTCCAATGGGTTCTATTGGGTTCCGCTACAGGATCGGAACCTTCTTTCTAGCACAATTTAAATTCGGTCCAAGTCCATGTCTCATTTCAATACGGAACTTGGACCCTATCTAAACTGATCAGGAAAAAAGATACCTGGACTGTATTTAAATTCATCCGGATAAAAGGTTCCTGGGCCGTATTTAAATACATCCGGAAAAAAAGTTCCTGGAACGTATTTCAATTCATCCGGAAAAAAATGTTCCTGGACCGAATTGAAAAACTTTACAGATAAAAATGTTCTTTACGGTCGAGAACCCATTTACGCTTGCTAACTTTCTCTTCTGGACCGGAATTGAATTTATTTAAAATTCCTGAATCTTTAACAACCCTGGTACATATACAGCTACGACTAATATATTCATGGGCAAACCAGAACTAACAAATAGGAAAGGAACTATTTCTCAGGAGTCGAGTGGATTTGTTTACATTACCATCGTTCCTACAGTGGACGGAGCCACTTGAGGGAATGGCTACATCGATTTTAGGGCAGAATTAACAAAAAAATCATCCTGATATAAATTGTGTAGGTTCCGACAGGCATAGAAAATATCTTGCTGCAAAGCTACCGTCCACCAGAAAGCATTCATTAGTGCGGCGTAATGCATCGGTCGTCGAACCGAGATCTCTAACGATACCAGATGGGGGGGAAATGGCCCTTGTCCATCGTCCAATCTATTGGCCTGGCACGTACCGAAAGAGTTTTACCTCCGGTTGATTTTTCCTCTCTCTTCCTCTTCTTCTTCCTGCCGTCCACAGAATATCGCAATTAACGATCTCCCTCACAGATTATATTAAAAGCGATCGTTCTTCCCCGGCGTTATCAGCTACCGGGGCCTGCATATATTTTCCAGATAACACAAGAGATCGAAAAAAGGATTGTGGACGTCGATTCCGGGTATTGCCGCAGTGGTGGAGACCACGGAGGAAGCGAGAAGGGGGGACAAGCAAAGCGTTATTGGAGGGAAACTCCGTGTGCACAAAAAAACGACTCGCAGCACCTGAGTTGTTATTGGTGTGTTTATGTACGGTCGGGTTTCATGAACGAAGCAGATTAGGTATATAGCATGTCGTGCTACCTCCGGCGATGCATGCTCGCCCCGCCCAAAAGGTTCCACCCTTGCCTTCCCCCCGTTCCCCGCTCTTTGAAAGACTTTCAACACGCCACGAGGAAAAAATAATACACAAGCACGTCTTGGCACGGCCCGAAACCAGCAAAATCAATTTGTTTTAGAGCGTGATGCGGAGCTACTGATGCTAAATATTATTAAAACCTTGCAATATCGTCGTTCTTACCATTGTTGTTGTTTGTTTGGTTTCTCACACAGCCTTTAGGGCATCTTATGTGATTGTTTTTTGAGTGGGGAAGTGTATTTTCTGATCGCAAAATGAAGCCAACTATCGGGAATTATATTCTCACTGAAAATTAGTATTAACATAACTGGAAAATCTCATGGAAATATTTTTATAACTTCACTAACATTACTGATAATTCTCGCGAATTTTTGCTAACAGTACTGCTAATTCTCATGGAAATATTACATTACTATGAATTTTTGGTAGTAACTACTGTTGAGCCTCATGGAAATATTATATAACTGCGAATTTACGCTAACATCTCTAAGAGTTCTCGTGAATTTTTTTCTGACTGTAGCCTAAATTATACGTCTAACATTACTAGTAAATATCATGCAAATATTTTCTGGATGCAATTTTTTTGGCTTACGTTACCCAGAATCTATATGTAAACAATTTTTGATTCCACATTTCCGCTAACATAACTGAAGAATATCACAGGAATGTTTTCTGATTGCGAATTATTATTATTATTTTCTAGTCGTCAATTAGATTGCATATAGAGTGGCCCCGGGTTCGAATTCCAGCCTGGGCAAAGGTGTTCTTTGTGAGTGTCGTTTCAGCAATTTCATTATCATCACCCATGCTCATCTTCGCGATTAGACAAAAGTGTCAGAAAAGCTATTTATTTGAGGAAGGCCCCGGTCTGTGTGCGTGTGTATGTACCAATAGTACATACTCTATGTACAGTCTGTTGCATAAGTTCCTCTAACATAGATACTAAGCTCGAAGGAGTGAAACTGGTTATTGTAACAAAACGCCTTGACAATATTTAGAAATGTAATGGATTGCTCAAAGCAAGGAAACTCGAATACGTACATCACTTTGGCTACAATCGTTCTCTGCGCATAGTACAATGATTCATTTTTCGTAACATTTGTAGTGAATGCTGCCAAATGCAATATGCAAGTTGCTCCCTAGTTTCATATCTACTGTGGCTCACTTTCTGTTTCACTTATTATCTAGGTTTATATCAATTTTCAGGACAAACTGTACGTTTACTTCTTGAGACAAGAAATGGTGCAAGCTCAAAAGGAAGCCATCTTGACAAGATGGATTCCTTTTGAGCTTGCATTATTTCTTGTCTTAAGAAGAAGTAAATGTTTTGTATATTATCCAGCCATTTTGTTCAGCTGTTTCATGGTTGAAAGGGAAAGCAAATTCTTCCCATTTGCTGACATATGTGTGTGTGTGTGTGATCCATTATAAACAAATACGGAATAACCCACTCCAGCATAGAGTGCATAGGTCATGCCATACTGAACATGGAACCGTCTACCAGCATGGTTCACGTGCAGCACGGAAAGGGAGAGAGTTTTGTTTATGATATGCGTTTGCTTTAACATTCCACCTTTGGTGGTTTTTGTGTTTTGCCCCCGTCACATTGAAAGTTTAACATACGTGCATACAAAAAGTGAGATCACGCCATAGCTACCATGTGTTGTCTGCGGGCTACTGAACTTCTTGGAACCACAGCACGTGATTTTTGATATGTGGTAGACTGAATTATATTCTTTGGTGCATTAAAAACAATTCTCTACATCAAGTTGCACGTGAGAGAATTTTCTTTCGAGTCTATATAGGTCTCTTGACTTCGGAGCCCAAATCCAAAATATTAAATTCATGGCTTCACAATGCGTATACACCAGTAACGACAAAAAAAAGAAAATAAGTGAATATTTTCCACGGGGCAGGCATATTTAATGTAGCCTTAAACACCATACAAAAATGAGTGGTTTGAGCTAAAATTTAGTTATTCTTGATTTTGGGGCCCGAATTGCCCGTTTAGCTAGGACAATGGTTCCTCCTGCTCCCACTATGGCGTTGTCACTAGGTACACCAAAATAGTAACTTCAAATTGTCCCTTTACATGTAAATAAAAAAATATAAAATTCTTTTTCATACACAATTCTAATTCAATGTAATCCAAACAGTAATTGAACCCTTATCAAGATATATCGAGTTACACGACTAAATATAACACTGCGGTATGGTTTAAAATTCGGATAAAATCGGGAATCATTGGGTTTACCGTTACAATATTTACGCTAAAAGTATATGCAGCTTTGTAGATTAAAGGACACCATTCGGCAACTGAAAACTGCATGGAGCTGAGATAATAGAAGGCTATTTTCCCACATTTTACAAAACTGAGCACTTCTCGAACCATGAATTTAATAAGAAATACCGTAATATGTGATATGATCAACCCTTGCTTCTGATCTATGCAAGAGTCATATTTTGTTAATCTTGCTTAGTTAGAAATGAAACTTACGCTTTATATAGTGTGACTTCTTTCTTTTCCTATATTTTATCCACACTTATTTTATATTTGTATTATCTTTGTTATTGCCATACGATTGCCATCAAAGTCAATAAAAAGAAATTTATGATAATATTAGTTTATACATTCAATAAATGCAATATTTGGAATTCCATGTGTTTCCACTATGTAAAAAATTAATGCAAAGGTATACAGTAATCAATGTTAAAAACTTTTGCAATTGTAAATTTTGACTTGTCCCATATCATTGTACCTATTGTACTATGTATGATTTAGTGGATGGAATAAATAAATCCATCAATAAATTTTAAACTTTCATGACATAGTGCTGATATTTTACATGTATTAAAGTGTTCACAAGAGACTTGTAGACAGGTTAGATGTGCATTATGTTTGATGTTGGCAATAGAAATTTGGTTAAGTTGCCGGTGTTAGTAGTTCAATAGCTCTTTCTTGTATGAGTTTAGGTTTTCTTAGAATATAAATATAGTAAGTGTTCCTAAATTACGTGTAAATGTTATCATAAGATTTAATTACCTAGGTTATAACCAAGGTTCTAAGGTACCGGTACTTAGAACCGAAAGCTAACAGTTCAATTTACTGACTTGTAACATGTAAGTTTGCATACCCAAAAAAAGGAGCCTCGCGGATGGCGTAGTGGTAACGTAGTCACCTTGAAATCAAGGGATCCCGGGTTCGATACGCGGTGGAGGCACATGGTAGTTCGGATCCCACTTTAAACTGTAGATTCTTCTCGATTAGCCTATCTATGCATAAAGTGGACTTAAAACAAAAACTCAAGCATACTCAAAAATCCTTGCCCCAAAATTATATTACAAATATGCCACTGAGTGGGCATCCCCCCAAAGCTACAACCAGCGTAAATACATCTTTAGTTAACTAATTCATGAATAATAACTCTGTGGAAACGTGACAAAAACATGAAGGTTTGGTTTGATAATCTTACGTTATGTGAAATAAGCTAGAGTTATAACTAGACCTCGGATTTTAGATTTTTAACCTATTTTTGTCTTTGCAGGTAAATAAGAAATAACAAGTTATATTGGCGTTTCATAAAAAAAAAAGCGAAACTACTGACTAAGTTTTATAGTGCCTAAAATAACCTATTTTGCATGTTAGAACCTATCTTAGGTTTATGTGCCTAAATGAAACCTTTTTTTTTAGGTTTCTATAATTTTTTTAAGTTTTTACAGGATTTTTATATCTCACAGAGGTATTTACTCCATTCCATACACAGAAATATTGACAATATAAAGGGTTTGTATGATTCCAATGTAACAAAAAAATTACCTAATCAACTTCAAGATATATTATTTTGTAATAATCTTCCGTTTGTCACATATATTGTTTTGTAAAAGACACTAAGAAAGTAAACGGATTTTGTTTTATTTTCTGTGTAGCTTTGTTTTTCATCCTCAAAAAAATGAATGAAATAAAAGTTAAACTGAGAGATACTTGCCTCAGGGCATTTTTAAACACGTATAAATTTAATGGGATATGGATTAATAAAAGTTGCAATTTTTCACGTCTACGGAGAAAAAAAATGGAATAGAGAAAACATCCGCTTGTACCTTATTTCATGTCTTGCCAAAATTCATGAATAATTTCCAGCGACAATAATTCACTCATAACTTCCGGTGCCAATAATTCACGTGTAATTACCGGAATTCAAGGAATTCCAAGTGAGTGGCCACCCTGATATTGTGCAGCAAATTATACATACGTAATTCATTTTTCATATCAACAAGTAGCTTTTTCTAACAGCACAAGTGCAGCATTATAATATTTTTTTGGAAATGATATAAAGAAATTAAAATTTGTTTAGAAAATTAATATTTCGTTATTACGGTTCTTGTGAGATTTTGTTTTTAACGATTGTATCTAATCAGTATTTTTCAGGAATTTTGTACCAAATTAAGTCTTTTTGCAACCTTTTTCAGGATTTATCGAGCCTAATTTAAGGTTTTTAGAACCTAATTTAAGGTTTTCAGAACCTATTTTAAGGTTTTTCGAACCTATTTTAGGATTTTTAGAGCCTATTTTAGGAACCTAAAAGCACACTTTTTAGAACCTAAAAATCCGAGGTTTAGTTATAACTTATAGCCAGATTAGGTTAGAGTGATTTTACTAGATTTTAGATTATTAGATTTTAGGTTTTCAACCTATTTTTTCCTCTACAGGTATGTAAGAAATAATAAGTTAATGTCAGCGTTTCGTTGAATGATGAACATTTATAGTGCCTAAAAGAAGCTATTTTTCTTGTTAGAACCTATTTTAGGTTTATGCGCCTAAATCAAGCCCCTTTTTTTAGGTTTTTATATATTTTTAAAGGTTTTACAGGATTTTTTCTCACACAGAGGCATTTGCTTTTTTTGGTCACGAAAAAATTCAATGAGGAACGTGTTTGAAACGTACTTTCTGTCAATCTCCTTTCCTCCAAGTCCATGGTGATTTTTGAAAGCTCTAAAGAAAGCAAAAATGTCTGGTGGCACTGTTACCTGTACAATCCAAAGTGGTCCGATCTGTGTAGTCATGCTCACTTTCGCGTCACTTCGGTGCTTTGTGGCATTCACGCCTTGCAAGTTGAAGTTTGCACCACTGACTATGTTTTTGTTGAAAGATTATTTTCAGCATATAATATGATCCTCCAGACAAAATGGCGGAGTTTGACCGTGGATAACATGAAAAATTATTTTTGCCTATCTATACGGCGAAGAGCGGATTGATTTTAATAGCAAATTTCCAATTGTAAGTTCTGCCATCGCCGTAGGGTTAGGCAACACACATAACGTTATGCAAGATAGTGAGTATTTCAGGATATAGGTGCCCCATTTTCATTGCCGGTGACTATATCTAATCAGCATTTTTCAGGAATTTTGAACTAGTTTAAGTTTTTTTAACCTGCTTCAAAATTTTTCGAGCCTATTTTAGGAACCTAAAAGCACACTTTTTAGAACCTAGAAATTCGATATTTAGGACCTATTTCAGAATTTTTAGAACCTATTTTAGGGTTTTTCGAACCTATTATAGGATTTTAGGACCTGTTTTAGAATTTTTAGAGCCTATTTTAGGAACCTAAAAGCACACTTTTTAGAACCTAGAAATCCGAAACATTACTGAGCATGTGAGAGGACATCATGTTGCCCTCTTCAAGAATTTTCCAACACCGGGATCAGATTTTTAATGAAACAATTTTTGCTAATTTTTAAAATTGGCGCATATCTTTAAAACGATCTTGCTAATTTATATGTAGAATCCACCAAGGGAGCAAATTCCTCTACAGTTTTTAATTACAAGCCATCTGCTAGTACTTGCTGTGTGGTTAGGATTCTTAAATCACGGAGTTACAAGTGAATCAAGTAGAGATTTATCTTGAACGTAATGTCAGGGGTCAGTTCACACACTGTACTACGTGTGTGAATTTGGTATTCCCGTGTTCTCTTATAACTAATAGATCAAGTCAAACACTCTCTAATTGCAGGGAGTAATGTTATTTTCTCTTCTGGGTTAAAATAACAGACTTACTGGTTGTTCCTTGTGGCCTTCTTTCTTCGTAAAATATTAGTGAACTAATGCATTATTATGCTCGCTTGTCAATGCACAATGGAAATACCTATGCAGCCGGGAACATCACGAACATCATGTTTTTCCCGCAGGACTGAACCGAAATGGTAAAGAGTAAAATTACATGCTTTATGCCATTTCAGTTTCCTTCTCAACCTTTGTAATTTTAAGTTAGGTCTGTTCGTTTTCGCGACAGCCATGCGTTACGTACAGAACATATGTGAATCATCCCACATGGAACAGTCGATCGAACCCTTGCATCAGGGTTGAAATGACGTCAATGTCTTAAGGTTCTTGAATATTTCAACGGGCTCGAAACCCACAAAGCAAAAAAAGAAAAAGTACGAGTGTTTTGAAATTTCAAAATCCTTATTGATTCAAGTTGTTCATAGTCTGTGCAAAGACCACAGAAATTGACCTCTATGTCTGGGAATGAATAAATGCCAAGTGTACGTTGATAATGCATGGTTGGGTTGTCCGACATCGTAGTGAACTCTTCTGGGGGACATGGGTTACAATCGAACTACTTTGTGCAACATCGAAAAACTTTCACAGCGTGTTGAGTGCATCAAGAAAAACAGCTTTTCCAGTAACATTTTTGCTTGTTTAGGCCTCATTTGGACGTTACGGATTCTGCATTTTCTAGCCTAAATGTATGAAGCACAAATTCACTGTAGCCCCTGACAACAGATGATATTCAACTTGACGTCAACACGCAGTGCACTTTGGAAAGAAACAGCATGAAGTTGGGCAAACAGATTCGCGTTTATTAGGAAAGTGCATGACAAGCCTTCTAACAGCGAGAACATTTGCTATATTTTATGTGTACACATTCCTCATATGATCATGATAATCTTACCTTGAATGACTTGGTCAAGGACCACATGTACAATGTTTATTCGGCATGTTTTCAACGCAGGAAATGATCTGTTTGTCGGAAATATGGTTGCGGTTGAGATTTCGCGCAATGCATTGTGGGGGAAGTTGTTTGCTGAATATCATCCATTACGCATACTTATCAAACCATCGCTAAACAAATCATTAATTTTATTAGATACTGATGATTTTAAAACAGTGCACATGTACAGTCACGGACACTACTGGGTTGTAACAATCTCAATGAAAGCTAATGCTATCGTTACAATCCAGAAGTGTTTATTTTTAATTACGCATAAATTCATTCGAATGTTAAAATATTTATGTTAAAGTTATAGAAACACAGTGTGTATCGATCTTTGGTTAGCTAATACATGAATGATTACACCATGGAAATGTATCACAAGACATAATGGTTAGGTTTGATAACCTTACCTTATGTAAAATGTGTTATTTATTAATATAAGTTAGTTAGTGATTAAAAATTTGTCACCGTTGCGAGAAAATTCTTAAGGGCAATTTCTGAATATTTACGTCACCACAATACAGTCCTCCATACACTATCCAACTTACGCGTATATCGATTTACAATGTGTTTTTATTTTATTTTAGCATAAATATTTTAACGGTAAACTCATAAATTCCTGATGATTTCATCCGAACTTTAAACTACACAACAAAGTAAAAAAAAAAAAAAGTAAAGTGTTCCCCTGTGCATAGCACCACGCCATGAAGGCGTATAGGGGGTGTGGGGGTAACGCCCCACACTTTCTTGATCCGGTCGTGAGTGGGGGTGATGTGATCAGCATCACGCCCCTGACCGCCTTTACCCCCCAGGGTTTCCCCCAGGTACCCATGTTATTCGACGCTGGGTAGGCGCCGGGGCCGCTTCCACCGTTAGAAAAGTTAATTTGATAATTAATTTTATCTCATATTGACGATTTTTAAATAGTGCACATGCATTTCCCACTTTAAAATCAACTATGGCGCTCTCTTTTACTGATTTATTAAGGTGAATAATACCAAACTACAAATTTGAACATTTAAAATTATGTTTCATACATGTGTAAAACCTAACTTAATTTGAATGTTCAAAATTAAGCACTATTTATTCATTGTAAAGAGTTATATAAAATATTATATAAAGCACCAATAAACGTCTTCCATATAATGAGAGAGGTAAAAATTCAAGTTTAAAATCAGGCACTTTATGTATAACGTTCTCCATATTTTTATGCGTACCGAAAGTGTGCAAGTGTTACATAAAAAGGCACTGGATGAAGGATTGCAGTAATTCGTAAATTGTGCAATTCCGACATACATTTCACAAACTTAAATTATAACATACTCTTTTCCAATGTCGAAACTTTTCATTCCAAGGTTAAAAAAAGAACCTGATTTTGTAACATTCCTAGCTAAATCTTTCTGCAATATTTATTTACATAATTATTTATACATATGTTCTGCAGTCGTAAAATATAAGTATATTTGAAGTTCTCTTCAATCAGTTGAATTCAACATCTCGGTTGATATTAAATTCATGTACCTCCATTCTTCCTTCGCAAGAGTAATGGTTGGGCAATCAAAATGCAGATTAAAATAATTAACGGTCACTAACATGCAGGATGATATTGAAATACTAGTAGGTATTAATCAGAAAGAGACCTAATCTGTTGATTTTAAATTCTGTTTCTAGTGCTGAAAGGATGAACAAAATTAAGGTATTTGGATATAAATCTTTTAGTTATAATATTGCTCAAGTCCTTCCTTGGAAAGGAAAACTATTAAATTAATTGTTACAGACTAATCTTGAAAAGAAGTATTAATATATAAATTCCAGTCAGAACCTTTTTATTTAAATTAACCTTTATATCGTAGCACCGTAACAGTTGGGCTGAAAAGTTCGTAGGCTGACTCATAGATGTCGTTACTAGAATTAAATCCATGTGATTTTTACTTAGTACTAACCTTCAAAAGATACGTGTATAAATTTCACAGCTGCCGGATAATTAGTTCGTGAGATATAGCATTGTGAGTGAAGCAGCTTTTGTTATTGTGAAAAAATGGATAAAAAAGAATTTCGTGTGTTAATAAAGCATTGCTTTTTGGCGAAAAAAAATACTGTTGAAGCCAAGGCTTGGCTTGATAAACATTATTCGGACTCTGCACCAGGAAAATCAACCGTTGAGAAGTGGTTTGCTAAATTTGAACGAGGCGAAATGAGCATCGAAGACGATGCACGCAGTGGACGCCCCAAAGAGGCTGTTACCGACGAAAACATCAAAAAAGTCCACAAAATAATTTTAAATGATCGTAAAGTGAAGTTGATGGAGATAGCTGAGACTTTAAAAATATCAAAGGAACGTGTTGGACATATTGTGCATGAATATTTGAATATGCGAAAGCTGTGTGCAAAATGGGTGCCGCGCGTGCTCACAATCGATCAAAAGCAACAACGTCAAGACAATGCACCGTGTCACAAATCAATGAAAACGATGGCAAAATTATATGAATTAGACTACGAATTGCTTCCCCATCCACCATATTCTCCAGATCTGGCCCCCAGTGACTTTTTCCTGTTTGCAGACCTTAAAAGAATGCTCGCTGGAAAGAAATTTAGCACTGATGAAGAGGTAATCGCCGAAACTGAGGTCTATTTTGAGGCTAAAGAGAAATCGTACTATAAAAATGGCATCGAAAAATTGTATGACCGCTATAATCGTTGTATCGCCCTCAAAGGCAACTATATTGAATAATAAAATCGAATTTTGTCAAAAAAATATTTTTTACTATGTTAGCCTACGAACTTTTCAGCCCACCTGTTACTTGCCGTTTGTTAAAAGCTACCGCGTAAAATTTACACTGGCTTACAATTAGATCACATAGGACACCATATTGAATTAACTCAAAAATTAATGCCTTGTGAACCAACGAATATGTGCTGTAAAAGGCTCATTCAATATACAGGGTGTCTCATAAGTAATAGCGCAAACTGACACAGGTGAAAGTACACGATAATAGAAGCAAAAAAGTCTCAGTAAATATGGGTCTGCAAACGAGACGTTTTCGAGATAATCGCGAATGTGTGATTACAAGCCACCACTGACTTCATTGATTGTAAACGTCGTCCTAGTTGTTAAAATGCTAATAATGTGTCCGAATGCCAATGATTGCATTTTGTAAACACCGAGTGCTTTACTCCTTGCGCGGTCCGAGGTTCAATAAAAGCAATGAGCTCCTGTACTGTATTATTGTTATTTTACCAACTAGGACGACGTTTACAAACACAGAAGTCAGTGACGGCTTGTACCCACACATTCGCACACAGTATTAGCATTTTAAGAACTAGGACGACGTTTACAAACAATGAAGTCAGTGGCGGCTTCTAATCACACATTCGCGATTATCTAGAAAACGGCTCGTTTGCAGACCCATGTTTACTGAGACTTTTTTGCTTCTATTATCGTGTACTTTCACCTCTGTCAGTTTGAGATATTACTTTTGAGACACCCTGTATAACCAGAAATATGTTGTAACAAATAATTATTACAAGCACCAAAAGAACTACAGTACTATGTTTCAACATAGTCCCCTTCCAGTTCAACGCCAGCGCTTGATAAGGGCACTGATTCCACAGGGAAAAAATATTTTGGACGTGTGGGTCGATCCACTTATAGTCTATTTTTCAGTTGGCCAAAGGTGTGGAAATCGGAAGGTGCGAGATCTGGCGAAAATGGAGGGTGGGGGTAAGCACTCAAACTTTGGGTCCTCGATGGTAGACAATGTGATACTTGCAGTGTGTGGTCTCGTATTGCCATGGAGCAAAAGGACACCAGTGGACACCAGACCACGTCGTCTCTGCAGAATGTCTGGTTTCAGTTTCTCGCGCAAAAGGTTGGAGTAGGTGGTACTGTTTACATTATGACCTGTGGGCATGTAATGTTCGAGAATTGGCCCCTTGTGGTCCCAAAAGAAAATTAACATGACCTTTCCGGCACTCCGTTCAGCACGCACTTTCTTCGGTCTGGGAGACGAAGGAATTCCATTGTTGTCCCCTTACGTTCTGGTTCATAGAAATGAAACCAACTTTCATCTCTAGTGACAATACGATGAAGAAATGCCTCACAGTAAGCTTCATAACGGCGCGAAAGCTCCCTGCACACATCAACACGTCTCTTCTTCATTTCCGGTGTCAATCGTTTCGGAACCCACCTCGCACACACTTTCCTGAACCTCAGTATGTCTTGACTGATGTGGTGGGCTGATCCTACACTTATTTCCAACGGGGAAGCAATTTCACTGACAGTAATACGCCGGTTCTCCCGTATCAAGTCCTCCACTTGAGCAATGTTGCTTTCCGTGACTGCAGTGACAGAGCGACCTGAACGCGGAGAATCTTCAACACTGGTTATATGTTATGTCCTGTTTGAACTTCTCAGCCCACTCGTACACTTGTGATCGACTCATAAAGTTGTCACTGTACTGAACTGTCATGCGGAGATGAATTTCTATCAGTTTCACGACTTCACTCAACAAAAATCTCACGACACTTCGCTACTCCAGCTTGGAGCACTCCCGAAAGGGTGCCGTCATCTTGTGTAACTGTTTCCCAGCGTCCTGTGAGCGAGGCAGGAGTGCCAGACCCTGCTATGAATAGATTCAGATGTCTTCACAAAATGACAAACATATAACAATCACGGTCGTATTTTAGATTTTTTATTCTACTTTTCTGGTTATTTATTGAATGCATCTTGTATTTTTTATATTCATTTACATGCATGTAAATCAGAGATCTAGGGAGATTGCATCATTTTCTGTGGAACCAACATATGTGCTGTAGTTTCAAGAATGAATTGGATTCAATTTTACCTCTACAATTTATAAATATTTCAGATTCAAGAATATCTACTTATATTTCATTATCTGAATAGAGACATTACTGAGGTGAACACTTTTCTAATATTTTCTAATTTTGTCATTTTCTTTTTCTTTTCTACCTCTGTACGTAAATCATTAAGGTCTACTCTAAGAATGGATGATAGATATATTTAATAGACGAGGGTGAACACAAGCATAGGTTGCCCAGTAATGTAAAAACTAAGACTCCCCTAGCAGGGGCGCCGACTTGTCAAAATTATTGGGGGAGTTCTGATCACTGAAATAAATTAATGAATGACTCACTCCCTCCCTTTTTTAAGTTTTGGCTTCAGTGTTCGGAATCTCGTAAAAGCTTATGAATTCCTCAAAAATATCAAAATTTTCATTCACAGTTCGAATGCAGAATGTCAATTGTTCACGGATGGATATGTCACAGGTTTCGTCAACCATAATAGCAAAATATTCCCGACTTTTAATATCTGCTACCACGGAGCGCAAAACAGATCTCCCTAATATATCAATGATCTCGTTCTGAATGTCATATGAGAGCCATTTGTAGCCCGAACGTCCCATCCACTCCCCTAGATCAGGCACATCGTTTTTTGAAACTCTTTTTAGTAAAAATTTGTAATAATACTCATAGTGATATACGTAGTATATAGTAATAAGTCATGTGTTTTGCTGTTTTTGGTCACAGCCCCCACAAAGTTGATGGTCTAGAACAATTACCACATCGTTAACATTTGGGGGGAGGCTCGAGCCCCCCACCAAGCCCCATGGAGTCGGCGCCTATGACTCCTAGCTTTTCAGACGGTTAAATTATACCCGCTTCGTCGAGGAAGCCGACTATAGTTGATTTCTTTCATTATTTGTTTAAAGTAGAAATATAGGCCTACATAAGCTTGTAGATGTTCCCGAACATGTACTACGATATAAGCAGTTCTACTTTTCAAAGTTTCTAAACTTTCCTGGAAATTCATGGAGAAATTATTTTTTCTTGTTTTCCCTTAAATGAAAATATTTTTGTACAGCTTACTTAACATGTGGCATTTAGACACATAGACGAAAATTGATGCAGTATACGTCAATATGGACTGTCAATAGGCTATGGACTGTTGTAATATGACTAAATGAACAAAGAAACTAGTATAAACGTATATTTTGTTTCAAATTCGAAAGAAAAACAGTGATTTCTCTTATCTGAAAGCGTACGCAAGTGCTCTCGTACAAATATATTTTATATGTATACATATAAATTCAACATAAATAAATATAAATATAACTAAGTCAGTACCGCAACAGCCCGAAGAACCAAGGTCTGTCAGGCGGCTTTTCCTTGGGTGACTCGTGGTCAGCGAATCGGAAACCACAATGGCTACTTTCGAGACGGGAGTCCGTTACGATTGCTTTCAAGTATGCTCTCCAATTGTCCTTGTGATACTGATCATTTTTCATGATATTCCAAACTATTTTTCCTATCATAGAATTATTAATAATTTCCAAGATAAACGAATTAAATATCATTTATGATTTTTTTTTTAAGAAAGTCGCCTGTAAGTTTAAAGCCATTAGAGGGAAATTAGACCAATTTGTTTCATTACTAATTTATATCATGTATAAAAGATGGAACATGGTACATAAATATTACTTACGAAAAACAAAGTACTAGCAATGATGTAACTGCATTCAATACAAAAATTATAGTATGCACAAGAGATAGACTAGATCCCAAATGTAACAACAAAAAACGAACACTAACTGCATTCATATTTTACAAGATTGTGCCTAGTTCAGGATGAAACAATCGCCAGGGGTCTTGGGTTCGAGTCCTGGCCTGAGCATGTTTCTTTTTGAGTGTCCCTTCATTAATTTCATCACATAATCCCTCATCCTCTTCGTCGCGATTATCCAAAAGTGGCAGAAAAGCCAAGCTAAATGAACCAAATCAATCCATTTTAATTGAATTGTCTTCTTATTTACAAAATGACTTGAGCTGAGTACGTGATTTTTAGAATTCGAATTAGAGCTCAGGAACTGGTAAAGTTCGAAACTCTGCCTACAGGTGGATGTCAAAGAAGACGGAAATATGGTATTAAAAATATCTCGATGAACTCGGTAAATTGAATTGGGTTTGACTGACCACCGGCGAAAAATTCCACCCCCACAGTATTTATGCTGGTTTTTTTTCTCTCGCACCCCTTTGATTTTAACATTTATAGTTACATGATGGGAATCCACAGCTCGGCCTCTCCAATAGACCCAAGTACAACAGTAAATTTTTATTCGTCAAGATCATAACATAAATACGAGCCATTCGATTTTAAATGTAAACTTCACCAAGCAAGTATTGTTTCGTGCTTTCTAACTTTATAAGTGTGCAACCTCTCCACTCGCAGCACCATGAATCTGATAGCTTTTTATTAGGAACAATATTTTAAAAATTTGCTTTTGTCAGCTAAGAAATAGTAATGTATTAATAAATATAGTGCGAAAGTCTATAAAACACGCCCAGATTAAATCCTTGCACAAGAAGGTGAAGAATTCAATAGAGTATATTATCCCCAAGGATACAATAACTTTATTAATAAACTGACAATAAGAGAATACTTATTATTATTAGTTATTATTATTATTAATAATAATATTATACTATTCAATTTTATGACCCTTCCTACAAATTTTCTCACGATGTCCGCTATGGCCTTCCTGAGGCAAAAAGTTTAATTAGCACACTATACATTAGATAAATTCAATAACTAAATATAAAATAGTTACGAATTACATGAAATATAATGGTATACGTTTCGTTATATAAAGACGTTTGTAACAAGAAATAAATCTAAAATAGCTAATTCCGTGATGGCGAATCCTTGTGTATGGCTCTACGCGTCTCTGACGTTGCGTGGCAAGTGCTTCAAACTACACAGAAATTACCTAGTTCGGTCAAGAAGTTGAACATTTAAACAATTTCTATTAATGTTACTTAAAAATTGCAATTTTAATTCAAATACAATTAAAATATCAAACCTGTAAAGTAAATACCAATAAAAAATAAACATTATTTTATCTTTTTTAGGGTTCTAACTGGAAAAGCTAAAAAATGATACCCTTATTTGCCAGTCATGTCCGGCCGTCCTTCCGTGTCATACCAGAGCTCTAAAGACAAAATTTGGTGGACTGATAGACCTACATATAATATCATTCTAACTGTTCAAACTACAATTATGAAATATGGCGAGTAGTAGTGAATTAATTTGCTGACATGTTCGTTTTCTCGATCAACCCGCGCATTTTTCTCTTCCAATAAAGAATCGAATCGAATCGATACCTACAGATTATTCAGAAACCACTAGAGATGAGATACACATATACCATTTACTGGACTGAAAGATCTATCTAGTATACATATGAATCTATAAAATTACGTGGATTGGAGGAGGAGTAAAGTTTCTGTAAAAGAAAATATTTAATTTCGGTATTGATCTGTCTGTTTACCAACTGATAGTAATAATCGATATTATAGTGTACCATCGCTAATCAATAAATAAAGAAATATCACATTTGTGAAGTGAAATGTCGATAAAATAATAACTTCATTCAAACATTCATTTTCTCGATTTAGCTATTTGGAAAACTACGAGAAAACCATAAAAAATTTTATAACGAAATTCGACTTAAATGATAAGTAATTACGCTTTTATCTCAAGTTTCCTCTAAACATACAATATCTTACATCATAAATTATTCATTATTCTCTTCATTGCTTATTCAAAAACATATTTTCCGACATCCGTGGCGGAGTAGTAATCACAACAGGCTATGACGCGAGTAGTACTGGCTTCGAATCCGACCTGGGCATGGGTGATCTGTGTTCCTTCAATAATTTCATCATAACATCACTCATTCTCATCTTCGCGATTAGCCAAACCTGGGCAAAAAGCGATGTAAAATAAACTAAATCAATCAATCAATTAAATTTGCTTTCCAAGCTTTTTATGGCATCAATGAAGTTATTTATCCTGTTGGTTATCTCGAATCTGAGGTACATTCACAAGTTGGTGAAAAAAGTCATATTATTAATCTGAATGAGATGCCTATTTGGCAAATCGAACTCGCGGGAAGCTTTTAGGAAGATTCGAAAATTTTCATGTGATGTAGTTTGGATGCACTGACAAACTTAGAAGAAATTACAAATTTTCAAAAGTGTTTTTTTTTTTTAATTAATACTTTACACTGATAATTCAACGTAACTTATTTAAGCAATGAATGGCACAAGTTTTATTCTTCAGGATATCGTTATCCCAGGTTCTCATTAGTACCCGTTGAGCAGTAAACGGAGCTCGACTTGTTTAATTTGTGTGGTTATGATCATACCGTTTCTTCGGAAAATTCAAACTTGAGGAGCAAGTAAATTTTCTTCAAATTAACTTACATTATTGTTTCCCTGGTAATTCATATGCTCGTATACCGGTCGCTGTACGTAAGTTCGTGCCGCAAAAGTGATAATTAAATTATTTACAACTTTATGTCTCTTTCACAGAAGTAATTTGGGGTTTATTTTGTTTTTTCTCGCGAACACAACAGGGAGAAAATAGGTGGAATCTGTGCACGCTACATTACATGTCAACTTATTTCTGCATTCTCCTTGTATTGTCATCCACACTCGTAATCGCTTTTTGGACCCAAATCCTTCCCTTGCTGTATCTAAAACAGTCGATTGACTGATGGCGTATTTAGTTTGTATTATTGTGTTATAGCATTACATTAAGTATGACAAAAGAATGGTGGAATACATAAAGGTAGACCCACCGTACACTTTTTTTTCTGTTTGGAAATTCTCAGCTCTTTCGCTTGTTAAGTAAAGCGCTCTAGATTTTGGCGCCCCCTGCACCGAATTCTCTTCCCCCTATACCCCAGCCCCTGTTTACATTATATTTTAATATACTCAGTCAACCAGCACTCGCAGACAACGAAAGAAACCAACATTAAAAATTATATCAACTTTGTTTCAAATACGCGAACTCCTCTACATCAAAAACCCTTTTAAGCGGCAAATAGTTAGAGTGCATATTTGTTTATTTATTTCATTGTTGTGTGTTGAGTACAACTATTATAGTATACATATATATATATCATTATTATGAACAATCGCATACGATATCTGTTTTAAAGGAATAAATATATACTTGGTGTGACTCACAGAAATGGTTGCATTCAAAGTTAAAATAATATTATTGCAAACTGGCAATAATATTAATTTAACAGGGCGCCAATACTTTCACGAGGTGCCGTGAAGTTTATTATTTTCCTATTTACTCTTTGTTTTAAATTTAGAGATTATTTAAATACCTTTAGAATTTATTTAAAAAGCACATGAGGTTCAATCAATTGTTTATTCAAGAACACAGACAACGTAAAATGATGGAAATCTTCAACTTAATAATATTTCCAAAACATTGTTCATTAGTTCATAGGCGTAATGGGAGCAAAACATATATTTGCAAATAAACAGCGTGTTTCAGAAAATTCGAATTTAAAATGGTCGTATATTTGAAGTTTACATGGTCAGAGAAGTAAGTGAAACGTCTGCTCATCATGAAAAACCATATCCCACAAAAAGACAAGTTGTGGAGAGAAAATATGTTGTAATACTCTGAGACAAATATTTTATGTCCTATCTAGAAAAATACTATATTGAAGAATAACTTCTTATCGCGTTTAAAACACCCTCTAATATTTGAATTTGAATTTGAATTTAACATTTTGGGTGCGTCAGCACTAAGGCTATTTTGCACCCGTCACATTATACGGGGTCCAGCCCCTTATCGTTACACATGACAACTCTAACGTTGCATAACTAAAATCATAAAATATTCTGACTTTGGTTTGAGTTGGTGTTTTAAGTCCACTTTATGCACAGTAAGGCTAATCGGGACTGGACCTACAGTTTAAAGTGGGATCCGAACCACTTGTGCCTCCACAGGGTATCGAACCCGGGACCCCTTGATTACAAGGCAATGGCGATACCTCTGCGCCATGGCGAAGGCAATATTCTGACTTTCGTTAAAAGCTGAGGCTGTAAAGGAGCACTCAGCACAAATAAGGACAAAACACAGGACAACACAAACAAAAGTATACTGGCCATGGGGCCAGTCGCCAGAGCCTCGTTAGTCTGCAGTCCAGGGTGTACTACGTGGAAGTGATTTTGACTATTGGGTGCACTACGTGGAAGGAGCACCCCTTACACCCCACCCTAAAATATTGTTGGATTTTCCATTAATTAAAATTGTATATAATTTTTATTTTTATGTATATATTTATATAACTACATAATTAATTATAGAGAATACATGTTAAGAATTAATAAATAACTTATAGATGAACGAATAACTGAATTTTCAAATATTTCACGATCTTGATATGTACGAAGCTTGAAAACCATTCTGAAAGAATACACTACTACTCGTACTAACTTTCTGTATACACTTCTTTCAAACTTCCGAAACACAGAAAGTAAGATATGCAAGAAGTCGATCAAGAGTTAAGTAATTGTATGTACATTTCCCTAAAACAACGAACCATCAACCTGGCTAGAATTCTGCCCGAATACAAATGTTAAATAATTTCACCAAGACTTGAAAAAAAAATTGGCAAATCAGAAATAACACTTCAGGTACTCACGCGCGCACATATACAATCACTCATGTATATAAAAGCAATGTTTGACATGGGATAGGATATGTTTCGTTCCTGATTAAAAATTGCTTTGAATTTTTCAATGGAAACTACTACATAATGAACATTTTTTTTAATAAAAAAATTGATAAGCTTGCAATTAGAGTTACTATTAATATCACCAGTGATGGCATACCCATTGTTATATTTTACTATATTATTATTACTATTAAGAAGATTTTGTTTTTATACGGAAATTAATTGCAAAACAGATGTAGACTTTTGTTATTAAACAAGAGTACAGTATATTTTTAAAAATTAAATAACTAAGTACAGTGCGTTTATTTTGGCTCGGGGCAGACTGCAGGCGGAAGCTTTTCTTCGCGTAAAAATAAGCAGGACGTTACAGATCGAAAATGCCGGCATCTACGTAATGCCTCGCCGTCTGCAGTCACGCCCTATCTCGGCCCCGAGTCAAACTGAACGCACTGTATTATGCTAATTAAACGTTACATTGTTTACCAACAAGTAGGCACATTCTGCTTATCCTAACGCTATGAAATCTACCATATAATATCGGTCATTGTTTACTTTAAATGCCTTTTATAGCCAAAATATTATGATGTACTAGTACCTAGCACCTATGATTATTCGTCGTATTGACAAATGCATTTTCTTTATTCAACTAACAAAACTCTCGTAGTTCAATAACACCATCGCGTATTTTAAACATTGACTTAATAATTTGCTAATACCTGCTTAACATATGATCAGTCATTAGTTTGATAGATTACACGTAACTGACAATAGCAATACTTAGTTACTTTGAAGAGATAATTTTTCCAGAAAATTGTCATAAGAAATATGTTTAATGTGTACATTTGGAGTATCTTTGATGATGCATTATCTTGTACATTTTATGCACAAAGTTAATTTAGAATTTATGTATATCTTATATTAATATAATATGTATTACAATGGAACATATACATTTGTCACAGTACATAACTTTGAGTGAAGTTTTGAGCAAATCGTTCACATATTGTATTAAACGGGGTCAGCGGAAATTAAATAATGAAGATAACAAAATGTTATTACAAGGAAAAATTGCTTTGACAATGCTTAGTTTAATTTTCCATGTGTTTTGTCACGGTTCTACTTAGTGGGGAGCGTGTTTAAGAATTACAAAAAGGCGGGATTGATACTATTTTACCGTTTCGAGGAATGCGAACTTGGAGATTACGTTTTGCACGAATGTGCGTGTGTGTTTTCCTCCACATTTCTTTTGTAAACCTACAACTTGCGTAGGGCGGGGAAAGGCCTGTGTTAAGTTTTGCTGCATTGGGCTATAACGGAACACTTGCTTAAGGTAACGCTTTGCGTTCTCGAGTCACACGTTACCGACAAAAAAGGAGGCTGTGTATATTTCAAACATTTGTTACTCGCCTGATGAACATAACTTATATTTAAGGAGGTTTCAAGTCTCGTGCCATGGCTGCGAACAAGGGATAGGAAGTTTTAGCAATTACAGATATCCGATGATGATTTAGGTCTTTATACTTTGCTTAGCTTTGCCCCCCCCCCCCAAAAAAAATATCTGAAGAAATCGGCGCCTATGACTGTAGTAGATTTCTACGAGAAAACAGTTCTAAACATGAGTATGTTACAATTTCTACTGTAACTACCGGTATAACTCAATATATCATCCACAAGAACTTTAAAACTTCTTACTTGTCCTTTTTCTGTTAAAAAAACGACTTTTAGTGTAGTACTACAGAAATATTGATTTTTCCAAAAACAATAAATTTCCCTGACATTTCCATGACTTTTCCAGAAAAAGTATATTCGCTGACTTTTCTAGGTTTCCCAGACTGGTAGATACCCTGACGTTATTGTAAATAACTCTTTTCTTAGACGTACACAACAGAACACCGAACCGGCACCTTTGTTTATATAGCTGAGAGCAGGGTGGCTTGATTTAAATAGCGATTTATATCAAGATTTAAATCAGGTGATTTTTTGGAAAAAAAAATACTGATTTAAATCACTCTAAATTAATATTTTTTAGAATAATATACATAAGGATCTTGTAGATATTAGAAGCACTTTTGGTGAAAGTACATTAATCTCGTAATCATTTAATGGTGATTATTAGGTTCCAAGATAGGAAAATAAAGGAAATAAAATATATATACTGATGGTGTGAAGCTCATACGAAACAAAATGTAAACACAGGATTTCTCTTTATTTAAAATTCAATAATTTTATGAGCAAAAATAGCAGACATTTTGTGTAGAAAAATATACAAAATACTAATCATGTTAAACCATAAATAGTGTAATAGCTTTTGTTAAACTGTAAATAAATATAGTAGCTGGTATTTTTTCAAACTATCATTAAAGATATATCCACAATTCAGCTACAAAGACTATAAAAATATTTAAGTTAATATTTTAAGTTAAAATTAGATAGTACATCCAGAATGTTTTATTTTCACTGGAAGAAAAGTTACTCAACTTATTATTATTTTCATTAACACACTCAACAAACATTTCCATAGTAGTTACAGTATCAGAAAAATGTATGTTTACGTATATGTTACATTTGCTTTCATTAAACTGTTCAAATATTTTACAGGGTCGTTTACTAGAAAAAGCCTTTCTATAAAATACATATATCTATGTGCATGGTGCCGAAAACCATGCAAGCAATTTTAAGCGTGTTTTTTATAAAATCAAAAAAATCCGATTCAAATAAAAAAAATCAACAATTTTTTTTTTCAAAATGAAAATCATGATTTTTATCCACCTTGGCTGAGAGTGAAAGCTAATACGGTTGTGTTAAGGAAGGGAATACAGATAAAACTGTTGGTTCGAAGTATCATAAATGAGTATACCACAACAATTTTAGTAGCTCTTATGATAGGCTTTGTATAATTATCACTTGTTTTAAAATATCAAACCAACTTATAAAGAGTACCAAAACATTTTGACCAGGAAGAAATGCACTGTATGTGTGTTTGTAGTCATTTTTGCCCATTTTAACATTTTCAAATCACTTTCTCGATAGAAACTCAAGTAATTTTATGGCATGACCTGTCCTATAAATTAGTTTTAAAAAATAATTATAGAATTGATAGTTTAAGGGGGACCCAAAGGAGCTGATTTCCATTTTATGATCACTCCAGGTGCCTTAAATTTAGAGAATTTTAGTTAAAATATTTATAGCCTCTACAAAACTTGGGGGGGGAGGGGATCACATAGTATTGAATCTGATCCTTAGATTTGAGTTAAAACGGTCAACGAGTTTGTAAATGGTACGGAAAACAGGTTATTCACATTTGACCGGGTAAATACTTTTCCCTCAAGTCAAGAATGTACGGTATTTTATAGCTATGTGTTTAATTCGGTATTGTAAAGGGGCAATTATGATTAATTTTAATCTTGAATATCCTTCTTATTCGGGAAAACACCTTCACTAAATTTTAATATTACGTTGATCCTCAAGTATACTCACTATGGTCCAAATTTCAGATATGTCCTCTGTTCCCCTTCGCATCTCAAGAGCATCGAACTTCTGACTTTTTTTTTTCAAATTTTTTAATTTTGGGGAGTTAATATTAAAAAGGGGGCCTAGGCACCTCATATGTTTAACAATTTTCAGACTTACTTGGCACCACACAACAAACATAAGGTGTATGGTTAAGGTATTTTGTACTCTACGTGGTTAATGTGCCCAATGATGGGATATTATGAAAAAAATATCTATCGGATTCGTTGTAATACCACGGAAACTACTAATCTAAGACCAAACGTGGCAATAAACAAAATGAAAGAGAATTTATTTCTGAAGAATATGGTTTTTGAATCAATTACAGAAATTACAGCAATAATCGTCCAAAACGCTAAAAACAAACGCAAACCTGAAAAATTGTCAATGTCGGTTTTGAACACTTGAAGGATACAGAAATACATATTTAAATTATTAATATTTTTAAAATAGTGAAGAGACAAATTAATTCAAAATTGGTCGAAATGGTGTATAATGACTACGGCTCGGAAGTTGATAAAAAATCCTTTTTTTTCCTAGTGTCCGAAGACGAGGCCCAACATAATGTATGTTCATTTTGGGTCATTGTAGGCCAGAAAAAGGTGGGTTTTATTTGTCCTTTTTTGCCTTTTTCGGCGTTTTTTGGCTTATTGGTCCTTTTTTAGCCTTTTTTAAAGTCATAAACATCATTTCTGTAGTAAAGAAATAAAAAAAATAATAAATATATTTGAACCATCCCTGAAACGAGGGAAAAATATTTTTGGACGACTGAAATAGGATCCGAAGTCCTATTTCTGTAACCCTAGTGTGGTTAGGCAAAATATGATTCTTCAAATATGATTTTTCAAATTATGTTAATCTAAAAAATAAATAAATGTCTGAAAGCAGATGCATTTCATTCATATAGTTTTTTGCACTGTGTGTTCCATACCACCAGAATTTTGTGTTTTTTATTCATTAAATATGTAATCAAAACTGAAGTCATTAATTACTTTGGAACACATTTATACGTACTTCTTCCGTTTTTAGGTCCTTTTATTGATATCTTTAGGTCTTCTTTTGGCAATTTATAGGTATTCAACTTCCGAGCCCTAGTAATGACCCTACATTAAACACTTATTTTATTGAAGAACACAACATGGCTGATAAAGTTTATACTCGTTTATATGTGAAAGACGCGTCAAGCTCGAGTGGACGAGTTGAAACACAAAAGGGAAGGTAGGGAGAAAGATCCGTGAAATTGTACTTTGGAGTTTTTGGTCAATATCTTACGTATGTCTGATCGGTTGTTCATTACAACTAACCTTTTGGTGTTTGTGATTTGTGATGGCTGTTAAAACCAGTAACACACCCTTTTGAAGTGAAACAAAGAAGATTTTTCAGGGAATATCCTACCCCGTCTGCGTCCCACTTGCAGACGTCACCTCTATTGTGCCATTGAACTCGCCCAGTTAGATCATGGGCACTTACTTCGACGGTCGCAGCTAACGCGGACGGACTGAGCAATAACTGATCCCATTATGCAACTTTCACGCTCTGTGAAGGAAGACTTCGAGAATGAAAGATGCAAAACAAACTCTTTCGTACCCGCCTCACCTCAGGTACAGCTGGGCCACCAACGAGAAGGTAGTGATTGGCATCTCGTGTGACAGTTCACTCCGGATAAATTTTCTGAAGGACACCCCTGTTTGTTTTGAGTGAATTTACTGGAACTACTCCCCGCTGTCGGCGAAAAAGCAGATTTAAAAAATTGCTCACCCACCCTAACGCAATATGCATGCCTGTTTCCGATTATGTTTCAAATGGATGCTTCTATGTGTAACACAAAATGCGGCAATAGAATGTGGCCGTTTTCATATCGTTGTTGTGAGGTACTTGCGGGAATTGAAATGAAACAATTTTACTAAAAGACCAGATGCCTATTTGTCATCGAATACATTCTAACATTCTCACTGGAAACTTGATACACCACACCATGCAGTAACATTCACACTGGGGAATGATTGTTGTTCATGCGTCTGAGGTTTTCGTTCTAATACAGAGAATTTTCTTTGTTTTAATCTAGGCCGGTCTGTAATGCATTACTCAAAAATAATATATCTTGTGGAATTATTTAATCAATATGTGACATAGAAATATAGTGGATATAATTGATTGATTCATTTATTTAGTTTATTTTGCTTCGCTTTCTTGCCACTTTTGGCTAATAGCGAAGATGAGAATGATGTGATGAGATTTATGAAGGGTCACTCACAAAGAACATCCATTTCCAGGCCGGGATTCCCACCGTCGTATCGCGTTGTGCTAACCATTCCGCCACGGAAGTCGCCCACAGTCGGTTGATCTCTGTTGCCAGATGTCGTCGTTTATATCTTATTTTAATAGAACCGCCGAATTATCAACTAGTACGATTTACATTTGGCAGGTCATTTTAACCTATTTATCTGAAATGTAAGTGGCAACTTATCGGAAATATAGAAAAAATCCGTGTATACTTGATTATATTTTAATTACATTTGTTGGACTTCTTTATCATGTGACACAAAGTATTTCGCGGATTTTAAGACCTTGATATGATCCATATTTTTATGTGACGTCACAACTTTAAAATATGTCACTAATATATTTATTTTGAGCAAAGAAAGCGTAATTTCCGTGTTATTATATGTAATATTGCACCTTGTTTGTAATGTATATCCTTTGTTTAATATTTATTGCATTTTATGCTCTATTATGAGTAGTATAATGTATCTTTAGATTTGCGAGAGTGCACTATGTGAATTTGTATTTCTAAACATGTATAGATGTCAGTTTTGATGATAGCATCCTTTTGTAGATAGTAAGTGATTCATCTTTACTTGAATCTGTGTTCTCGAAAATAGTACGAGAAAAGCGAGGATATCGCATAAGAAATATCACACATTCGCCACGGATCGTCGAAGATTTTAAACTTTAAAGGAACTTCTCGGTGTTGTGCATACATCTTGGTATGGTAGTTCGGGGCGCACGCTAAGCTTATGTGACCTTAGGTATGCCGATGGCCATGCATTGATGCTATGCACAATACTGCAACCATTCTACGTTAAGAAATAAAGCTAGCCTAAGGATTAATTTGGAATAAAAGGCTAAAGAGCAAATATTGGCTCTGTTATTATTACATATCTCTTGGTGTGATAGTTCGGGGCGCAAGCTATGTCTATGTGATCATAGGCATGCCGATAGCCACGCATTGAGTTTATGCGTTTTAGTTGAGTCAAGTCATCGTCAAAGCGAAATCCTCATCTTCGTACTAAGCCTGTTTACATTATAATCGCAATTAATAAAGAATAAATCCTTTAGTTTTGTCTACTGCAATAATGTGGTTTTCTTCCTCTGTGCTGTGAAGCATTGTCTTTGCCTAACACTATCCCTGTACCTGAGAGGAGTCTGTGTACTTCACCGAGTCTCATCGCTCACCGCTGATTAATACTGAGTTATTAATAATAAGAATAATACAACAACATAATACCAAACTTAATAATAATACGTTTAATAAATAAAGCAGCCTGAACGTGTCAACCTCTATATGCTCAGATAGGCTAATCGGGTCTGTACACACAATTTAGTGTGGAATCCGAACCCTTCTGCGATGCGGAACTGGAGATATATGGATATATAATATCTGAACAAGCAAACCCAGGTAGTTTTGTGACGTCACTAGAGAAATGGGAGCAAGAAAGTGATGATGTACCACATAAAATTGCATGCTTGAGGTAACGATTCGTTTGATTACAAAGTTTTACTTTTTTTGTTGAGAGTGGGGAGGTCTTCTGACTACCAGAAGCTTCTGCCTCAAAGAAAATTATTTAAATTAAAGAACATATGAAATATGGTGTAGATTCGTAAAGAGTCCATAAGGATGAAATAGTAGCCTAATTACACAAAAACAGTAAATTGTTTGAAAAAAAAAGTGGTTAGCACATCGCGCTGCGACGCCAAGGGTCCCGGGTTCGAATCCCGGTCGGGCTTGGTTGTTTGTGAATGTCCATTCATCAATTTCATCAATTTCATCATTTCATCACTCATCCCCATCTTCGCAAATTAGCCTAGAGGCACAAAATAAACTAAATCAATCAATGAATCAATCAATCTTTGAGAAAAATGTATTTACTTAAATAATTGCATTTTTTAGAGAGTTGAAACAACTAATTACATCATTAGATAAAATAATTTAAAATTTGCTTTTTAAAAAGCGCATTATAATTGTAAAACAACTCATTAAAAAGTGGCATGAACTTATCTAGTGTCGAATTAGTAAACAAAGATTAATATTTGAACTTCGCAAAATAATGTTTTTGGGTTTTACAAAAAAGTTACAAATGTTGTCTGTGATCAGGAGCAAAGCTTCGGAGATTCAAATGTAACAAACATTTTTATCGAATAGTCCACTTCCCTAAAATATGTTGAAGAGATTTTCTACCAATCTAATCTATAGCCTACATTTCCTGAATACCACTTCTAATCGTATATGAAATCAATGTGCATCCCACGAATGTTGATAACTTCCACTATACGAGGGGCGATCAGGTTGCTCTGACCCTAACATAGAAAGAGCGGCAATAGAGTTTCAATTTTATTTTTATTTTTCAACATACTCCCCTGCAACTCCAATGCACTTCTCCCATCGGTGCTCCAACGCGTGGATACCTTGCAAAAAAAATCTTCCGACTGGTCCTCCAACCATGAGTCCACAGCCCTTATCACCTCAGAATCATCAGAAAATTTTTGCCCACGAATGTCATTCTTCAAATGTTTGAACAAATGGAAATCACTGGGGGCCAAATCTGGGGAATAGGGTGGGTGGGGCAGCAATTCGAACGATGCATCTGCGATAGCGGCCCTCGCAATGCGTGAGGTGTGGACAGGTGCATTGTCCTGGTGAAGGAGCACACCACGGGTCAACATCCCACGCCTCTTTTTCTTGATGGAATCATGTAATTTCTTGATTATGTCACTGTAGTATGTGCCAGTGATGGTTTGGCCTCTTTGTAGATAGTCCACAAGAAGGACACCCTTGCAGTCCCAGAAAATTGAGGCCATCACCTTCTTGGCTGACGTTTGTACCTTGAACTTCTTCGTTGGTGGAGAATGTGGGTGTTTCCACTCCATGCTTTGTGATTTTGTTTCTGGGTCGAAGTGATGGACCCATGTTTCATCCATAGTTACAAATCGGGCAAGAAAATCGTCTATATCAGCACGAAACTTGGCAAGAAGTTCTTGACTGATGAGCACTCGGGTGCGCTTCTGATCTGGGGTGAGGTTTCGAGGGACCCATCTTGCAGCAATTTTTTTCATTTGCAATTCCTGGGTAATTATGTTTTGCACAGTGCCATATGACAGGCCACACATATCAGCAACATGACGGATAGTGACTCGACGATCCTTCAGCACGATATCGTGGACTTTGTTAATGTTTTCGGTCGTCATGACAGTTTTTGGTGCTCCACCTGCATTTTCATCCTCACACGACTCTCTCCCACAATTAAATTCACGACACCATCTCTTCACCATATTGTATGAAGGAGCACTGTCCCCTAATGTATCCACCAAGTCCTCATGAATTTTGGATACCGTCCACTTCTTCTTCACAAAATATTTAATCGCAGCTCTCACCTCAGTTTTCTCCATTCTGGCACATTGACACAACTTCACTCAGTTAAACCCCTGTAAAAAGAAAACTGTACGTTACTTAGACTTGCAATTCAGATTGAAAGCATATAAAGGATCACTAAACAATAACAAAATAAAAAATCAATCGTGACGTCATTCCTTCTATGTTAGGGTCGGAGCAACCTGATCGCCCCTCGTACCTTCTAGTTCAATTGTCCGTTTTACCGCTGCACAAATTACACAATGATTTACCGTATATAAGACCAATCGCTTAATTTTTCTGACACCATTTATTTTGCCTGCATAACGTTTTCAATCTTGATTATACCACTGTGGTCATCACACGTCATTTCAAGTTCTGTCATTAATACTACTTCTAAAATGCTATTAATTATCTTGTACCTCCAGATTCTTCTAACTTCAAAAGTCAACTGTATTTAACAAAATTCATGACATCTTCAGAATCTTATCCTTTCTCGTACATTCTCAATCTCAAATAACGTCTAAAACTTCAAACGTCAATGTTACTTGATACAGAAATCCTTCCAAAATACATCTCGGCAATTCTTCTCTGCCAGTGGTAAACTTCACATCACGTCACCTACTTTCACGTTCTTTGTGTACAGTAAGTTGCATGAAGAAGATGCAAGGAACCGATACCTTCTCAGTATTCATACTGACGTCAGAATAAGTGTAATCTAGACCTACGCATTGTAAGGAATTATTTGTCAAGTTTGGAGTGAGTCCACATTTCAAAGAATCTTTCTTGAGCATATTTCTGGACTATCCTTTACAGTGAACACAACACATAACACAACACATAACATACTGAACTCTTGTTTGTGCACTGGCGGATTTAGCGGGCACACAGGAGCACGTATCCCCCTCCAAAGAGGTTACTATTATGAAAAGTGATGATAGTATTATATCCCAACTAACAAAAAAAAGTTCCGAGTGTTTGCATGTTTATTGTCTATATTATATATTAAGCATAAGAATTATACTGAAACTTTGATAGCGTTGTGAACTTTAATTGGGTCGGTTGAAAACAGGAACTAAATAAATAACATGCCCACAAAAGATGTTAACTTTTATTATTTTTGGGTCACACTAATACACACACACACACACACACACACACACACACACACACACACACACACACACACACACACACATATATATATATATATATATATATATATATATATATACATAGATTTATATATACTGATTGATTGATTGATTGAGTTGGTGTTTTAAGTCCACTTTATGCACAGTAAGGCTAATCGGGACTAGACTAAAGTTTAAATGGGATCTGAACCACTATGTGGCTCCACCGGGTATCGAACCCGGGAGCCCTTGATTACAAGTGCACGACGCTACCACTTCCTTTTTTTTATTTAAAAGGAATGCCCCTAAGCGGTTGTATCCCCCGTTTCTCGTTTTTTCCCCAATTTTTACATTTCTCGGTTTTTCTCAATTTTCAGTTTTTCTCTTATTGGACAAACACAAATATCCATGTCTTACAAGGGATTCGAATCCGGAACCCCTGGCGTCGCAGCGCACTGTGCTCCGCCACGGAGGTCGACGTGCCACTGCGCCATCGGGAGGCCATTTATATATATGATTGTTAAATTTTGTATTTTGTGCACATACTAATCAATATCCTTTTTCAAATGTGAACAGACAGTCTGTAAGGGCATGTAGAGTACGGCTGTGTGTAAGTTTGTGCAGTACTTATGCGTGTAGCCTATATGGTATATGCACACATACATAAATACGTATGTATGTAAGTAAACAACTCACATTTGTATTTTTATCATCATCGTTGTATGAGCCAATTTCATTTACGGTTTGCAATTTTGTGCATATTAATTGCTTCCAATGGGATATTATATTCCGTGCTTGTTTGTTATCTGATGAGGCCCCACTTTAACTTATTCCTAAAACTTCTGAAGTGTTTTGTAACCATGTTAATGTTTCAGAAAGAAGTGCTGTGTGTGTGTGTATGTGTATACAAGTGTGTGAGAGTAAGAATTATGTGTATTACTAATGCAAAAATTAGAATTAGAATTAGAATTAGAATTTCTTTATTCATGGGCGAAGTTCAGCCTGTGGCATACCACTTAGCATACGCCATATGTAGATATTTTTCCCAATAAAAAATAACAATAAAATTCATCGAATATTGCGTCAACTTCCAATTCTCCGCTCGATTTTTTCTTTAATCCTTACTACGCGATATTTTTCGTCTGTATTTCTTGGGTTCGTCGCTAAAATTTTGTTTCATCTGATTTAGTGCCCCTTTTTGAAATAAAATAATCCAGATGCTAAATATTAATGGTGTGAAATTGAACGCTGCATCGAAAGCAAGACATTGACACATAAGGTGCCATAAATTTCAGGAACGATTTTATGACTTTGGAATATGTTTTCGGCAAAAGGTGTTATGCAGATGGTTGCCTTCGCTTCCCTGCCCCGTACCTATCTTCACTTTATGTTCCTGAGCTCATTGACTTTTGTATGAAGGTCAAAGCTTTATCTTGACTTTTTCTTTCTTCCCTCATAATATGTACCCGGTATATGCGGTTTTGTGTCTGTCATAGATATGCGTCTACGATTATTGTCACATATAAAATGATATTCCATTGTAAACGCTGGAGTGTGAGAGACTCGAAGGAGTAAGATCGAGCGAAAGTGATCTTTTGATGTCACATTGATTTGCTTTATTTTACTTTGCTTTTTGTGCCACTTTTGGCTAATTTGCGAAGATGGGGATGAGTGATCATGTGATGAAATTGATGAATGTATACTCACAAACATCCATGCCCAGGTCAGGATTCGTAGCGCGAAGTGCTAACCACTCCGCCACGGGGGCCGGCATCTTCATTAACAGTACTCGAAATGAGTGGGGGGAAACGGGTGGGGGGAGGGGTGGCATCCCCTGCTATCAAAATTTTCGCAAAGCTGTCTTACCTTCACCATGTTAAACCAAAAGCCTTCCAGCTAGTCCCACGGCTCGACCAAACGTCCCCCTAGCTACCAATTTTCACTTAAAGCGTTGTGCATTAATCTTCATAAAGATTTATTCAATATATTCAATTTACTTGATTGCAGTCTTATTTTCACCCAGATATGTATAATGCATACATATACACACATATTCAACCATATTTAACGCCGAAGAATGCTTCTTATTGTGTTGCAGTAATGTTGTGTAAATATTTGTTACCAATCATGTGTCTTACCAAAAAATTGAAATTTCATACAGGCAATATAATCCTTAGCTTCTTTTAACTATATTTAAAGCGGTCACACATACTTTATTATATATGGAGCAACTAAAATTTGGAGAACCCGTTACAATTATTTACTATATTAAGAAGGCCAGTATATAAATGTTTAAATTTTATTGTAGATTTATTTTGTATATGTCTTCTTAAAATGTACAATGTGAATTATTCCAACGTTTCAGAACACTTTGCGGGATATTTGTAAATACATTATATTGTAAAGTGTTCATATTTTCAATATGCTCAAAACCATCATACTACTTATATTTTTCAAGCGTGTTCAAGAAATTAACTTGCATAATGTAAATAATTTCACCTTTACGAACCAGTAAATTCAATAAATAATTCATATAATGTAAATAGAGAAAAATCAAAAACCATTTATTAAGCGAACACGAATTTTACTTATTATCGTTAAACAGTACCTTCTGCAAGACATTAAATTCTCCCTTTTTCGACATTTGCATGTCTTGTAGGAAACACATGGGCATTTCTTAACAATCACACCATTACAGTCTTTGTCTGTAACATTCACACGCAAGCATAAAAGATTTGAAATTAAAAGGTTGTTACCTCCACCCCTCAAGAAAAACATGACTAGAAATTCCAACTTTAAAAAAGGATGGAGATGATTGTGAGATTCAGATTGTTCACAATAATTGCAGTAGGAAGGTCGAGTTGAAATTAGTGTTTCGTGTACGTTTGACGACCAAGTATATTCAGGATTTGTAAAAACATTCGGATTATAATTGTAACTTAAAGTTGGGATTATGAATTCTAAGCAAGAGTTCACAACATTTTGCCACAGAGCCTAATTAGAACTTGCATCAAATACATATGTCATAAAAATACCGAACAAAATATGACTGTGTATTATAAAGCACTATAACTTATTTATGTAATTCCTAGGCTATTCTTCTTTTACATATAGTGCAAAAACAATTTTAGACTTCAGAGCAAATTTGAATAACTTAAGGGTGCAGAAAAGTTAATTAATTATACCCGTAAAATAATTATTACATTAGCCTCTTTACAATTGTTACGTGATTCAAAACAATACGAGATTTCGCATTTCTTACACATGCAAAGGTTTCTATTCTGAACACGGTATTGTACAAGGGTACTCGCAATAATTTGAACGTAATTGTACATTTTTAGGTTTAATTCAATTTCACATGTTCATATCTTTTTATGTAATGCAATGGTATTAAGTAGACGGGGTACAAAGATGTTTTAAAATTCAAAGTTGAACGCATTTATGCACATTTAACGTCTAGGAAAGTAGGTATAGGCAATATAATGCGTATTTTTTGTTACAGCATTTCATAACAAATATATTGAGGTCACATTTTTCACTCTACAACAAAAAAATGAAGCAATCTATTAATAACCGAAGTAAAGATTATGACCGGTCTTCGGGTAAAAAAGGTATCATTAAACTATTATTAATGATAGTTATATGAATAGTAGTAGAGTAGTAATAATAACACGATGATGGAGCTGACGACATGGGGATAATATTGAGTCTAAATTCCAAAAATTGATTTTCCGCACAATTTTCATCAAGCATTTTTGCTTTCCAAATGAATATTTTCAAGAAATATTAGTTGATGTCTAGATGTTGTGGACAGCTGGTGAGTCAAATACCCATCGTACTCGCCACCGAAGTGTCTGTTACCACTAATAGTAGCAAATATTATATCAAAGTTGGCATATATATATATATATATATATGGAAAATTAGGAGTTTTCGCCACTGTGTATAGCCTATGTATAATTCTAAAGTTACGAAGTATTTTTTTTACGATGTGAAGTTTGTGTGGTTTTCTCCAAGTTTCGCTACGAATTCAACCAGTTCTTCCAGTTTTTCTTTACATTTCTGGACCTATGTACATCTTGCACGTCTCAAGCTAAAGTTCATGGCTACAAATATCATTGAGATTCCTCATGGAACTCAGAAACTGATTCGGCGGCCATTTTCTCTCACACACAACGCACTGGAAGACCTTGAACGGGTGCAATTACCATAATTGCAGCCGTTTTCGTTCCTATTTTTCTTATTCACAGCCAATCTTTTTTCGAATCTGTCGAAATTAATGCTGCCTTCTGTTTCTCTTCTTCTTTCTCTCTCTCTCTCTCCTACCCTCCCTCCTCGTCACTTGGAAAGAAAAAGAAAACACGAGGCTTGAAACTTTTATGGTCAACAAGCCCTTACCACTGGCACAAAAGATTAAACGTGAATAGCAAGCAGGTTAAGTATTTCCTTTTCAGGGGCTCTTCTGAGAACTCCTTTGCTTCAAAAGGAAGAGTTGAAGACAAAAACAATTGAAGGAGAGGAAGGTGTAAGAGTAATTTCATGTGAATTTCTCGTCTTCAGAAAATCTTATCCGGTTAGGTTACCACAGTTGCAAGCCGCCATAAGCAACGGCCATGTCGTTATGCTAGACTTCTGGCGCCAATGTACGTACCATTGCTTTTTTATTTTCGTTTCTTTTTCCCCTCTGCTCTCCCCCTTTCCGAATCGGCAAGCTGCCAGTTCCCGGCATGCATTGCGGGCTTCTCAGTGACTGATATCCACTCTTGATATGTACTAACCCTACCAAATGGACTTCGTTTTTAATTGCAGCCTTAGGGGGTTGCTGCATGAATAGGTTCGCCCACCAGTATGTGCGTATGTGGTAAATATATGTTTAAAAGGGAAACAATGTGTTCTGAATTGGGTTGTAAGAATCAAAATGGACGCCAGCGACTTCGTGCTTGATAGCTCTTGACTATGTATCAAGTAGCCAGTTGACGTCGATGGACACCTTTTAGAAAAATAAATACACAACTATACTATCTTGAATTTGTCATAAAAATTTCATCTTTTTCATCTTCCTCTAGAATAGGTTATAATATATTATCTTTGCCTTTATTAGTCAATATTCTTTATTTATTTATTCTATACGTGTAGCCTATATTTTAATATAACTTGAAAACTTTAAAATTGCTTCAAATTACCGTTTGTGGCGTTGCAGTCGTTCAAGAATGTAAATGGATGTTCGGAAGGGGAAAAACTTTATTTAAAAACTTATTGCATTAACTACTTTTTTGTAATAAAAATCAACAAATACCGAAAAAAATGTTTAGTATTTCTTGATTTGTTCCTATCATTTGTGTTTGTCGGGGTGTGTCCTAATAGTTCCAAGTACCACTGTAGTCAAGGGTTCTTGGAACTATTGAATGGGAGATCCCCCATTAGAAAACTGTACAAGAAATTTGCACCTTACAAACTATAGCCTTGTTGTCTCTTTGAACTTTCGACAAGTAATAAACATTCACTTCCGAGGTTATGAAAAATCTTATCACAGGCCATTTTATGCCAGAAGGAGATTACTAACACGACATTACCTGCGAGAAGGAACAGTAGAGTTTAGTTAATTCCTGACACACGCTCAAACACGCATAAAAAACAAAAGAAAAACCACGCTCACGGTAATTTTTTACTGAAAAAAAAGAAGTAACAAACCTGAGCGACAACTGAATTTTAAAAAAGCCGGCCATTTTGAACACGCGAATAGCAACATTCACTTTCATTTTGTTGTTTCTGTTATTAAGCGGCCCTCTAGTTATTTTTGCACGAGTTGGACGACACAAAATGGACGACTTGTTCGTGCAAAATGGCCCCGAGCGGGCAAAGATATAATTCCAGCCTTCTCGCATGCGAATATTATGAAGATCGCCTCTTCGGCACAGGATGTTGTTCCGACGCCCCGTGCAGAAAAATTATCGCCCAGAGCTTACAAAGCGGGACATAGGAGGGGCCACTCATTACAAAGAAAGGCAAGACAGTGAATTTTCATAATAGCTATATCGACGGGTCGAAATTTCCATAACTTGACGAGAAAATGGAGCTTGTAGAGTTGGAAATTGCAAAATGTGACAAAGCCATTTTTAAGAGCTTGTTTCCTTCTTTTTATTTTACTATGTGTCTGTGTGTTCTCGCTTTGTCTCGTCACGAAATGCTTCGCGGAGTTCCAAGTCAGTACACTGTGTGTGATACTCTTGGATATACAGGGTGTCTATCAAAATGACAAATCCAAAATTTGACTTTTTAATGACTTTTTCTTGATCTTTATTTCCTTTTTCTTGACCCTTTCCCCCGTTTTCTTAACATTTATTTAATTGACCCCTACGTAGTTGGAAATTAAGAAAATATAAAATTGTATTCAATGAAAAACCTTACCCAAAGCTGGTTAAGATAAAAACTGAAGCTGTACTTTAACAAGAGATTTAAACTTACTTTAATTATAATTATTAATGCATGTAAATATTAATGCTTCAGACTTCATCCTGGATGGTGAATGACCACGAAATTCTTAAGGAACGAAGTGAACAAATCTCAATACAATTTTAGATTTCCAAATATTCAATTTTATCAAATCCCAGTACAGGTACATAAGAATGTAAATTCACTATAGCTGCTGTAAAAAATAGCAAAGATTATTGACAAGCATAATTTCTTGAACTTCTTGACCTACTTGCTGATTTCTTGACTATCTTGACTGGCAGACACCCTGATATATTATATTGACAGAGAGAATTCGATAAAAATAAATACTGCTTGTGCAAACACTTGCACAAAGTACTTGGGCAGTACTTGTCTTGCAATGTAAATTTGTTCAGAAAGGGATAGTGTGCAGGCACATGTCAATCATATGAGTTAATATTATGTCCGTCACTTGTCTTTAGAAAATGAGATAGCGAAAATACATATTTTCGTTGTGGTAAAAAATAGACAGAAAATTCTGGTCCAGAACATATGCTAGGAAAATAAATTTTCCAGTTCCATCCATTTATAATATATAAAAGAAGGAAGGAATGTACTTGTACATTGTACAATGTATTTTACCGTTGACATGTTTTATGTTTATCAGAAAATATAGAACACCGTAATTGGGCACTCGCCTCTTCAAATGAATAAAATAAATAAATAAAAGTTGTTCTATTTCTTGAAGATAATGCATAGAAGCAGATGTGTTTTTCTGTTCAAGATAGATGGAAAATACTGAAAGAAAAGGTACACAAATTACATTTTTGTTTCAAATGAAAAGTAAATGAATGATATAAACATTTTTATTTCAAGCACGGAAAGAGGTATGAAATACAAGATAGCGTAAGAAAGGTAGAAATAAATAATTGTTATATACTAAATAAAAAACGACAATGAAAAAAATATATATTTTCGAAAGAAGTAACAAACATATTTTCATCAGGAGATAGGGTAGGGATATTCTTCTCGAAATGCAAGTGGACAAAAAGGGGTTGGGGGGAACCATCAACGAAACGAATAGTATGTCTAGTGTTGCCCACGAGACGAGACTTTGGCCTGTCTCGTCTCGTGGAAATGATGTCTCGTCTCGAAAATATTCGTTTGTTTCATGACACATGGTCAATCTCGTCTCGTCTCGAATTTTTAAAAGCCTGTCCCGTGGACAAGACTAAGTATGTCGCAAAAGATGGTAATAAACTTATTAAAAACTGAGAATAGAGTACAAGAAAAAAGTAAGAGAAGACTTATCTGTTTTCGTGTTAAAAAACAAAAGATAAAAAAATCATAGTTTTTATATTCAACTTGGTTGATCTAAACAGATTGCAGTACGTGTGTAATCACCATATCAAAGATTTATAATAAGCAATTTCCCCACGTTCTCCCCCCCCCCCCATTTCTTTTCTTCTGGTCACTTATCTTTGTTTTACGTAGACGTCAATTATGGCTGGAAGCATAACCCATTTCGCAGACTGACCTCTTATTTCCAACACGCAAATTCAAAGTAATAAGCTGTATTTAGTTAAAATACTTGTCTCGCGTTCATGGAAGCAGATTACATAAAAAAAAGCATCCATTTTGGCATGCAATAACTGAAAGAGACCCTCCCCATAATGGCTCATATGCATATGAGATTAAGATAACATCATACGGGTACTTTGGAGATGGTAAAAATGTATGTCATTGGTTAAAATGATACTTTAGCAGCCTCAACAGCGGAGTCTAATTGGCTGTATGGCAGTAGAGATAAAAATTTCCCATCCAACCCTAATTTGTTGTGTAGGATGTGGCGTGTTGGTTTCCCAGCAATTATAGTGCAGAATTCATGCCACCTTCCTCCAGTCCCTACTCTTACTGGTTGATAAGTATCTTTATAATTACATATCAAAATAAAAGAAATAATGAAGGAAGAGAGTTCAGGGGTTGAAAAGTGACTCGGTGATATATCTTGCATTATACCTTTGTTTCTGCAGTGCTGCAGGCCAGTTAGACAATAGAGTTAATGTGATTACAGGCTTGTGATGACGTCACTGTATGTTTTTTACGGCTTCTATAATAAAAAAATGAAAATTTACTCATTTATTAGAAATGAAAGTTTAGGACGTTCATACAGGAGAAACTGCATTGTTTATCAGTATACAATGAAACGAAACACGTTCGAAAATTTAGAATTGGAATAAATGTGAGTAAAATAATCCCAATAGCTAATATGGGTGTAGTTAGGTATATTGATTAACATATGACTTCCATGTGTATTCGTTCATACTAATTTTGTTAACTATTCCTTTAACTTTATATCCAAGTCTACTAAAATTACTTTTATTTTTGTATTTTCCATAATGTTTTAGCAGTATTTGTCTTGAACAGTTCACGTTAAACTCTCTAGATAAGGCTGCAGGTTCATAAAAAGAAAACGGTTTACGGCCACTTGATGCTCAGATAGGTAAATCAGGGTTGAGCCTGTACTTGAAAGTGGGATCCCAACCACTGACCAATGCGCATTCACCGGAAATCGAGTACGGATTACAAAGCGATGACGTTAGCCGCTATATCTTCAGGAAGGTTATCACTGTAAACAGATAACGAATATTTTTTTAAAAAATTGATTTTTTACATCCTATCGAGGCGAGGTGTATAAGTAAACGGAATGCTGTTTTTTTTTCAATGTGTGTTTCATACAATTGTCCAATGCAGATGCTTACTAGTGGTCGCATGGTTTGAGTCATTTCTCATCGCTTTGAAGAACATCAATTTCAATATTTTTTTAAAAAAATTCTAGACACAGTATATAATATTTATAAAAGATAGAAACTACATTACGGTGAAAATATAACTTTGTCATCTAGTGTCCAAAATATAATTAACTCTATTTAATGACACTCAATAAAAACTCAAATAAGCAGTCATTGTGTAAGAAAAAAGTAAATTCAAAGTTTGTATTACCGACTAAAACATAATAATAGGAAATTGTCTCTAGCTGTTCATATAAAGAAATGGACAACTTCTTTTGACATAGAATTATTATTATTACCTCTTCGAGTTGATTGGCTGGATAACAATTTTAATAATTAATTATAAAAATAACTAAAATTTCATAGCAAACTATTTACGTAGATTATAACCTAAGTTGATTTCTTTTAACATAGGTGTCAAGGTGCTCAATAATTATGAGATCTCGATGGAGTGTGGTGTACGACTTCATTTCCTTAGAAAAAGTAGTTCTATGTTTTTAATATTTTTCTTTGCTAAAATCTCTTATCTCTATTAAAAGTTAATTAAACCATACATAACATTATTTGCCTTAATATAATGCAATACATGTAGATTATTTGCTTAATTATGAATCAAATACAGGCCATGACTAGTGTTCTTTTATTAGAGTAGTACATCTGCATGCAACCACGAAACAAAAAAAAAACCTTTTGGTATGCTTATGTATATATACGTATATATGTAACTTAAATACTTTTTGACGCAAGTTACTATAGATGTATGGGTTTTTACGAAGAGTTTAAACACGAGGGTTTGGTCATATTGACCCGACTGGGAAAGGAGAGACGTTTAGTGACTACTGTCTGTTTTTCATAATTTAACGATCGGGAGCCAATCCAAGTTACCCCTTCCGACAATTTCATTACCACAGGGTTGTTCTTCCTTAGCGGCGTAAAGGCGACATTTTTTTACGTATTTCTCCACGAATGTCCATTTTGTTCACGTCAATAGATTGGTAGACTTTGAATAAATAAGTTTATTTCGTGGTAAAATAATCATTATACGTAAAGTCTAATGTGCCTAAAATTGCATATTTTTATTATCAATGATTATAAGTGCTTAAAAAGAGGACATATGCACTATAACCGTTCTATGATTTCAGAAGGTTATAGGACAGAGAATTTTAGATATTTTGAAAGCAAATAAATAGTGTAAAAATGCATAATACTGCTGTTAGATTTTGAATTTTAGACTTTTTATTATTAACAATATTGCAAGTTCATGCCTTATATTTTAGTGCTTATTATTGTGCCTTTCCCATAATTTCCAGTATCTATTATTTATATATATTTTACTACCATTCTTGCCTACCTATTTGGCATTTTTTTAGTGCTTAGAAATCTGGTATCTGGTTGCCAGTGGCGTAGCAAGGGGTGGGCGACCACCCGGGGCCTCGTGTCCCATGGGGTTGATCCAAAAAAATGTAATAAACAGAAGTGAGAAAAATAGATGGAAAGTCTAATTCTTTTGGGCAATAAAATTAAAACATTGTATATATCTGGCTTAAATTCTAGTTTAACGTTATAATTTGAATCAATAGGTACGTCACATCAGAGGCGTAGTAGCATACAGGCGGGCGGATCCAAAGCCTAAGGGTGCCCACAAAAAAAAACAGAAAAAAAGTGGCATTTCTCACGTGAAACATTTGCGCAAAAATTCACGATAACTTGCTTGGACATTTTTATCCATTTATTCGTTTCTTCTTTCTCTTGACCTTGCACTCCCCAATTTTAATGTTAACAATAAAAGATCTCCAACTTCCACGGAGTAACGTGTGAGGCATTTAAATGCTTGCGTTATTTTCAACTCAAGGAGGGCGTGGATAATATTAACAGTTCTTACGTCATCAGATGTAGCGATTACCTCTGTAACGAGTACGAAGATGATTTGTCCTCCGAATTTCCTGATCAAGTTCTAAGTTTTAGGAATGTGCTTCAATCTGAAATCACCAAAAGTGCTTTGGAAAGTTTCTTCTCTTTGATAACTTTACACTAGCTTCAAGTGTTTTCTGTACACTATACCGCCTTTTGTTTGTTTCTTACCCTTCCAGAACAGTCATGACAGAGGAGTTAGTGCAGAGTAAGTAGTAAGCAGGTTTCAGGCCAAATTTAGCGGACTCTGTATTCTCACTGTTGAACGTTAAAGGGAAATAAATATATATTCATGTTGTGAAGTAAAAGTGTCATTCGCAGCCCAGAAGTCAGCTTTCTGTTAAGAGTGAAGGGGGAAGGGATTAGTAACTATTTGTCTTTTCTTCTTTTGAATACACAAATGTCAATGAAAGATAAGTTGTAATCCATGAAAATTCATAGGTAGAGGTACGATTTGACTCGTACAATTAAGTGTAGCCACAACCAGCCATTCAAAGTAATTACTTATATTTCTTGGAAGAATCTGTTTCTTGCTCGCGCGTACTTGTTACGCCACTGCGTCAAAAATCTAGTACTACAAGAACTCTTCAAATGTATACAACAAAAGAAGATTCACAATTATCATCTAAGTCCTGAAATTCACACTTAACTGTTACAATTAATGTGCAACAAAGTCAAAATGGCTAAATTTAAAAAAAAAATCAAATTAGCTGTACCAATTTATTGTACAAGTTTCCACACATATGGAGAAAATTACTATCGTTTTAAGATTTGTTGATATTCATAGCGATTGTGTTGAAGAGCCAGCCTCGTAGCTTATAGATATTTTGGCGCCCTAGGCAGGATTGTGGTTAGGTGCTCCCCTTCACCCCGCTCTACCAAGCACCAAGATTTTTTGTGTTTCCTTCCATATTTTCTTATTATGTCATTATGCTGTTTTCTGATATTTACATCTTACAAATTTTGAAATGAGGAAAGAAAGAAAACTTATTAAAATAATAGTATAGGTTATATTTAAGGATTCGTAGTTTGTATTTCTGATTTTTAAAAAAAGTTTATCATATTTAAGAATATTTCAGTGCCTGAAGAATATCTTTTAAATCGTACTATTGGATACTACTACTTCGGTCAAAGAAAATTACAGCAGTGTGTTACAAGGATAAACCTCTTCCAAGTGTAAATTTCCCCGTCGCATATTATTAAATATCATTTTCATCAGTAATTTATTATCATTTTTTAAGTATGATAAATTTCTGACGTACCCATCGATTCAAATTGAGATTTCAAATTTAAAGAACGGATGGGATAGGGGCATCGCATTCTAATCTTGCCCAGGGCCTCGCGATATGTTGCTACGCCACTGCTGGTTACAACGTAGTTAAATGAAAAAAATGATTTGATTTGATTTGACTTCTCTTTTCTGTCACTTCTGCCTAATCACGAAGATGAGGTTGAGTGATGATATAATGAAATTGAACACCCATGCCCAGGCCGGGATTCGAATCCGGGAGCGCGCTTCGCTGGCCACCCCGGCATGGAGGCCGGCTTTAAATGAAAAGCAATTACTGTACTTGTTTCATACATTCACACAGCCAAATGTTTGTAACATTTTTTTAACTAGGAGCCAATAGAAAATTGGCAGGAATATTAATTTTCATTTAACATTTTATATCAACCAACTTAGTAAAGAAAAAAATCATACCAAGCTTGGTTTCTAGTTCACTTAGTCGTTATAAAGTATGTAGTTTATGTTATTAACGCAGATGACTATATTTAAATATTATATATTGTGCCCTCTTGTTGTATTATTAATAACATATTGAAATTTTAACGAAGGAGCGGGGGTAAATTTTATATTTTAGCAAAGGAGTATAATGAAATGTGGCAGAAATTGTTTACTTTTGAGCATATGAGAACGGTAAAAAAAAAAATCAGCTTCCAAAACAGAAATCTCAATAGAAGATATGTGACGTAAAACTAAGAAAAACGTACACCTTGCAGTTGCGGTATCCGTACTTTCCTCATGCACCAAAAGCAAAGCAAATAAGATTGGATTGTCAATGTCTCTCATGATACTCTCTTGTGTCCTTATGCAGTTCCCATGAAGCAACACGCTACTGGTGCATGATGGGAATTTTTTTCATGTTTGCTCTTTGTGTTGTGGACAAAATGGCGTGTTCTTTTCGCCAAGTCTAAGTAAATGCTATTTTAATTCAGTCATAAATGAAATTAATTGTCATTTTTCGGAATGTCTTTTTCGCATGTTTATACTAATTGCTTCCCCTCTTTTTGCAATGTTGCTACTAAATGCATGCGAATGCACGTACATGTGATTTCTTCAAGTCTGGAATCTTTGTGAAATCATTAAGTAAATTTATTCTTAGGTTTTATTATTATGATCTTCCCATTGTTTCAGAAACTCTTAGAGAGTACATTACATATTTCTGAGTTAGAAGCAGACCCAATCTCCTCTTCTCATATTAAGTACTCTGGATGAATTTGGGGACCTTTTCCTTGTTTCAAGTAACAATTTTGGAATTATAAAGGTTAAAAATTTTATATCTTTTAATAATCTCTAGTTGGTCGCTGTGATGATTTTGAAAATTCTTAATGTAGGCTATCTTGATGAGCAGGAGTGCCCTATGACTATTTCGCGGTGGGCTATGCCTCCTACTTGCCCCCACAGGTGGGTACACCCCTGCTGCAATCATTTCGGTGGAGGAGAAATCCTTGTCAACCACTTCACCATGTTAATTTCTACCATTCCTGGAACTAACATTGACCAGTCTGTTGACTAGGGCCCGGATAGTTAAAATACTAAACACATGCATGGAAATATGCAATAAAAAGGTGCAAAATATGCTGAACACCTGATCTTTTTTTAATGTTTTCTTTCAGCCACTACAAAAATCCTAAATGTAAATTGTTCTCTTTTCAGCTCATACGATTTAGCACGCTTGATTACAACATGGTATCTCAAATTTTCAAACTTGAAACTCCATTTGGTTCAGAAAGAATATTTTTATACTCAGAAAAAAAAAACTCACTCTAATTTACAAGATACAATTGGACAATATTTTAAGGCAACATTATCTGACACGTCAAGTTCAAGATCATATATATAATCTCACACACTTTCGCAATAGTTGCGTAGCCGCTGTTCTTCTCCAACATTGCATATAATTTAGGTACACAGGATTTTCAAGCATGCCCAGGGAATTTTTCACATCTATTACTTTGATATTTGTTTGCATTGCTAGTTCTTGTTTTCTAAAAGAAAGTGGAGATTGAAAAGCAGTGACGGAAGGGAAAAGGAAGTTCTTTTATTAAAAAAAGACCATATGCCCAACGCACAGACGTAAAATACAATTTTAGTACTAGTGGATGTTGGCTCCAAAATATGCAAGGAGTTTAATTATATGATTCATAAATGCATTTAGCAAAAAACCTTTAAAATATGCATTTGCAAAATGCATACCTATCCTGGCCCTACTGATGACTTCAATGCTTCCCAATGACCTTTGGAATCTCTTAAAACTCAAGTGCCAAGGATTTTCCCATAAGTGACCATTTCCTCGCACATGCAACGGCCACTACGAATATATCTAATCCCTATTCAAGCAGTCTGCGAAATCTACCTCTCGCCAGTTCCCATACCAGGGCAATCACACAATGCAGCGTTAAGACACATAAAGTTTGACCGCTTGGACATTTCCCTCGAGCGAGAAAGCTACAAGAATGGCACTTTTTGAAGTCCTCTTCAGGGTGTGGCGTTCTCTCGCATGATACATAAAACGCATTTTATTTAAGCAGGGCTCCGTATACCGGACCATACGTGTTTGGAGCTGGCATGCATGTGAAGTTCTGGAAATTTGCGTGTGACAATTGTACCACGCCCTTTGGCGCTGAGATCTCTGGAGCACCTCTTTCACCAAAATACATTATTTTTCCTTGTTTTCCCCCTAAAAAAAGCTGCAAGATCCGTCTTATCTGACAATTTCCTCGCTTTACATACGGACCATCGCAATTTTCAGCACTTTGCAGCGTGAGAAAAGAAGAGAAATCTTCCATATTCTTTCGTTTTCGAGAAACGCAAACTATATGGTCCAGTCTCTTCGTATAATTTAATGCTTCTAGCGTGAGCACAGGACTGTTTTCTCATGGGAGGGTCCGCTGAAGGACTCGAGGCGAGTAAATATCTGCATAAGGTACGTGTGTGTGATTACACATGTGTGAACAACTCGTGTGAAATTGGAGAATTCTTGAAATGTCGCTGTAAGACAAGGAAGAGGAGGGGTTAGACCGTAATGTTTTCAAACAAGCATTCGCAATTATTAGACAATAATTAGAAAAATGGATCCTGAGGATATTTTACAAATGTATTTTCGGATTGCGTGCATTCAATTTTTTTTCCACCAAGTCCCGTGCTGCGACCTGTGTTCGACGCGCGTCTTCATCAGCATCCTATATTTCCTCCTATATGGTTTGATTTGATTTATTTTTAGCGTCGCTTTTTTGCCTCCTTTGGCTAATCGCTACGATGAGGATGGGTGATGAAACTGATGAAGGGACACTCACAAAGCAAACACATGTTACGGCTGTCATGTAAAATTGTGATATGAATTGCAACTTATTTCTTCATTCAGCGGACTTGAAAATTGTTCAGAGTAGATGGGTTGCCGTTCCAAGAATAGGCTATCAAAATACTCGATACCATCTATTATTTGGATGAAATTTATGTGAATAAATTTTTGAAATTTGGATCATTTCTGCTTTCTTTTATATAGTTTAGATTTTTGCACAAACGCAGTTTTTCGAAATTTTCAAAATTGTGGACAATTTTCAAAATTTATGACCTTTTTCAAAATGTATGTATGTTCCGATTTTCGGTGATTTTTCTCCAGAAGAATGTAATATAACAAAAATTAGCTTTCTAATGTTCTTTTCCGTCTCCGGACCTCGTAATTTGCCTATAGCTACTAAGTGTTTTAACAAATGCTTTTAGCTTTTTGAGAAGAGAGGACTTTTCCACTGCCTCTGAGCATCAGAGCATTATTTTCGGATAGAGCTGGTATTGTCAAAGTTGATATCACATATCTGCCTGATAGAGGTGGAATACACTACAAAATATTTCGTAAATACCATTTTTAATCTTTTTAAAAGTTGATGAATGACAAAAATGGTAATCGGGGAGTTTGCATTTATCACCTTTATTTTTCCTGAATTCTTTACTGGTTTCATTTGAAAAATTCTATTTTCTTAAAATTTCAAGAGGGATTGCAGCCCCATCACCTCCCCCTTCAGTATGCCAATATTTCTGAGGAACATTTTAGTCTCTTCTTACCTTTTTTTAATGTGTTGTAGGTCTGTTTCCTATTGCAATTTTACCTTTCTCAAGGAACATTTTAACTTTAAGGTAAGGATTTTAGATAAGTGGAATTCCCCTCGTAAAATGTGAAGGGTGCAAAATTGCCATATGTACCGAGGAACAGAAATTTTAACTCATTCATTCTTTCCTTTACTTATGCAATAAACGTAACAGTATCGTATCACATTTTTGTGGGTGGAATACAGGGTAGGCCCGCTGAAAAGAGTTTTCTGGAAATATTTTGACATGCTTATAATTTTTATATATAGGAACTATGTGACTCGGTGCTGAAATAATTTCTTTGTTTTCTTATTCAGATTAAATAATATAACGATTTAATATGTAGAATTTAGTATTAGTACATGTCCTGTTCATGATAATGATTCTGGAAACTTTTCTTTACAAGCAGAGATTCTAAAGAAAAATCTAAATTTGTCCAATTCGATGTCCACAAAGTTCTTGGAAAAAACTGAAATGTGTGTTGACGCAGTCTTCGTCACTTGCAGAGCGAAATCATATTAGTTGAGATATTGTGAATTTTTGGAGGGAGTTTAAAGTTTAAGAATGTTTTCAATACAACACACTGATTGATTGATTGATTGAGTTACTGTTTTAAGACCACTTTATGCAGAGTAAGGCTAATCGGGACTGGACCTACGGTTTAAAGTGGGATCCGAACCACTATGTGGCTCCACCAGGAATCGAACGCGGGACCCCTTGATTACAAGGCGACGACACTACCACTGCGCCATCGGGGGGCCTACAACACAACAACACACTGCATTTCAGCTATTTATTAAATAGTATTAGGCCATCTGTAGGTTAGAAATGTATAGTCTTGGCATAAAAAAATATTGCGCTGTAAAAGTTGTGGGCCAAGATTGTACCCCTGTTTCGGAAAGGGTTGAACCTCCAAACCTTCCCCTCTCTGAATGCCTTTGGTGAAATAATATTATTTCTCTTTAAGATCATACTCTCTGCGACATGTTAAGAAGGGTAGGGGGAGTAATTACGAGTTACGAATAATTAAAGCGGGGTAATTACCTGAAACGAAGACTTTCACGACGAACGAAGTGAACGTTCTTGCAAGTTAGGTTCCCCCAATCAGAACGACGAGAGTAAAGCTGAAATTATTAATTATATGTTGTCTGCCAAATTAGTTCAGCAGGAGGTAAAATGAAGGTGCATCGCACTTGGATTGTTCCCAGACGAGGGAGTGCGCGGTTGCATAAAATCTAGCGTGAATTGGTTTGCCATTATGATCATAATTTTTCTGTCCAGAAAGTAGTTCTGTCTTGCTACACGTGAGCTTTTAATATACGTGTGCGAATGTAATATTATATATTTCGAGCGTACCGAATAAGAAGGTTTCAGTTAGTGATCATCATAGAAATAAATCCCCCTTCTGTTATTTCTGCCAATTATATTTCAGGAAGAAAATGTAATAATAAATCTACGTTTAACAATTTTCTTAGAAAGTAAATCTGGCAGTCTAGGATATAAACACGGCTGAACTAAAGTTGTGTACTTTTCACTAAATATGGAATAATACACGGAATCCTGACCAACACCGATGCTCATAGCAGATACAGCACCGATCTAATATAAAGGTTTTGTTGAGAACTCTGGACTTACTTCAATCCTTAATAAATAGATATTGTATTTGCCTCAAAAAAAGATTATATATTATTTTAACAATAATATACCCGTGGCGCAACAACCCTTGGGTTGATTGATTGAATTGGTGTTTTAAGTCCACTTTGTGCACAGTAAGGCTAATTGGGACTGGACCTACAGTTTAAAGTGGGATCCGAACCACTATGTGCCTCCACCGAACCCGGGACCCCTTGATTACAAGGCGACGATGCTAGCACTGCGCCATCAAGGGCAACAGCCCTTGGCGGCAAGGGCCTAGCTACCGACTGCCGGTCTCACTCCCACGTGCGGAGGAACACTCAGAGAACTAAATGCATCGATTGATGCACTAAAGTGTGTTTTATGGCTTCTTCAAAAAATCAGAGCACATCGCTCTTTGACACTCAGGGTCCCGGGTTTGAATCCCGATCGGGCTTGGTTGTTTGTGAATGTCTATTCATCAATTTAATCATTTCATCCCTCATTCCCATCTTCGCAAATTAGCCAAGAGGAACAAAATGCGAAGTAAAATAAAATAAATCAATCAATTAATCAGTAAAAGAATCAGATTCACGTTTGATGCATTTGGGTGCATTTTTGTATGTCGTGAAAGAAACACCAAAGTGCATCATTTGATTCAAGTGAGGATTTCCTTTAGTCGAGATGCACTTCAATGCATCAGTTGGTGCGTTTTGATGCACCAGAATGCATATTTCATATGATGCACTTAAATGTTTCGTCTGAGCTACATACACTCTGTAGCTCAGACCAAACGATTAAATGCATCATCCAAAAATAAGCAGGAAGGTGCATCAAGGAACATCAACTGATGCATTGAAGTTCATCTTGACTGATAGAAATCCTCACTTGAATAATAAATTATGCACTTTGTTGTTTCTTTTACGACATACAAAAATGCATCCAAATGCAACAAATGTGAATCTGATTCTTTGAAGATGCCATAAAACACACTTTAGCATCAGTCGATGCATTCTGGTGCATCAATCGATATGATGCATTTAGTTTTCTGTGTGTAGGGAGATCATTCAACCAGTTACGGGGTGACGTGTGGTCACCACAACGAACCACCTGTCGTTGTTGTAGGTTTCCATGACCGGATTACGCTGCTCATTCGTAGCTGGGTGGCTGCCAGTCCCATACATAGCCCGAAATCTCAGAGAAAAATTGCTCCGCTTCTCCAAAGGAGACTCTGACCTGCGCGAGACCCGTAAAGCCTAGCCGGAGCCCAAAGCCCTCTAAGGGCCAGGGCCTATCAGAGCACATAGCGCATCGAGTCCCCTCGACGCTGTTTTCTGACTTTCGAGTTCGGATGCCGTTATTTCTGCTTAAATAGCTTCCTAATTGTCCTCACGACGCTGGTTAATGCCGACATTTTGGGGACTTCAACCGGGAATCAAACCGGGGAAAGTTTGCACCAAAGACGAGAACGCTGATCATTTTGGCTACGCAGGTACCCGTAATCACAGGCAACTTGCAGAAAAATCATATCACTAATAATATTTGTTAATTAATATGTTGCATCGATATCGATATTCACTATATTATCCTTATTAATGTCTTTAATCCCTCTACAGTAAGATGGCGACTGGGCATATAAATTAGGGTATATACATTTAAGCACCAGGTAGCATTAAGATTGAGTTCACATTAGATAAAAAGGTGTATTTAGTTTTCATTTCTAAAAACAAATTTCCGCACGTGTTGTAGTTTTAGAACAAAAATAACATGTTGTATCGCATAGGTTGTGCGTGGATTGTCAATTATAAAGTAGATGGGGTCATATTTCACTGGTTCGTACGTTCCAAACCACTTTGTAGAATACGAGTACTAACAATTTCGATATCTTCATTTAATGTGGAGTTACACTTTACAAAAGCTTTACATTACTACAAGTTTAGGTAACAATAAGTCACATTTGATCAATGATTTGTTATTAGAAGTTCCGTCAATGGCAAAATTAAGTCGCCATGTAACGTGATAGAGAACTCGCTCCATAATTCGAAAAAAAGGAGGGGGGAGCATTGAAGGACGACAGATCAAGACATACTTGTGGACGACGAGATTGAGCTCTTAGCCCACTAAAATACTCTACGTGAGAAAGTTTAGAATCTACATTATATTTTAGAGCTGAACACGAATGATACACAGAAGGATAAACAGAGGAAGATAGAAAGAAAGAGAGAGAGGTAAATAAAGAGAGAGAAACAGGAGAAAGAAAATATATATAGTGAAGGAGAGAGAGAGAGAGAGAGAGACGGAAGCAGATACGAGAGAAGAGATAAATAGATAAATAAATAAAGAAGTAGAGAAAAAGAGGAAGAAAGAGGAGAGAAAGTATTATATTATTGTGAAAATATATCGTTCACTCTTTAGCGCAAAGAAAGTCTTTGGCGGTTCTAGTTGTCAGTGATATATTTTCTGACAAGAGCTCGAGTAATGGAGGAATATGCCCCCTCCCCCCATTTCGGATTCGCTAATACTTCCACAATAATTGAGGTGTTCAGAGCACAAGTGGCGTAACTCCACTTTTCATGAAAACTGAGTTACATGTATAACTTAGAAGTATGAAGTATCAACATTTCAGTGCTAGAAGGAAGTATATCCTGAGTTTCAAATTTCTGCTCTTAGAGGCACCACTATGTTAGTGCTCCAACAGCTAAACATATTACAGTACTAAGTTATTTAAATGTGCCTTTTTCTCAAAACTGTATTGAATGTAGTTATGCCACTTGTGCTCTGAACTCCTTAATTTATATTTTCACGGGTTCCCGCGTAGCAGAACGGTTAGATCTCTCTGTACTTCACATTTGATTCCCGATTGAAACAAAAGCGGATTCCGACGTACAAAGCCAAATAACAGCGACAATAACTCGACGTACTGACCAGAATCACCAAATGTTAAACCTTAGGCGACAAAAGAGTGTTACGCCTTGATTTCAGTGTACAAGTTTCAACATAACCAAAGAATCTAGCCAGCAATCTCAGGCAAAAACAAACCTATTTGTAGCTTGAGTACGCCAAAATGCATGCAGAAATATCAATTCTTTAACTACTCACCCGTTGTATAGAGCTACGGTCACTAGTAGACTACTTGCTAATACTTGGTAAAAAAAAAGAAGAGAAACACCACCACCAACAAAAAAAACAGGCATAGGCCATAGTGTCCCCCACTCCCCCAACTTCATTCGAAAACCCTCTGATTTAAGCCCCTAGGGAACATGGTTGTGCACGCAAAGGCACGAACCCAGATCAGTGTGGTCAACCGATCTCAATTTTTGTCAATTATCAAGTCGAGACCTGGCCGGAGAATCGCCCCCAAAAATGATCGGGCCCGTCCATCAAAAGGAAGTCTGCGACGCCAATTTGATACGGAACAGAAAGACGAAAACTGAGTTTTGTGAAAAAATCAAGGGTGTGTGTATAATTTCTCTTCCTTTTCATGCGCTGGTATCGGGAATTTTCAAACGTAAAATTGGCCATGCTTTCATTATGAAGACTCTTCCTTGTAAATTCTGCCCGAGGGCTCTTCAAAGTTCGAGTATTCTGACAGCTAAAACAGGTGTCTCCCTCTGGGGGTCGGAGGAAGGAGAAAAATAAAAGAAAATCGACATTGCACGACATGCGATTTGCGCGACTCCAGCGTTGAATAAGGAATGGTAGATCGTTACATGTTTCGCCCCTTCTTTTGCACCATCCTTTGGAGTAATTTACTCTATTGGCCAAAGTGCCTTGGAAGAATCGATCTTTTGTTGTGGGCGTGTGGTGTATCATTAACGACCACCATCTCCCGTTGACAAGATGGACGTGTGGTATCATCTGCAAAGGGGTATCACTGATATTAAACTCTTGTATACTCTCCGGTATGATATCCAGACTTGGAAGCTTTAGGGTACAAGTTTTGGCCAAGAGGAGGGAAAAAAAGGATATCAAAGAACATCCCGAAAGAAAAGTACAACCGAAAATGTTGAATAATTTCTTTTGTCTCCTGCACGCCATCTAGTGCCAGAAGGAGAAGAGAGTCCAGAGGCTTTTATGGGCACTGAAAGAAGATGTAGCCCGAAGGACAAGGCTTCATGGAGGTAGTCGCTTACAAATGAAATACACTTGATAAGTTTTTCCCCAAATACAAGATCGAGAAGTTCCATTTGGCTTATCTTCACGATCGGGCCTTCCATGTACATGTTGCTTGCTGCTTTTTTTTGTGGTTGGGGGGGGGGGGGCATGTCCAGAGGGCTTGCATTGCTTCCAAGATGGCTCCGAATCTCTGCACATGGCGTGACTTTCTCGGGTTTTTCGAATTACCACCGGGTGTTGTCTTGAAGCACAGACGGACGGTTTGAAAGATTAGTGTTGTGGTTCCATCTGGGTGTTTTATGTCAGGGAACAAAGCAATATGGCTCAAGCAGGAAGAACTGGTTATTCCAATGTTGACATAAACTTATCTCAGAGATTGCGCGTTCAAATCTGGCAATCAGTCATCCAAATTAGGTCTCCACAGTCATTTCAGGTGACTTGGTACTTTTAATAGGGTTCATTTCCTTGTTCCTGTTTCCCATTCTTAGTTTCCTTGTCTTTTCAAAAGCAGGGGACGTTATGTACTGTACCAGCAAACCATTTTTGAAAAATCGCTATGATACTCCAACTTATGGAGAAAAAAAATACACATCTGTTTCAATCCATCCTAGAGCAATGAAGTGAATCTGCACGTGGTTTGCATTCCATGTTGTTTAGGTAGCCTTTGTGATGATTTCGTAAGCCTATTCTCCATCACAGATATCAGTCAACATATAAAGCAAATCACACGTCACTTCAATGCTGTAGGATAAATTATAAACAGGTATATAATTTCATGATTTGGAATACCACAGCAGTTTTTCCAAGGGATTATTAGGTCAAGCACGTCCATAAGTAGCAACAATGTGTCATCCATAAAAATATTATTCAAACGCATCACCTATTACGGTTTGCTTTACACACAGAATCCAAGTATGTTGATTTCAGAACACTTTAAAATGCAAAAATTAATAACGGTGAACTTTCTGTGCATCAAAATTCGCACAGAAATTCATCAAAGGGTACTTTCATCGGACACGATCATTTAACATTGTCAATTGATGTACCATAAGTGCATCCATCTTGGTTTGATTAATTTTGAGTCCTGCGAGTAATGAAAATAAAGAGGATTTTGTGGAACCATAACGGTTAGATTCCCAAGTAAGACATGGACCTTTTTGACTGTTCTTAAATATATTTAATCAGCTAATTGCCCATTTTCTTCGACGTCAATAGCCGAGAAAGACAGGAAAGCAACTAAAATGCAAACTGGAAAAGAATCTCCCGATACTATTCATGAGAACTTTCGTACACAAGGCACAGCAGTGCTTTACTTTAATTCTGTTTCAAAATATTCCTTTTGTTAGCGCCTTCCGCTACGTGTTACTAAATTGTTTTCAGTATGCCACACAACTACACCTGGCGCCATACAACAATTTATATTTCAGAAAACTACATTAATATAAATACAGCACGTTCGTCATGATATTTCTGTTTTGTTCACTAAGGAAAATCTAATCGAAGGCCTCCACTGTCATCTACACTCACAAATAACAAATAAGAAGTATTTATTTGTTTTTCATTGTACGTGAGTTTGTTAATTAACAGAGACACTTTGAGTACAAAAGCGGTGTACAAATTTCAATGTTTTAGAGTAGTTGATTTCGATTCGATTTTGTTTATTAGGAATGCTACAATGTCTTGTGTTAGAAATGCAAACTGAGTTTGTAACGGACTATTTCAAGTCATAGCTTAAGAAGTATAAACTATGATATTAATTCTTGCAATGAACTTGTACAACATCATGAGAACCCAGTTGAGAGCTAAGGACTTGAAATCCAATATTTTAATTGCTCACCGTTCACGTATCGTATGATCTAGAAACTCATACATGGTCAACAGGTCAAAGCTCGGTGTCTTTGTTCCCTGTTTTTTTTTCATGAATTCATCAATCATCTTGGGCCTCCCCGATAGCGGAGTGGCTAATGGTGTTGTCTTATAATCAATAGGTCCATGATATGATTCGTACACTGGTTCGGTTCCCACTTTAAACTCCTAGATCTACTTCCACTTAACCTCTCAGAACATAAAAGTGCACTTTGGCATTGTCATGTCGCCTCGGAGATCGAGTGATCTTGTTCGGATTAGCTGGGTTCGAACGGACCTAATGCCTTCTAAACAATACATTACACAAAACAAGAAAAAAAAACTAAAACAAAATCCAATCACAGCTGTGACAACATTTCGGAGAAGTCCATCCACAGATTCATGTGAATAATCTTCGGAAACCATTCTGGATGTCCTCCTCAATTTCGCACTACACTAGCGCCACTGGTGTTGATGCATCACGCACAAGAATTCACTCAAATACATATATTGGGATAGATTACGCACAGACACAAATCCGACACAGACAAACCTCCACAGCAGACGTTTGGAAACCAAATAACCTTCAAGAAACAAAACATATATCTTCCAAGATGTAGAAGGTGTATTATTTTCCTTCTTCTGAAGTTTCACAGCAGACAAAAGCAAGAATGCCACCCCAACACAGATTTCAGAACACGACACTTCGTAGCAACTGAAGTAGATCCAAAATGCCTTAGCTCGCGGGAGGTTCTTTTGCCTTACGTGTTGGATTTCCAACCCCCTTACACACATGTGCACGTACGTAGAAAACATACAAGCGTGCATGCACGCACAAATGTAACGCCACTCAGAACTTTACGATTCCTTCCTCCTGCTGTCAAACTAATATAATATGCAAGGCTATTTCTTGGTGCAAGATCGAAGGATATACGAATGCGCAATACAAGGGTATTTCCGCTTGGTTTGGTTCAAGGTGTCTCTGAATCGGACCGTAAATCAACGAGTTGTAGATAATGTGTATTGAGTTTGATTGCAATTGTAATATTCTTCTTTTGAACATACTAAAATATTTTTACAAGCAGCAAAAGGAGATATGTTTGGATGATAGAGAAGACTAAATACATACATACAGGACGAAACCAAATGTTAGGTTATAATTAGGACTGAAACGATACCGGTGCCGATGTATCGGTATCGGCCGATACCAGTCGTATCGGTACCCGAACGTATCGGTCGGATTTTATTTACCGATACCGGCCGATAATTTTCTGGCATTTTCGTTGTTCGCAGGGTCCGCAATATGCCGCGCGACACTTGCGTAGTCTAACTACCCTGGAAGTTATGCAACATTCGAAGTTTCCATTAATTTTGTACCGATATTATGTGAAAAAGCTGTATTTTGTGATTACATAACAGGTATTTTTATAATCTGATGTAATTTTTTAATAATTTAAAGCAGAAATGTGGTAAATAGATACTTATAATTGGAGTGCAATATTCGCCCACTAATATTAATCAATATTTTGAACAATTTTTTATTGTAACAATTTTCAAGCATCGGTATCGGTTCAAAGTGGCATCGGTTCAGCTCTAGTGATAATAAAAGCATAATGAGTTAAAAAATTAAAATACTTAGAAGTAATATTAACATGTACAGTCACTATTTAAGAAAGGCCATTAAAATATAGTGTAAGTCGGGGAATTCATGTTACTTTTCTATTCATAAACTTTTACCCTCTGGTCTAATTAAAGAATTTAAAGGTTGAAACATACAAAACACTGACAAAGCACTTGCAGACAAATCCGAGAGAGCGTTGTTACAGGACATATAGAAAAGTAAGCGCATTAAGTAACGCAAAAAGAGCGTAAAAGCCATTGCCTAACATCTGAATGCATCAAATATAGCTTATAAAGTAAAATGCATATGCTTAAAATTATTGACATCATATTGTTACACCTCCGCATGAGTAATACGACATTTAAAATGTTGAATTTAAAACAGAATACTCATGTTATGACGTAATATTACTCCCTAAAATGTATCAAATACTTTATAAGCTTCTTTCCAAAGACAACTAAAGTATTTTGAAGTTTTAAAGTATAATTGACCATCCTGATGTTTCAAATAATATTACCTTTACTTAATGTACCAAATAACGTTATATACTGCATAAAGTATGAATTAAATGTTGAATCTTAATTTGCTGTTTGAGAGTAAGAAATTAACAAGAATAACTAATGAACATTAATTACAATAATAGGGGAATTCCATGAAGAGTGGTTCTACTCTATAGGTCTCAAAACTCCCAGAAACATTGCATTGGCCTTCATCCCACATTTGAATATAGCTACATTGCGATCTACCAAGTGTGGGTTGATATTTCATGATTATTTCTTGATTTATAAATCTTTAAGATGGAAAATCGAATTATCATTTATAGTTTTCCTATACAACATACAAAGAAAAGTTTAAAGACAAGTAAATACTTTCTTCTTTAGAAAACACAGAAATATCAGAAAAGTTACTGCCTAATCATTATCACCTTGTTAGTAAGAAGGATGACACTTTCATACACATTTTATGTTAATAATCAAGGGGTCCGCGGTTTTATGCCGATTCTATGCATTCAAAATGTTAACCTTAGTGCATTGAAATCGCGATTTGATTTGGTATCTGCCACTTTTGGCTAATCGCGAGGATGAGGATGAGGATGAGGATGAGAGATTTTATGATTAAATTAATGAAGGGACACTCACAAAGAACACCCATGGTCAGGTCGGGATTCGAACCAGGACCCCTGGCTTCACTCCGCCACAGAGGTCAGCTGAAATCGAGAAATGTTATTGCGAAATGTAATGCTTGCATGTCATTTTAAGATCCATTTTTGTGTAGTTAGTTTTGGGTCTTTCTGGACAAAAACACTTGTTCAATAATCAATGTGTTGTATACGTGTTTTATCCATGGCAAAGGAATCATTCAGAGCCCAAGTAGTTCCAAAATCTCTCGCCAGTCGCCACCTCATATCAAATAGCTGGAATAACGAATTGTAGCCAGTCCCTTTACGAGCTAATAGACGGTTTGTAATTAACAAAATAAATAAATCTGAAAATTATTGTTGCTTTTCATTGCATTACGGTTCAAACTTTTGTAAATGCATATAATTTGCATATTTACCAACAAAAAATACTACCATCTGTAGCCTATATGCTACACAGACAAATGGTCAAACTTTGCTACAGTTTTAAAGCGTCACACATATAACACATTTTCGTTAATGCTTTTCATGCATTCAGACGATGCCATCATACCCAAGTTTTTTTATTTGTTAGCAGACACCACATATTTCTTCATTATTGAATGAAATCAGTTCATTATGAATATTTTATTCCAATCTCATGTCTAGAGCTGGAATACTCCTTTTTTCGAATGTACCAAATAGCGTTAGTATTAGATGTTAGTTGATTCTTAACTTGCATTTTGACAGTAACAAATTATCAAGCATAACTGTAATCAATATTAACAATAATATCAGAAAATGAATTGGAAGTAAAGAAGTCATATGAACTAATAATGAGATGAAACTCTAAATAGAATGAAATGCATTACATTTCTCAAGTACAGAAAAGCATTCGTGTCTCTCTTGAATCAACTTAACACATCATTTTCTCTTGATGCATTAAAAATGCATTGGATCAGAAAATTCGATAAACTACAAACCAAGAAAACACAGTTGCATCAATTAATGCATTTGAAGTACATAATTAAATTTGATATGTGTACGTGCATATGACAGGGAATCAAAATTTTCGAAATAGTTTGAGAAATACATTGCTTCCCGATACCAAGAATAAGTTTCTAAAAATGCATCAAACAAATTTCTCTTTACATTTCTTTCCTATTGCATGTATTATCATTACGATAAGGGACATGATTATGGTCTTTGCCGTCAAACGAATGTCACCGACATCCGTATGCTGTGTAGCCATGCGTTCAGATTAAGACGTCAATCCCAAATTAATTACTCCCTTAATTAATATGTTAAGCGTTCATTATACAAGATAGCTACCAGTGATGGACGAAGGGGAAAAAAATAATAAATTTTCTACCACGCTTCGCTTTGTGTTTCTAAAGCGGCAAAAAATATTTTGCAAAATTTTCTTCGTTATATGGTAATTGACTATCTATAATTAACAAGAACGTTGCGGGTTGTTGGAGAAGCGGGATGGCAACACTGAGTAATTACAACAATTAAGACAATACTGACGTCACAAGAGATTTTCGATATGAATGACGATAATTGCATAAGAATGAAATATACGTTTGTATATTTGGGTTTGAATTGATGTTTTAAGTCCACTTCATGCACGGTCAGGCTAATCGGGACTGGACCTACAGTTTAAAGTGGGATCTCAACCAATGTGAAATGTGCCTCCATCCTTGATCAAAAGGCGACGACGTTACCACTACGCCATCGGGGAGGCCGTATAGCTCCGTCAAAATTCGGAATGATGCACATCTTAAATGTTTACCATTAAAAATTTAACGGAGCCACTAAGTCCAATGTGTAAATTGATATGCGTGCAGTCATTGTTGATTGTAAACCTCTCACACAAATAGAACTATGTTTCCGTACACTAGCACAATTTTAAACGACATATCCTGTACATAACTAAAAAGTATGCCGTCACAAAAACGCTAATATTTATAGGCGTTTGTTTTATATGGAGGGTCGAAATTGATCGACTCAACTGAGAAATTCATTCTTTTCAGATTGTTTTTTTAATTTAATCTTTCTCAATAACGATCGCATTGTACTACCACATCATGCAAACACTGAATATCATAGAGCTCGCAAACCATATTCGAAAACAGCCTGGCTGATATCCCGAAAAAACATCTTTATCATTCGCCGCTAGGAAAGCTTCAAGAATTACTTCACACTTTATATCCTTAAACAAATCTTCCCCTTGTACATTTTTGTTCATCCTAATATTCAGTGATGTGCGTCTACGCGTAAACAACGATAGTCTACATTCTACACGTAGACTATTTTATACACGTACATTAGATAATCTATGTAAACAACATGGCGAAAGGTGATAACTTAACAAAGGGCGCTGTGGAATTAAAAGACAATTATGCTGCGAATCAGTTGCTGATGTGTGAAGAGAACTTTTCATACTCTTTCTTCCAAATTCGAACAATTTCTCACCTAGGAAGAAACCTAATAGGAAATATTCTAGTGTTTTATGGGGAAAAGACCACTCTTGCCTCACGACTGTCATCTGTTGTTGTTTTTTGCATATTATTTATCTTCTTCCATAGTTGATGATAGAAGAGAAATTTTGTTGTAAAGGATTCTTTTCATTTCGTTAGGAACCAATATAGTTGAAAATGTCACTTTCCTTTCATGAAAGCCTTGAAAATTAATCTTAATGCACTTTAGATTGTCTACGTAGTCTATGTAAACTACAACCCAATGTAATCTACGCGTAGATTACGTGTAGACAACGCATGTAGACGTAAACTTATAGTCTACGGCACATCACTGCTAATATTACTCCTCATTCTAGCTTATCTGTCGCTTTTCATTTGTTTTCTAGTTCAAGTTGATCGATTGTTATGTACAGGTTATTTGAAAACATATCAATTTAGAAATTCATGTTTATTCAGATTGTTTATTATTTTTTCTTCTAAATAAGCATCGCACAAAGCTCACTGAATATCTCATAACAAACCTTGCCCTTGCACATTTGTTGTGCATCTTAATTTTACTCCCTATTCTTACATATCTCTCGCTTTTCTCAGTTACCAAAAAAATCTTGTCGTGTTGGTGTGAAGTTTAGATCTGTCTTGAATCTGCAAGTAACAGCAAAATGACGAAACTCTCATACCAGAAAGTGAGCTGTTATCAGTCTTGCAGCTGTTTTCCTGCCCCTGTGCCCTTATGTGTACATTACTTTACAGAAGATGTCCCACTATTCTTACGTATAAAAGCCAGTTGCAACGAAATTTGAAAGGATGTATGTATTGAACACATAGCCACGAAGAAATTTAACACAAGTTTAAGGGGGATATACAGACATGTAACTACACAAATCTACCATGAAGAAAATCACAGGGTACAAATAACGTCAGACAGGGGAGAACTGATAACATGACACACGTCAAATATGCTGATACACTGCCGTTAAGCACAGTTATTATCGATAAAAGGTCAGGGACAGTATATCTGCTTCTCGCTGTCAGACATGTTGGAACAGGAAAATGCAACACCTTGTGAATAAACTGTCTAAAATACTTACCACTGTGCCTAATGGATCTGCAAGATATAAAGGATACAACCCAGTCAAGCAGACTACTAAATATATAATAAAACACAATAAAATAAGATGAATTAAGGCACTTTGTTCATAGTCACCGCGATTATCACACCGGAAGCGGAAGTGTAATTTTAACTTGGAATGTCTAATCGATTACTTCCTTGCACAGCGCTCCTAACGGCACAGCTTGAAACTATTGACAGATTAACTTATCTCTTTTCGGTTCACATTTTTGCGTTGAAGAACCAATATAAATAGAAATAATAACAAATATGGTTTGAAATAAGCTTCACGTGTGAGCATTTTCTGATAAGTAATAGCTGATGAAAATAGTTGAATGTGTCAAGCATGAAGAAAGTCGAATAGCATACTTTGTCAGTCGTGCACAGCATGGTTGCACTGGGTCATGTAATACTGTACATTTCTTCTTGTGAAGGAGGAAATAACCAATTTTGGAAGGTTTGGAAGTAAATTATTAAATGCAACAATTCAAAAAGCATCTGTTTACTAATTTGTTTTCTCAGGCTTCACAATGGGCACGAGCACAGGGTCACGTGTTATTTGGTTTGTCCCCAACAACGAAGCATAGATAGCCTATAATAATTACGCATTTCATTCTTGGCCCATTTTCCACCTTACTGAATCATAAATCGGACGATCTTGTGCTCCATGACCGATGCTGAAACGAGAATTTCGTGTGCAAGGGTAAAGAAGGACCAAACATTTTCGGACGAGTTCTGCTTTTTTTGGTGGTAAAGGAGACTCTTTCTGTCTGTCTCTCTCTCTCTGTCTGTGTCTTCCCCTTTCTTCTCTCATCTATTTCTCTTTTCTCTGTCATTGTTTGTATCGTTCTTACTATCCTTGCTTATCTTTCTCTCTCTTTGTGTTCCCATATCTCTACCTCATTCTTCTGGCATTTGAAAAATTTATCTCGACCAAAATTCCTTTACTATGCGGCCTATTCAGACATGTCACATATTTTATGATAATTGCAAAATTAATTCTTTGGTGAACCTATGCTGCGTAGTTATTCATTTTGGATAAAGAGTGCTGGAAGCGTTCATACTGTCTAAACGAAGCATCAAACACAGTGGCGGCGATTAGAGGGACGAGGGGGGCAGTAGCCCCACCCCTCCCTTTTCGCCACGTTTGCCCCCACACTATGCTAAACCCTATCTACAAAGGGAAATATACTGTCTTTGCCCCCAGTTTTGGAACCCAATCGCCGCCATTGATCAAACAGAACAGCCTTTTGCCTAAATGACCTCTATAGGATGTGAAAATTTGTATGGTGACAAACCTCGAGATGAGACTGAAATGGGACCTCCATGATGCCGTAGCGGTAACGCTCTCGGCTGTAATCAAGGGGTAGCGGGTTTGATTCCCAGTTGAGGCACATTCGGATCCCACTTTAAACTGGAGGTCTAGTCCCGATTACCTTATCTGAGTGGACTTTATAGAAACGTTACCAACTGTACAGGACTAAGATGGAGGCCTCCATGACAGCGTAGCGGTAACGTCGTCGCCTTGTAATCAAATGGCCCCGGGTTCGATACCCAGTTCAGGAACATAGTTGTTCGGATTCCACTTAAATCTGTCAGTCCAGTCCTAATTAACCTTTCTGTGCATAAAGTGGACTTAATAACAAACCCAATCGAACAAGCAAGACTGAGATGAGACCAATAGGGGCTAAGGAGATATTATAATTCGAGAAATGCTCAAGAACGAGACAGGCAATCACAATTTATAAGTAGCGTCTAATGTGAAGTGTGCAAAATAAATTAGATGTATTTCTTTCTATATTATATGCGAGAAAGCAAAAAACACGAAAAGGCTTTAGAACGAAACAAGAATTGAGTTGAAAAATTGAAAAATGGCTAAAGGATTAATGGAATAGAATAGAAAGGTCTTTTTATTTACTACAAAGCGAGGTTTAGCCTTGGGCTTCTCTACCACCTAACTCTGGAAATTAAATGTCACAATACAAATATATTTATAACACTAAAATCAATTATATAACATGAATTAAAAAATACATACAAAATACAAGGTATTACTTGGTTCTTGTTGTTGCTTGATTGAGCTAATGCTCAATTATTATTTTTGCAAAAAAAATAACAGAACTCGTTATTTGAAGTTTTTGGGCGATGTAGCAGATGAAAAGTAATGAGGAAGAGCCAGTGGCGGCCGGCGGCAACTATGATGGGTAGTGCCAACGTAATCAAGAAATCTAAAAAAAAGAAAACTATGCAATGCCCACCCCCTCCTTGAGGTTGGCCACTGGCCAAGCTGTTTGTCCTCGTTTGGTAACGTGGAAACAGTGTGTGTAATAAGTAATAACGCACTAATTCGATTCATCTTCACTCACTAACCTATCTTTATACACTACAGGACACTTCCCTAAAAACACAACAATTACAAGACAAAGGGGAAAACAAATTCTCTCACCTTCTCCTCCCCCACGCACACGTATGGCGTGGATGTTGAAAATATCCTAGACATTTCTTGTAAAAGGAAATTGTCGAAATGCCAAAGGAAACTCGCATCACCATAGGATTCTTTTCTTTTTTAAAAAAAAAGTCTGGATGGCCCTCTATGCGCATCTATCTATTATCAAAATGTTCATTTAACTTTGGAAAAATACTACGTTTGTTTCTCCAAAAGTAGGCAGAAAAGTAAATAGTACCTTTCTCACGAATTACTTCCCCAACTGGTCTTACAAATCAGTCGTATTTAGCGACTTATCTCTGAAGATGGCAACTGTCAACACTGCGAAAGTTCCCTCCCGTGCCATGTGAAAACGGGCACGGCTGGTATCTTGTGTGCTAACCCCGCCCCCTGCCACCTTGTTCCCGGCTCATCGTGGAAATGTTCCCCGCTGAGACTTCTTCAACCCTCTGCACGTGTGTCAACTTGGTTAGGCCAGCTCTTGGGCGGCTCGGACCGCTGCCTCGCGAGAGTACGAAACAGCTGGCAATGCAGCGAGGAGGTTGGGGCGATCGTCACGTCAGCTTGACCGATTGCAAGATTCGAATCTCCTTGTTTGTACACTGTCAATGTATTAATTTAACAATATTTGGGCGAGGTATGCCTTTCTTCTGAGGGTAGTGCCATGGCACGGCAGCTCTCCCCCTTGAGCCGCCGCTGGGAAGAGCATTCCAAACCTTTGCAGACCAGAGGAAGAAGGAGCCTTCGAAATTGACAGCAGAATGGCGCGGAATGTCGATTTTTCGCAGACCTCTCGTATTGTATGAATGTATTGCATTTCTAAATGTCAGTTTCTCGTGGAGATAGCTAGGTATTTGTAATTTTAATATGTTATATACTAAGCAGCATTCATGCAGAAGACGTCGCCTAGACATGTTAAGAATTTCGTATGCATTGAGCAACGGTAAGATAAGCTCCTGATTGAGAGAACGTAACGAATGCAAGAATTCTGTAGTTTTTGTAATCTGTTCGATATATTACGTTGTAAATTCGTGCCGTACACCACATCACAATAATAAAAAATAGGATATATTAAAGTTTCGATGACATATAATTTCGTTTCTCTAGTAAAACAGTCTCTTCTCCTGATCTCATTATTGTTAATGAATAGCACGCATATAAAACTGCAAAAGGGATAATTGGGAAGGAATGCATGAAATGGTTAAATAACGAATTAGAATAAAGTTGAAAGTGTCAGTTTCGTGCTAAGTTCTTTTCTCCGTTGTTCTCGTAACCTCTCCCCACAAATTGGCAGTAATATTATGTGACACTCTCGGGGAGGAGGGGGGGTAAGCTTGCCTCCTGCAATGCGGAAACAGACATAGCCATCACCACGCACGTGGCGTAAATACCATTTGTGGATTCTCATTTTCCAATTCTCACACACATCTAGAGAAACACGGAACTGGATCAGTTCAGCAAACTTTTCCCTGGATATTTCGTCTCAGAACTTTACCGTGGGAAAGTTGACCACACCCGAAATGGTTTTGTCCCCGGAGAAAGAAGGAGATGAATACCCGAGCTACACACAGCTCCGGGCCATGTTACGGAGTTCTTGGACAAAAATTACCAAGTGAAATACTCCCCAAATTTTTCCTCGAGCCAGTGGGATTGACCAGCGTGTGAAAGTTTCCACAGTATAAAATATTTTTGTTGGGTTGCAAACACTGAAAAATAAAACGTTTTCATAGCCTTTGAAATACGTAGATTCCAGCATATGAAGTGTTGCGATTTTAGTTTTCCTCTGGAGGCCCTTATGGTAGAATCCGAGTCACAGACCATGTTCTATCGATTCATCTTGATGTATAGCTAGAATATGAATATATTACGAGTACTACATGCCGTTCAAGGTGTTCTTATTAATTATGTACACGTGAGAGAGAAAACTTAAGATTTGTAGCCAGGCCCGTAACCGCAGAGAAGGGGCCATGGCCTCCTCGAATTATGAAGTATGATGTGCACCTATAAAATCCTACGAAAATAAGATTAACGATTTTTCAGATTTTCCAAGAATTTCGATTTCATCCTTACATAATTGAATAGGCTTCAATAATTTTACTTTTATAACCATTGGTGCAAAGGTGCCAGACGTGTCTATTTAGTCGGGACAGTCCATTGTTTCTAATCCCTGACCCGACTTATTTCGAACTGCAGTTGTGTTGCGAAAATGTCACATTTTTTGTCAACTCACGTTTACACATGTTCTTTATTTTAATGATCTTTGTTAATACGCAACATTTAATTTATAAATATATTATTTTGTAAACATACAATTGTCATGGCTGTTCACTGGTGCTGGTGTAAGAAAATTAAATGAAATTTGAAAACATTGTTAATTTGAGGAACACAGTACTATTAGAACACCTCTGAGAGAACTGAATGTAAACAATAAGCGTTGCTGATTTTGGACGGTCACATCTAATACTCCAACAGCGTTTCGCCGCCCATCGTGGCGGAGTGGTTAGCACAGTACGCTACGACGCCAGGGGTCGCGGGTTCGTATCCAGGCCTGGGCATAGGTGTTCTTTGTGAATGTTCCTCCACCAATTTCAACATATCATCACTCATCCTCATCATTGCGGTTAGCCAAAAGTGGGAGAAGAGCGTGTGTTTCAGTAGCAGACAATTTTAACGAAACTTGTTTTCCTTTGTTCGTTCTACCCCTATTTTGCTACTGGACTCGTCCACTTAGCGTATCTCTTGTGTCCATGGTCTCTACAAATGCAGCTTTAGCAAGATAGCCCGATAGATGGGAGAATGGAGCTAATCACTATGATCTATCGGTTTAATAATTTAATAAGGGAATACTGCATTCGAAACAATTAACGTAGGAACATAATTTAATAGTTAATAAGTGTGGATAAATAGATTACGACAATTATGAACAAACGAGAAGATTTATAATAATTTATAGCAGAACTGAATGTAATTTAAATTGATGGTAAGAGTCTAGTTTACGTCCTTTTCATAAGGAATACGTGTCATACATCGTTGGAAAGGTTATTGCATACGGAATTCAACAAACTAAATCCCAAGGCGAGGAAAAATTTCCTGGAGGAGAAAATCGAGAAAAACCGATGTTGTCCGGATATGCGTGATTGAACGTACTGAGAACATATTTCGATGATGAAGCACATATTTAGGGGTGAAATGAGTGCTAATGGAACCTAACCTAACAGGCCTAACCTAACCTCGTAGGCATACCTCGTTCCCGTGAATGGTTAGTGACAAAAAGTGTAAAAAGAAAAACTTACCCTAGGGCTGCCGGAGCGCCGGCTGTGTGCTAGCACGGTTTTGTAAACGGGCAAGAAGGAGTGCGCAAGAAGGACGTAAACGGGCAAGAAAGAGTGGGCAAGAAGGACGTAAACTAGACTCTAGCCAAATTGATTTCTTCAAGATGAAGAATTACTTCACGAAAGTGAAAGGAAAATATGCAATGTATTGAATTGCAAACCTGAAGGAGAGAGATGTAAAGTTAGTAGTGAAGATTTTGCATTAAAAAAAAAAAACGAGCTAAAGTGACCCTGTAGACAATGGTCCCAGAAGGTCACATTACATTTTGGTCAAATTTTAACTTGTTGTTAAAGTGGTGTTGATTAAAACTAACTAACTAACTCTCTAGCCTTCTTAAACCCGAAGGTTCATGGCTGCACCAACACAGGCCTTCCATCTGTCCCTATCTTGAGCAAGATCTATATACTCTTTTCCATGCCTACCGATTTCCCTTAGGTCCATCTCGACGTTGTCCCTCCATCTTCGTCTTGGCCTTCCTACTGGTCTCTTACCATCAGGTTTCCCAACAAGAATTCTGTAAACTCCTCGTTCCTCTCCCATTCGTGCCACATGGCCTGCCCACCTAAGTCTTCTTGATTTAATTATTCTAATAATGTCTGGACATGAATATAAATTATGTAGTTCTAAATTATGTAACCTTCTCCACTCACCTGTCTCCTCATCCCTTTTAGGTCCAAATATTTTCCTAAGGATCTTATTTTCAAATACTCTCAATTTATGTTCCTCTTTCAATGTAAGGGACCAAGTTTCACACCCATATAATACTACAGGCAAAATTACGGTTTTGTATATTTTAACTTTTAGTTTCTTAGATATTAAACGAGAAGACAAAAGTTTATGGAGAGAAGTAACATGCATTTCCTGAATTAAGCCTACTTTTTATTTCCTCTTCAATATAATTTTCATTTGTTAATATTACTCCTAAGTATTTGAATTTGGAAACTGGTTCAAACGAGTTGTTATCAATAATTAGATTTTGATTATTACCTAACACTTGGTTTCGGCCTGTAAGCATATATTTAGTTTTCTCTTGGTTAACTTCCAAACCTATCTCTTTAGCAGTTTTGAAAAATATTTTAGCATTATTCTTAATTGTATTCACATCATCCCCCAGTAAGTCTACATCATCTGCATATGCTAACAACTGAGTCACACCATTTAATTTTAGTCCTTCTTTAGTTTCGTTTACCTTCCTAACAGCATATTCTAAGGCAAAATTAAAGAGCAATGGAGATAATGCATCTCCTTGTTTTAACCCATCATGAATTGTAAATTTGTCAGACATATTAATACCCACACGAATTTTACTTTCTGTTTCACTGGTGCATAATTTTATCATACTAACAAGCTTCTTAGGTATTCCAAACTCTACTAACATATTATATAATTTATCTCTTTTGACCGAATCATATGCTTTTTTGAAATCAATGAATAGCTGATGGACATTTTGATTATGTTCCCACTTTTTTTCAAGTGTCTGTCTGATGTGAAAAATTTGATCGGTAGTTGATCTGTTACGTCTAAATCCACATTGATAATCACCTATAATTTCATTAGCATATGGGGTTAGTCTTGTTAAAAGAATGTTAGTTAATATTTTATATGTTGTTGAAAGTAGAGAAATTCCACGGTAATTATTGCAGTTCATTTTATCACCTTTTTTAAACACAGGAACAAATATGGATTATTTCCACTGTTGAGGGATTTCTTCTTTATTCCATATTAAACATATTAATTTATGAATTTGACATATTAATGAATTTCCACCATATTTAATTAACTCAGTTGGTATTAAATCAATGCCAGGTGCTTTGTTATTCTTTAGCCTTTTAATAGCATCTTTAACTTCAGTCAAGTTAGGTTCTGGAACTAAAGATTCTGCTGTGTGGACTTCATTCACTTCTGATTTATCTCCTACATGGACATTTAAAAGGTCATTAAAGTAGTTCTTCCATCTATTTAGAATATCGCTTGGGTCAGCTAGAAAATCACCGTCTTTATCTTTTATCAAGTTTACTTTAGGTTGCCACCCCTTTCTAAACTCATTTACACCTTTATATAAGTCTCTGATATTTTTATTTTTGCTGTTTGTTTCAATTTCGTTAATTTTGCTTTTCAAGTAATCTCTTTTTTTACTTCTAAACGTGCGGTTAACTTCTCACTTTATTCTATTATAATTGTTTAGATTTGTATCATCAGAGTTATTTAACCACCTAAGTCTAGCCTGATTTCTTATTTCTATTAGATTATGACATTCATTATCAAACCATGGCTTACTTTTTCTCGGTTTATGGTATCCTATACTTTCTTTAGCTGCTGATTCTATTGCATTACGTATGTGCTCCCAATTCTTATTTACGTCTGTTTCATTTATATTTTCATCATCATTTAAATCCTGCAAAACATCAAATCTATTTGACAGTTTAATTTGGTAATCTTTCTTAATTCTATCATCAGTAAACTTTCCTGTATCAAATTTTAGAACTTTTATATTTTGTTGCTTATGATTTATCACTGAGAGTCTTTCTCTTAATTTAGCAATTACTAAATAATGGTCACTGGCACAGTCAGCACCTCTATGTGTACGAACGTCAATTATACTAGTATGCCTTCTCTTATCAATGAGAATATGATCTATCTGATTATGAGTTTTACCATCTGGAGAAGACCAGGTATATTTATGGATATCTTTATGTTTAAAAGTGGTACTTTTCACAATTAAATTCTTTGAGGTTGCAAAAGTGATCAATCTTATACCATTATCATTACTTAATTCATGAAGACTTTCTTTACCAATCGTGGGTTTAAATGTCTCTTCTTTGCCAATCTGTGCATTACAGTCACCTAACAGAATTTTCATATCATACTGAGAAAATTTATCAAAGACCTGTTCTAACTCTGTATAAAAATCATCTTTAGTATTATCATCTTTATCTTCCGTTGGTGCATGTATGTTTATTACAAGTGTTGATTACAATCACTTATCTGTGTAATTTTAACACCACTGAAGTTAAACCTTGACCAAAATCGGATATGACCTCCTGGAAGCATGGGTCTCGCGGTGAGAGGAGTCGACAGGGTCTGTCGAACCACCTGAAAATTGATATGGTTCATTTCAAGCTTTTCAAGCTACAAAAAATTAGAAAGCTTATTGTTTTTATTGTTAATGACAGAAATACACTCCACTTAGTATTCTGACAGTAACCAAAGTAAAAGCTAGTTTAGATCGATAAAATCTCAATGTAAAATGCAAGAACCAGATTATATTTTCATATTCTACCATTCAAACCAAAGTGCAAATTTCACAGTATTCAAAACTTCAAGAATAAGAGTTTTTTGTGAGAGGTGAAACAACATACAGGTAATAGCTAAAATTCCCCCCCCCTTCTTTTAATTTTTTTTTTTGTAAAAGTTACTAACAAAATAGAATAATGTATCTGAGTAATGTAAAACAGTTATGCTGGATATTCAATCATCTGATGGATCAATTAGAAAAGTCTCCCCAAGGATATACCGGTAATAATATTAATAATAATAATTTAGAATTAATTTGGTTTATTCCTATTAGATTATAATCATAATCATAGTCATAATAATAATTATTATTTTATTATTATTTCTACTATTCAAGTTTTACACAAATGGCGACGCACATGATTGGGACCATTGACCAGTGGCGCAACCCCCCACCAAACCTTGGTCAGAAATGAGTTCTAGGGGGGCAAGTGGGGCAAACATTGACGGCCAAGTGTACCTGCAGGGGGCAATTACCGCCCAGAACTTCAAATTTTATGCAAATAAAAATACTTTTCGTAAAATGTTCTTGCTCGCTTCGCTCGCAGTACATCATTATTCTCTGTAATGCATTGTAAATTACCAGACAGGGAAGTAACAGTTGTCTTAATTGATTTGTTTTAAATGCATGAACAATTGTTTGGAGGAAAGGGAGCGTGCACATTTCAGAGACAATTTATGTAATTTTTGCTGTTGGTTTATTGTGAGATGGATGAATTGGTTGTGTAATGTATTTAAATAATATATGCTGTATATAATATTTATTAAAGAAACTTTGAATACGTACACAATTTAGTGTCCACGTCACTCCGCGTTGCATATGTGAAACATATATCGTGCATGAAAGTTATGATAATGTAAAAATAATTATATTTGGAATGCATTTATCAAGCTTTTTCTGTCTTTCAAAAATAGTTAATGTGCTTGTTTTCCGTTATTAATGTGAAACTGATCGTGTTAAAAAAAATATTCATATCGTTTGTTCGAACACAAATGATTTAGCACAAACTTCTACCCCCTTTTTGCGTAATTTACGAGGACAATAATGTCTTTGATACTACCACTACTAGTAATAATAATGTTGGTCCTGGGTTCGAATCCCGGCTTGGGCATAGATGTTTGCCAGTATCCATTCATCATTTTCATCATGTCATCACTCATCCCCATCTTCGCAAATTAGCCAAAAGTGGCACAAGAAGCGAAGTAAAATAAAGCAAATCTATAATAACAATAATAATAATGTTATAAAAACATTATTAGTAACATTATTATTAACATTATTTTATTAACATTATTATTATTAAAAATTATTATTATTATTATTGGTACGTTTATCCTGGTACTTTCCCCCCCAGACAAAAAATCGTGGTTGCGCCTCTGCCGGTGACCACTGTCTGCGACGCTTTAACACCATGGTATTCAATACGACATCTTTCAAAATTATTTTGTGTTAGATTTTAATCTGGTGGAGAGTCAAGCCTGTCCTCCATCACTCAAGTATATGGATGCTGCAGAGGCCGGACCATGCATGGAAGTGATTGGTACACGCATCGCCTGGGAAGGGTGTTGGCGCTTTCAGATGAAGGACAAGGGGCGACACTTTGTTAACCACGCCTCTCGCATCACATCCGGGGGACTGTCACCAAGGCAACGACAGCTTCGGGGTTGCTATGGTGACGTCGGATAGTGGCGTCTGCATTCACTCTTTCCGAAGATAACTATCTCAGTCTGTTTCTGTGATGGGGAAAGAGGTTTGAGAGGGGATCGTTTCAAATAAAAGATATTTAAAAGAGCTTGTTTTAAATATTGTATATATACTGCTTTTCTTTACAAATACATCTCCAATGTGAGCACCAAAACGTAAGAACACATGATTGAACCCACCCAGCAAAGTAATGAGAGAAATAATTTATTTGACTGTATTTCTAATAAGCGGTTTTAAGAATTTCATATTTGTTTCAGAAAACACTACGGGAATATGTGTACTTTAAAGATTTCTCGTTCATATCCGAAAAAGCTCTAAATATAGTTAGCTCTTCCTCTAAATAAGATCATTACACCACTCCTATGTACTGTACACTTTGGAGTGTTCTTTCTCTTGAGCAAATAGGACTATTCATTTGCTTAATTCCTCTGTTCATATTTACATCCAAAATGTATTGCAGTGGTTGAAAAAAGTCAGCTCCTAAACATTTCAAATACTGTTTTCAAAAGTGAAAATAGGTTTACAAAAACTGAAACCAAGACCCCGTTTTATGAAATATCACTGTTTATTTCCAAAACCTGTTTAGACAACACCAGCAAGGGCGCCCAGAGAGGGATTTCTGATTCCTGAAAAGCCTTCATATATTCAAAGTTGAAATTGTAGCGTGAAAATATGGACGAGGGGTGCCGTTAGAGATAGCAGATTAAGTGCGTTTGTAAATCATTCTAGTGCTGAGAATGCTTCATGAGAATTCTCTAAACTGGGGAAAAGCATCGCCTCATCTTTCTCCTACTTTATAAGCACTGCTTCCCCTTTAGAAAAAAAATATGCGGGCGGCCTTGAACACCAGTGAAAAAAAAGACTTTGGAAGATTCCTCTGAGAGCTTATGCTCATTCTTTACTGAGTACGTCCTTCTTTGAAGATATTCTCTTCTCATACATGACTCATATCATCATCTTTTTTTAAAAAAAAAACGAGAGCGAGATGTAGCAAACACTGACCACGGACCACACCACAGGAAAGAAAATTTATTATTTTTTCTCCTTATTTTCCCCCTACAGATGTCAGTCTGGTAACCCAGTCCCTTTTTTAATATAAACATACTTCGCGTAACGTCACATGTGTCCGAAGGTAATGAATTTCTTCACCGTTTATTATCGTTAATTAACCCAAGAGCCCTGCTTTGTTGTATAATTAAACACGATTTGCTACACTGCATAGGGGTTACCTCCCCCGGAGATGTTTGAAGAAACATTACATAACCTCCCCCTTTCTTCCCGTAACCTCAATCTGCCCCCATTACGCCGAAGCCTCCACGAAATTTAGTTCCGGACTAATTTTTCGTCAAAAAAAGTGCGCCCCGCACAAAGTGGGTAGCACGGATGACCCCCACGGAGGTTCTTTCCGCAAGCCATACATCAGAGTCGTCTTTAATTAAGTTTATCAGAAGCCACACTTAATTAGCGAGGAACGTCCAAGATTTAATAACTTTCGGCCCACACAGGTTCCTCGCTGCCTCACGTCGCCACTTGTTTTCCAAAGCTGTGAGTGTGTGGGGCCTCTCTCTTGGTAAATGAAAATCTTCACTCTGATGTCTTCGTGACAGTTCAAGATGCAACCTAGACGACTTTCTGCTTGCCGAAAGTTTTCGTATAAAGTGTAGAATCATTTTTACAGTGTTAGTGCACACCACACAAAAATAAATACATCAAATCTAGGATGCAGCAGAAACGCATCAATTAATGCAGTAAAGTTTATTTTGGAGGGGGGCCTACGTCAAGAATCACGATTACAGTTTGATGCATTTTTGCATAGGTGTTTGCATTTTCTTTCTCGGGGGTCACAGATTTACTGTAAGTATTAATATAGCAATATATTGTGACACTGGAAATATGAAGTGCAAACTTTTCTCCATGTTAATACATATACTATGTGTTTTAAGGCCAATTTGCAGTCAGCTAAACTAATTGGGACTAGACCTTCAAAGTGAATCTGAACTTCCCCAGGAAACGAACCCAGGACCCTTTGATTATATTGTGATAATAATGGTATACTTTTCTAAGTTATTTGTATTAACAATGATTACAGAAAGGGATAAGCTTGAGATTTCATTTCATGAGAAATATTGATCTCTTTCTTTGTGGCCATCGTTTAACGTTATTGCCTTGTAACCAACAAGTTCCGGATTTAATTCTCGGCGTCGACTTCCTTAAGAGACTAACACTTATGTTAATCTAGTCCTGATTATTATATACGGCAAGGGATTTTGCTGTGGGGGCTCGCCTCAGGTGCCAAAATCTGCATCTGAGCTCCCCTTAATGAAAGACCGCCACAAAGTCTGTGTTTATTTGTACACATACAAGTAAGAAAAAACATAATACAGGTGATGTACAAATGTTAATGTTTATAACCTGGTGTCAGTTTACCCAGCGATGCGATATTCAATGAGAAAAACGCGTACATACAGAAAGTCAGTAAACCTGGATAATAAATCTTCCTTGGCATCACACAGTGTATTGAATCTTGGTACATACGAGTATTTCACAATAACAAGGCGCATCTCATTCTGGATGTTTAATCTTGACCTGCATTTGGACTTTATCATCACCATGGCTGAAAATCTAGTTTCACACAGAAGGAAACAGAATGCGCAAGGCCTTCTTAACTCTAGAAACTCATTCCTCCTGAGCTCCAAAGAAAGCTTCATTGTGTTGTTTGAGGAATGGCCAATAATCATTACAGCTCTGGTAAAATTTGATGGAGGGTCAGCTTTGAATGAATCCCTGATTCAGTTGTGCTGTGTGTCCTGTGGAAAGTACTTTTGTAAGTGGAGTTGTGGCAAATGCTCCATTTAGTTGTAGTCCTGTTTCTTCTATCAACATGTTCATGGGCGTCCGGAAGGGTGGGCAAGGGGGGGGCCGTGCCCCCCCTGGAAAATGAAAGTCAACCAAAAATTATGTATTTGACACATATAATTTCATTTTAGCCACAATATGTGTTAATTATTGCATGAACATCATAAATTCAAATTTAAGCAATGTTTTTTTTAGGGAACAACACTATTTTTGGAGAAGATGTCCCTTGTTTGCCCCCCCTGGAAAAAAAATACCTTCCTTGCCCCTCCCTGGAAAAAATCCTGCGGACGTCCATGAACATGTTCAATGTACGAAAGCAATCACCAATGTTATAATTTTCAATCTTTCTCTTCCAAAGCAGCAACTTCCTTTTGAAGACATGCTCAGGCTTCTAACAACCATTCTGATTGAGTAATGTATTATTGCCAGAACTGTCTTCTCCCTATATGTGTTCGGTTTTTGTTAAGGTCGTAGGAAAATGGAAGCTTATTTCTAAGTGAATCGTGCATAGCTTCTGTTGAAGATCAAGATATTCATATATTTTTTTATGAATATGTTGGATTTTCAGGAGAAAGAAATATTTTTTCGGAAGTTGTTGCGCCTCCCATGCGAAACTTCGGCGCCTCGCCTCACAGTTTGAGCACCACTGGTATGAAAAAGGATTGCTCGAACAGTGTTCGTTGTAATGTAATGCTATCAATACTTATTAAAAAAAATACTTTGTCTTCCATTTTGGAAAGGTCACGTGCCGCCGTGTCCCTACCGTCGTTAAATCCGACAATGCATTTTTGTATATCGTACCGCAAAGTGCATCATATGATGCAAGCATGGTGAGTATTTCTTTCTATGTCGAGCTGTACCTTAATGCATAAATTTATGCATTTTCATGCACTTACCAGCATATTTCTCGATGATGCACTTGAACATTTGGTCTTAGCTACAGACTTTATGCATTTTTCTGTTTCAACTGTTACTCTTCTCGGTAGAAACAAATACCTATCGAAATAATGGGATCACAGTCCTGCATGGTAACGGATCCGTTATTCTGCAACTCAGTCACCGACTAAGGAAAACCGAAGGGAAATTGTCCCTCGGTAGTCGGTACTTTTGTTCATTTTCATTAAAAACTAAAACAATGGTGTTAAAGCGACACAAACAGTAGAGTAGTAAGCACGGGCATATTTAGGTTCTATAGGGTTCTGTAGGGTTCAACTTTCAGTAGTCCGAGGATAGTTAAATTAAAAGTACTGTATTGCTAATAATAATAATTGATTATAAATGTTATTCAATAGTGGTAAACTGGTCAATATTTACATTATTATTATTGACTAAAAAGTTTCGAATTAATATTTCTAAATATCTCACTGTACAGTCACCAGAATTAAAAATGGGACACGTAGATCCTAAAATGCTCGCTTCCCTGCAAGGAGTTGTGTGTGTTGTCTTACGTTTTGGCGATTTTAATAGCAAAATTTCACGATTTAATAGCAATGGCAAGTACTATCACCGCCGTAGAATTAGGCAACACACATAACGCTTTGGAGGGTAGCGAGCATATCAGGATCTACGTGTCCCATTTTTATGGCCGTACCGGTGACTGTATATATCTACGTACACTAAATATATTAACAATTACAATTTTATTTTTCATTACATACATTTAGATTTTTATTTTCAAATTATACCTGTATATCAAATTGTATCTGTACCTTTTTATTATTTCTTTTAAAAAATATACGAGTTATTGCCACTTTATAGCATATTTTTAACATACTGAAATTAGTGTAGATGAAGAGTACAAGACCATTCATTATGTCTGTGGATCACCTCAAAACTATATATCATATGTCCACAATTATTTCAAATACAGGGTGTTCCAAAATGAATATCGGGGTTTCAATGAAGTGTATCTTCTATTACATATACATTACAGAAATGAAAGATACCTTAAAAGGAAAGGTAACTCAAACAGTTTTTGTTTCTACTTCGCAGGTGATGTTTCGTAATTCCGCCGCAGCACGGCGCTAGTAGTAAAGATGGAGATAACTCCTCAGCGTAAAGCCTTCTGTGTCTTGGAATTCGCAAGGTGTAACTCAGCAATTGGAGTGCAACGTGCTTTTCGGTGGGAATATGGATATGATCCTTCATCGGATAACAACATCCGAAGATGGTACAACCAATTTAAGAATAAGGGATGCCTGTGCAAAGGGAAGAACTCCGGAAGACCACATCTACCAGATGAGCAAGTGGAACAGGTCAGAGCAAGTTTCGGTCGGAGTCCCAGGAAATCTGTAAGGCGGGCGAGTCGAGAACTGTCAATGCCGTTCACGACTGTTTGGAGGGTGTTACGAGAGTGACTGCACATGAGGCCGTACCGTCTACATCTGTTACAGGCCCTAAAGCCTGAAGATAATGTGACCCGTACCACTTCTGCGAAAATGTACTGGACATGGAAGATGATTATCTTACACGTGTGACCTTTAGTGATGAGGCCTCATTTCATGTTAGTGGACGAGTGAATACGCATAATGTGCGTATTTGGGGGTCTGAAAATCCACACCAAACAGTGCAGCACATGAGGGATTCGCCAAAACTGAATGTCTTTTGTTCTCTATCCAAAGAACAAGTGTATGGACCTTTCTTCTTTGTGGAAAACACTATCAGTGGTACTGCTTATTTGGACATGCTCCAGCATTGGTTCTACCCTCAACTGGATCGTGAGCAAGAAAGAAACATCATCTGGCAACAAGACGGCGTGCCCCCTCACTTTCATCGTGAAGTACGGAATTGGTTGAATGCTGGTTTTCCCCAACGATGGATTGGTCGTCATTGTGAGGATGACGTGGCTCTTCTGCAATGGCCCCCAATATCTCCCGACCTCACTCCCTGCGATTTCTTTTTGTGGGGGTATGTAAAGGATAGTGTATACGTGCCACCGCTACCTGCTAACCTCCCTGAATTGCAACGCAGGATTGATGCAGCTGTGGAGTCTGTTACACCAGACATGCTAGCTTCAGTGTGGGAAGAAATTGCCTACAGACTAGATGTGTGCCGTGTCACAAGGGGATCCCACATTGAACACTTGTAACTTGTGACAAAAAACTGTTTGAGTTACCCTTCCTTTTAAGGTATGTTTCATTTCTGTATTGTATATGTAATAGAATATACACTTCATTAAAACCCCGATATTCATTTTGGAACACCCTGTATTATAGTGATTTGATCAAATGTTGATGTGATTATTCAATTAATGCAAAATGTTTATTTAAGCAATGGTGTGGACCCCTAAAAACCCCTCCCCTTATTTACGGCCATGATGATGGGCGCATTTAAGGAGGGGTTCAACGTGCCCGACCCCTCCCCCCCCCGATCAAGATTACCTGTTTTATCCCCTATGCGCAGCGACTTGTTTTCTCATAATTATCAGAACATTTCCCACATTTCACTAATTCTAGAATATTACTTGCATTTTCTACCCGAAGCAGTTTTTTTAACTTGTAGCACGAATATTATCATTTCATTGTAAGTTCCTGTTTCTTATAATGTGCGGAATTTTAAAAATAAGCATTCATTAAGTTCGAACTTCTTGACAATTTGAAATTTCCCGACTTTTTGATAATCCCGAAAGTCTGGATCGGTACGAGAAATTTTCTCTCCGAATTGTTCTCATAGAAGATATAGCTGCACCTGGATTAGCTTCAGCTATTACTTCTCTCTCTGCGGGGGAAGGGGTGTATTTAGAAAAATTGGTTGGTCAAGGATACTTGATGAAGGAACACTCACAAAGAACACCCATGCCCCAGGCCGGAACTCGAACCCGAGAACTTCGATGGTGAGATCGAAGGACAATTTTGTTCTTTTCTTGATGTGCATTATAATTATAAAATTGTTATTTTTAAGTGAGGATGCGCATTTCATCCAAGCAGGGATGGGAAGGGGGAGGGGTTGGAATGAAATTCGACGCGGCGCTTAAAGTCTACTTTCACCCAGGGACGAGGTTGCAGAAAGTGGCTATACGACTCTGAATCTTGATTGTGGAGATTTGGGCTCCACAACTTTCATTATGTTTCGACTGAAAGATATCGTTATGGATTCCACCTAGGAGTGTGCTTTTGGGGATTACATGACTGGAAGTCGAAAAGATATTGGATTATTTACCAGGCCGAACGTCAATCTGTTGCTACTCTCAGGCGTGCATTGGGCCCAATGACTCACGGGGAGCGATTACTTAAATTGGTTTTGTCGGGGTCGTTCGACAATTGGTCCGTGGCACGCCATTCGGCTTCGGCTCGGGTAAACTCAATGTCTGATGTCACTGTTACCAGACAATGCAAACAGAAAGTTTATATTTTCATAGGGGAAGAGCAAATAGCTGGCCACATTGAACGTCTCAAAAGAGGCGAAATGATTGTAAACATGTTTGTGTTTTAGATCTTACACTGTGATATTAATTGTCCATTAAATATAGCTTCTTTGGGTACATTTGTTGCTATGCTGCATACATACGTATATTTCAGTGGCGTTTAGAAACTTCGTAAGGGGGGTATTGAAGCGGGTAATGTCTAATCTTTCTTTAGCAGTCAGTCAAATATTGTTGCTGCCCTTTCTTGCATTCAATCAAAACTGGGGGGGAGGGGATGTTCTATGCGTAGACCTTTTTCAAAGTTTCCACAGTGGAGGCCCGAGTCTGTAGCCTCCTAAATCCTATGATTAGTGGACTACACTGTTGATAAATAAATAACTAGGGGGCCCGGGTTTGTATCCGGAGGAGGCACATAGTGGTTCTGATTTCACTTTAAACTGTTTAAACCGATTAGCTTTTCTGTGCTGTGTATAAAGTGGACTTAAAACAAAAAACAAACAAATAAATAACTAATAAACTTTCATTTAGTTGTTAAGAATGCACATACAATGCATTATAATAGACAAACAAAATACATTAAGCAGTATTATTGTAAGTTTTATAGAAATCTATACGTACTTACGATGTAAATTACTTCAATAGGCTATCTATAACTAATTATAAATATACAAATTTTATTATTAATCAAGTGTGCGAGTAAGAATACATGTTACCGGAATTGACATTGAAGTGACATGGAAATTATTACATCAAACAATTAAAATGCATTTTTATCGTATAAAAATTGAAAGTAACAAAATCATCGATAATGTTTGTGAATTATCTTCCAGTGGGTGAAATTGAAGTGCATAACTGACGGCACGCTTCTCAACCACTTTCTCGGTCAAGCCCATCCTTCGTCTTAAAAGGTCTTTGTTGTTACTTTAGGTATCTATTAGGTCTAGGGTTCTTTAGCATGTAATTTTTGTGACGTTACAAGTCGAAGGGCAGAGCTTGAATGGGTAAAATTGAATGGGTAAATCCTAGGGTGGAGAATCACCCGCGAAAAGGTTTGATTGATTGATTGAGTTGGTGTTTTAAGTCCACTTTATGCACAGTAAGGCTAATCGGGACTGGATCTACAGTTTAAAGTGGGATCCGAACCACTATGTACCTCCACCGGGTATCGAACCCGGGACCCCTTGATTACAAGGCGACGACACCACTAGTGCGTCATCGGGGAGGCCCCGCGAAAAGGATTAAGAGCGAAATGGACTAAGCGCGAATGGAACAAGAAGGACGGAATAAGAGCTGAAAGATTAAGCGCGAAATGGATTAACCGCGAAAATTTCTCTTTCGCGCTTAATCACTTTCGCGGTTGTTCTGGCTACCCCAAACCCACACTGAATCAAGGAAATGTCTAGATTTAGAGATTTTCCCCATACACTGGCAACCCAGCGACCACACACCATCAACTGAACTGGGAAAGGAGCAGCAAGGGCGGAAGAACGGATGAATAGACCCCGTGCCCAATCCATCTGCTGCGGCTCCATTAGGGAACTGGCGTACCAGAACAAATCCGGTTATTGTGCGGAGCCTTCAGCCTCCAATGGCTTTTATGGACCGCTCAGAGGAACCAACAACAACATTGTCGTCTCAGTGCAACAATGACGGGGTCCTACAGGGGTCCACAATGAAAGTCAGCGCTCGGCAGGGGGATATTTCGCTCGTGTTTTGTCAGTATTGGCAATAACTGCCAATCAAGGCCAAATGGAATGTTTAACCTCGGAAGTCTCTCTCAGCATGTGTTGCCGGCAGACAATGGATATCCGATGAGGTTGTAATATGGAAGGAGGGGATGTCAGCGATAGGTGGCAAAGAATGAGGATGTTAGGATACTACACAATAGCACCATTCCACCAATATATTTGTAACTTCCAAGTGGCGCTAGAGTTGAATGTTTAAACCTGTAGTTCGCGTATTTTCAGAGCACAGATATGTTGGCATTGTTCTATTTTTTTTACCTGTAGCAGCATGAATTACCTAAGAGGCAGTAGTCATACAGTATGATTTAATTTGGTTGCTGTTATTTAGCGTAGCTTTTCTGCGATGATGAGGATGAGTGATATGATGAAATTGACGAAAGACATTCGCAAAGAACATCCATGCCCAGGCCGAGAATCGAAACGGGATCTCTGGCGTCGTAGCGCGCAATGCTAACCACTCCGCCACCACGAATGTCAACCTTTTTTTTTGTAGAAAATGATGAACTACGTTGCCTGGTTTAGGCCAAGTAAATTAATCTATGTAGCTACAGAACCAAGATAAAATTACTGAGTTTTTGACAGAAGCAAGCATTAGAGTGTATGATTGATTGATTTGGTGTTTTAACTCCACTTAATGCACCGTAAGACTAATCGGGACTGGACCTACAGTTTAATGTGAGACTCGAACCACTATGTGCCTCCATAGAGTGTATGAGTTCGAAGTAGACGCAAACTATATTTTCAATTTTTTAAAAAAACCACCGAAATGAACATTATTCACATAGTTTTATAGGGGTGTAAGGGGTGACCTTCCACGTAGTACACCCAAATGTCAACCTCACTTCCACGTTAGTACACCCTGGACTGAAGACTAACGAGGCTCTGGCGACTGGCCCCATAGCCAGTATAATTTGTTTGTATTGTCCTGTTGTCCTTATGTGTGCTGAGTGCCCGTTTATAGCCTCAGCTTTTAACAGAAGTCAGAACATTTTAAGATTTTAGTTATGCAACGTTAGAGTTGTTCTTTGTAATGATAAGGGGCTGGCCCCCGTATAATGTGACGGGAGCAAAATAGCCTAAGTGCTGACGCTCCCACAATTTTATAATCAAATTCAAATTCAAACATAGTTTTATAGGTGTACTAAAACTGAAGATAAGGAGGTAATCAGTAAATGCAATGAATTAACGTTGAGAAAAAAATTACTTCTAAATACCGAGTGATAGTAAGGAAATAAGTGTAATCAAGTGAGAAACAAACCGATACTTATTCTACACTCTAAAAAAAATATGCTACTCAGTTACCAGCACAAGTGGTTTAACACTCTTAATTTGTGTTAACACGACACCCCATCGAATGTTAAAAACCTCCATACTTTATGCTTTTTGACAGCAAATGGTGTAAGAAGACAGAGATGTCAATTCCACATTAACACCAATAGGAGTGTTTTGCTGCATATCTTTTAGAGTGAAGAAAATAATAATGCAGAACTGTAGATACTCGCATCAGTGGAAGTTTCACATAGTTACCTTGCAGGAAAATCTGCTGTTTCTATTGGGTTGCTTTTGAAAAGCTCGTGTATATCTGCGATTTCCTTCGTATAGCTGTATACAAGCCATTTCTCACAGTTGTAAAATCGCGCCTCCAGAACGACAACAAAAATACCTCGACCTTCATATCGTGTTTCCTTCCTCCTTACAACGAAAGCCATGTGAAGAGGAGAGGGCGTCTGAGTTCTTGTGTCTCTAATACTGACCTTGTCCTTGGATTCGCAATCCTCTCGGTCTTCTTTCAAGAAACAATGCATTGACCTTCCCATAAGATTACAGCGAGGTGCGTTAAGACCTTGGAGGGAATGCTTCAGTTTCGCATCGAAAGTGCCATATTCCACTCAGCACTAGGATTCAGAAGAGCCCAGCCTATAGTTCGTTGCACGTTTTGACACCAGGTGTAATGCTGGTACATCCCGTATCAGGCTGGTGCAAGGAAATTGCGTTGTGTTCAACCAAGTAGAAGCTGTTCGCAAGAACTATCTTCAAGTATATTGTATACTTTAGACTTCGTTAATATTGTGCTAGATACATAAGCATTTTCAATAAGGTTAATTTTCAATATCATCTGATGCCAATGATTGATATCACCCTGTCTCTTAACCGCCCATCATTTTTTTTTCATCAGACATTAGAACATACTTTGAGCTATCTTTAAAATTGAAATTGAATGTGGGCAATGCATGAAATTAGCTGTTAAAGTTAGTCGTTTGTTTTTCTGTATATAAAAAATGAAACTACACATAAAAAGACAAGGTTATTGAAATACTGAATATCTGAAACCTTATTTAAATGAATAATTACAACATTCTGAACACAACAAGAAAAACTTGAAGGTTCTAAGACAAACGTGAGGGAAAATATAATAATTTATAACCCAATGCATGTCATTCATGAGGTGTATACGGAGATTTTTTAAAAGTGCATAACTTCTGAAATCTCAATAAAATTTAAATTTTTGGAATCTGCATCAAAAATTCTGCAAATATACCTAATTTCATCAAAATCGGAAATGGTGAGTGACATGACCTGGATGATTTAACCCCCGATTGCCATTTTGTCTTTGAACAACTTCTAAAACGAAAGTTAAAAATGGTAATTGCGTAATATTTTACTGCCTCCACCTAGAATCTAGGTATGTAATATCCATTTTTAGAACTCCAGCCTCTCCGAAAACAAATCCTGCGTACGCTAGTGAATGTAAAGAACACAAAAACTAATTTACAGTGTCTTTTGAGGGGAAAGTAGCCATTTTACAATGACGTTTATGCGTTTCCAACTTACGATAAAACAATAGTTCACGCATTCTCCTTCAACTATTGGTAAACGGTAACATGTAGCGTATTTCTCCTATGCGTAAACAGGACACACACTGAACGGGATTGTAAAAATCCATTTTTATACACTAACAACACTAAACAGTGATATACTCGTATTAGGTTCCTCCCAGATGGCTTACTGATAACGCCGTCGCCTTGAAATCAGCTCCCGAGTTCGATATCCGGTGGAGGCACATGCTGGTTCGGATCCCACCTTAAACTGTAGGTCCAGCCCCGATTATACTATCTGTCCATAAAGTGGACTTGAAACCAAAACTTTAAACAAAATGTAATACACAACACATTATATGATACATACATATATTAAAATAATATAAAATATAAACTTTCAAAGGACATAAAAATAGACTAGAATAACGGACGTCCTGTAAAAAGCAGGATGTTTGGTAACCTTGTATTTAATATAAATTGTTTGCTACTGCTTACCGTTCAAAAATTGATACGCATGTTAATTCTATTTCAGTTCTACAAAGCGTCGCCTTGCTGTTTGCAAATATTACATTGTCTATGGGTATCACGTAGTCTACGTTGCCTACACGTAGAATGTAGACAATTTACGTGTAGGTGTAGATGCACATCAATGCGAACGAGTTTTCTGCTCAAGCTCAAGAAATAGTCATTCACCTCTGGTTTCGCTACACACACCCTTACACCACGGAGGCTGGCAAGACGACAATATGCTTTATTTTTTTCACGGTCTCTGAGTAAACTGTATTGCTGCTTATATTATTTTTTAAAAAAATGCAGCTATTTTCCCCTCTTTCCACAATAATTAGCACCGCATAATTCCTTTTCCTGTTTTGTGACGTGTCACCTTGTTAGGCGAGCGTTCATGCGTTTCTAGGAAACAAGGTTTGTGATTCAAACCTCAGACATCGCGGTGCCAGAGTACTACATACTTCCTGCCGTGCTGGCAGAAGAAAAAAATACACAATTGGCATTTTTATATTTTTTGCAAAGAAATATTATCAGAAGTTATGATCTTGAACGTCCTTCTACCCTCTCCCATTCTATATTACATCACATGTAACAGAATTTAATTGACGTAGTAAAACAAACTTTTATATTAATTTTGTATATTTTCTATACTTTAGCATATCACTGCGAGTGAAGAATAATATTTTTTAACATAGCATGAATGGGCTTAATCTATAATTGAGACGCCGATCTTCGTGGCAGATTGGTTACCACCGGCCTGAGCATGAATGTATTTTCTGAGTGTGCATTCATCAATTTCATCATCACTCATCCTCATCGTTCCTATTAGCCAAAAGTGGCATAAAAGTGACGCTAAAGAACAAAACTGAAATCAAACTCCATAATTTTATTTCATTTTCTCTCATTTCATTTCATTTTATTTTATTCTATTTCTGTAGACCTTTGGTAAAACAACTTGGAAAATATCAGATAAAGGTTACTTTTATAAGTGATGTACAATTAGATTCCATCACAAAAACGATAGAATGGAAATTAGTCAGCACTAGACACTTTGATTTTATTTTTTGTTACTACCCAAGAACGTTAGAGATGTGTATACAAACTTCAACACATTTTGAAATAGGAAATTTCAGAGAAGACTTAAGAGGTAGACGTAGGCATGGGAATAACTTGGAGGCCTATTTTTGGAATGGGGGGGGCGGTCAGCAGAATCAAACTTAGTGTTTAATTTGGGGGGGAAGAATTGAAAAGTCTTACATCCCATAAAAATAGCGTCCGGGATAATTTACAAAATAACTGTTACATTTGTGGAATAATAAATATTACAACTTTTCATTTTTCTACTCAGGTCCAAGAAGATTAACTAAAAACTCAACTAAACTGCGTGGCGCAACACCCCTCGAGAGCCAGGACCTACCAGAGCGGTTTTTCATTGGGTGACGCATGGTCAGCGCATTGAGTCCCATCGCCGCTCTTTTCTGGCTTTCGAGATCGGAGCCCGCTACTTCTTCTCTTCAAGTAGCTTCTCAATTATCCTCACGACCCTGGGTCAACGTCGAAATTTTGGGCGCTCCCACCGGGAATTGAACAGGGCCGCTCGCACCCATGCATGTGAAGTAGATGGCAGGAGCAGTCCATATCAAAGACAGCAGTAAACAAATGTCTGCTTGCCAACAAAGAATCATACAGAAGTATACACACAGAACCCAAAACATGTCAATTGACAGATATATTTTGATTTCAATAACACGTTAACGTACATAAACTGCAAATGATGCACATTTTAGTGTGTCAAAATACACATAGGAATATATTAAAGGGTATTTTTATCAGATGAAGTTTCCTGTGATGCACTGAAATGCATCAATTTGGAAGATCAGACAAGATCGTTACAAAGATAACAAACTTTCACTTTTAATGCATCAATTGACACAGTAAACCATGTCACTGTTGTTATTGCATAGGAAAATTTTTAATTGACTTCTAGTAGTTCATACTACTTTAAAAAATATATAAATATGGAAAAAAAATATATTCCTAACTCCCCTCCTAGACGCACATTTTATTCAATTCGAGAATTGCTTATGTTGACGTCACAGACTTCAATACAATGATCTTTCCAGTTAGGTTTACACGCACGGTACCTGGATAAATATGGTTTCGCTTCCCGTGCAGAATGAAAAATACGCGCACACATACACACAAAAAAAAACTCTTCAGTCTGGAAATATGTTTTTGCGTGCGGGGTAATAGGGCTTATGAAAGAGAGGTAACGAACGTAGGTCAGTGCCGTGTCTGCAGGTTCTGAATGCGTAAGTTTAACCAATCGCCTGCCTTTCCAAGTCTCAGCAGACGTGTGCGTTCTCATGACGACAGGAGATGACTTCTTAATCCAGCTCTTGGCTTTGAAAGCATGTGAAATCAGTTCTGGCTCCCACTTATCCGAAAACTTCAAATTCCGTTTCCTGTTATCGTTGCGTTCAGATTAAAGCTCGTACCGAGACGAGACTCGATACAGTATCTTCTTGCCCCATGAATTAGCCTGTCACGTTATCGTTTCATGAAATTATGTAAGAATACGGTAATTTTAGGGATGGTACGGATATGGGCTTGTAGCGATAACAAGACAGATCTTCACAAAATCAAGATATACAGGTTAACTTTAATGATGAAAATTTTACCTAACCGAATTTCCTTTATTATTCGATTTCTTGGACATATCAGGCGAATTACTGAATTACTAATAGATAATTTATATACATTTTGTTCATAGTAATGCAAATCCATCATGGGAAAGTCTGAACATGTGCTGCGTAGTTGAATATACGTTCAAGATAAAATCCCATTTCTTCTCGAGAGTTCGTAGTGTCGAAAGGAAGAGTCAAGCAGAAAAACATTATTAGGAAAGGTGTAACCTTTATACGCTGTGAAAGTTTGTGCGACAATGGCCCCCACTATGACCCCACCTTATCTAACAAAGGGAAATAAAATGTCTCCCCCCCAGTTTTGGCAAACTCCCCCCCCCCCTTCGGTTTTGGAACTCAACCCACTGTTGTGCTATTACACATTGCATATGTCGTTTATATTATGTATATATCTCGAAAGAAATCGAAACTTGCCCTTTTCAGGACCGAATGGAGAGCGAGACGAATAATTATAAATCGAGATGAGACCGAGAACATGAACATCGTCTCGATACCATCGCTAACTTAAAAAAAATGAATAACAACTGTTACGCAAATGTGCAAGGCGTAATGTGTGTTTTTTAAATCATTGAAAATATAAGGAAATGTTAGCAACCACAATGAAAAACGGAGCATTTTCTCCTCCCGTCCCCTCCCCTTCCCCCATTTTGCAAAAACTTTGGTCATGCTGGAACATTAGAAGAAACTTGTTTAATCAATAACATATGAAAAGAAATAGAGTACAAAATTAAATACATAAACAAATCTGTCACTTGTGCCATCTCTTGTTTACATCTTCATTTCCATGCCGAAGTATAATCGAATGCATATAAAAAATATGTTTTCTTATCTTTTGAGTATATTCGTATATTTCATTACGAATTTGAATTAGTGTTTCTAAAGCCACTTTTTACAGAGTAAGGATAATCGGGACTGGACCTACAGTTTAAAGTGGGGTCCGAACCACCATGTGCCTTGGTTACAAGATGACGACGCTACCACTCTGTCATCGGGGAGGCGCATTATGTAAGGAGCTGTCTGCACCGTGTTGTAATCGAAACTTCAATACAATCAAAACTGCTATATATATATTTCGAAAATCCAGGAGTTCTCATGCAAAATAAGTTAAAGATAATTTGATTTCGTCCCACAAGTGAGAAAGTGTCCTCGCACATTTAAAGATTTTGCAAGTCACATTTTTAAACCTCGAATTGTGCAATTTTCAAACTATACCTCAGTTATTAAATTAGGTTGCCATTAGTAAAATTGCATGCCATCTATCGAACATTATAGAAGAGCACTAAAATATTCTAACACGACTGCTCCAAACAAATACAAGAACTGACTTGTCTTTAGCAGTAAACGGGTTCGATACTCGGTGAAGGCACATAGTGGTTCGGATCCCACTTTAAACTATAGGCCCAGTCCCGATTAGCCTTACTGTGCACAAAGTGGACTTAAAACACCAAATTTAGCAGTATAAACAAGTTCTTAAGTAAAAGGTCACAGATAGAGGGTAAAAAGCAACATGGAGAAGTATAAGAAAATAAAAACTGTAAATGATTATCTTGGTTACGTATTGAGTCTCGTTAGCACAATGCAATGCAAAGAATCGTCGTTGACCTTTTGACCTTGAAAATAAGCAAGCCCTTATCTCAAACTCTAACGTTATTATTATTATTATTTACCTTCTGAAGCTTGTAATAACATTGGATGGGCCTCTTCAGTTCATATGATCTTCGTAAAAATTAAAGTTAAAACATACATGCATCAATTTACACAACGAAAGCTAAAAAATGTTCTTACCTTGTTCCTGTCTTTCTGAATAGGCTTGTAGATTCGTTCAGTACAGCTCGTTATAATCACCTTGCACTATTCCCTAACCCAGATAAAACACTTAACGTTATTCACTATATTTTACAGCATAATCACTTCTAATCATCCCGCTAGCAGTTCAAAGAAACATGCTTCGTGTTTCGGACACACGAAGCAAAATGTCGTTTCAAATGCAATGCTGTCTTTCAACAACTCATAAAAGGAAAGTATAGAAGCTTCATTGGAAATGAATTGATCAGAACGTGCATTGAATGTTTAGATCAATGCCATGACAAAAATTTACCGTGATCCTCAGGTTATAACAGTACATTTTCTTCAGATTTTAACACCGCTGAGAACTGAATCAACGTTCTCATAAAGATTCATACACCTTACACACATCGTGTTTCCTACTCTCAAAATGTAGTTCCGTTGTTTGTGGTGGAGTACAATTCTTGTTGTTCCTTGTTCGTTGTGATTAAACTACATGTGAGTTCGTGTGAACTTTTGAACATTATTTTGGTTCTTCCAAATATTGAAAATGTACAATTTCATCCCACTTTCCTGAAAGAAATAAGTCCTTAAATTCATGCGCTTGCAAGTTTTCAGCTGGATAAGAAGAATCCGAAAACGTGTGTGCGGGAGAGATTTGTAACTGTCTGCAGCTGTAACACAACTTCACTACACAAGAAAACAAGAATAACATTGCTGTTAATCCCCTCTACCAATTCCAGTAGATCTTATCAGAATTCTCTAGGAGCCAACTGAAACAGAAATTCGATACATTAATAGCCTACTTCGAAAGTTGCAATGTAAGTTACGTACATAAGCTAACTTATGACACTGTAAGACATTTGGGGAAAGAAAATCAAGGTTTTATGACGTTCTTATCTTTGAGAAGATAGAAGGAACTAAACTAAATGTGACGATCTTTGCAAAGCCGCGAACTGTTGCGTATGTCACGGCTTCTACGCGTTAGAAAATAACGGTGTACTGTACATTACAAAATATGCAAGCAAGCAGTATACAGTTGCTAGTATTCAGAAGCGACGGAGGTGGAATGCTTAGATAATGGAAAGAAGTTGCTAATATTTTCAGGCAAGGAAACAGGGAATGTACGATTTTGAAAGAGATAGAAAATGTATAGACAAAAGCACATTTGCTGATATTGTGAGGGGGGAAGAGGGAGGATATTACTAAGGGGAAGGATAAACAATTTAAAGAAAACGATAATATGCTAATCGGAACTGGACCTACAGTTTCAAATTTCCGAAGCACTTTGCAAGATGTCTCAAAAGGGGATCGAACCCGACACCCCTTGAGATAATAGATCTTTGTTTCTTTGTTTATTCACTTTAGCTACTCCTCATATCTGATCGTTCAGTTTACCGTGACAATGTGAGGAATTATGATAATAACCACATACATATTGGGGCTCATCTAGCTTTTAATCAACGGGTACCTGGAGCAAAGCTGGGGGTGGGGGTAAAGGCAGCCGGAGCGTGGTGTTGATCACATCACCTCCAAAATTGCCGAGCTCGAGAATGTATGGGACCTTATCCCCACATCCCTAAATGTGCCTTCATGGCACGGTGCTATTTGCAGGGGGAACTCTACCTTTACGACATACGAAAATAACCATATATTCAAGTCCTGGACCCCTACCTTTGAAAAAAAATATCTGTGGAGCACATTTGGTTCGTGCTAACAGAACCATATATTGTTTATATCAAAACGGTTCAAGTATATCTTAGAATTGATTCTCAGTGAGGTGAGGTACCCGACTGTAACATCTGAATCCGCCACTGCTCAACGATACATATTACGTTGAAAATTCAAGTACTTTAGATTGAAACTCTCATATTTTCAACTTCCATTCTTTCTATTTTCGTCATGTACATCAATAACGGAATTCTCCTTTAGGACCGGACTTGAATTCCCTGTTATATGCCCATAGAGCCGTATCTATAAATGCACATAAATAGCATAAATGTATTTGTTGCATTCACTTTCCTGATTATAGCTTCCAAAGAGTCCAATTAAGCCTTAATCTGCGGTTGAATTTCTCAGAAGAGCCACAAGCAGTTCCGAAATACCTTCGTATTCTTCAACCACCAACTTCTATATCTTCAATTCTCTTCTGCATTTTTCTTCAACAACCGAACGATCTCGACATTTCCGTTTATTGAAGTTCCACCTTCGTTCCCTATCGAGTTTTATGGTTCCTAATTAAGAGCTGTAAAATCGTTGGTTTTTTACCTTATTAGCCACGGCGTCTTGTCCAGAAAGATGTCTTCGGAAGAAATTGGATGACTCGAACCGTTGTAGAGAGGAACCATTGTTAAGTTATGGAAATTTCATTCCAGCACAAAGAAGTATGTTTTTGTATTCCATACGTAGACGGAGTTATTTTGGAGTTATTTGGTGAGAAGGGGTGTAAGGGGTGCTCCTTCCACGTAGTGCACCCAATAGTCAACCTCACTTCCACGTATGGACTGCAGACTAACGAGGCTCTGGCGACTGTCCCCATGGCCAGTATAATTCTGTGTCGTCCTGTGTTTTGTCCTTATTTGTGCGGAGCGCCTTTTGAGCCTCAGCTTTTAACCAAGGTAAGGACATATTAGCTTTAAGACACGCTTTTAATTTTGTTATGATAAGGGGCTGGACCCCGTATAGTGTGACGGGTGCAAAATAGCCTCAGTGCTGAAGCACTCAAAACATTTTAATTCAAAAATATATTTGGTGAGATAGCACAGTGTATGCAATAGAGTTATCTAGGCCTCGACAATATCGTCTCTGTTCTCAAAATGACAGGAACAAGAACGTTCACATTTCCTTATTGAAACGAGCAGTCCGAAACAACAATACAAGTAACATTAACAACAGTCACCTCACGACACTTCAATTGTTAAGTTGAATATTAGTAACGTCGTAGAAACTTTATATTTGGCAACTCTGTTTCCATCTATGTGTTTTCCCTAGATGCTAAGGCGAAAGGATTTTCGTGGATTCGCCTAAGGCAAGGAAGCTAGGCTTCGTCGCGTGCTAAATTTAGAACATTGCAATTCGTCACTTCAAATTTTCGAAGACTTTGGTGTTTTGGGTGGACTGGTGCATTCATTTGGAATGTGGTAGACGAGCAAAATTAAATTAATTCAAGCAAAACTGCTCCATCATTCTTTAACTTGTTATAATAACAAAAATATATTATGATTTATGTACCAAGAACATATAGAAAACATATGTGTGTCTTCATATTTACCTTATTAGAATTAATGATCACTGATTGGGTGTAATTTGCTTGCAACAAAATTTCTGCAGGAAGTAACCGTATAAGTAACTTACAGTTATTTTTCAAGTCCCAGTAACCGAGTTACTTTTTATAGTAAGTAACGGAACTCAGTTACATTTTAACCAAAGCAACTCAATTACTTATAAAATGTTACTTTCCGAGCACTGCTCTTCGTGCATCAATTGACACAACTAAAAGTGTGATTCGTGGTTTCTTTGAAATGATTCTGTCTGAGCTTCTCAATTGATGCATTTTTAGTGCATTACATGGAACAGCAGTAGACAAAAGTATGCTTTAATGCATTTCTGTGGGAATTTTGATGTACAGTACCTGACTAAAGTAGTTTCTGATACATTTTTGTATGAATTTTGTTGTACCAAAAGTGCACACAGTTGCTTGATACAGGGTGTTTCAATAAATAGCTAGCTGAAAGTATCCAAAACACACCATGTTCAGTTACCTTTTTATTGAAACACCCTGTACATTTTCATGTGTTACTGGAGCAAAGCTGTCCGCAGAATTTTTTTTCTCAGGTTGTTCACCCTGTGCAGTGCTCAAAATGGAGGAACGTGAGGGATGAAATCCCCCAGTTTAGAAAATTCTCATAAGGCATTCCCCTCTAGGATAATTTGCATAGGCATCCCCCACCAACTGCACTTTCTGCATGTTGATCCACACAGACATGTCCTCACCTGTCCCCAAACCAGACAAAGAATCTTCCAGCTAGGAATTTCTACTTGAAGCACTGGGTGCCAGTGTAAGATTCCATATCTTCTTGCCTTTCAGTCATAGAAACTCATATTTTATTTTTTCTCATTATCATTTTTTTACAAGTAATAAAATTGAGTTTGTGTTGAAAATAACTTGACGTTGTTGCCAAGTTGAATTGAGTCCACTCTTTAAATAGAAGCTGGATTTGGACTTGCTTCCTCTCCATAAATATCTATTACTTTTTTAATGATCATTCTTTGTTTTCTTCTTGTACATTTTTTACAAGAAGAAAAAGTGCATGTAAGAAATAAGAAGACAAAATAAATACAAAAATGCATTCCCCAGAAGAAACAGCGGGTGGTCCCAGACCTTATGCAACAACCCTGCTGTATTACCCTAACTTGGGTAACAACCAAGGTTAGCGTGTGCAGTATTCAAATCTCCGCAGGAACACACATCTGGGTGTGTTCACAGTTCTAAGGGGAGTCGGGAGCAGAAAACCAGTGAGCATAGCCAATCACTAACCCCCTCTCGTCGGTGAAGAACAAAAGAATATATCCGGACAACCCTGAGGGTTTTAATGCATGTGTGTTTGTGATGGGTTCTCAAAAGTCATAATATGGTCTCAGTAATGGGGGCCCAGATCGATGTTATAAAACCATTAAGACAATTCAAGCGACTCCCTCTCTCAACCAAATGCCCGACAGACATCGCCCGATAAGAGGATTCCGAGAAAGAACCCCCCCCCCCCCCATTTCCCCACGCGCTCAGAGAAGGGGGGGGGGAGAAACCGATATGTGTTGTTTAAAGAGTGGGTCCCATTTTGTACTGCCCGGTATAAAATGGCTGCAGAGACTACAGAGTGCTACCACGATTTACATTTCCACATAGCTCGCAGGGACAATCAGACACTGCCTCTCCCAGAAAGTTATGTTTTTATTGTCCCTAATGGTGAACGACCTCTAGTGATTACTGAAAGAATTCTTTATTTTTAACCTTCAACTAGTGTTGCCAGATCGTTATCAGAGCCAGTCCCCGACTTGGAGCGTCGTCTGTGGGGGTTAAATAGTATTGGCCCATCCTTTGCCCAAAGAGCCTACAAGAGAATTTTTCTGAATGATTCATGGTAGCAATACAATGGAGAGAAACGAAGAGAGCGAGAGAAAGAGGATATGGTATGATAAAGGAAGATATGAAGAAACAGAGGAGGAAGGAAAGAGAGATTAATACACGAAGATAGGGAGAGAGAGAGCGAAGAAAGAAAAATATATGCATTTTTGTATGTCGTGAAAGAAATACCAAAGTGCATCATTTTATTCAGGTGAGGATTCTTTTAAACCGAGATGAACTTAAATGCATCAACTGATGCGTTTTGATGCAACAAAATGCATATTTTTTATGATGCACTGAAACGTTTCGTCTGAGCTACATAAAGTCTGTAGCTCAGACCAAACTTTTAAGTGTATCATCCAAAAAGATGCAGGTAGGTGCATCAAGGTGCACCAACTGATGCATTAAAGTGCATCTCGACTGAAATAAATCCTCACTTGAATCAAATGTGGCACTTTGGTGTTTCTTTCACGATATACAAAAATGCACCCAAATGCTGTTGTTGTTGTTGATTTGTTCTTTTAAGTCCACTTTATGCACAGTAAGGCTAATCGGGACTGGACCTACAGTTTTGAAAGTGGGATCCGAACCACTATGTACCTCCACCTGCTATCGAACCCGGGACCTCTTTTCATTACAAGGCGACGACGCTACCACTGTACCATCGAGGAAGCCCTACACCCAAATGCATCAAATGTGAATCTGATTCTTTAAAGAAGCTTCAAAACACACTTTAGTGTATCAATCGATGCATTTAGTTTTCTGTGTGTAGAAGAAAGAGAAATGAAGGAAATGGAGGAGAGAGAACAGAGAAAGAATGGAAACGATAGAAAGTTGGAAGAAAAAAAGAGAGAGACAGAGAAAGAGAGGCAAAAAGACAGAAAGGTAGAGGAAAGAAAGAGGTAAGAAAACCGATGAAGAAAAGGAGAGAGAGATTGAGAGTAAATAAAGTTAGTAGAGAGAAAGTGACAAACAGAGAATGAGAGAGAAAAGAGAAGGAAAGAAAGAGAAAATGGAGGAAAGAAAAGGAGGAAGAAAGAGAGAGGGAGAGAAAGAAAGATATCACAAAGGTGAGGATGAAAGGTAAGAATATGAAACTGATTAATGGACACGCATATATGGACAGCACACAAGCTTCACAGAGGATTATAGTGACTCAGAATTCATATACGCCTCGTTTGTGTGTGTGTGATATATATATATATATATATATATATATATATATATATATATATATATATGTATGTGTGTGTGTGTGTGTGTGTGTGTGTACTATATACATACACATATGTTTATTTTTTACATACGCGAACCCTATGCTGTCAATGGCTGAGGGCCACCTAAAGGTTTACTTGCGGCTTGTAGATCCGGCACTGGTCCAGTCCCAATTCGCCTTACTGTGCATAAAGTAGACTTAAAACACCAAATCAACCAATCTCCTTCTTTCTCTCTAACGAGGCTATGGCGTCTGAACTCAGAGTCACTACAATACTCTGTGAGGATTATCCCTTGATCAGTTTCATCTTCTCACCTTTCATCCTCACTTTTGTGATATCTTTCTTTCTCTCTTTCTCTATCACTTACTTTCCACTACTTTGCTACCATTTGTGGGGGATGCCTCATAGCCAAGGACGTATTTAAGGGGGTCCGAACCCCCCCTCGATTTATGAAGTACTAAAATTAAATAATGAAAAATATATTCGTTTAGTCTTTGTTGTATAATTTTCTATGAACTTATTGGAAGACAAGTATTATATTGGGATCATACGGCTATGACTTACCAAGTACTGAAATTAAGTAATGAAATTATTAGCATTTGTTGCATAATCGATGGTTAATAATTTCTTCCGAACTTTTTAGAAGGCAAGGATTATATTGGGATCATAAGGCTTTGAATGACATCACAAAGAAGATTTATGTACACTACTACTCAAAATATTATGCATAAAATATTAATCAGAAACTTACTTTTCTCCACCTACATGTAACATCATTTTTGTTATTCGGTAAATATTCAATTATTCATCTATTTGACATTAATTTCATTGCCAGGGCACTTGTTTTTATGTAAATTATTCCGATCTTAACTCAGGTAGGCTACGTAATGAAGATGCGCTGTTATATCTCTATTCTTGAACAGTCTTTTTATCTATTCGTGTAATAATAATATAATATTAATTTATGTATTGTAATTACTACATGGAAGTTATGGAATCTTACATTACGATGAACATATTTATGGTCAAGGTCAGACCAGAACTATCAAATAGGGAAGGAATTATTTCTTACAAGACACGTGGTGTTGCTTACATTTACTTCGTTCTGACAGTGAATGTAGAATAGTGCTTTAAATGGCCCTATTGATCTTAAACTGTCACGAAGCTGCAAATTACGTCTCTGTGACAGTTTGTTCTAGTTCTTCCTTTAAATTAATATTTAGGCTGGCTTTGATATTCAGAAACTTGCACATTCAAATAACTTCAGCAAAGGAAACAACACGCCTCACATCTATTATGTTGTAAACAAAAAATAATATTATATTCCTTGTGACTATCCCTAGTAACTAGGGATAATACTAAGACAACGATTTAATAATATTAAATTCATGTTTTTAAAGGAAATAATTTGCATATTCATACGCACAAAACCCAAAATGTGTCAACTGACACAAATGTTGACTCCAATTACACATTGACGTGCATAAACTCCAAATGATACACTTTTTGGTGTCTCAAAATACACACAGAAATGCATAAAAGGGCACTTTTAGCAGCTGGTCAGGGGTGCCTACAGGGGGGATGGGATTATGGCACAGGCTGCGCCATAGAGATTTTTGGGAAGGATTTTTTCTTTACAAATAATATAAAATTCAACATTTACATACACATATATGTATAAAATTTACACCTTAAATGCACCATATTTAATCCATTACATGAAGAAAAGAAAGTGTTTAAGGGTATTATGGAAGGGAAGAGGGAGAGATATCCAACTCTTACATATTAGGCCTTTATTGACACGTGGGTTCTTGAGGGGGGGGGATTCTGAATTAAACGTTGGGGGGAGAGGACAGTATCCAACTCTAGGTCTTACATTATGGCGGGTATTTTAGTTAGAAGGGGATTGAGCATTAAATTGAGGAGAGTATCGAATTCTTGTGTATTAATATTGTCTTAGACTGTTGCGGAAATTCTGATGTGGAGACTGAGAATTAATTTTTTGGAGGAGGAAATATCCACTCTTCAACAGTAAGTCTAAAATTGGCATGGGAATTTTGGTGGTAGGATTGAGTATTAAATTTAAAATGGGAGATAGAAAGCTCTTGATAAAGTGTTAAATCTTAGATCGTTAAGGGATTTCTGTAGTGGAGAGAGAGTTCGAACATTAAATTTTGGAGACTGTATTTAGCGTTATGGTATCCACACGTTTTCGACCCCGAACGTGCCAAAAGAGAAGCTGGAAAAGACTAAATTTCTCGGGATCCTAAGAAAGTATTGACACCCCATTAAATTAATATTCTTGAAAGCCTACAAAAAAATGGATGTAATATTATTTTTGCTCGCTTCGCTCGCAATAGTGTGTTCCGAGAATGCATGTTTAACGCTTTACTGAGGTGAATGTGAAGTTTTATACTATAGCTGCATTACAAGACATAAGATATTCTCGATATTCATTAATAATATCACTTCTTAAAATATTATGCTTAGTGTTGGTATACTGCTTAATTTAAAGCAGGTGCATCGTTTGAAACAGAAATATATCAAATCCGTTTTTTTAACTTCTTGTCACAGGAAAACTGTACTTCAACATGTTAAATTTGCACTGAAGATAAAATCCCCGTAATTATTGTTATGGGTTACTAAAATAATTATATTTACCCCAAGAGAACGGGATGGGGTGGGTTATTTGAAAGAGGAACCTGTTATATTATCGCCCTGAGCTTAAGAATTTCTAGCAGGGGTTCTGTAATATCTCGTGAAACAATAATTGAAGCGGTCATACGGCTGAAGCATGTTATTTGGTTTGCAAAGGTTGAATTTTCTATCTTTGTCTTAAGTTGTGTAACAATTTGTGTTAAATACTCAAACTGTGAGTTTTATAAACTCACTCACAAACACTATTTACATGCATATTTACATAATTTAATTTACTATTTAACCAATGTGCTAGCTTTAGCTAAGTTTTTTCAATAATCGAACAATTAAAAAATATGGACAGTTTAACTGGTATATTTGAAATAGACATCAATTATTACATATTCATCTAAACTATTTTGGGGGGGATTATGATGAACGATTTTAGGGGAGATCTTTAGTGATGGGCACCCCTGTTCAGAAAAGCTAAGAAAGAAGTTACTTTCGCTAAACACGCTGTAGTGCTTTGTGGGGATTACGATATGGTTTAATGGTGCGAATGACATGATTTGGAGGGAAGCATGATATGATTTTGGGGGGATGCGCCATTTGCCTTGGGGGGGGGGGGATGGGCACCCCTGCATCTGGTGTTCCATGGGATGCACTAAAAATACATAAATTGGGAAGATCAGACAACGCCATTTCAGAAATAACAAGATTTCGTTCTTAATGCATCAATTGACACAGCTAAATGTGTAATTTTGTTACCTTTGAAATTGTGTGATCTTCCCAATTGATGCATTTTTAGTGCATCTCACGGAACATCAGCTGATAAAAGTGTCCTTGTATGCATCTCTGTGTGTATTTTGAGACACCAAAATGTGTATAATTTGGAGTTTATGCACGTTAATGTGTTATTGGAGTCAACATATGTGTGTCAATTGCCACGTTTTGGGTTCTGTCATCTGTGTGTACTTTATTAAAGCCTTAACTGTATAATATATGAAAATTTCAGCAAATTAAATTAGAACAGGTAACATATTAGTGTATGGTAATGATTTGTGGATTGTCAGTAAAACATCTCAGCATTCGCAGCCGGAAAAATGAGATGCTTTCCAAAATATGTCAAAGTCGCAGAATATTAAGACAGGTGTCAGATGCGTCTCCTGTTGCTGTATGCCACCTCTAAATAAATACCAGTACATTAAAAAACGTTTCAAGTTACAGGAAAGTTAAGAAAAACATGTGCAATTATTTTCCTTAAATTCTTACTTGACATCTGACATTGATATGTCTCTAAGCACTTTCATATTTCTAAATTCTTCCCCGGTCAAGTACATATGATAAAGATTTCTTACAGCGGAAGTAATTACCATTTAACTTCAGTTGCAATTTAGAACCTTGTGGCAAGTAGCAAATGAGTTTCTTGTAAGTTGGAAACAAGTTTAAAGAAGACTATGCATGTTAGGAAACTGAGGCAACCCAACACCTCATGCAAATAAGTGTTCTTTTTTTTTTTGATTCTCTTGTCACTGACCGAAACATGTTACTAACAAAACAGGCTTTAAAAAATAAGATCGCTTCAAGCATTGATTTAGTAATCAGTTTATCATAGAATTACCAAGTTCCCTCTTTTCCCTTGGCAATAGAAATAAACTGTTGCGTGTATGAAGTGCTTAAAAAAACTTCTTGTAAATTTAATGGAAGAATATTTAACACCAATGAAAGAGAGGAGTGAGAGTAGTTTCACGTTTCTTGTTGTGAATACAATTGGTCATTACACTCAGTATTGAAATCAAGCTCATTGTGTCCTTAGTTATAAAAATGCAAAGAATATTACCATTTTGGTAATAATGTATTCACTGTATCATCAATTAATTGGATAATTATCTTGGCATGTGGAATGAAATACTTTAGCTGTTGAGAACTTTTGGCAACTTTCATATTTCATTTTCTTTAAAGCCCTTCGTTCTACTTTTTTCTAGAATAAAATTATTTCAGACTAGAGGCATAGAACTTGATCATTGTGTTCTACTTGAAAAATATTGTGAAACTTTCGACGTTCTCCCACCTGTTGGGAAATTTTATAGCTAATAATAAGTTTTTCTGTTTATAGAAAAATATATATCTATATACGAAGATAGATCATTGTATCCCTGATTGAGAAAATCTATTCACTAGTACAATTGAGCACTTTTCCAGCAGTAACGAAATAAAATAAAATGAATATGGAGGTGAAAAGGATATAAGAATATGGTTACAATAAGAATATATATATCATCTCTGTCGCATTTCTGTCACTTTCGGCTAATCGCGACGATGATAGATTTGATTTGTTTTACTTCGCATTTTCTGCCACTTTTGGCTAATGGCAAAGATTAGGATGAGTGATAGTATATGTAATTGATGAAGGAACAATAACACCCATGCCCAGGTGGGGACTTGAACTCCCTGTGGCGAGATCGAAAGTCGACCAATATACGCGCTCGTCCAGCCAACAAGCCGGACATATACATATAGTCACATTGTGCATTTGAGGTACATGTTTTCCTTGCCTCGTTGGGTCGTGGAAAAGAGGCTGAGTGGTAGATTAGGAGACGTTGAAATCCCAGATCTTCCTCTCTCGCGTTGCCACTGTTTTTTTTTGGGGGGGGGTCACTTAATTCATATCTGCATTACATACACTGTGATGTAAGCAAATGTATCGACGCAACCAACCATTTTATTCCCATAAAATTGCTTACTCCTTCTCTACCTTGCATTGTTTTCGCCACCTTCCATTTCCCCACTTCATCCAAAAGTAATCCATTTACGTCAGTCGGACTCCCCTTGATGAGCAAGGTTGCCGGTTCTTGGGTTCTAGATCGACGTCATCACAGCGCATTATTTGGCTTACCTGAAGATGTGGCAATCTTGTAGGGGAAAAATTTATGAACTGTCTAAAGGTGCGGAGACTGTAATTCGTATAATCATGAACAAACCATATCATTCAGTTACCGCCGCGGCGTTGAGGCAACCACAGGTCACAGTGGTTTTGCAATGAAGTACCTCGAACGCTCTGAAACTGGTCATCAACTTCTTGGTAGGCTCCAATGTTCGTTCTGTCTTGGTCGGCAAGCCATGATGGATAACGTTGTATTGTAAGCAGTGCTCCTTTTCTGGAGGTAAGCAACGGTACGCCGTAGCGGCAGCTTTTTATAGGTGAGGATGAAACTAATAACGCTTTATTTTAACAAAACAAATATGTGTGTGTTGTGTGTGTATGTGCATGTGTGTGTGTGTGACTACATGAATGCACAATCATTTACGAACATACCACAACATTTTCGGTACTTCCTACATGGTCTCCCGGAAAGAATTTTCCAAGGGGCTGTCAAAATCAAAAAAGCTCTTTCCATAAGTTAGATGTATTGACACCATGAGAAGAATTAATGAGAGCGGTAGAGAATGAGAGAAGAGAATTATTGAAGCGACAGAAAGAGAAGGAAAGAGAAGGGGAAACATATGTGAGAGACAAAGAAATGAGCAAGATAAACACAGAGAAAGAGAAAGAGAGGGGGAGCGAATGAAACAGAAAAGCGAGAGAGAGAGAGAGACAGGAAAAGAAAACATAAAAGTGAGAGAGAAAGAAAAAAGAAGGTTAAAAGAAAAACAAGCGGAGAGACAAAGAAGGAAGAGAAAAGCAGAAATGGGAGGGAAAACACAGAATTGGAAATGATCAAGAACAGAAGAACAGAACATAGCAAGTTGAAGACTACCAGATCCTTTTTTCCCAGAAAAAAAAACACTGGAAGTAAGATAACAGGAGGAATCCGGATACGTCTTGTGCACACAGATATCGAAATGCGTCAAATCGATATTGATCACTTTTGGGTGCATAAGTTGGCATAGTATATTTATTAAAGAGTAATTTTGGTTCTTTGACATGATTGACCATTCCTACTGCATCACAAAGTACAGCAGCTGATAGAAAGATCGAAAATGTAAGAGAGGGAGAGAGAGAGACAGTCAGACAGAGACAGAGAAACATACAGATAGAGAGAGAGAGATAGAGAGAGACAGAAAAGGGGGAAATATAAGAGAGAGAGGGAGAAGCAGACAGAGACAGAGAAACTTACAGAGAAAGAGAAAGACAGACAGGGGGAGAAAGAAATGAGAAACACTCAGAAACAGAGAAATACAGAGAGAAAGAGATCAAAATACACTTACAGAGAAATAAAAAGACAGAGGGGGAGGAAGAGAGACACTCAGACAGGGACAGAGAAATACACACACACAGAGAGAGAGAGAGAGAGAGAGATCGAAAAACAGTACAGGGAAAGAGAGACAGTGGAGGGAGGAAGAGAGAGACACTCAGACAGAGACAGTGAAATATAGAGAGAAAGAGATCGAGAGAAACACAAACATACAGAGAAAGGGAAAGACAGACAGGGGAAAAAAGAAAGAGGAGAGATTCAGACAAAGAAACATAGAAAAAGAGATCAAGAGAGTGAGAGGGAACTACTTTCATATGACGCAGAGGGGGGAGCCGGTGTCCCTCAACCTGACAACCCCACCTGGCGTTCCGCTAATTTCAGATCCGGGCTAACAGGATTCCCAACATTTTCCAGCTGACGACTTTTTCCCCCTTGCCAATAGCGCCAATAGCTCTGCGATCAGAGCAATTTTGTTCCCCAAAACACGGCATTTTAAATATATGCGTCTGTACTTTCAAGAATGGAGGCTGCTCCATAAATTCACACCCTGGGCAGCTGCAAGTGGACAATATACGTACGTAACACACGGTAACAGATGCACGAATAAAATGTGTATACAACACACGTATGTGCGTAAAATTTCCCTCGTTTCTCTTCTTGACGTGGTTGTTACCATTATGTTGACATTTAGCTGTTTCTTGGAAATGGGGCCATTTTTTTTTTTTTTTTTTTTTAGAATTCCTTTAAAAGGAAGAGCTTCATTTTATTCAACATCAATTTTTAGTTTTTGTTTACCTATGTTATAAGTAGAGTATTTCGTTTTGTACGAATGGTATCGAAACGACGATCTCCGCGGCAGAGTGGTTAGCACAGCACGCTACGATGCCATGGGTCCCGGGTTCGAATCCCAGCCTGGGCATTGAATGTCCCTTTATCAATTTCATCATATCATCACTCATCTTGAGTTTCGCGATAAGCCAAAAGTGTCATGAAACGGAAGTAAAATGAACTAAATCAATCAATCAATATTATCGACAAGAGATTAGCCTGATTTCGAAATTCAAAACAATAGGGCTATCTGTAGATAGGCCTACCTCTAAAAATTTAGACAGGAACGATATCAGACCATTCGACTTGTCGAAACCAGCCTTCTCATCATGTTAAACTATTGCTAACTTCAAAGCTTGACCCCCCCCCCCCAAGGAAACATTTACCACTTCAAGTGATTGGGACGATATCGAGAGAGATCTCTTAAAATTGAGACCAGACCGAAACTAGCTGTGTGAGAATTTAGTAGCAGTTCACATAAAGAGACGAGACACAACGAGACTGTCAGTTCTCATATCCTGTTTCGTTAAAATCCCTGCTTCTTTCCGTCTCATACCTATTTTTATACAGTTATTCGCAAACATTCAACTGTTATTATAAAGTTTGTCCGCACTTAAGAGTATACTATGGAACCTTACGGGCTTTTACTTTTGTCATCATCACCCCCAGATAGACATTTTTTGTCTGAAAGCAAAAGCGTTAACGTTTAAGGAGAAATTAATGATAAGCAATATATTAGTATTGTTTTACAAGTGTAACGGCGATGACGAGAATTCATACTTCAAAAGGAACGACGTAACACAAGCGTTTAGTGTAATCAAGGTGATGTCACATTTGTTAAATCGCTGATTGTGGAGTTAAAAGTAACAGCCCGCTAGCTGTTGCCTGCTCCTACACGAAAGTGTTGAGTAGAGGACTAGCCCGTCTGAGTTTCTACCCTTTGCCACTTCAGACTAATATTGAGAAGGTATCTTTAAAGAAGGCCACAAACGTGTCCTTTCGTATACTTGTCTCTTTCTTTCGTCATATTATCTTACACATCATTGTTAACCTGATTTTACAAATCAGTGATGTCAACTCTGAACTATGAATTCTAAGAACCATTCGATCCAATATTCCAATAATTGTCCAGTATATTATTCTAGCAGACAGTCTATCTAAATATTAACGTTTAATAATGCAACGTTTCATAATGCATTCAAATAATTTATATGCACCCATTTGATTGCAGCAATATATTTGGCATTGCCCCACATCTCACTCATGCCACTCATTTACTAGTAATGGATAGATATCTACCTTATCCTCAGGGTGCGAAATCCTGGGGGTACCCCCCACCAAAAATATTGGCCTCAAAAATCCCCCCACCAAAAATTTTCGGGGGGAGAGTTTTTGTTCCAACAAACAAAGATAAGCAATTACTTTTAATTTGAAGTATACTTTACTAAGAATAATATCGAAAACACACACGAATTAGTGTAGTTGTGAGTGTTCAATGCCATTTCTCTCTCAAGACAAATCTACATCAATACTCACAATAAAAGTAAATCAAGAATGCAAGCAATGAAATCTAATTGATTTATATTAGCATAAAGCAAAAGCTAAATAAGAACTTAACATAATAAAACCACTTCAACTAGTATTTCATAATTTATTAACATCTTTAACCAGTTAGTAAGGGAATTAGTTTGTATCTGATATATGTAAAAGTAACAAATTATTTTCTTTATGTGTAATTAATAATAATAATATATTTAAAATTTAGTAATTAATTGTTACTTTTAATAACATTATAAATATATATATATATCGTCTAATTTATATGTATGTTTGTGGTGGAGGGGGTTTGTAGATTAAGATCTTTCTCCCCCCACCAGTTTTAAATGATTTCGCACCCTGCTTATCCTAATATTCTTAGGCATTCACTTTCACATACTAGTGACGCGTTAACATACCATCTCTCAATCTAACCCCCCCCTCCTCCATGGCATGGCGGTATCATCGTCCCTTGTAATTAAAGGGGTCCGGGTTCGATACCTGTTAGAGGCACATTGTGGTTTGGATTCCACTTCAAACTGCAGGTTCTCTCCCGATTAGCCTACTGTACGTAAAGTGTACTAAAATCTTTCAATCCAATTCATTGTTGCCGAGCACTCTTTCTCATCTCCAAATATTCTAGGTTCGAATCCCGATCAGTGAATGGGCATCATCATAGTGTTTGTTCTTTTATGTTTTTAATTTGATGTTCATTAATCCTAATCATCGAGATTCACGTAGAGATAAAATAAAGTGGAGTTTTATAATCATATACCATGAATACACTGCATGGGATATCTCATTCGAAACAATTTACTCGCTTAATTGCTTGTTAATTAGTGAAGGACTTGCTTTAAACGAGGTTCTGCTCATGTACATTTTCGGCATCATTTGTTTTTTATTTGTAAGTCTACTTTATGCACAGTAAGGCTAACCGGGACTGGACCTACAGTTTAAAGTGGGATCCGAACCTCTTGTGCCTCCACCGGGTATCGAACCCGGAACCCCTTGATTACAAGGCGAATGCACGACCACGGCACCATCGGGGAGGCCCTATTTTCGGCATCATGAAAAGTAAGAAGCTGAATTAGTGAATTCCCTCCAAGAAAAGTAGAGAGAGAGAGAGGGAGATGAAGACGGAAAAAGAACAGAAAGAAAAGTATGAAAACTGGATAAAAAGAGACGAAGGAGAAATAGAGAAACAGAGTAATAAACAGAAAGAGATGAATTAGAAAGGTAAACATGGAGAGAGAATGAAAGGGAAAGAAGAGAAAAACTGAAAATGAGACGCATAGAAAAAGAAAAGAGTAAGAGTCAGCCAGAAGACACATGAAAAAAAGAAAGAGAGAGACAAATACAAACAGTCGGATAGAGGAAGCGAGAGACAAAGAAACAATATGTTTAGTGTCAGAGAAAAGGATTAACAGCAACAGAAACTGTAAAGAGGGAGGGAGATGAGAAAAAGAGAAAGGGTACACCGAACCGAAAGAGAGAGAAAGAGATGGAGGGAGAAAGGAAAGAAGAAAGAAGAAAAAATCTGGATCTGGAAAAAGGGGACGCAAGATAACCATCTTCTTCCTCTTTTTTTACGATTTGTCTTTACGTCAGTTCTTAATTAATGAATAATGTGCACAATAATAGTAGGGCTAAGATTTTCATGACAGCATATTTTTTTCGTATGAGGGATGTGTTCCCTAAATATATAGAAATTCATGTTATGAAGTAACTAATAAATTAAGGGGCTTTTTAAGAGCATATTTAGACATATTTGCCATTTCTATGTAATAGAGCATATTTTTATAGATTTTCGATCATATTCAGCATAGTTTCACTTTTTCAAGGAATACACAGCCATTTTCGAAGTGGATTCGTTCTAACTCTCATGTGTACTCAAGTTGTTCATCTTTTTTTTACAATTATACGTCCCATTAAACATATTAAATATGTTCCTCTTGTGTCAGCCGAAGTAGAAATAAGCTTTTCTCAGTGCAAGGCTTTGCTGGCTGACAATAGGCAATCATTTTTATTTGAACATTTACAGAAAGTATTCATTGTACATTTCAACTCAGGACTCATAAAGTGAACAAGAAATAGTATGTGAAAATATCTCAGCAATGTTACATATTAATGTTTGAAGCAGTTAAGTTGTAAGGGCATATTTTTAAAAACTTTAGCTCAAAAGATTTTTTGGTGATTTTTATGTCATAAAGATCGTAACCCTAATAATAATAATAATAAATATATTTGCACCCCATGTCGATTACCGAAAGTTTGATTCGTCGCGATTAGACAAAAGTGGAAGAAAAGCGACGTAAAATAACATAATTAAACAATCATGAAAGTTTGACATCTATCAGAGATAAATAAAATTAAGTCCATTTAATCGGGAATGGGCTTGCAGTTTAGTACAATTGAATCCGAACCACTGTGCACAGAAGAGTTGTAGGGGTTAGGCTCCCCCTTCCTTTTGACTTAATTTTTAAAAATAAAATTTGTCAATATAATTACTTAGTTTCATTTCCCCACCATAGAGGCATTAAAACTGCTTCTTTCAGCAGCTGAGCCTCGCTTTGAAACTTTTTGGTTGCGCCCACGCACTGTGCCTTCGCTAGGAATCGAACTTGGAACCCCTTAATTACAAGGCAACAGCTTCGAATTAGTGGAACGCGAATGTGCATGTAGGTTCTCATTTAGTGTTCTTATTATTATTATTTTACGTCGCTTTTCTGCCACTCTTGGCTGATCGCTACGACGATGATGAATGGTGAATAGATGGTTGATGGAGAGACGCTCGGAAAGAAACACCAATGGACAGATCAGGATTCGAGCCTAGAAACTTCCATGGGGAGATTGTGAATCGACCACTCAAATAGGACAGTGGCGTTTCCAAGTGGGGTTGGTGGGAATCATAACCCCCCCTTTGGCCCAGTATTCCTAAAGAAAAAGTTAACGGCAGGAAAAAATGGCAAAATGAGGGCTGACTCCGAGCACGCCACTGCTAGGTATATGCGCCTACCCTTTTCCACTTTCCCTGCTCAACAGACACTGTGCGTACCCGTGTCCGGTCGACAAAAGACTGGTGGTCGATTTTCCCTGCCGCCTGGTTTCAGTGCACGAAACACTCGCTAGGGTGCGGTAAAGTCTGGGTCTCGCTTGCAGACGACTTTTCGCTCATTCCACAAGCTCTCGCTAGGTGGTTGCCTACCTGGGCGCTCTACTACCTGTCCGGCTGAAGTTCTTCCAGCACACCGCGAGTGGTCGGGCGTTCCATAAGCTTCCAGAAGGGAAGCAGTGGATTCTGGAAGCATCCTCCACAAAAACGACGGCAAATATCTTATTTCGACGACGCCATTCTGCCGAATCCGTACCTTGCTTCGACGAGACAGGGTTGCCATTGTTATTCTAATGACGTCGACCGGCGGGCGTCGCTATTGGCCCGTCGCGAACTGGGTGGGCGGAGCTAACCCAACAGTGGAACAGTTGTTACCCAGCCATCAATCAAGCGGCGTTGAGAACTAAGGTACCGAATAGAGCGCGGGGCTGTCCTATGTTGGCGACCGACCGCTAGGAAGATCGAAATTTCAACGGATCCCTCTCTCACTCGTGTATACTCTTCGGAATGTGGAGACCGATTTTTGACCACGGAATGTCCCAGTGAAAAAACAGCCTTGGAGCACTGGACAGTCCTCGGAAAACCGTTATTGCCAGTGAACAGTGTTGTGGTGCAGTTCGACGGTGGTGTCGGTGGATTTGGTAGTAGTAGTAGTGGTGGTGTTGGTGCTAGTGGGTTCTGGCCTCAGCAGACGCAAGTGGAAGCTACCCCGTCCGACGGTCAGCATGACCTAAGCGGCGACACGTGCTCTCAAGACACCAGAATAACCACGGATCCCACGAGCCAATGCATTTCGAACCCTTCCTCCTCTCTTGTGTATGGAGGTGAGACAACCACGACAAGCATGAACCAACTGGGAACGGTTTATGCGACCAAGCGGCGGAGACGGAACGGAAAAAGGTAAGCTCATATGCTCTTTCGGTCGTCAAAGGGGTTGTCAACGCAAAAGAAACCCGCGAGAATGCGTGTGTGGGAGGCAGATATGTGTACGCGCGTGTGTTTCTGCCGGTCATTGGAAGCCAGTGGGCCGTGCAATCCGATCGTGCGGTTGAGGCCTTAGCGTGCGGGGGCAAGCCCCTCAAGATGACATGCAAAGGCGGCTATAGAGGTCTGGCACGTAACGCTTCCGAAAGCCAGCGGGTGGGTCTGTCGGGTGATCATGACTCGAGTTCAACCCCAAAACACGAACAACCCCCCCGTGACACACGCACCGTTGGGCGACATCATCTTCCTTCCTGCAAGATAGTCAGTTAGTTGTTGATGCTTCTGCCTTTGGTGATACGGTTGTATATACCCCGTGGACAATAGCCAAGGCTATTCTGTGATCGTTGCGTGTTCTCAGCTTTGCATGTCGCATCGTCGACCGCCAATGCATTGCCTCAGTAGTGAATGTTAGTACGAAGATAGTGTTGTTCGTCAGACCCCCGCTTGTGAAAATTCTTATGCGAGTCATGGAATCCATGCAGCAGTGTGTATCTTTTCAAAATTTCTGAAAAAATTCCGTGTAGTGGCCGCTGCATCTACGAAATTCGGATTTAGCATTGTCTTCCAGCAGTGACTTTAATTCCGCTTAGCGAATGGTGCGTCTTCGGAACCTAGATCTTATGGTTACTGGCATCCCCAATAGCACAGCAGTCCAAGGGTTCGAATCTCATTGGAACCAAACATGGTTCGGATGGACTTCAGTTCAGGTGACGGTGGCTTGCTTCATTGTCGATGTTACCACCGATGGCGTAGCGGTAACTCTGTCGCAATGTAATGAAGTAGTCCTGGTTCGATCCCGGGTAGAGGAACCGTGCACAGTGATTTTAATCCTTTTTAAACTGTAGGCCCAGTCCCGATCAACATGGAGTTAAAACAAACTTTGGCATTTTTTTAAATACAGTGGGCACCTCATCAGTAGCTACTAGTCAGTCTTTTAATGGTGAGACTATGATTCCTTTGGAAAAGCATCACACTCGAGTACCGGATCGCCCACCCTCAATGGCAGAGTGATTATAACGCTCTGCTGATCCAGAGAACTTAACGTCGAATCTTCATTCATCCTCATTGTTACTATTAACTTAGGGATGCAGAAAAGCGTAAACTAGACTAAAATATATATTCCTCTATCTATTGGTGCACAAGTATAACAGAAGTGAACTTATGAATTTTGACCGATATTTGAAATATTGCATTCGAAAGATAACAAAATAATTCCTCAATATTCACAGGTTTCATGTCTCAGCGCTTCATTTCTGAAGACTGGTGTCACTCTACTTAACATTGGCATATATTATATTAGATTCATGTACCTTCAGCCATACCGCGCACACATAATTGCTTAAACCGGCATATCTTCTAATGTCCATGGTATTAATACCAACATGGACATTGTTTATTTTTTGGAAACCAGTTCTGGAAATTGAGAAGCCCAATATAAATTATCTGGTTCTCCAGAGTAAGTCCATCCACTTTCAAGTCAATTGATTATTGCCCGTCCTGCGTATAGCTTCCCATCATTTCATAAATTATTTTAGAAAAATTTTAAGAACTGGAGATTTAATAGTCAAGTAATGAACTGGATGTTCTGATGCTGAACTGCTGGTTGTACATATACTACCAATGCAGCTAGCAATAATTTATTTGTTAGCGTCTACGAATAGGCTAATCAGGACTGGACTTCCAGTTTAAGCTGGGATCCGAACCACACCGAGTATTGAACCCGTAAACGCTCTTAGCAAACTATTAACTCATCGCTATACGAGGAAATTATAGCACGGAGGACAATTTTTACACAGAAAAACACGGAATCATCATTAGGATCCGTGTTACAAGCCTTATTATTACTAAAAATTGTACGTTCGGATTATTACTTTGCATAATTTAGCTTGTGAGAAATACATTTCGATTGGTTCTCTAAATTATCTTGGAACTCTCACGTACTTTTTTCCGCCGCACTCTTGTAATTCTTAGCTGACTTTGTCCACTTTATTTATTGTATTTTGTGATTCCTTTAGCTGACTTTGTCCATTTTATTTATTCGTTTGGTTGACTTTGTTCGCTAGTGATTCCTTTAGCTAAGATGGCAGGATTTGAAGAATTGTATTGTGTTTTCGTAAATGACTTTGTCTTACTTTATCCATTGTTTTGTTATTCTCACATTTCATCCTTTGCATTCTAATTCTTGGTTACCTCTCGCGGACTACATGTCAAATAATTAGTTTACTTGATTTGGAGATCGTTTTATTCACTGACTTTTAACAGCAAACTTTTATATTTTTATAACAAGCTGGCAACTGAGAGTCATGAGTTTCTCTATATGTGGAGCGTTGAAATGAAGTGGATGACTTAGGTAGTTGAATCGGATGCGAGCTATAACCTCTCATCTTTGATTGAGTCTTTTTTCTTCGACATCATTGTAATTATGTTCACTTTCTGTAGTAAGGCAAAACTTACGATAAAAATAAATTGAGATGCAATAACATGATGATTCATTATATGGTAACGTTGTCGGAAATGCTTGATTGCCAATTATTTTATTACATGAATAGTACTTAATTTTGTAGATATATTTCTATCCTATTCCTCGCTAGTTCTGCGAAAATACGCTGTAATGCATATTAATGTTTCCGCTTTAAATAATATATATATAATTCTAGCAATTGTAATTAATATTTGAAATCCTTGTTTAAGTAAGAATACAACAGTAGGCCTATATAATAGATTCTCTTGACATATGAGTATTGTCGGATACTTTTCGAATGGATCTTATGACAAGTCTGGTGACACGGCCAAGATAGTAAATGGAAAATTTACAAGGGAGGTACAGTAGTGGTACTCATAGTAAAAACTAAGTAACGTCGAAGTATGGATTGCAAGAGTTGGCCAGATAGGAATGTCTTCAACTTTGAAAAGCCAAGCAAATATTCTGAACTCTGAAAAAAAAAAGTTTACAATTCAATAGAGATATTCTGAGTGAGTCTACTTTGTATATCGAGTATGCTATGGATCTAAGATTATCCTGGATTTCTCGGAGGTATTCTTAACAGATCTAACATGGAAGTTGTTTGAAAGTGGTTGTCTTCTGTAAATGTCGTTAGTGACAAATGTGGTCTCTTCTCTAAAGACTTCAGTTTTTTTTTTTAACCAATACTGTCAATGGCTATTTAAATAAAAAGTCCCCTAGTGCATTCGTGAGAATTGTGTTCCTTGTAGGTTGGATATTTACAGTGAAAAATAGTTACGACCGGGTCATCTCCGTTGAAAAGTTTACGGTGGACACTTGAGACAGCACGGTTATAATATAGCCTATGATACTCGTAAATCTTGGATGATGCAAATAAGTATTTTAACAATTCAGTTGAATTTCTTGAAACATTATATTCATTGATTGATTTAGTTTATTTTACTTCGCTTTTCTGCCACTTTTGGCTAACCGCGACGATGAGGATGAGTGATGATATGATGAAACTGAGGAAGAGACACCCACAAAGAACACACATGCCCAGGCCGGAATTGAAACCCCTGACGTCGTAGTGCGCTGTTATAACCACTTCCTCTCGGAGGTCGGCTCGTAGATGCCATGACTACTGAAGAAGACCACACCGTTACATGTATTCGAACATAATCCTTTGACAACGTCAAAAAACTATTGTATAATATTTAACAATTCAGAATGCTGTAGAATTCTGTACACAGATATAATTCAGAACTAGAATATCTTCGAATCGAAAGGAAGAATGTTACGAAAGAGCCCGAAATGAGTCAAGATGTGGCTAAACTCTTCGTAATATGTGACAGAGTATTCTTTCTTGTTCTGAAGAGCGTTAAACGGTACAAGACCCTTTGGAAAGTAATAGCCGTAGCGTTGGACATCTTCCAGTGTCTTCCCCGTAATTGTGCATGCCATATTCCAATTATATGGTCTCGCGCTTAAGAGACTGACATGTACCAACATAGTAGCCGCTTTATAAGTGGCTGTAATGACATCCAAAGCTCCTTTTTTTAATCTTCTTGTGTGGAGAAACGCACCGAACCTACAGCATAGTCGCCGCTCATCAATGTCTCCCGCTCTGGCCTGGGCGATTCCTCAACTTCCGATCCCGAGACGGGGAAACCCGTGGCAAGACCGGCCGGCGGTGGAGGTAATGCGTTGGGGCCCTCTGGCGACAAGGATGGGAGCTGATGAAGAGAGCGTGGTCGGTGGTTTAACACAAAAAAATTAGAACGAGAAAATCTGTCTCAGTTTATACGGGAAGTTGAATCCAATGAGGACTTTCTGGATTGTAGCACCGGTCACTTCGGAATTTGCGTCTATCAAAGCAATTTAGACATTTACTTACGTTTTGATAAGAGCTCGCTAGGTTCTTTGGGCAGTTCTCTTGCATTGCACAACGATGCCAGAAACTCTAGCTTCAATTAATTGATTTGTTTGATTTATTTTACTTTGCTTTTCTGCCACTTTTGGCTAATCGCGATGATGGAGATGACTAGTGATACGATGAGATGAATGAAGGGACAGTCACAAACACATGGACGACACGACAGAATTCCCACAGAGGATTATCCTGGCAGATCCAGGCGCCGGAGCTTCGTTAGTCTGCAGGGTGTGACACTTGGAAGAGAGATTGGCATTTGGTACCTTCCGAATAAGCCACTACTTACAACCGCCCAGTTTGGAATCCTGAATAATGTCTGCATATCCTTTTCTCCCATCATCTGTTTCATTATTTCTGCATTTATTCCCATCGTTGCGATTAATCTAAAGAGGTAGATCCGAACTAAACTAACTCCGTGGCGCAACAACGCTTTGTGAACCAAAGCGAGTCCCATCGCAGACTTTCAAGTAGCTCCCGTGTTATGTTCACGACGCTGAGTTAACGCTGAAATGTTGTAGCTCCCATCCAGGACCGCTTGCACCAAAGGCGATAATGCTAACCATTTGGTTATGGAGGGGTTCAGGGAAGTAAAAAAGCGACATACATAATTTAAAATACAATTATAACTTCACTTTAGCACGAGACCGTGTAGCATCTTTCAGTTGAACCAACTGTCTTAGATTACATTCTAGTACTGACCTAGCATTGAGCGGAAAACTGGCAGAACATGGCCTTCAAAGGGTTGATTGCGGTACGGATTTTAGCTAGTTTCCCTTCTTTTACTATGATTGGTCCTGCATTCGATCCTCCCTTGAGGCCTATACATTACATGAGAACAATTGGAGAGCTACTTGCCACATAGAGTAGCCGAACCCGATCTAGAAATCTAGATAAAAGCGGATGGCGAGAAAGACGCTATGATCACCATTTTCTATTATATTTCTCATAGTTCGCATAACAAATAAATACTAAAAATCACTAACTTTCTCCACGAAGTTATGAACTCAAAGACATATTGCAGTGTTGATACAGCACACTGATATTGGAAGTTACGCCCAATTATTACAAATTTAACGTCCTTTAATACGACTTTACCCGTTTTGCGAGGATAATTGTAGGGTGACTATAACTAAGCGCCTACTATTTGTTACCCAGTGCCATCTGGCCATTACTTATTCTATTAAAACTCTCATTGGATATTTACTTTTACTGGTAAACATTCACATTTGGCTAGAATCATTGGCGTACGCAGGAGGGAGCTGTTGGGGCTACAGTTCCCTCTGGTATTTTGAGAAAATGAAAATTGTCAAATGAAAGCAGTACAGAACTCGGGAAACACACAAGTGTTAAAATTCCAAACCCCGCATAAAACGAACCCCGCCAGCTCTTTCCGAAAAAATATCCTGCTTACGCTAGTGGCTAGAAGAGATATTATTTTTACATGTGTACATCCATGCAAGAAAACACAAGGACACAGCTTTATCTTTGAAACAATAGCTGTTCGATTCCTGCTAAACAAATTAACTGAAACCACGTATTTTACAGAATAGAATTAAATTCCTTTAAACCTAAGAGACTTAAAATAATTTCTTATTGGTGTAAAGATTCCCACGGAAATTATGCTACACATATCTCCGTTAAATTGTGAATAGCAAAATCCAAACGGTGGTAAAGTTAATAAAGATATTGTCTCTTTATTTTCGAATTTTCAAAATTATGATGATGTACGCATAAGATGAGCGTACATAAAATCCTTAAGCGCACAATTTCAATAATAACTATTATTAAAAATATCACCAAAATGTATTATAAATTTTTTTAACACATAATGCTAAGCGTTAGGTAAGTTAATACGTAAAATGTGTAAGGGAATTAATATTGCGCCCACCTAAAAAATATTACACTCTCCCAATTTTAAAAGAAAGACACACAATAGAGCACTTGGGTCTATGTTATTAACTTTGTTAGATATTAGGCGGCGATAATATCATAATGATAATAGCATATTTTAATGTACGAAGATATTTACTGACGTGAACTCTTACGGCATTATGATCTAGTATTTAAATACTTAACTTTAAACTTTAAACTTTTAACTTTAAACGTGTCTTAAAGATGGTGCTAACTGACGATGTACCATATTGTATGAGCAATTTTCACTAACTTGTTCAGAATCTATGCTTTTAAATATTATTTCTATATTTATTTTGCAGATGGTATGTTTTTGGAAATACTATATAAATGGAATCAATATATAAGTTTATAATTAATTGTTTCACTTGAGTAATCGTGACAGTTGTGAAAATTACTTTTATTTTCTAATCGCGTATCAAATATTCATGTGTTAATTAGTTTGTTCAAACTTTAGATTAGCCTAAACATAACCTGAGCTTATGGAATGTACAGAAATATAAACTGAGAATAAATCTAAATAATATAACATAATTTGAAATTGGTAACAAATCATACATTCACGCTACATCTTCAAAATCTAGATTCCGTGTCGACGTATGATTTCATACTTGCAAATGCACTTATGAAAGTGACCTACCAACTTCAATGAACAAAACACTTATAGAAGGAAAACAAAGCAGACTTATCTAAATTTATTCAATGTAGAGATTTCGTAACATGTATAACAATACGCTGATCTCACATGCTATTGCAGACATCTATTGGCAAAAGATGTATCAATGTAACGTTAAGGAATCTATATTTAAGCATTTATTCTAAAAAAGGTTATTTTTAATGTAAATTGATGAAGCAACAGTCATATTGCACACAAACGCACAAGCTGGGATTTAAATCCGCGATATTCGATGGCAAGATCGAAAGTCTGGGCCGGCTCCAGAATTATTTGGAGAACTTTTCTATCGAATTAGCAAAGTGAAAAACAGGAATTTTAGACCAAAGAGCAGAATTAAGCTTTGCCAATTGTTTCTTTTAGACTTCCAAAGAAAAGAAGGCCTTTGGAGTACGATTACTTCTACAATATCATATCTGAAATACAGGAGATAATTGTCATTGTTAGGATATTATACTGGTAAAAAGAGGTACTGAAAAATAACCGTGCATCCTGTATTGTCTTTTCATTTAACCCCTTATCTATCTTGTCTGATAAAAATAAATAAAAATCATAGGAATTTAGAGTGTGTTTTAATATTTCTAGAAGAAAGGTTGCTGATCTCCGTGGAGGCATAGCGCGCTACGACGCCAGGAGCCTCGGGGTTCGAATCCCGGCCTGGGAACGGGTGTTCACTCATCCTCATCGTCGCGATTAGTCGAAAAGTCGCAGAAAAGCGACGCTCAATAACAAAAATCATTGAATCAAAGCAATCACATGAACCGTAATCTTCTTCTGACTACAATAAATTGTTTTCGATGAGAATACATTTGTTCCGTTTTCGCAAACAAGGGGTACCGGGTTCGACTCTCCGGTTTGACGAATTCCGGAAAGATGCAAAAGCCACTTTCTTTTCTTAGCTATCCCTCGACTTAACTAACTTACCGGTAACGCGAACAACAAACAAGAAAAACAAGTTTTTGTTCCAAAGGCGACATTAATTCCCAAACCTCACGGACAAAATTTCCGTGCCCGCTCTGCTCCCGCCCTACTCCCCCTCCCCACCCCCTTTCGAGAAAGCTTTATTAGTTTTTAATGAGGGATTAAATTGTCGGTCCTCTTACCAGCATAAGAACGACCGAAATAACGATCCAAGCGGTACATGGCTATTACAGGTACACCCACGTACTCCCTATATGTGATGTTCTAACCAACAGGTATATGCACAAGATGCAACTCTTCATACACCCCCTTCCCCTTTTCTTAATAGAAGCCTCCTCATTCCGGTCACGATGTCGGTAAGCGTTATAAATGTTGGTCACGTACAACCCCCCCTCCCCACCACTACCCCTTCCAAACTAACCGCCGACTAAATTAAGAAAACGTAGAATCTTGAATTAGCAGTAATTACATAGAAAAGTACTTAGGTTCGTATTACACTTGTAGCACTGACGCCACGTATAGAATAAGCTCTACAGCCGCTTTGTTCTACTCTAACAAGCGATTGTTTTACATCCCCCTCCTCCTCTCTCCCTTTGGCATTGTTAAGATGGCTTGGTGAGATTAGGAATTCAATTTCTGTCAATAGGTACGCTCGAATTTAGGATAGTAACTCATTCTTTCGGCTGGGTTGATCATAGGCTGGTTTGCCGTCGATATGGTACGTGAAGATGGAAGTTCGTTACAAGAAATGATTTCTCTCTTGTGACCTAACTTTAATATAACGTAACGTTATGATAAAGATGTGATTTTATGTATGTAGAACGATGGTCCAGCCGATTACTCTCCACGACTTCGGACGGCGTAATGAAGATATAATTTGAAGACAAACTACAGTCTAAAGTGTGTACAATCGAGTAGGTGGTACGATGACATGTATCATTGTAAATGCACCCTGATAAATATTAGAAACTCTAATAGAATCAGAAGAATAAATTAATAAAATCTATCAAATAATGAGTTAAACGATTCCAATCAACACATATATCAATAAAGTTAAAATCTATTACTGTCTTACACAATGAATATTACTGCATTCCATTGTAGTTCAACAGACTAACCATAAGTTTCGAAATTGTCTAAACAACAACAATTATTGTAGAAATATACAGACACAGATAATAAATCTCAAGAATTTTATATTTGTTGTGATTTCTCTTTCTTTTTCTTTCTCGTTATAATCATCTCTTCCCACCTTCTCTTCATTTCACATTTCTCTGCTTCCCTCTCTTTATCTTTCCTTTCTTATCTCATTCCGCTGTTCCCCTTCTTTTTCTCATTACGGCTCACTTTCTCATCACGCTTTCTTCTCTTTTACATTTATTCTTTTCTCTTTTTGTTCCCTTTCCTATTTCCTTTTTTCCTCTATTTTTCTTTGTCCCTCTTCACTTTTCTTTCTTCTTTCAGCTACACCTCTTTCTACTTTTCTCCCTCTCTTGTCCGCTGCTTTTGATGTTTTCTTTGTCTTTCTTAACTTCTCTCGCTCCTCCCCGCGGAAAAAGCTTGCTAACGTTATCGTTTTTCAAGTCTGCAAATCAAGCATTGCGGATGTTGTAAGGCTACCAGATTTAGTCTGGATAGTCCTTTATTTTTTTAATCCCTTACCGATTTTCGTCACGGAGCATGTTCTTTTTCGTATTTGTATTTTCGTTATTAAGGATCGATTTTCTACGATGAAAATGAGGAATTGAATCACAAACCTCACTTACCCTGAGGGGTAAAAGCGTCCGGAAGTGGTGCTGATCACATCACCTCCAAAATATCCGAGATCGAGAATGTGTGTGGCCCTTCTCCCACATCTCCTAAATGTGCCTTAATGGCATGGTGCTATAGGCACGGGGAAATTTACCTTTACCTGAGTATACCATAAATAACTTTATACGTTTTGTATAAGTTAATCGACTTGAGGCATATACGTATTTGATGGAAACATAATCCAATGTTTATGGAAACATGGTCTCCGCTTAGGATCACACGAAACTTAGCTAATACCCTCTGAAAAATGTTGAGACTAAGCCACTTTGTAACAGGGGTCTTTGTTCAAAGGAAGTAACACGCCTTCATCACAGGCTAAATCTTAGGAAACTTTCTTTGTCCGTTCTTTACAGGGAAACAAATTCCCCGGCTCACACACACGCACTCAGAGACACACATATGAAACCAGGAGACTTTTAATCTGTTACGGAAGTTAGCATTACGCCATGATACGCAGACGTCGTTAAGTTTCAAAACTAGTCATTTGGGAATTTTTACGGCAAGGACACATTCGGCCGTGAGCACTTGTATGCACAAACACACGCTGTTATCGACTTTTAATGGCTGGGTAACTGTTACTAATCTAACTGGGCAGATAGCAAGAAGCGTTCGTTTTTTGTTCTCCTTCAAGAAAAGGACTGTCTGGAACATCAGTGCCATCTATGATTCATGTCTAGAAACTGTTTGGATATTTTAAGTTAGTACGTAGTTCTTGTAATGAGGTGCTTACAAGTTTACTTTGGATTATGAATGTATATATGAATATATACTTGTAAAATGGACTAGATTTAGATAGCGCAAAGAGTAAAAGTTGATGCACGTAGCAATACACTTTTATTATCTGTCTGCTGGGAGAGCGAAGTCAATGTAAACACACGTGGCTATTTACATATCATAGTAGTTCTTCCATTGGCAGCTGTGCAGAAGCTTGCGCGTAAGAATATAGTACATATGATGAAGCCACACCACTCAACATAGTTGCTATATTGAAGTTGTGAGACCTTATATTATGAGCTGTACAGACACGACCAATAGGCTATATTCATGGGCAAAATTACACCAGAACTAACAAACAGGAAAGGAACTATTTTTCAGAAGTCACGTGGTTTTGTTTACATTAACTTTGTTCTTACAATGGATGGAGAATAGATATACGTTGCTTTATGTGAACCCCTACTGAATGCATTTTAGTTTACTATTAATATTTCCCATTTATGCTATTTAGCGCCGCTTTTCTGTCAGTTTTGGCTATTCGCGACGACGAGAATGAGTGATGACATGCTGAAATTGAAGTTGCGACGCAAAACAACAAAGAAAAACGACATAAAAGAACATTTAATCTTTATGTTTTTTTTTTTTTTTTGTTATTATGTTGTAGGAACCCAAGTCTTGTTCCGCAACAATTACCGCTCGTTTGCAACTGCCAATTGTTAAGTAACATAAACACTGCAAGATAATATGTTGATTGGGTACTTTCCACCAATCAAAAGTTGCAACCATCACGTCTAGGTGGCATAACGATAGTTAAGTTACCAATAACCTTTATTCAGGCCTGTGAGTATGTTAATGTTACGTGTACAGTGTTGGAATTGAAGTGGGAAACAGGGGGGATCCATCCTCCCTCCCCCGTTGATTTTACTTCACAAGCTCTACAGTTTCTAAATTCGTTGAAAACCGGGGGATGAAAATTCCCTACCCTCTGAGAATAACGCAGTTATTTTTTTTATTAATATTTATAAATAAATTTCACTTGGAACGCGTTGAGTGATCACCAGCGCAAGTTTAGGATTCGAGTCCGGCCTGGACGTGAGTGTGTCCTGGTAAGTGTCGCATCAGTAATTTAATTTACATTCATTCTCACCGCCGCGATTAACCTAAAGAGACGCGACGTGAAACAATACAAGTAGCTTTTCTTTTACACTTCATGCATTCACGAACTGGTTTTGTACCTATTATACGGGGTATCGATAGTTTTTTTGCCGGTTTTGCTACAATTTTTTCACCCCACACTGCACGGTACAAAATGTGAGAATATGGTGGTAGACGTTGGGTTCATATATTTTCAAACTTGATTGTACTATAGCAGCATTCTTGTGAAGTACTGTGGAAAACCACAGAAAAACCTGAACACATGGTTGCCGAATCAACGTCAAAATTTGGTCATATTTTCCAATGCACATTGTTAAATCTATTTCGTCAAAATGAAATTAAAAATATTTACTTTCGATTAAATCGAATAGTCAAAAGTAACGACTAATATTTAGTATTTAAGTCCTTTCACAAATTCTAAATAAAACACTGTCTGTATTCTTCCGCTATCATTACTACCGTACTATAGCTACATAAGAAAATGATCCCTATTTATTTCAACGTTGTTTACCTGAAAAAACTGATAGTTTGAAAGCTTAGAACAGTCTGCCTGCTTTGTCTTAGTACATACACAGTGTATGTTTCACAAATATACGTGTCATACTTCAATCAGAAAAGGAGTTATAATCTGTTTATTACATTGTGACAATGCCAAAGCAGTTGATTTTGGGAATCAAATATTCGAGCCTGTTATTTTTTACTAATAACTGACAATCGTGCCATATTTAATCATAATTCCATTCACAAGTTTTGGTGTAATCCTGCTAGACAAGTTAAAACGCAAGGTCTACCGAAACTTTATCTTCCTGAAGGAACTTAAAGATAGGCATTAATAAATTATACAAATACATAATTGAATAATGGAACAGCGGAATGAAATAACGCATCATGTGCGTTAATTTTTATTCTGTCTGCAATGCGAGTCGTCGCACTACTTATGGTCAGAAACAGTTACAAAGCTTGTCTGTTGCATGTTATCATCAAGGAAAAAAACCGTCGCACACTGCCAAAATATTAAAGAAACGCATGCATGCATGCATGGAACATAAATATGTATAATGTGAGCAGCGTATCCAACTCTGGATTACGCTGTCCAATATGTGTGAATAGGTACGAATGAAGTTCGTATTTCAAAGGCAATTTCGTGTTCAATGAGATATATTGTGTACGGATGTGTGATTTACTTTTCATACCGAAGGTTTAGGCTAATTTTCACGTACCTTTGATTTAGAACCTAAACTCTCCAGTCGAGGGCTCGAAATTAGGCGGGTGGGATAAATGCGCTGTTGACGCGTCGTGATCTCAGCAAGTTTGATTGGGAAGTTCACGACAATGCATGTTCACGTTTTCCAACCCGCTTTGACTTGACAACGCTACATGGTGGATGTAATCCTGCCCCTGCGTTGCCAAAATGTATGATGCAAAGGAGGGGAGGGGGGCTGTCTGTGCTAACTGCGAGAGGAGTGAACAAATGACTGTCCATTTTAGTTTGCTAGTTGGATACAGTGTTTCTCTTCTTGGTACGACTATACAAGACGACAGCGTTACACCATGCCATCGACGAGAAGATTAAATAACCACATCAATGAAAACGAATGGTTATAGAAATATAGTAACTAGTCGATAATCAATTATCACAGATACCAACGAAAATACATTTTCAGGAAGCTAGATCTTACATTTATCGTCACCTTGAAGAATCTGTAAACGCTATTTAGCCATATTTCCATTTATTATATCTGTGTCCGTGTTCATAAGTGATTCCGCTACGTTGTGAGTTACTTCCACCACTCACAAGCTGATGCATTAATTCATTACACTCATTCATTAATTCATTACAGTCGCCTTTGAGCTCGTGTCAAAGGAATCGCCTCGAACACGACATGTTGTGAAGAACGGGCTTATAACAAGACGAAAGTATTACCGATATATAGAGTTTATATTCAAGACAGCAGTAAAATTACTCAAGTGAGATTTCTTCTTCAAGAAAATATAATATTAGCTATTGTCGGTTGGTTGATTTGGTTTATTTTACTTCGATTTTCTGCCACTTTTAGCTACCGCGAAGATTAGGATGAGTAACGATTTGATGAAGGGAAACTCACAAAGGATATCCATACCCAGGCTGGGATTCGAATCCGGGACTCCTCCGCTGCGATAACCAGTCCGCCAAAGAGGTGGGCTAGCCAGTGTCGGGTCCACAACATTCTCTCGTCGGGGTGCCACCTGCTAGGAGGAGTAAATGTTTATGGTTAGTTTTGGACGTCCTCTATGAGGGGTGATCACTTGAATTTAGAGGTCAAAGGAGCAGGTGTCGTATTCTCTTACAGGGTACTCGATCCTAGTAATTGGTAACTTGTAGTTTTGTTTGCGGGGAGTGATCGCTAAATTTTTGACACCAGAAGGAAAGATCGTCATCTTAAACATCACTATTTATTTTTGTTTATTAACCAGGTTTAGCTAATCATTAGATGTCTCTGTGTGATCGCTTAATTATGTACGGCAAGAGAGGCGATCACTATTTAGTTTTGTTTCTATCGACTATTTATTTTTAGTTGTTGATCACTTACTTTTAGAAGGAAGTACTTTGTACCCTGTGTTAAATCGACTAGTTGATACTTTTGGAAGACTGGGGCCGGGGGGGGGGGGGGGGCTACGACGCCAGGGGTCCCGTGTTCGATTCCCGGTCTGGCCATAGATGTTATTTGTCCTTCTTCATGAAATTCATATCATCACTCAACCTCATTGTCGCGATTAGCCAAAAGTGGCAGAAAAGCGACGCTAATTAACATAAATCAAATGAAAATGGGGGGAGGTCTTGATTCGACCATAATACCAGAACGCGGTTCCAGAAAACAAAGACATTTTTGATACAAGTCTGAAGTCCAGGCGGTTTTGGTTGACAACTTCTCAGAAAGTGGAAGGTTCTACGATCGAATCCTGGAGGTGGAAGGATGAGAATTCTTACAGCCGCAGATGTTCAGTAAGTCTTCGGAAGTGGAAGGTTCTACGATCGAATCCTGGAGGTGGAAGGATGAGAATTCTTACAGCCGCAGATGTTCAGTAAGTCTTCGGAAGATTGACTCTGAGCCATGATCATCGAACAGGCAACATTGTTGGAAGCGGACGATTTCCGATTCTTCTGCCAAGTGAGACAATTCCCACAGACGAGTCGTAAATCTTCGGCTCCTTCACGTGGGAATGTGTGCTAACTTCTAGCGAGGAGTGTGAAACGATGGAATTCCCAGGATGGAGCGCTTTTAACACTTCGAAAACGACATTTTAAAAGGCCATCCTCGCCCCGATGGCATAAAAATCAGTTTTCAATTGCAATCAAGCTGTTACGTTTTCTCTCGAACACACACAGAGAGAGAGAGAGAGAGAACGAGAGAAGGTCTGCCACTATTCTCGGGAAGATTAGCTTACAGTTACTTATGTACAAAAAGTAAATCAATTACTTTACATTAGAAACTTACTTCGAGTTTTAACAATAGTTATACTCCGAAACAAGCACGTATCTAGAAATAACTTATATTTCGGAGGGATCCTAACCAGAGGTCCCAGGAATAATAATAATAATAATGTTTAAAACAATTATATTAAATCAAATTAATACTAATCACAATACATAAATTAATATTATATTATTATTACACAATTAGGTAAAAAGACTAACTATAAAAATAGAGATATAACAGCGCATATTCATTACGTAGCTTACCTTTAGTTAAGATCGGAATAATTTACATAAAAACAAGTGCCCTGGCAATGAAATTAATGTCAAATACATGAATAATTAACAAATAAAAAAAATAATGCCACATGTAGTTCAGAGGAAATTAATAACCATCTATTATGCAACAAATGCTAATATTTTCATTACTTAATTTTAGTACTTGGTAAGTCTTTCGGGGGGTCCAGACCCCTAGACCCCTCCTAAATACGTCCTTCCTGTCCCTCAAAGCCGTAAAATCCCAATATAATCCTTGTAAGTTCAGAGGAAATTATACAACAAATGCTAAACGAGTATATTTTCATTATTTAATTTTCGTACTTAATAGGTCTTTCGGGTGTGTGTGTGGGGGGGGGGGGCTAAATACGTCCTTTGTGTCCCTCAAAGCCCTATGATCCAAATATAATTATTGTCTTCCAATAAGTTCAGAGGAAATTACACAACATCGGCTAAACGGATATATTTTTCATTATTTAATTTTCATACTTGTTAAATCTTTCGGGGGGGGGGGGGTCCGGACCTCCTGGATCCCCTTAAATATGTCCTTGCTTCGAAACTAATTCCGAGCAAGCAGTGATTGACACGTACTTATTTCGAACAGAAAGCACATTTCTCTTGGTACATTAGGCTCTTCCTTCTTCTCTTGTTCCCTGTCCATGACATTCTCTTCTTGACTCTCTCTCTCTTTCTCTTGTTCTACCTTTCAGGTTTCCCTAATTCTCTGTTATCTCCGTATATTTTCTCTATTTCTATACTTCACTTTATATTTTTCCTTGCCTATATCTCTCGCTTTTTTCATCCTTTCATTTAGCTCTGTATTTTATTTCTGTCTCTCAAAATTAGTCTATCCCTCTCTCTGCGTTTTTGCATGTGTGTGTGCGCGCGCGTCCATATCTGTCCCATTCTTTCTTTCTCTGTCACTGTACCGTTCTCATTTATTCTTTTAACTTCCTCTATTTTTTATATTTCCTTGTTATACCTGAATCTTTTCGGGGTCTCGCTTATTGCACAAGCCTCTAGCAACCTCTCCTTCTGACGTCATCATGGAATGCTTTCATTGTTAGGTTAGTTCTGTCAGGTTTAGTTATCATAGCATAAGTACGCTGCAAATGTATTGTTTATGTATCTTCGTCAATTTCATCATATCATCACGCATTCTCGCGATTAGGCAAAAGTGGATGAAAAGAGAAGCAAAATGAACCAAATCAACAATAATATAAACCTATATAGTATTAAGTAAATCACCATTACGAAACAGTTGCTCATCGTTCAACAAGATACAGAAATCATTTTTTGTGAACCAAATTTTATACAGTATTGGAGAGAAGACTATGATATTGACGCCAAAGTACTGGATTCATTTGGTTTATTTTACTTCGCATTTCTGCCACTTTTGGCTAAACGCAAAGATGAGGATGAGTGATGATGTAACTGATGAAGGGACAATGACAAAGAACAACCATGCACAGGCCGGGATTTGAACCAGCGACCACTGGCGTCGTAGTGCTCTGTGATAACCACTCCGCCACGGAGGCCAAAGTGCTGGAGCACCTATAACAACAGACTCGTTCTTGAGAACGGTGTGGATTTCTAAGCGGAGGTTAAGGCGTTCAAAAGCCTTTGACATCTGACACTGGTATCCGAAGCATGAAGATCACATGGTCTAACCACCGTGCAATGTGAGATATTATTAAGCTGAAGGAGACAGTTATATATTTAGAGTTTACGCTCGTGGCTTCTTCTACGGTTATGTGAGATAGGCTCACTAACAAGCGCAAAGAACAGCAGCCCGTGTCGATCGTATGCAATCCACTTTTCCTTGAGACGAAGAGCAGCAGATTGTGGCCACAAGTTCCTTTTGAAAATGCTATATACTGAAACGAAGTTAAGGAGCTCTTTAGTCTCAAACCCAAAATCCTTGCTTACGAGGCACAGGAATTCCATATCCATGCGTGTGTATATACAGGGTGTCGCCTTAAAACACCGCCCAACTTTCACATCGTGACATTCCGCGCAGTTTTATGGTTGTCACTGACATTTATGTTTTCTGTATTAAAACAACGAAACTTTTAGTGCTGACACACTGTGTGATCAATAAAGGCTATAGCTGGATTATGGAGGATGGATATTTCAAGGTAAAATATATGAAACTTCTATCTCATGCCAAGACATAAAAGAGTATATGCAACGTAATGCGTGGTTTCTCTGCTGGCATGAAGCTATCTGCATTTCATACTATCGCTTTTAGTATGTTATCCGACAGAAAAATAAATGACGGTGGCAACCTTGCTTCTGTACCACATGGCTTCATACATACAGGATAGAAAATTCCGTTTTTTTAGGGATCGTGCCTTTAAAACAAGTCTCAACGAATAAACTTTACTAGGGAAATTTGTTTCCTGATTGAATGATTGATTAGATTATTTTACGTACGTCGATTTTCTGCCACTTTTGTCTGATCGCGACGATGAGAATGAGTAATGGTATGATGAAATTGATGAAGGGACATGTACAAAGAACACCCAAGCCCTGGCCGGGATTCGAACTCGGGACAACAGAGTGCTAACCACTCCGCCACGAGGTCGGTGAAAGTTGTTTGTCTTGTACTCTACACACTGTACTTTTTCCGGTATTGTACGGCCACACCATATATATAAGTACAGTATATACATTCGTATTATACACACACACATATATAATTTTATTATTATACATACACACAGGCGTTACATATGTGTGTGTGTGTGGGTGTGTGGGTGGGTGTGTAAGGATTTTATCAGCCGTGTTACGTAGTACTCGTAAGGATGGAGGTACGCAAAGAATATGTAACAACCCAGCAATATTTCACTTGACATCCTGCCACTATCATACATTATTTAAGTGAACTAAAACTGAACTTATCATGCGTCTTTTTTGCATGCAACCAAGATATGCTTTACTTGTGTATGTATCATGCCTGCATATGTGTTGAATGTGTAGTGAGGGACACTGTGGCGGCTGGGTGCAATGCATACTTTTGCATGAAAGGATAGTGGTCATTGAGGCCGACAGAGGATTTCGTCTCGGCTCGGGGGACAAAGGATTTTCAAGCCGGCCTTGCTCCTTCTCTCATTCTTCTGCTGTATTTCTCTATACTTTTTCTTTTACCTCTTTCTTCCTCTCCCTCTCTCTCTTACTTCTTCCATTTTTCTCTTTCTTCTACTCTTTCCTTCCCTTTATTTCTTTCTCTGTTTATATTACTTTCTCTCTGAGTTTGCATTCTTCTTCTATCTCTTTTCTAGCTCTTTCTTTCAATCTTTCTCTATTTCTCTTTTCTACTTCCTTGTTTTCTCTCTTTCTTCTTCCCATTACTACTTATCTCTTTCTTACGCTCTTTCTTCAATCTATCCACTGCTTCTCCATCTTTCTACTCCCGTTTCTCTACCTTTTATTCCCCTTTTATTTCTTCCACTGTTTCTATCGCTTTCTCTCTGTTTGTTTTATTTTTCTTCTTTTCTCGCATTCTTTCAATCTTTCTCTCTCTCTCTTTCTTTCAATCTTTCTCTCTCTCTTTCTTTCAAGCTTTCGCTCTCTCTCTCTTTCTTTCAATCTTTCTATCACGCTTTTTTTCAATATTTCTCTCTCTCTTTCTTTCAATCTTTCTCTCTCTCTTTCTTTCAATCTTTCTCTCTCTCTCTTTCTTTCAATCTTTATCTCTCGCTTTCTTTCAATCTTTCTCTCTCTCTTTGTTTCAATCTTCCTCTCTTTCTCTTTCTGGCAATCTTTCTCTCTCTCCCTCTCTCTCTCTCTCTTTCTCTCTCGTACTTCATATGTTTCTATCTCTCTTTCTTCCGCTGTTTCGCCATCCTTCTTCCGATTCTCTACCCTTTCCTTTCTTTCCTTCTGAGTTTGTCTTATCTTTCCACCTCGTTTCTCTCTCTCTCTCTCTCTCTCTCTCTCTCTCTCTCTCCCTCTCTCTCTCTTTATTCCTGTGTGTGTATATTTTATCCTTGCTTTCCTATAAATAAATCTGAAATTATCTCTTATATGCTACTTGGGTGGACAATTTTTTTCATTCAGTTTTTAGCTTGTCCTTCCCATATTTTCGTCTAAACTACGTATATTTCCTAGGTTTTGAACTATTCTATAATTTCACTTTTTAAAATGTTTTATTGTTTTTATTTCTTTTATTGTGTCTCTTGTAGTGTTAATGATGCCATGTTTGCTTCCTTCCTACTTACAAATACAAAAAGTGTCTTTTCCGGGCTCTGTAGCGTAGTGGTAGGCGTAGGATTGTTTTAGATTGGAATCCTGGGCAAGACATCATTGACCCATCCTTTCCATCAGTTCATTCATTCTCATCGTCGCGTTTAAGCTGCAGATGTGTAATAGCGACGTAAAATAATCAAAGTAGAAGTAGTAGTAATATAAAGTTATTGCTTGTACAGTCACAGACACTTCTGGGTTGTAATGATTCCATTGAATTTTAATGGGAGTGTTACAACCCAGAAGCGTCCGTGACTGTACACGTACTTCAGCACACATGAACAAAGTCTGGTTTCCCAATACCTGCGTTGCTTCGAGAAATGCAATTATACAAAATAATTTGTCAATTTGGAGATAATTGTAGTGGCGGGAAATTAACGAACAGACGCCCGTGTACAAGTTCCTTTTTATGCCCGGGGCTCCTAGGTTGGCAAAAGCCGAGGGGTGAGGGATCGAACCACCGGTATGCGAGCCGTTGCCAGATCGGTCTTTTTTTTCCGCCCGAGGGTCTTCGCTGCAGCTTGAAACATGAGGTAAAGTAGTTTTTTTCGCCTTTTTTGTAACTTTCGCCGTAAAACTGATATGTTTCATGCTGAACTTATGAAAATTATAGAGGTTTCGAATGTGCTTCACTGTTGAAAGGTAGGGCAACATTAATTCGGCATGTATTTGGAACGAGTTGGAGCTTCACTCACGGCTACATAGTGTTATCCTGCTTAGGTATGAGAATAGAATGGAAAATAATTTGTTTCTAGTCGGAATGGGACAGAGAATCGGTGCCCTATCGTTATCGGTCGATATAGGCTTTTTGATGCATGTAAACATATTAATACATATGATATAGTCAGTGGCGTGCCTAAAGGGTGGTTGGTGGGGGTTATAACCCCCCCTTTGGCCCAGTATGCCTAAAAGAAAAAGAACGTCAAAGGTAGGAAAATATGACAAAATCAGGGCTGACTACCAAAAAAAGGTAACCCCTCCCTTTCGAAAATCCTGGGCACGCCTCTGGATATAGTAGTGTTGTGAAGTAAATGCCTATATATAATTTATTTTTTGAATGGCAAATCCCACTGCAATCAGATGTTACATACATTAATTTAGTATATTAGTAAGTCATTATTGTGCTTCAAGCAACATATACATTTTCAGATCAGATCGGTAGAATGTCGGTTATTTATTTGTAACTGTTAAATTTTCATATTTTCAAACAAATCGCACTGAAAAAAAATACCAGAAGAACAGTAAATACGTTATTATTTGGAAACATTGTTGATTTATTGATTGATTTTTAGTTATAAGTCTACTTTATGCACAGAAAGGCTAATCAGGACTGGACCTAAAGGTTAAAGTGGGATCCGAACCACTGTACCACGTGCTTCCACCGGGTATCGAACCCGGAACTTCTTGATCACAAGGCGACGATGTTACCATTACACCATCGGGGACGCACTAGAAACATTGTTGTTAAGAAAGTAATACAATTATAAATCATGTAAAAGAAGAGACTGGACAATAGATTGAGTGCAAAATAGTAAAATAAAAATAAAATTGAAGGAATTGAAAATTCATAAGAAAGAAATGTGGAAATGAGACGAAACGTGAAGGGATGAAAATTAAATAAATAAAGAGACAGTGAATATGAGAATTGGAAGAAAGTGGTTTGAAAATACAAGATATAAGAATACAACTTATTTGTATTAATAACAATAGTGGGTACGAACGAATATATGCATAAGAAGTGAGTGTTGCACATGTATTGTGTACCCAGTAAATGTAGAAATAAAGAAAATACAGCATGAGTGTTCACAAAAGAATTCGACACTTCACAGTCGATATATGAGTCACCAACAATATCCGCCAACCCAAGGATTTTACTCAGTGCCCGATAGATACTGGAAAAAATTCTCCACCAATCAATTTTCCCTAGCTTGTCTTTCAAAACAGAAAAATGAGATTTGGATATTAGGCATAGCTGCATGGAAAAATGAGCAGAATTCTTCAGGAGATATACAAAAGGGAAGGGCGGGGGAGACTTCAGAAAGCTCGAGGCATCCATGAATATTTAGGGAACCAACAAACCACTCGCTCGGATTCTACAATCTACACCATTAGAATTCGTGTCCCTCAAGAATTATCATCTAGACTTGCAAATATTTGGTAATTTTCTGCAAAGCACCAGACCGGAAGTTGTAGGGACGCAGGGCGAAGACAATCTCAGCCGAATAGGGCTACGAGATACACATAAATAATGAGAATAAAGAAACTCCTTCCTCTGTAGGGAAGAACAGGAATATGTACATCATATATGGATCCCCTTCTCCCCATCTCTTCTCATTAATAAACATTATAGTGGGTAGTTACCATTTAATATCATCGATCCTTCCTGAACCTCCTGTATATCGGAGAGGAATATGGAAGGTACGGTTTCATGAATGTTTCAAGGATTGCCAGGAATTCCGGGAAAACGGGAGAGGTATTGCTTCCGGTTTTTTCGATCCGGGGATTTCCTTCCTCCACCTCACCTACCAGAATATGTCCTGCTTCAATGGGGTGCATTTATATCCCTAGGTTTCGTAGCTGGGGACGAGACAAGTGGCAAAAGAACGAAGAATTTGATGGTAATTTGTTCGCGGAGTTCGAAATTGTAAAAGATTCCGACTATACAATGAGAATATATTTTTAGTTAGGATAAACTAATAAAACTTCGTGTAATTTAATGCTCAGTGCTTTTCGATTAACGCTTTTTTTAAAAGAAGTGACCATTTTTTCCAATATTTCGGACTATAGCTCTGAAAATACTGAAGAAGAAAAAACAATAATTTCTTAATATAAAAGACATCCATACAGGCAGTCATTTTCTTTTAATTAAAAATGATGGACAAAAATTTCAATCACTTCACACATATATTACTGTAAGATAATAAGCATCTCATCTTGTTCTTGAAAGCGTTTTTAAAAGTGTTACATCACACTATTCTTGGATAATACTACTTTGAAAGTGACATACGTTTCTAAAGAAAATGTTGTTGCAGCTCCTACCTCTAACTGCTTTTTTGTCTTTGTTATCTACAGTTCTTTCCCTTTTTAACCTATAAATACATTCGCGTTATTCACAATAAGAAAAAAATGAAAATTTAATGTTCAACCTTTACAATCGTGTTATATTCTCAAAACGAATTTGTCTGAAATTGTACCTTTAATTTATTTAGAGCTTTATTAAAAATATACATTTCTGTACCATGTTTCGGACATTACATTTTAATGTAAGTACTGCCCCATCCACATTCACATTATGTATTTGTAGTTTCTATAACTATTATTTCGTGCATAAATGTCCTGGTCTTAGTCTCTTAAATTACATTATTATACTTGTATTCCTATTTACATTCAAATAATGGCTTTTTTGACGTTTAAATTGAGCAAATGTCCTTTAAGATTCTCCAACTGAACAAAGTCCAGGTTTGTAATACAATGATAACTCGGATATTTGTTAAAAGTGTTTCTGTAATATCTGTATCAACGTGTGAATTGCCTGCGATATTAATGTGATTTCATGCAGGTCTTTGGTTATTGTCTTGAACGTTACGTCTGTGTAGCTACATAAGCAGATTGAACACACATTACACTTTACATTTTTCTTCAAGTAAAGGTGTCATTTACGAAAATATAATTTAGAGCAGGCTGTTCTTTAGAACTAGCTAGCAATATCTAACCTTGTAACCAACATTGAAAGTCTGGCTACTTTCAACAGCAGGAAAAACAACAATGCAACGATAAGAGATCGACAAGAATTTGAGGCACAATTCCCAGCATAGTTTTCCCTCCAAGAAGGCGCAACGATGCAGTAGTGGCAGACAATGATCCTTGGGAAAGAACCGTCGAAAGCCATCAATACCACCAGAAGCAGAGGAAAACAGAATAACTGTGAACCCAAAATCCAACAATTGCAAAAATGCGGAACGTCCCGTCGGCTAATTATAAGCACAGTAGAGGCTTTCGTGATGTTCTAATTACCTGCCAATGATTAATGTCACGCCCGTAATGTAATGCACGGAAAGGTGGAACATCACGAGTGGCTTGCCGCCCGACCTTGTTACTGCTGTATACACACACAGACTGAACTTACACTGGTTATCCGATTACGCTTCACGAACATTTTTCGCAATTTTCTTTTAAAGATGTTAAATTATGTAATTTCCTTGCGTGTCTTTGAGAAACCCGTCATGGCAACACTGTGTGTGAAAATCTAGCTGGCAGTTTCACTGCCAGTTAGCTCATCTCTCGTCTTCAATATAGGCCTAAGGCCTCTCCTATGGCGTAGCCCAAACGCTGTCGCTTTGTAATCAAGAGGTCCCGAGTCCGGATCCAACCTTTACACCGATTAGCCTATCTGAGCATAAAGTGAACTTAAACTGCCAAACACCTTCTTCTTTAAATATTACAAATTAAACTCTTGAACATGCACTAATATTTCCCCAAAAAGATTATACGATCCTGCCCCTGAAAAAAAACTCTGGAACAGTGTACCTCTCTCTACCATACGTGATATAAACTGTACTCCGAGTGCCAACAAGCTGATTTTTACTTGCTGGCGGCCGGTCACCGCAACGAGCTCCATCCCCACTCCAATCTGGCAAACACAACCTCAATAGACGATGTATATATCCACTTATTTAATAGGATTTTCTTAATTAGCATTCTTAATTGGCATAGGTTATCTGCCTCTTTCGGTCATTTGAGACTATGCGGATGAACGATGATTGGATAAAATAGATGAGAGAACCAACAAAATCAAACACGGATTTCCTAACCTGGCCGGAAATTGAACCCGTAACTTTCGGTTATTTCGAGCAGCGGACACACTCATTCAACAAGGCTGCTCCAAACATTGAATGAAATAATTATAATGATTATTGTGTGAGTCACAAAACTAAAAGAAGACTGCGCAGCTCAGAAAAGTTATGATCAGTTCGAGACCAATATAAATTCACCACTGAATGATTTAAATTTAAAACCATACATAAACACGCACATACGCATATGCCTACACTATATAGTAGCTACTAACGTAACATAGGTATAACTAAATTTGAAATGAAAATATGCGTGATATAAAAAAATATAAATATATGATTTTTGATTCCCTATTTCGGTTAGAACCGTGAATGGCTTCCTTTCAATTTGTTAGAAGCTATTAAGGTCTACATTGAATACAATGTAGCAAATTTTATGTTATTTATTATTATAATAATTATAGTTGTTTGATGTAAAGATTAAAATTTTATGTACAAAGGTATGCAATGGAACAGTATACTAAATTTGAAATCATGGTGTATTGCGTTATGGAAGATTCTAAACAAATGTTTCAAATATACAAATTCCCACATGTTTATAAGTAATCGGAATATAACTTATAAAAATGTATGATGGGAACTCAGCAGATAATAATATTTCTATTAGGTGTAACAGATTTGTAAAAATCTCAATTAGTCCAAAATATGTTCGTCTGCCATCCAATTGAACGGTTAATGAATATAATTTAGAGATACAATTGGCTTTAAATGAACGTTGGATATTCGTGAATGACCGCACATTAATCGTGGCTTGACGGTTGAGGGAAAGGTTATCTTACGCTCAACATCTGCCAGACAAACTTCATAAAGCAGACCAACCCTTATCATATATGCGTATATATTAAGGAAAGAAAAATGATAATGTATTCTGTTTGGAGCGATTAAGTGCAATTCTGAAATCCGGTTTGGTGATTCGCCTTATTTTTATATTTCCGACCAGCCAGACTAATGACTTCGTCCTCGTCAGTTCAAGGTTCTGACTTTCAAATCTGTCTTCGGGTAGTCAGAGGCGTGTCCAAGTGCCTTATGGTACCCGATTATGTTCTCAGAGTAAAGGATGAGTTGCTAACGGTATAAAACTCTCATATTTTGAACCTCTTCAACCCTAGGATGCTGAAACACTTATACCTTATTGAAAGAGGAAATTTGTTTGTGGTTGAGTGTGTGTGTGTGTATGTGTGTACAATATTTAGGTATTAAGAAAAATTACAATACTTTTCAGCTTTGGAACTTAATAATTAGGTGGGAAGTTGATAACTACAGTGTGAGTAAAATGGATATTGCTGTATAATATTGTAATTTCAGACTATAGGGCTTTTAATAAATATACCGTGTACAGTACACTTTGTTCCTATTGATATGGTACAATTTGAATTCACTTTTATTAGATATGTTATAACTAGAGAGCCAACTTTATTTAGCATTAACTTATAGAATATATACATAAATATGTATAAAAAATATGGCAAAAATGTCTAACGGCGCAAATATGTTATTTTCAAAATGCAGGTTTATTGCACAGTTTTACTCAAATACTAAAATTTTGGTAAAACTAAATGTATTTAGCAAGGTGTCCCGACAGAACGTACCAGCGACGAAACGTACCACTCAGATAAACACCTACCTTCAAAATATTTACTCGCGACAAAACGTACCACTTCAAGGAAAACGCTTGAACTTAAAATCAAAAGAGAATAAAGTGGTTAGTGGCCCGTCGAGTGATCACCTTTTTTGGAGTCCCGAATGATGCTCAGTTAGATGTGAAGAAGCGTATGCAAGAGGCGAAGAAAAGGGTTCGAGAGGAAGACACGCCAATTACCAAGATTTACAACGATACTCTAGGCAACCTACACGACAAAGGTTAGGTTAGGTTAGGTTAGAACTGACATAACTAAAACGAAAATCGAAAAAAAGACGAAAAGATAAAACAAAAGAAAAAAATGTGGACGACAGCTTAACCACAGTCCAGTCCAAAGCGTGGATAAAGTGTGGTGGAAATCAGCAAAACCATCAAGTGGTACGTTTTGTCGCATCGCAAATATTTTTAGACTCATTAGAAGACCCTTCGCAGGTAGCCGGTCAGGTGGTGGGTACGTTTTGTCGGTGGTACGTTCGGACGTGTATTCATTTAGCATACATTAAGTGAATTTAAGGAAGAAGCAATTAAATAATATTATATTTCACAAATATTTCACACATTTAAGCAAAGATATGTCTCATAACATTGCTAATTTTTATGGTTAACCAGAACAGCGAAATGGTAGCCTTTTTGTGACGATGTTGTCGCCTAGCTACTAGGGTTTTAGGTTCGACTCGCGAATTTCTTCTTCATACATTATTAATAATTTATTTTTTACACTCGGGTGTACCGAGCATTTCATTTTGTTTGTTTCCTCATTTATGTTCACTTTTGATTTTATTCCAAACTCTGCTGGCAGTACACTACTTTCTACATCACATATTTTCACAACACTTGTAAGTATTAAGTTTATCTGACAAAAGAATACCCAAATACTGTATGTATATTTTATAAAAAAATACTATAAATGTGTATAATTGATTGTGATATTAAAATAAAAAGCTGATATACGTTCCCTATTGGTTTCATTTGTCGATTTTGTATGTTTATATACAATAAAATTCACTGGGATATAATATGTAATTAGCTACATAAAAATCTAGCTCTGCTAGTAACACTTAAGATTATCTAAATATGGACAAAGAACATATTTATTTTTGATAAATTTGAGCACTGTTTATACACAGGGCAAATATTGTATTCCAAACAAATCATTGACATATATTTCTTCTTAATGTTCCTTATCTTTATCACAAGTTCGTTGCTTAATCTCAATGTAGATATAAGCGACGAAATTACAAATACATAATATTTCAATGACGACTCGGAAAACGCAATCAAAAAAATTGCGCGAGAAAAAGTTATCTGCATGCGTTGGAAGTGCACGTTTATTGCACTAAGTCTTCTAATAACCTTGGCACTAAGTAGCCCGTGTTAGTTTCTCTACCTGACAACAAATAATCAAGATTTTCTGTTTGAGTAGCACCGGTTTGAGAGAATTAGACTTGCTCCTAGCAACCTTAGGTCTTCCTCGGTTATAATGCATGGCATTTACTAAGCCGGGGATTCCCCAATCTTTTGAGAAATTGTAAGAATACGAAGACCCTTTTAGCCGGATTCGCAGCTCCATTCACGCACACAACCACACACTATTTCCCATACGGCGATTCGTTTATCCCTGAAATGATTCCCGGTGACATTTGGGGAGGGCACTTTACGGAATAAACAGCCAGATGGTTAATGACGTGAGATGAATTCGCTTCCAAATTTGGCAGTTATTGATGATGTGTAATTAGGTATCTGAAGTAACAAGCTGTACCAGAAAAACAAAGAAGGAAGAGCCGGGTTATGACGAATGCACAAATGTTATTCCGCTTGAGAAGAAAAATAGCTTTCTCGTGGTATTCCACCCACCAAATCCTTTTGCGGCTGGAAAGAATTCTCAAATTACAAGTCTTCCCACTGAAGTACTATATTAATCCCAATTAATTAGCTAAATGCCTTTACCTTAAATAATATGTCACAGACATATACTCCCTCTGTCCCATAATTATAGTCCGGTATGCCAAAATGGTAACTTTTTATTTATGTTCCTTTGGATACTTGATCGGCCAATTTGTACTGATCCTTGAGTAATAACGTTGTATAACACATTCCCGTGTTTCATTTTCTTCTTCTGTATACACAAGTGTCACAGTTTTAATATCGGACAAGTATTTGTGACAACAAACAAAAGTGTACCGGACAATAATTATGGGACAGAGGGAGTACTATATAAGCATCAGAAATCGATGGTAAATTTTACTGTTATCTAATAGCTTTTAATCGAACTTTACGAGTCTCTTAATGAGCTAACATTTGTTGTACATTTAATGAAGCGTGTTATGCATTTGGCTATTTGCACAATAACCACATGATGATTTAAAATTATTCAAATCATGAAATTCTAAATATAACATTAGTTCATGATGTAAAATGCTGATACTACAGAAATAAGAAGCATAAGTTTATCATAGATAATCATAAGGCATTAGATCCAAATTTTATCCAACCATTATACTAGACGGGATTTGTAAATGGGGTGAGAAATAAAGTACACATGCTAAATATCATCTGTACTATATAAATATATATAATTATATGTACACATACCTATACAATATACATACATACATACATACATATATGCATGCATACATAAAAGCACTTTTAGGGATTTCTATGCATCCTTTTCGGGATTTTTTTCATAACGACTTTACTCAATACTGTGAATTGTTAATATTTGAGCCGCAGTTCTAAATAAAGGGTCGGGGGACAAATGAAATGTCTCATGTACATTTTCATTCTTTTATAAGCATTTGTTCTTTTTGGTATGCTAGTGTTCCCTGCTTGAAGCAAAACTTGTTCTTAAATGACTTTTCTACGCTTTGCAACTAGCGCCACGAAATCGTTTCTACGCACCCAGAGTAGGAACAAAGAACAAGAGAAACTGTACGTCTAGGTCTTGCTCAATTGTCAAGGTTTCATTTGTGTTTATTTATTTACATTTTACTTGGGATTACCGCTAAGCAGTTTTTCCCAGATCTATATATGTACAGTGGGATCCATGAGTATTACCGTGCAAATTGTCCATGACTATTTTCATTAATTTTTCTCTTACATCCTGTGTGTTTTGAAAGCGATGTATTTTTATGCATGATGGTGCAGATGTTGTCAACACTTTGTTTTGAGTTTTCTTTTAATTCTTGAAGCTCCTATTGGGTCAAATATAGTGCACGAACATGCTGATGGACAATTTGCACGGTAACACTCGTGGATCCCACTGTACTGTACATAAACTTACATTTTTTAGTACATTATTATTAAAAGACGCTATCATTTGTGTAAATGATATGCCCGTGTTGGCTCCGGTACCCCTTTCTACATCCTCGATTTCAGGCACATTTCAAATATTTTCGTGAAAATATTTGAAATGTGCCTGAAATCGAGGGTGTAGAAAGGGGTACCGGAGCCCTTGCCTGCACGTTTCTTCAGTTCCTTGATTTCAATTCTTCAGTTTTGAAATATAAAATATTATAAGGTTTACATAGGGTACCCGACCCCAGGCAAGTTAAAAATGTTTTTCGAGTTTGCACTTTCAAGGTATCAGCTAATACGAAGCACCTTAATATTCAAATGTATTTTCATGAAGACCCGTTTCATGTTAAGCTATAAACTAAGGAAAATAGAAAAGCAGTAGCTTTATCTTCCCATGCTAGAGAATACATTAAAAATAACAAACCATAATTGACTCCCATATATTACACTAATGAAATAAATAATGAGTATTGTTAATTTTGGGAATTTTAATATACAGAAGTGGTATTTTGAACTTACTAACTTCGGTTATGTACTGTTACAGTCACGCTATACGGTTTCTGAATCATACTTATGAACACATAGCCTAATGCGAACCGTTCTGTATTTCATTTAAGTTGGTTTGGGTTGAGCTACGGTGGGTATTGTCAGCATAGGTTAATGATTACTGTCAAGTAAAAGTTACTTCCAGTTGCCAAGTAAGAACTTTCATTGCACGACAATTGCAATTAAGAAACCAAATGTCGTTGCATGTTCTACTGAAGCCAATAGAAAGGAACAAAGCACTTTTGTACTTGTTTATAAGCTACGGGTTATTAATAATGTATGAAGAAGAAATTCGCGCCACTATTTACATGCATATTAGGCTATTACTGCACAATTATGTCAGTTTAAGAGGGAAAATTACTTTCATTAACATAGCCAACCATAAAATACGACGCGTTGAAATGGAGACTACAGCAAAGCCTTGTTTCTTTTTCCAGAACACATTACGTTACCCAGTACGATAATATCATTGCAGGTTTGGGGTCTCAGCCTTCATATCGAAGTGTGAGTTAGATATATTGCAAAAAAAATATTAAGCTGTTTCAAACTTGCCGGGCGAGGATGTAAAACAAGTAGCAGGTAATTGCTGGGTAATTTGTTATGGAGTTCACAGCATACGTATTCTAGTGTGTAATTTACCATGTGCATTATTTGTGAAAAATTCGAATTTCAGTACATCTGTGGAACAACGGAAAAATAAACACGAACAAGGTGAAAGAAGATGTGTCACATTTGTACCGTAATGAAACTCTTAGGCAAGTTACTGTGCTTGGCATAGTCTGACATTCTGTCTCTGACGCTGTTATAGTGGGAGGAGGGGTTGACATTTTCCACACAGCCAGTTAAGTTCCCTCCAACAAACACTTCCCCATTCAATTTACTGGTAGTGTTGATGTGGTGAAATATAATTTGTACGTGTAGTTGTTGCATGTGTGACTAACGTGTAGGTTGTGGAAAATAACACACACACACAAATAAGGCTCTGCATGTCATACAATTTGTAACTTTCCTGTTCCGTACTAGTTAGGGCTTATGAATGCTACAAACTGTATCTTACAGACTCAATTCTCCTTAATTTGGGATTGAGAGGACGGATATCCTACTTCAAAATGACCTTCTAAAGGTTCAATCAATGTATAAAAAGAAATTTACTTTGACGTTACTCTAATTTTTCTCCGTGAACTGAGTGTTGAAACTAGTTCAACGATAGCAATCCCTCCATTCCAAGAGATTTTGGTTGTCCATTGGGAGTACGAAGTGTGCATGACAAGAACGTGCATAGGGAGGGAGGGAAGGTGTGTGAAGAAGGGGGAGAAGAGAAATGTCTGAAGGATCAGGCGTCGTTTGTAGTTCATGCTCCCACCACAGCGGCAGCACTGGTTTGAAGCATTTGCAGCTCTGCGCGTCGAGTTTATGTATTTGCCAGACACACCCACACATTAAGGTGACTTAGAGTGCGTTTGCTTGCATTAATTCTCTTTTGTCCACACTGCTAGCATATAAAAGTCATCACAACTGTCAAGTTCTCCATTACTGTGCGCAAAGGAAGAGAAAAATGGGGGACCTCGCTTGAAGGAAAGCGCAAACCGATGATTTGAGCGTTTCGCAAAACACAAGCATCTTGGCAACGTATATAATATTTGATAATGTAATTTTGTCGCTTGTTTTCTGTTTTCTGGAATCTTCAACGAGCAGTGGCGTGTTCATGGAGGGTTGTTGGGGGATAGCCTTTGCCTCAGGCGTCTTACAGGAAAAGAAAAGCAGTACAAACTAAGATGAGGCGTTTTCATTGTAGTTCGTACGAAATGTCTTGCAGTAAATGCATTTTATGTACAATGTTACTTCTGCAAGAGGTCCAATACTCACACTTTCTGTATTCTTTCTTATTTTCCGGTGACTATTCTGCCTGTCTCTGGAAGACATTGGGTCGTAGTAATAAAAGAGATCATGTGCTGATAAACATATAATTACTACAAGTAGAAGACTAGATGCTCAAGAAGTGAGCACATGTTGCATTTTCGTACGAATAAAGTGATTTCTCGCAGATATATTAACCTTTTTATTACCTGGCGAAAACCTGTGCATATAAAAACACATCCTCAGATTCTATGAAGTTTTATTTTTAATAGACATCAGAATGTGAACACACGCTCACTACTGGAGCAGGTTCTATCTGAGGAGGTAGGTGCCCTTTTTGTAAGCATGTTCTCAGTCTTGTTATTTAAAAATGAATGGACTGTGTGCTCCACAAAAATTCTGAAATGAGTGGGTACACCTTATATGACAGTGTGGTCATCTGTTTTATCGATACTACTTCAGTCAGTACAAATTTCTCATGGTCAAACAATCTTTTATGTCACGGTCGAGCAAGTTAGCAAGTTCAATGAGCTGAATGTATAATACTCATAACTAGTATGGAAAGGTATAATAACTGCCGTCTAATGACTACTGATAAATACAGATTGAGTAGGTACCTGCATTGGCAACATAAGTACACAAGCAAAGTAAATACGTTAATTAAAACAAAAATTTACATAAAAGTTGTAGCCTCAAACAAACAACTGAATGCATTCATATATGCACCAAAATGCATCTGTTTTTACAAATACAATTAATATCAGATTACTCGACTTGCAAAAATACAGAAAGTACTTTGTAAGCTGTCTTGCAAAGAAGATTAAATTATTTTCAATGGTAACATAATTAAGCCTTGCTTGCACGACAGAAAAGAAAACACTAAATAGGCTGACCAAGGCAGTCTATATTTGAATAAAACACACTTACACGTGACGTTTCAATCCACTCTAAATTATTTTGTATTCTTAAATCAAAATTAATCCATCCTGATAACTAGGATAAGGTTTCCTTTAGCTGAGGTTATATATTGCATGGCGTATTACATGTTAGTCATTTTCTAACTTTCTGTGTGGGAGAACTTTTTTGCAGATCTTAAGCGACAAATTAACAAGAATGATACTAAGAAGGATAGAAGGGTCTCGCCGATGGTGAAGTTCTAGCGTCGTCGGCTTGTAATCAAGGGGTCCCGGGTTCGATACCCGGTAGAGGCACAAGTGGCTTGGATCCCACTTTAAACTGTAGGTCCAGTCCCGATTAGCCTTACTGTGCATAAAGTGGACTTAAAACAACAAATCAAAGATCAATTCATATGGATTATTGGTACTCGAGAGGCTTAAATGCAAGAAAATGCATTAAAGTGTGTTTAAAGTACAAAAAAAAAAAAGCATTTGGGTGTGCCTCTTAAAACATCTTAACGAGTGAATTTCAGCTGATATATAAAAATGAATCGTATCAGAAGTTTCCGTTAAACGACGAACTAAGAAACACGCACAGTTGTATAAATTCATGGATTTGAAGTACATGAATTAAATTTGAGGCATTTTCTTTTTTGTGTGTATGTATCGAAACAAAATCCTCGCATACTGGATTACCAATCTTTTGCTCGATATCCGTTTCCCAAATACCACATGAAACGACACATATTCTTTTTATGTTTTCTCCTGGTAAGGATCGCCATTCGAAATAATTTCGTCTTTAAGTTTTATTCTGCGCATGACGTATCGCTTTGCGGGTGCATTTCAGTTTCCTGCATGACAATCCCTTTTTATTTTAGTAGAAAGCGCTTTTTTGCAGTTTCCGGTTCTCTTTTGGAGGTCGTAGACAGTTTCGGATACAAGAGCTACTGTAACTAATTGCTTTGTTGTTGACAAAAATTGGTTCATGTAATTCATATCTTCCTTTCCCATCTCTTTGCTAAAATCTCTGATTCCCATCTGAAACCAGAAGCACTGGAAAAGCTTATGTGCTATTTACATTTTTTTCATGTAGTTCTTGCAGGCCTCGCCGATGCCGCAGTGGTAACGTCGTCGCCTTGTAATCAAGGGGTCCCGGGTTCGATACCCGGTGAAGGCACATAGTGGCTGGGATCCCACTTTAAACTGTAGGTCCAGTTCCGATTAGCCTTATTGTGCATAAAGTAGACTTAAAACACGAAATTAATCAATTCATGAAGTTCTTGCAGATGGGTTTGTAAGGAAAATATTTTTTTGGTTTCCTGTTGTATTTTCTTTACCAGGATACACATGACTACCAAGAGTTGAACGAGAACAATTTATCAGTTTAAACAGTGTTTGGAGTAAGATCTTATGATCCATGGCCTTTGATATTTTAGCGCCCTAAGCAGGATTGTGATTTGGCGCCTCCCCTCTCCTCTGCACTACAAAGCACTGACGTTCTTCGATTTTTTCTTCTTGTGATATTTACATCCTACACATTTCGAAATGAGAAAACAAAGGAAAAACACATTTAAATACAATATAGATTGTATTTAAAGATTCGTAATTTACATTTCTCATTTAAAAAGAAGCATTCTCCGGGGCAGAGTGGTTATCACAGTACGCTACGACGTCACGGGTCCCGGGTCCCGGGTTTGAATCTCGGACTGGGCGTCGCTTCATCAATTTCATCATGTCATCACTCATCCTCATCTTCACGATTGGCCAAATGCGACAGAAAAGCGAAGTAAAATAAACCAAATCAATCAATCAATGATTTTAAAAATGTTTTACATTTTTTAGAATACTTTAGTCATGTCTTATACCCGAGTCAAGCTAACTCCCATAGTCCCTGTAAGTCGCCTCATCCTTCCGGCGCTTTGATTTCTCACCAGCACTAGCGAGAAAAGATTTCCTCTTATCGCTGGTGAAGGTGTTTGCCAGCTTGGGCTGCAAGTAGATACCTCAAAAGAACCGGCGGCGATCGCCTGGCGATTGAGAAACTCTGCGCTAGAGGTCTTAGGAGATAAACAAAACCGAGGCACACAGAGAAATAGGAAGGTGTTCCGACGCTGAGAAAGCAGAAAGTACATTAAGGCAAGAAGATGCTTCCGAGTGATCCGATGCTCAGCGTTAACTCGAAACCTAGGTATCTTTGAAACAACACGATAAATAGACTTGCGTGCACTTATGCATGTGCATGCGCGTAAATATGTCGGTGCGTGTGTATCATAGCATGCCAAAAAAGAAAAGGGACGAAAAGAGGAAAGAATGAATTATCACCCACATCGTACCGTATCTAACAGCCGCGCAAATAAACGAAGCAGTGAATAATATCCTTATTATGTCATAACGGTACGTGACGATGTTGTTATCGAAATCTTAGTTTCCTTAACATTCCGACCACTCCTCCTCCAACTCCCGAACGCTTGAGGAGGTTGCTTACTTTTTCGAGTAGCTGAACGAAGACATTTCCACATATGTGAGTTGCGATTGTATTTGCAACAGTGAGGTTGAGCCTCATCGTTAAAGCGGAAAATTACAGTTATTATCTTCACACGCGTGAGGCTCCCTCTAGGAAAAAAGCGTCCTTCGGGAACTAATTAATCAGTGTCGCTTTGCGATTCTAATTGCAGTGCACAAAAATTGCACTGTTATACTACATATTAAGTTGGTGGCTTGGGTTGAATAGAACCAACATCTTAATTCAATACTTTCGGGCAAAATGCGTGTGGTAAGATTTCAAAGGTCATCACTGAAAAATTCAGCTGCAGCTTTAAATAGTCATGGGTAATTTTAATAAAACATTTCCGTTACACATTTCTCCCCGAACTTCCAATAAAATCAATTAAGAAAATGTGATTCTTTATAAATGCCTTTGTATTTTAGAAGCTCTTGAGCATGAAAAAAATACACTGAAAAACATCTTATATCATGCCCGGATGCAAGTACACACAGACATCGAAATGCATCAACTTAAGATTAATGCATTTTGGTGCATCAATTGACACCAAACGTGTGATTTTGATTTCTTTGAGATGAGCGTCTCATATTCTCAGCTGATGCATTTTACTGCATCACACTGAACAGCAGCTGATAAAAGTATATCCTTTGATGCAGGTCTTTGCGTATATTGGTGCACCAAGAGTTCATCATTAGCAATTTATGCAGTTTAATGTGCTACTGGAGTTAACACATTTGTGTCAATTGACACATTCAGGGTTCTGTGCGTAAACAAGGGATTTTTCCTTCCTTCAAGAAAAATTTTCCCTGGCAAAGGCTATTTTTTTCATCACCACCAAGCGTTTTATGTTTTTAATGTTTTTCATCTTGCGTTCTTAATGTTTGACTAATACGAGTTTTGTGTATATACGCAAAATGGGCAATGCGTTGGAAACAGAGTTCACATGATATAATATACGTACATCCCATAAACATCCATTCAATGGGGAGGTTAAAGCTTCTGATGCCACTTTGAATGTTTCTCAAAATGATCATAAGGTCAGCATGAAATAACATCTTGTAGATGATCATTAATTTCATTACGTAAATGATGATGTGTTAAACAAAACAAATCTTTCAGATTTTACTCCGCAAACTGGTACACCTATAGACTTCATGGAAATTTACGCTCTCCAGCTCCCTACCGTTTAATTCGAAAAACATAGCCAAACACCTTTAACTAACATTTTTGTGTGACAAAAGAGAATGTGGATGGGAGTCTTACAAATTAAAATAAAAATGGGCCAACATCGAAAGAATTATTTTAGTACAACACATGATTAAGTCATGGACCATTGTGTCGAAACGTATGACCAGGTGATGCTGTCATGCAGTTGCAATGAATGCGTATTCATAAGTAATACTATTATTTCCCAACAAATTATGAGTTTACTTGTTCACCACTTTCGTAAAAGTTTAAGAACTTACTACTAACTTACTTGTGCAATTAATGTGTTTCTTTTCCGAAATGAAGAGTTATATTTTCTCATGGATTACCACTGATTTGTGGGCTTCCCCGATGGCGTAGTGGTAACGTCGTCGCCTTGTAACGGGTCCCGGGTTTGATACCCGGTGGAGACTCACAGTGGTTCGGATTCCACTTTAAACTGTAGGTACAGTCCCGATTAGTGAATAAAAGTGGACTTAAATCAAAACCTCAAACCGCTAATTTGTTTACACAGTATAACAGCTTATGCACTAACCATCGCAAGTTAAATTTAGGTCTCCAACTACAATACACCGTTTCCATTTTTACCTGTTACGACAAGAGCAGCTTTATCAATTGATAATGCCAACAGTAACCTTGCTGAAGGCATTGTCGTCTTCCACATTCAAACTCGCGTGCGAACGGCTCGCGTGAACAACTCCTCCAGACATTAAGATATTCATACGGGACAGCGACATCACAAGAAACGCTAACCAGTTTATTTTTAATTGTATCCAGTATTATCAGGTAGCGTATCTGTCTCCCAGCGTGCTAATTGACCAAAACTTGTTCAAATTGTCCCCGCGAGTCGCTCACTGAACTTTTCTACCTGCGAGTTGCGATATTAAGACTAGGAAGAGACAAAGTGTGAGATTCTTTGTTAGACGGGATGCATCTCTACATCTCTCTCTCTTTCTCCCCTTGTCTGCTAACGATATGGGACTTTGTCGGCGTTCATTCAGGTCAAATCCTCGCTTTTGTCTTACATAAGCTTTATCTGTGTTCCGTGAGAACCGCGATACAATAATGTCATCGTATACCCTTGGGAATGGCTATTGTCAAATGTGCCCGTCTGTGCGTTCATAAGGTGGGTCAAGGAACAGTACAATTCGGAAATTTTGGCACAGGAAAAGGAGTAACTATAGCTAATTTCAGTATTTTCCAAAAGGAAAATATACTATTAGCAAGACTCATGGTGGAAACGGAATCCTTACCGTGTTTTATGCATCGGGTGTAGCATTTTATGTATGTGCGTATTGGGGTTACGCATACTTTTCTTTAGTAGTCACCCTTAATTTGGGTCATCTTTTCCTGCCTTTTTAAGAATACTGCGCCAAAGGGTGGGGAGTTATGATCCCCACCAACCCCCCTCATGGGCACGCCACTGATATATAGATATATATTTGAAACTTTGAAAACAAACCTTTATACAGTGTGAGAACATCACATAAAACATCAGTGCGACAGCAGGCCAATGGGAGTAGGGTCGCATATTTTCGACAGAGATAACTGCCGTGAATACAAAATGTATGATTTCGATTAGTTTGATTTGATTGATTTTTAAAATTTTTGTTTCTTCTTTCTTCCACTTTTGGCTAATCGCGACGATGAGGATGAATGGTGATAAGATGCAATTGATGAAAGTACAATTATAAAGAAACATACATGTCACAGAGGAATTATATCTACTAACTGTGAGTCCGGACGCCAGAACAAATTGCATGCAACAGTGCAGTCCTAGGTATATTACGTGTGAGATTAACAGTATAGTGCTCACCGAAAAAGGATATGATTGGTCATTGGGAATAAGTTTTATGGGTTGCCGTAAGTTGGCGAATGCATTACAATCTAGGAATTTTTGTTACTTGTGCGCTCTGCCTGTCATTAATATTTTTCTTTGACAGGCTTAGAAATTGCATAATTTTGGAATTTTGCGCTGACTATATTGTTTCCTGACGAAAGTTTCGTGCCGAAACAGAAGCATAGCTAGTAAATATACAAAAAATATGTTTGTTATGTTAGTAAGTTGCTTGACATATTTTAGTGAATAAGTGTACTAATTAAAAGAGTATTAGACTAAGTGTAATTTTTCTCTCCATTTCAGGTGAGTTCATGTACCAGATTCTAAATGTGCATCTCGGCATTTTTGCAGTCCAGAGTTAAATCTATTGTCAGGTAAAGTAAATTAACATTGATTGTTACGTCATTCAGGGGCCATTTTTATTAGCTTCCTCAGGATGGGAACATAATAGTACGAGGATGGGTTAAAAACTCAGCCTAAAGGGAAAGAAATGCTTGAAAGATTATAATGTAACTACTTTCGGGAAAGGGAATGTGTGTGTTTTAAGTAATGGTTACGAGTGTATTTATTTATTTTCCATCTACAGAGAAAGGATATCTCCAATTACAGAGACATTAATATAAATAATATAAATATAAGTGAATTTAAATAGCATGCATGTATGCATATGTAGATACCGTTAACTACATTATGCAAATTATCTTTAAACTCTGAAAGAGCATGTAGGCAGGAATGTCCGCAGAATATTTTGAGGGAGGGGTAAGAATTCTCTTTTAACAGAGGAAGTAAAATGTTCATTTAGGTGCCGGTATATTATTATTAAATAGTACTGACATTGTTACCACAAATTAATAATAACGGTTGGTAGAAAATTTCATTCTGTTCATTCTGCTTTGTAAGGTGGAAATAAAATTAATGTTGTTCCTTTTCTAATAATTCAAAATTAAGCATTACTCTCTCTGGGAAACTGTTATTTGTCCCCCCCCCCCCATGGAAAAAATGTTTGTTTGTTCTTTTGGAAGAAGCCTGAGTACGCCAATGTGACTCATTCATCAAATATACACTTTATTTTCAATATATTAAAAATTCCTCTTAGTTCAAATAGGATTATCATTTTTTGTACTTTGTAACAAGACGTTTTGTACCATATATTTTTGTATTTGTATTGGACCCCTCAATTGGTAATCTGCCTGGAAGGGTGGAATGAATAAGTATTAGCATCACCATGGTTATTCTCTTCGTTTTGAGCTTCAGGAATTGAAACAAAACTCCAAACAAGCTGCTGACAACCTCTGCAACAACATATGTAAAAATCCATTCATTGAGAGAAAAATTAATGAAAATAGTCATGGACAATTTACCGAGCAATACTTTTGCATCCCACTGCACACTCCCAGTTGGGAGATCCTTTTTGAGAAACATTGGTTGGGCTGTTGCAGTAATATGTATTATATGTAGACTGAGGATTTGCCTTAAATTCCTCCTTTTTTTTTTTTTTGTTCCTTGGCCAGAAAATGTAAGGTCGTTCGTTTAAAAACAGTTTCAGGTCATTTCTGAGAGCAATACATTAATGTTATATTGGCTCTTTTTTTTCTATTTAGTCACAAATGCCTATTTCGAAGATAACCGAGAAAAGTATGACAAATCTGTCAATATTCATCACTTTTAATGCTTATCTTGTATTTTTAGTCCCATTTTTCTGCCTATTTTGAGTGTTTTTAGTGCCTATTATCCTGATTATAAGCCCTTATCCTCCCTTACTTTCATAATAATGATGTGACCACGGATAGCGTAAATAAAATAGGACACTGAAAAGTACATTGACATTGCAGATGTAACAAATTATTCTGAAATATTTTGATAACAGTCCGTAATTAAATTGCAAGAATTCTTTAAATCTTAAGAGCAAGGACTTCATTTCTAAAATAAAATATAATATTAGGCAAAATATTGGGTGGGCTCAAGCCGCACTGGTCCATATAAGTTGACGCCACTGTACACTGCGCACTCCTTTGTATCGTCAAGAAATGGTGTTCGCAACGTCGTTGCAGAAGCATTGACAGAGTTAGTCGGAACTCTCCTCAAAGTTCATATTAGTAGCCTCTGAGTGGCACAGCCTCGCTCTAACAAACCCCATTTTAATCTCACCAGACTCCAACCGAACCCGACGCTGTTCTTTACGAGCCAGATGCGTATAATTATCGGTTGTTTTGTTGCCATTTGTCGTCCTATCCCTGCTCGCTGTCTTTTGATTTATTCGCCCTTCCGAAAGTTCTGCGAGCACCGCAATCTTCCCTGCCTCCCCAAGTTTAGGAAGTATCGTACCAGGTTCTGAACGTGGGGAAACCCCCCTCCCTTCTGAACCACCACTATTTCCTCCCCCTCTCCCCTACCTTGCAGAATCCATCCAGCAGAACCCTCCCAAACATACAATTACAAACTGTAGCAATATGTCAATATCGATTTAGTACAGCACTGCATCCGGAAGATGGGAGTAGTTTCGTTCGGGGGATAATTTCTGCTGCCGTGTTTTATTTGACGAAATATTGGATCTGGATATCTGACTTTTCTAGCTTTTTTTCCTTTCTTCTTGGCTTGTTTTCTTTCTCTCCCTCCCCTATCTTCGTCTCCTCGAAGCGACCCTCCCTCGTTTTATTGCCGACAACAAAAGCTTTTTTATTCCGCTCGTGGTTTGATTAGTTGGTGAGTAGTCTGTGCTGTATTTGCCCCCATCCCACTTTCGCCGGCTTGCTTATTGTTCGAGAAAGGATCCATTCGTTATCGAATGGGGCCAAAGTGGGGATTTACTTTATTGAGATAAACCCCACAGAGCAGGTAACACGCCAATGCAAGTTCGCCATGTTGGTCTGTCCAGAATAAGATCAGTGTGAGGTAAAACAACATCGAATCTCGCCTTCCCGATGGTGCAGTGGTAGCGTCGTCGCCTTGTAATCAAGGGGTCCCAGGTTCGATACCCGGTGAAGGCACATAGTGGTTCGGATTCCACTTTAAACTGTAGGTCCAGTCCCGATTAGCTTTTCTATGCATAAAATGGACTTAAAACAACAAATCAATCAAACAATCAACATCGAATCTCGGTTGGTCACTTCAAATTTCAGGGAAATTTCTATCCCCCTCAAAGAAAATGGAATTGAAAGAATACAGTATACCATTTCTTAACTATGTGTAACAAGCACACTTGAAATATCATTCGTAGCCATTAATGGTCCAGTCATCAAATGATTCCCTGTCGAAAGTAAACAGCCTTGATTATTAAAAAAAGGACACCCTTCTGCAACCTTCTGCAACTCTTTGAGCCGAGACAACAGCAGACTGTTTTCCACATAAGTTTTCATGGCATAGTGCTGATATTTTAAGCTATTAAAGTGTTCATAAGAAACTTATAGGTAGATTAGATGAACATAAGTTTCAACTTGGCAATATAAATTTGGTCAAGTTTTCGGTGCTAGTTCGGTAGTTATTTTTGTGTATGAGTTTGAGTTTTCTTAGGATGTTAATATGTATTATTAAGTGTTTGTAAATTACGTTTAAATGTTATCATAAGATTCAATGGAAACAATTTTCTAAGGTAACATGTCCAAATTTGCTTACTCCCCATAAAACTACCTCCCGAAATGAAATCACAATGCGCTACTGAGTGGATATCCCCTCCAAAGCAAAAGGCTTAATTTTCACAGTGTGTGTGGGTGTGCGTGTGTGTTGTTATAACATTATATTGTCAATGGAAAGGGAGGGAGAAGGCAGGGGCTAATACCTCACTGGTTCGACCCTGCATGTGGGTCTCGATCAACTTTTGAAATACTCCACGTTGCAACAACAAAAAAGAGGAGTACTTAACCTTGCTTCGCGTGCACTTGAACGGCACATTTCTTTCTTGGAAAAAAGGAAAGGGGTAATAATGCGCATTGAAGCGTACACCCGATTATGACCTACGACAACCTGAAGCGCATTGCTATAAGAATCGTCCTGGATTGAAAGGTGGTGGTGGGGGGAACTCCAGCTAATGTAAGACATCGAGTCGATGAGCACATTTTTCTCATTGCGTGACTTCCTCGAGAGCCCATAAACACATACGTAGACACACACACACGCATACTGTCAGACGCACGAGAGGTATGCATATAAACATGTCAGTTTCCCTCGACAACATATTCTTTTTAGTCAACGTCCCGATATAATAACACTTTCACGATGAAGGAAAGTGAAACGGTGTATTTTGTCGCTGACACTGAAAAAAAGAAGGATTTGCTCGTTTAGGGACTTGACGCGAGGCTGTCGGAATAACAATAACACTGGGTGGGTTAACAGACATTGCCGTCGCATGTCTAGTCATATCATGGAAGACAATATAGAAGTAATGGCTCCAGCCATGCGACGATTTGCAATCTCTTTTCGTTGTTCATTTTTTTATTTACCTTTGAAGGAAACGCGGCAATATTCGTTTACGTGCACAATGCAAGGTGATGTCATCGCCACGATGCTCTGTCTACTTTGTCATTTGAGAGGAGGCTGGATGGATTTCAGAGCCGCTTGAAATAGACATGATTGGTCTTTAGTCCTCGCTGTCTTTCTCTGTCATAAACTGACAAAATGTGACAATGTAAACTCAAAGGTTACGGGTTCGATACTCAGTTGGAGAAAATTTCAGAGATTGTGATCCTTCTCACAAGGATAGGTCCAGTTCTGGTTACAGGGTTCATATGGCCCTAATTTTTTTTTATTCTCGGTTATCATAGCGGATATCCATCCATGCTATTAGTTTATCTGTATCTACATTATTTTCAGTTTTATTCACGGTTATAGTGCGTCAGACCTTTTTCAGACACTCTGTATATTTGAGAAATAATGCACATACATGAATATTAAATTAGGACACATCAAAGTTAATAATGGCAGAAAACGGTAGATGGTAAAAATTTCCTCTATACTGGACCATGCCATTAAGGCGCATAGGGAATGAAGATATATGGATGGCTCCATATATTCCAAGTCTCGGTTATCGTGGAGATGATTAGGTCAACAACCAGGCTCAAGATGCCATCCATTAATGAGAGCCTGAGTGACCTCCAGAGCCGCTTATGCAGGGACATTACTTCAAAATTTTCAACATGAGATTACCAACCGTCAAATTCGAACCCAAGACTCTCGCGTGGCAGCCAGACGCTACGGCCTTGACCACCGCGGCTTCTATAATAAAAAGAAGGAGAATGGTCGGTGTCATCATTTGTGAGTGAAGGTGTAGAAAATTTAGACAGAAAATCTTCTATAGGAGGAACTGTACATTCCCAAGGGAAAAAAAAACAATTAAAATTTTGGAACAATAGTAATCCTGGGATGAGAAGTACGCGTGTCTCTGGACAAAACAAACTGTTTAACCCGGTTTGTATTGAATGAAAACTGCAGCATACTGGCATCATTTTTTGAGGAACAAAGCTAAGCAACTAGTATAGACTCTTATCTGCACTCCCCTTCCAATTTTGGAGTTAACTTTACACAAAGGAATCTTGCTTGGATTGAATACAAACCTTGATACCTGATATTGTTCTTTATTAGCAGTGCGAAGTCCAGTGTTGATGCATTCCTCTGATACGAAAGACGAAGTCCTTGGTGGTGTCGACCATCCTTGAATTGCAATTAAAGGACCGAGGAGTGGAGTTCGCTTAAATGGCGATGGGACATTTGTTACACAAACCATCAGCCTGTCCTTTCCCACCTTCCCCCCTTTCCTGAGGGAAGACCATGGGAGGAAATGGTCCAACAACACTCCATCCTTCGCTTTCACCCAGGAACTGACCGGAAACTCCGAAGAGAGACCTCCTTTCCGGGATCGGCTTTTAGCCCTTGACATAGAAGATGGAAAGAGGGTTCATGGGTGGACAACCCTTAACTCCGGTGGGTGGTGGGCTAATCATGAGTGAACCACAAGCAATCAAGTGTCTAGCACTTGCAGTTTCTGAGTGTCAACAGTTTTTGAGAATCTATAGTTGATCAGAAGAGATGGAAACATTCATGGAATCTTTGTTACCTATATGAAGCCAGTTGGACATAGATAGATGCTCCCACGGTACAAAAAAACATAGAGATAGATTTTCACTAGCAAAAATGTGGCGAAATATCAAAGTAAAGTTGTTCCCTATGCACTGGACTGTGCCATAAAATTACACTGAAAGCTGCTGGAAGCAAGACTTCACATATCTTCTAACACAACCATATTGGAGGTGGTTTGGTGAGTACAACACTCTGACCACCTTTATCCCCCAGATCAGCCCCAGGTACACATTGGTTAGGGGGTTGGATGGGCCTCAGAACATATTTCTGCATGAGATCATTCATCCTGGGAATCAAACCCAGATCTTTTAACGGATGCATTACCTGTGAGGCATAGAGATACCCTATGTACTAAACCACTGTGGTGCCCACAAAAAGGTATCGGCGAGAGTTAATGGAAGATGAGAACAGATGCATAAAGCTGTAAGTCATTCTGTAGAAAAGACTTACAGAAACCACTTCTTAACTTTTTATCCATTGTATTTCTTTTTAATATATCTATGTAATATGGCAATGTATATGGAACAGGAAGAAAATTCGATAACAAATATTTGGTGTTAAGTTCGTCGTACAATAACCTCCAAAGATACGATTAACACCTGGTGGTCAACAAAGGTTTAGGAGTTCCTGTAACTTTTGGAACACTGCATTGTGTTTTATTTACTTTGACCAAGCAACCAACAAAATTAATGGTTCTTCGTGTGTACTAGATTCCATTTACAAAATGCAAGAAGAAGGTTGGAAAAAAAGTAAAGAAAATGGCTGTACGGAGGAGTGGAAAAGGTCGACATTAAGAAAAGGGTCATTAGGGAAAATTTCTACTTCTCCATTCTGCAAGACGCACCATTAACCTTTGTGGTAATTGTTGCGTATACAGGTCATCTGTCATCTGGGGAGACTACAAAAATGCATAATTTTAGTCACTGCTTGTCCTTTTTTGTCCTCGTTGACACTTTTTACTTTACATTCTTGGAGAATCGGTTTTGGAGGAAGAAATCGAGGGAACAATTGCCGCCATCATGTGATTGACCAGGGTTCAAGGATTAGGTACCAAGTCTTGTTCTTGTCTGGTATTAAGAATGACTGCCTCGTTCTTGTTCTAATTTAGGCTCCCAATGTCTGTCTCGATTTATGTCTTGTGCTGAGCTTCGAAAGGAACTATTCACCAAACTTTAGAACATCTGTTAAAATAAACCTATAATTATTATGAATGTTCTTAGAGTAACTGAGCGAATGGAACGATTTCTTGCCGAGATGAAAGATTCTGTAGATGTTATTCTATAATTCATCGAATTCTCCACTGATTATTGGGTCACAAGTCTCACTATCGCTTTTGTCTCGAAGATGAAACCTTTGACTCCTTCTCGGTTTTGTAGATTTCGAACGACAGTCGATGAAAGAACTAAGTCATTCATGGTCGGTAACACTATTATGTAAGGAATTGTGGTAAATAATATCAGATAGTACCATCTTTGAATTACGTATTTTTGTTAATCATTTTATGTTATTTTTAATTTACAAAGGAGCAGTTACGAAGGAATATTCGTGTCCAGTTCGGGATTCCAGCCTTCTGGTGTCTCCCCCAACGATGTCACGACGTGTAAGAAAACATTTCGATATGGATGAAGAATGCTTTCGCATCTTCGAAACCATCCCTTATCGTTGTAGCCTTTTAATGAAAGGGTCCCAGGTTCTCTCTATATACATTTTTAAGAGCAATAACTAAAAATGAAAGAGGGGAACAACTTTAGCCATTTTCTGGTATTATGAATATAACGCAAAAGGCATTGAAATAATGGAAATTTAAATATGGCAAAACATGCAAAGATAATTAAATTAAATAACAATGCTAGGGTGTTCAGGAAAAGGCACATAAGCCAAAAACTGCGATTCTCTGTCGGTTTCAATTAAGGAAAATATTATAAGTATAATAAATATTGTATGTCATGTCTGTAATGTTTGCTATTAAAAGAATAAACATAAAGAAGTGCCTGCTGTAAAACTGCATTTTTTTTACTTAAGTGCATTTTCCAGAGCAACTTAGAATTATTCTGTTCTGAAGGTTATAAACATAACTCTGTTCCATCTTTGCTGTCCTGCTGGGTTCATATTAATATGAAGGTCCCGGGTTCGAATCCCAATTGAGGCACATTGTACAGTGGTTCGGATCCCATTTTAAACTGTAGGCCCAGTCCCGATTATTGATTTGCCTTCAACCGAGAATAAATATCCATTTACAGGAAACGTTACACTGATGTATACACTTTAGCATTTAAATAATTAACATACAACAATATACATACATACAGTCATAGGGCCTACACGCGCACACACATACACACAAACATATATCTACATACGTAATATATGTATTAGCCTTTCTTTTCATGAAATGGACCTAAAAAAATGAAACTCATAATAACATCATCGAATAATCAGATTCGTTTGTTCATTCTTGCTGTTCGACTTCCTCTCAAATATTTGCAGCCGTTAATCTTACCTTTTGGCATCATCGGGGACTCTCAACCTTAACATAAGATAATATCTCATTACCTTTCGCTAGTGATGCCTTGCAATTGCGTTAAGCGAATTACTTAATTGATGTTTCAGTTAGTACCAAAGAGTTGCTGTGCTCGTGGTCAACAATGGCGAACTCTGGCCATGACTACAATGCTCTTCGTCGTCTTCCTTAACAATGTGCATTCACCAACCATGTTAACCTTTTTTTGAGTGGATCCAGAGGGACCTGGAATGTTCCTCAGAAGGTGCCACTTAGAGAAGTATGCAGCAAGGCTTCTCTGCATTTAAGGGCTGTGCCTGGAATAAAAATATCATCCAGGCCGTTGATGACTGCGATGGATCATAATGTCTTGCTGGTCGTTGGTAACGATAGGTTGGGAAGTGTTTTTTTTTTCTCATGGGGCTAGTAGGTGTTTAAGGGAGCGGGGAGGTGAGCGGCTGGATGACCCCTAGAGCTCCGACCCTGAAGATTGGGTATCCCGTGTAATGTGTTGGCAGTAATTCCGCGAGTTCTTTTCAGGACCTCATTTCTTACTGCCCTGCCTTCATTAGTATTCGAGAAATCCACTGCGTCAACGAGCATTTTGCTTGTGGTGATTTACGTTGGCTTTTCCAGTTCGACTCTTTACTGTCTGCACTTCTTCACTCTTTGAAGTTACTCCTGTTTATGGAAGGTTACGACAAGCGACCCTTTCTGCTCGTCTCGTGAATAAGGAAGTCGGTCTCATTAACGTTTCTGTATTTACACTAGTCCCATTCTCGTCTTGGTCTCGAAGGTAAAGCCTCGTTTTTGTATAGGTCTCGTAGAAAAAGCCTCGTCTTGGTCTCGAAGGGAAAGTATGATTCTCGTCTCAGTCTCGAAGACTGAATCCCTCTATCGTTTCGGTCTGTAAGATAAAGTCTGCATCTTGTCTCGCTCTCGAAGGGAAAGTCTGACTCTCGTCTCGGTCTCGAGGACAAAATTCTATTTTCCTTATCATTTTAGTCTCGAAAACTAATTCCCATTTTTGCCCGACCCTGTGGCCGAGTGGTTAGCACATCGCGCTGCGACGCCAAGGGTACCGGGTTCGAATCCTGGTCGGGCTTGGTTGTTTGTGAATGTCCATTCATCAATTTCATTATTTCATCAATCATCCCCATCTTCGCAAATTAGCCAAGAGGCACAAAACGCGAAGTAAAATAAACTAAATCAAATCAAATCATAATTCCCATTTTTCTCAGTCTCCAAGGAAAAGTGTTGTTCTCGTCTCATTGTCGAAGGCAAAATTTCGTCATCGTCTCGGTCTCGAAAGGAAAGTCTAGACCTCTTTTGATAGTTCATTCTACAGTACTCTCATTGTTACACAGGGTATATAGCGTAATTACGAGATGACATTAGCTTTGGTATAGGGATTACATAAATAGGTTGTCAGAAAAAGCAGCTTGATCTATTTATAGACATTTGACAACCGATAAAAGCAAACATTTGATTAGTGTGAAACAAGTATGCATCTTGCAATGTCAGACATTTCCATTTAACAATTCTCTATAGAGATATCACTTGAGAAAATAGCCAACTAGTGAAATATGAATGTTTGTTGTCGGGCTCTGTGGTAGAGTGGTTAGAATGTCAAAGCTAAAGGTCTCAGACTCGAACCCTGCTTAAAAAATAGATGCATGATTGTGTTTGTCCAATTATGCATTTCATCACTTCGTCATTCGATTTGATTTTTGTTATTTAGCGTCGCATTTCTACCGATTTTGGCTAACCGCGGCGATAAGGATGACACGAATAAGTAAGTAGAAAGAAAGACACGCTCCTGGCCAAACCAGGACTCGAACAGGGAACCTACGAAGCTCAGCGCTTTCTGCGACTAGGGGGAAATATGGGTGTGTAAAGTGACAAAGGTAAAAACGTTCACGCCTTTTAACGGAGATAGATATAATAACTCCACCAGGTCATCCTATTTGTTGAAGATCCCACATATGGTACACACACACACACACACGATGAATACACATATAAGTAACGGACGAGTCTTTCAGAAAGACAAACATGTAATTAGCAAGTTCCTGTTTGGTTAGGATATTCTAGTGCTGCCAGATACAGAGCAAAGCATGTGATTTACGAGCTAAATGACAAGCCACGCTTAATCTTAATTATTACCAACTTTCTAAGAATTCCTTTAATAACACGCTTCAAATCGCTTCGGTTTCAAGAAACCTTTCGTACATAACAAGTGCTGGCAATTAAAGTTCTTCAACACGGCGCTCCACTGCAATTCTGCACTAAAGTTTGGCGAATATTTTTGCAATATTGCTAACTTGCCTTTAATGTTTTTGTTGTATTTAATAGTTTTGAGAAAATATGTTTTGTCCACTATGATGTTGAAATTCTACTAAGAGGTAACCTAATTCTGTTAAGCAACATAACTACAGCGACCTGTCACACCACAAAGCGGTGAAGTGAAACTGTTGTTTAATTAGCAATGTGTACAGCATTGTATTATTATTGTCCAGTTCGGTAATTTTCTTATCTGTGTTTTGGCAAGTGGTGTAAATTTATATGAATACGTCAGCATATATCCTCCACCGCTTAGTTAGTCTCTGTTCAAAAGAAGTTCTCCCAAACTTGCCATTTAGTGAGGTTTGCCCTCGAAAAGCATGGCATTGTTATTTCAGACAGTTCAGGACAATTTGCCTCTGTGTACAAGATCTCATTTTAAAATTATCGTTGGATTGTAATTGTTGAACCTCATTCATTGCAAGGAAAGAAAGATAGTATCTTTGAGATTTTCTAACCCTGTCTAACTTTCTCCAGCCATGGAGAGCTAAAATTATTAAGAGAAGGGGAGAAAATCTCAAAGATTCCAGTGTCACAAATTTTATCCTTCACATTGGGCATCCTAGCATGGTATAGAACACTTCAAACTGTTCTGTATTGTGGGTTGCCTCACTGGAACGCCAACCTTCAACTCAAATATCTCGCGACTGTACTATTATGAGTTGAAGATTGGCCTTTCAGTTAGGCAACCAGCAATACACAACAACTTGAAGTGTTTTATACCATACCCATTGCGAAGGACACTGGACTATGTAGGACGAGATGCAGACTGTAACACGTCCCAAGGTGTTCTGTTGCGTTTGTTCTCTTCCACTGTTTACTAAAAGGTATGCTTATTCCAAATACATTACATCTTGCACATATAAGGGGCGTTCAGGTAGGCTTCGCACATTCTCGAGCTCGGCCATCGTGTAATTGATGTGATCACTCTCTGAACAAACTTAGGACTGATTAGGGGCTGAGTGATTCCCAGAGCTGCTTTATGTTGGGGAAAAGAAATATGGACTGACCAGTAAAAAGGGAAGACACAACCCCCCTCTCACGTTATTCATTCCCTCCTCCTCTTAGAAATTCACATGCGCGTCACCGAGTTTTCCTCGTCCTGTACTCTCTGATTTATTTGGTACAGTCACGGGCAATTATGGGTTGCAACGACCTCCTTGACTTTCAATGGGATCGTTTCAATCCAAAAGTGTCCGTCACTGTACAGTCACCGCCAATAAAAATGGGACACCTTGATCCTGAAATGGTCGCTTCCCTGCAAGACGTTATGTGTGTTGCCTAACTCTAGGGCGAAAAGTGTATTCTAATAGCAAATTTTCAATGGCAACTTCTATCACCGCCGTAGAGTTAGGCAACACACATAACGCCTTGCAGCGAAGAGAGTAATTCAGGATCTACGTGTCCCATTTTTATTGCCGGTGACTGTACATGCATTTAAAGTATTGAAATCGTTACTATCTTATGTGTATGATATATACAGTCACATACACTTCTGGGTTGTAGCGATTCCATTGAAAGTAAATGAGGTTATTACAACCCAGAATTGTCCGCGACTGTATCAAAGGCTGTGTTTGTTGAGAACTCCAGGTAACGGGAGATTAGTTCGTGCTCTTCTTTCTTCCTTCAAGACCTGAACAAACGCAGAGCCCAATTGACAAAAACGAATCGCAGAAAACCGTCAGGGCTACAGGAGAAAACAAAGCCCAGTAGCTCTAATCCCTGAGGGTGGGGGCGGGTACGCTTCAAAACCGACGCCTGCTGTCTCCCTCCCTCCCCCTTCTTTATCCGACTTCACATTAGTTAATTAAAACTTCCAGCCACAACAGACATGTCGGACGTGGAACCTGTTATTTCCGAATGCGGCTTGATTGAGAGGATAGAATATTACGCGGGAATCAGTTCCTGCTGTGTGTATCGCCGCTAGATCTTTTGGCGGGGATGGCGGTTGGGGCTACTTTGCATTAGTACCCCCCTATCTCGGTTACCTAAAAATAATCTGGATCGCAAACTATGTATTGCTAAGATCATACACCTTAGATGGTTTGGTAGCCAGTGTTGCCAACTTACGACTTTTGGAGCTAGATTTGACACTTTTTGACTGATTTGTTTTATATTGCTTTGCTCTTCTGCCTATTTTGACTAATCGCGAAGATGAATGCGAGTGATCATATGATTAAGTTGATGTAGGGACACACACAAAGAACACTCATCCCCATGCCGAGGCGGGGATTCCAACCCAGAATCGTCAGTGCAGTATCACTGTGATATGATATGATATTTGTGTTAACCACTCTGTCACGGTTGTCAGCTATTCACATTTTTTTTGAACGCCTAAAAGGCTCCAAACAGCATCTAGGCTCTCTTAGTGTACCTGTTATTAACGAACGCAATCTCATTTCAATCTTTTCTGTTTATTGGCTAGTAAGTAGTGTTTGAAAGTAACAAGTAACAGTTACTTTTCTGTACCTTTCAATAGTAGTAAACAATTTTATGGTTTACTAAAAAAATATTTCATATATTATATATATATATATATATATATATATATATATATGGGGGGGGGAGTGGGGATGACATAATTGTAATGCCAAGGCATTTCATATATTCAAAACCTTCTAAGAGTTATATATTAACTAGAAAAAAAAGTAACTCCAAATGTAATTTACAATTATTTTTCAAACTAACAGTAACTCAGTCAACAGTAACTTGGTTACTTTTAAGAAGCAACCTTCCAAAAACGTGGACCATTATATCATAACATAATCGACTGTCAATTGTCTACAGCTGGGGCCTCGATTCGATCCACTGAGAGATCATTAATTGATTTGAAGTCCATCTAAATAGCAGATACTGTCCTCATTAGACCAGTATGCACCCCCGTTGGCGCCACCCCTGCATATGTTCATTGAAACTAATTTTAGCTCCATTTTAGGTGCATATTAGCTCATTTCTACAATCCGGGTTTGGCAGCACTGCTGGCGGCCCTGCGATTGGGGTCAGATTATATTCAGCGAGATAAAAACCGTTCTCGTTTACCTGACCAGCTTCAGCGGTTAGGGAACACCACGTACCTAATCACTAGCTGGTCCACAAGGCATTAGGTATTGATTTAGAAGTAATAACACGTCACATAGATGAAGGCTCTGGGAGCGATCCGTTTCTTGCCTGTGGCCACCAGAGGGAAAAGCACAGGGATCTACGAAATGGCGGCGATGTTTAAGACTTGGCGCCCGGCGGTTAATGTGTGATATTAGCGATGATGGATGAGAAGGGACTGAAAAAAGTGACGGGCAGCCAAGTAAACAAAGATTTCCTCGTATGGAACCAGCACTTTGCTGTGCATCATCTTGAGAACAGTCCCTTTTTTTAGCCACCGACGAGTGAAGCCGGGTATTATTCTTACTGCCATGAATTCCTTTCTTGAAAGTGCTATAATGCAGGAGCGTATGTTCGAGACTAGCCAGGCTATCTGCGAAGCCTCAAAACTATGGAGTAGCATACAGAAGAAAAATCGATTATAAATTGAGAATAAAATTTCTCATTTCAATGAGATTATGGTGATTGTGGAGAAACAGCCTGATTTCTCAGGTGTTAGCAACCTGATATCTCAGGAGCTGGCAACCTGATTTCTCAGGAGCTGGCAACCTGATTTCTCAGGAGCTGGCAACCTGATTTCTCAGGCGTTAGGAAACTGATTTCTCAGAAATTGGCAACCTAATTTCTCAGCAGTTGGCAACCTAATTTCTCAGCAGTTGGCAACCTAATTTCTCAGGAGTTGGCAACCTGATTTTCCAGGAGTCGGCAACCTGATTTCTCAGGAGTTGGCAACCTAATTTCTCAGGAGTTGGCAACCTAGCCGCCGTTGGTATGGCAACGAGACTTCCTTGAAGACGCCGAGAACGAACAAAATGTGTATCCACTTATACACGGTGTTCATGTTCTCTTAGGACTAAGTCCAAATCTTGCTGTAAATAGTATTCTCTTCTGTGGCGTATTTGGTAAATTTTATGAGCAATAGATGGAGGCATATCCATCTATTTACATTATTATATATAGATATAACTGTTGTACGTAATACTATTAAAATCCTCCATTGCAATTCCAAGAAAATCACTTTAAAGGAACTATAGAAATCTTGATTTCTTCACCCTGTGCAGTCATATTTTTAAAAGAAATCATAAAACATTGTCTCATAACGAGACTCTGTTTCATATAGCTATTACGAGTGTAAAAACAATCTCCCATACCTTTGTCATGACAATTAATTTTAAAGGAACTATAGAAGTATAAATGTCACATCCAATGAGTCACAATTTTAAAAAAAATAGATTACACTTTCTCGCAATAAGACTAATTCCGAAAATTGCGGTGTGAAGGAATATACGTTATCATGCTAGTTTATTCATCCTGCACTAGATAGTAAAGGGATTGCTATAACTACATATTTTGTTGTTACATTTCTTATCCTCCGTACGTTTCTTACTTGTAAGATGTGTTAGTCATTTAGATATCAAATGAAGTAATAATTTACGCCTACACCGAATCAGTCAAAGAAACCTCAAAGTTCTCATTACAAACCATATCAATGGATTCAGCTTCCAAAACATATATTTGATATGGCCATTTCGAACCCATTTCCAATGTCAATTGAAATGAACGAAAAAACTCGAAACGATTGCAGTTTTCAGGATTGGTGTCACGACGAATTTGTTAATGGGAGTTCCTTACTGCGCTGAAGGTCTTCTGTTTGATTCTCAATTTGGAACGAGGTGCAAAGGGTAACCCTTGCCCAAGACACCCTGGACTGCATTTTGCAGACAGGCGAGGCACTGGCGTCTGGACTCACAGCCAGTATAATTCTCTGTGGGGTTCGTGTTGTGTACTGTCCATTTTTGTGAATGACTTTCATCCATTCCATCTTATCACCCTTCATCCTCATCTTCGCAATTAGCCAAAAGTGGCAGAAAAGAGAAGTAAAGTAAAACAATCAATCAATTTGGACCCTTACGATATTCAGTTTTGTTCGTCTGTTGCTTTTATGCAGCCCTTTCAAATCTAATTTTGATGAGAGTTAAGAAAATCTTTGCACAAACGGTTCTCCGCCTCCAGGACATAAATACTACTTTGGCCAGACAGGTCGCCAGACTTTCGTCTATTTAACACATGTGGCGTTAGTTGTCGTGACAGACATACTGGCAGTGTCATAAGACAAAAACAGTTATCTATAATTTCTTGTCGGATTGAACGCAGGAGGGTGTTTTGAGTTTTTGGTTTATGTCCACTCTTTGCACAGATAGGCTAATCGGGAGTGGACCTACAGTTTAATGTGGGATCCGAACCACTATGTGCCTCCACCGGGTATCAAAACCGAGACCCCTCGATTACAAGGTGATGACGTTTCCACTACTCCATTGTGTAGGCTCCGAGGATGTTTTTGTGAGCGTATGTGCATTAGCCCATATTGTGACGGCGAGCCTACATCCAAGTATCTCTTAATGTAAAAAGTTCTGTGTCGGTCCTGAAATTGGATTCTCCATCCTCCCCAACTCCCGCTTTTTGTGGAGATCACGTTCTTGCCAGCCCATTCAAACCATAAACACCGCTGTCAAACGAGCCACCAAAAAAGAAGCAACGTTAAGGAAGAGCCGAGGGTTCAGAGGTCACGTGATCTTAACGAGTTACTAGGACTCGCATCCAATCTTAATTCCTCGGTCACCATCGTAAGTGTGTCCGAGATTTATAGGCCATTGTATCCTCAGACAATGCATGGATATGAGTGAGTTTCCAATATTTGAGCGCACACACACACACAGCTCATCCACTGGCTGCGTTCTTGAAGGTGCTCAGAGACAATTGCTTGGGAATATGAAGACGTGTACTTAGAGTATGTTAGAACAGAGGGGCTTTGTGTTCCACACGAGATCAAGGGGAGATAAAGGCAGCAACCGGTTCCTTTTCGTTTCCAAGTGATAGAGTAGAGGATGTACATTTCATGGAGACCAGTGGCGTATACTGGGATAAGAACCTGGGCTTTCGCACCATATCATAGTGTTCGAATGGACAAAAATTTGCTGGTGGGGGTGTTTTTGTTTTTTTAACTCATTTGGGGTGGCGGGTTGAAGTGATGTGACTCTGTGATTAAAAATATATACCTCATAAATAAAACATTGAAATGTACACTGTCAGTAAGTAAAGGATTTCAAGAATTTCATTCTTATTTGCATAAATAAGAAGCCCATATTGTGAAATATTATGGAAGCCTATATACGAAAATAAAAATAAAATTTCAACCTACCTATTTTCACGATTTTAAGTTCGGGTACTCCTTGTTGGCGCAGTGGTAACGTCTTTGCCTTGAAACTAAGGGGTCCCGGGTTCGATACATGGTGGTTTAGATACCACTTTAACTGTAGGTCCGATCCCCATTAGCTTATCTGTTCATAAAGTGGACATACAAGAAAAATCTACAACGATTTGGAGCTTATCGTCATTCGTAAGCCGAATAGACAGCTTGTTAATTGTCCCTCATTTCAGTTCACTACACAACACAGCACATATCATTCACAAAAGTACAATCCACCCACTACTGTATTCACACGCTGCCTCTAAATAAATTCCACGCACCAAGACAACTCGACGCGATCTAGAACTGGTCCTTGTCATTTCGGTAATTTTTAGATGCACTCATAAACCATTCCCGCTCAGCCAACAATTTTCTACTCCCCACTGTATCTCTAGTTGTTTGAAGGTCAACGACCTCTTTTTCAACTCCTCTGCAAACGTTCAATGATGTTCTTGTGCCTGCCACATGACTCACTTTCCCCTTGCCTGGGATAATTTGGCTTCAAAATTCCCCAATCCTGGGAAAATTACATGCTGGGAAAAAATGGTTTGCAACATTGACCCAGACTGTTGAGGAAGTTCAGAGGGGTTTTCCCCCGCCATATGCAACCCTGTTCTCTCTCCTGTAACAGTTTGGCTCCACAATTCCCCGATCCTGGGGAAATCACATGCTGGGAAAAATTGGTTTGCAACATTGATCGGGTGATTCTTAAGGTAGCCCTGTCAAGCTTGCCCGTCACCCCCGTGGAGTTGCCCGCCGGTGCTGGGCCAGCCGTCTCGCGAATTCAAAGAAAGCGGTCAATGCTTCCAATTCCTAAGAAATCAGGATCATCTTCTTATTGAAATGAACAATTTTATGCACATTTTCTGATAGATATTTTTTCTGTATTTTATTCACTGAGTCTGGGCTTCGCAGATAGCCTTGGTAGCCCCGAATATACGCCTCTGATGGAGACTCTTGGGATTACTCCGCTGTTTGTTTGTGTGAAGAGAGAAACTAACTCTTTATGATAGTGTGCGAAATATATTTTTTGGGGGAGCTATATACCGCCAATTGCAGTCTTCAGGGAAGCAGGATTTTTTTTTTAAATATATGGATAGCTATCCGTTCTTATGGAAGTCGTCAGATATTTTTGTAAGGGTGGTCAGATCGTGACATAAAATTGAATAGTACAATGATAATACAAATAATAATAATTATTATTATTATAATAACTAATAACAAACTATTGATCATAATCATGATTATTATTATTATTATTTTTATTGTTATTGTCTCATCTGCTTGAAATCAAGGCGTCCAGTGTCCGTAGGAAGCACAAAGTAATTCGGATCCCACTTTAAACTGTATGTTCAGTCCCGATTAGCCTTTCTGTGCATAAAATGGATTTTGAAACCAAATTCAAACACTTATTATTATCATCATCATCTTTATTATTATAACCTTGGGAGTGATTTCTATTCTAGCCACCTCACGAATGAAACCCAACACAACTGTTCTTTATTTTTTCTATTTCTTGCATTTAAATATACTGAAATGCATATTTATTTTATTATTAACTTTTACACGCCTTGTGCAAGAAAAATCTTTGCAAGTAGGGTGGAAGTCTTAGTCGTATAGTTTGCGTTTTGTTGCCTCTTCCATCGAAATTTTATTTTCTGGTTTGAGCTTCGAAAACTAATGGATCCATTTAGTACTTGGATTAAGTGATAGAACATGAAAATATGTTGTTCTCACCTGGTTCATGCATTTTACAATCATTTCTTTCGTGTAACGCATTTTTACTTTGATTTTTCTGGTGGGTTACTAATTAATCAACTATATTTCGGTTATCGACTGTAGTAACAATACGCTTTTTGTTTTGTTTTTCTAATATGGAGTGAAGAATGCCAGGGCGGTCGACAAACCTATTAGATCCCTCCCGATGCGCATGATAATGTCTATAAGTTGTTCAATATTTATTCGTATAATTTGGGGGTAAAACCGAAATTTTGGATCCCCCAAACTTAAAAAATGTAAGAAATTAAAGGTCGAACAGACTATCAAATTTGAAATTATACACCCAACATGGAGGTCGCAAACCTTTCTGCACTCTAAAAAATATGCAACTGAGTTGCCACCAAAAGTAGTGTAACGCCGTAAATGGTGTAGCACAACACCTAATCGAGTGTTAAAAATGCCTCCATTCTTGGTGTTGTGTGACGACAAATAGTTGTAATAGGACGCGAAAATGATGTTAAACAACATCAATTCCACATTAAGGGTGTCCTGTACTACTGTATTTTAATTATAAATAATGGATCAAAACCACATAATGTTTATATATTAACAAACAAAAAAGTGAATTATTATCTTTCTGCCGCCCCAACAGAATATTAATTAATAATATGTATTTTTACGTTACCTACAAAGTACTAAAATAAAATAAAGATCTATAGGATTATTTATAACTTTCAAGTGTGGGATATGAGCCCTCTGGCTTAATTTGCCTATCTATCTAATTGAACCCCTGACCGCTCGCACCAATAACAAGGACACTAACCATTAGGCTACACGGGATCTTTTTGTAAGCTACTTAGGCCTACATTGAATGTGGCTGCACGCCCATATCCCCCTCCGAAATTATATCCGTTCCCTTGTCTTTCCTCATTTCTCTTGGCGTCGTCAACCTCCCCCTCCACCCCCCTTTACCAGAAAATATTAAATCACCTTCCCACTCATTTCTTTAGTGGCGTCGTTACTGGTATATGGGACGTATTAAACGCACGTGTGTGGGCCTGCAATTCAGAAACAGAGGCCAATCGTATGCACGCTACGGCGAGGGAGGACCGTTGGTTTGCCCAAGCATATTTACTGGTCCAAGAACACATGAGGCAGATTGTCGTATGCTCGCAACTGCTTCTTCTTCCCATGGTCCATTCCATACATTGCTTTATAATCGTTGAAGCCATTAGCAATGCTACAAAAAAGAAGAAGAAAGAAACGGACGTTAACTTGTATTTTCCACCCCTCCTTCTCCATAATAGTTGTAATTAAACCCGTGGACCTTTACATCTTTTACTCTTTCCCTTTCCACCTGCCATAATTTACTCTTTTCCTTATTACACCAGTTTCCAATGAGCATCTTCAATGGATAAAGACAAAAGGCGAGCGGTTAATTGCGTCTGGTTTTGTTCTTGGTCGTCCATGGTCCGGAGAGAAGAAGTGTCCATTAAAGAGGAAGTGGAAAACCTGAGCTAAAGTTTCATGATGAGAGTTTTAGGTCGCTCACGGTCGTGTTTGTATCATTTGTTAATATTTGTATTACTATGTTTACATTCGTGTCTAGTAGCATCGCCATGAAGGCACGTAGGTGGTGAGCAGATAGAGCTCCAGGTGGCTCTTGATGTACTGGCGTTACCAGGGAGATGAGGTAGACTCAAGGGTGGAACAAACCAAGTTGACTCTTTCTGATTCTGTAGTTATGGCTACTCTGTCTCTTTATTTCATTCTTTCCTTTTCTCTCTCTCTTTCCCCCTTTCTTTCTTACTTTCGATCTGTTTCTTTCATTGTCTCGATTTCTATTTCTCTCCTTTACCATCCTTTCTTGATTTCTCTCTATATCTCCATCCTTCCTTTTTCCTTCTTTCCAATGTCTCCTATCTTCTACATGCCCAATGTCTCCTTCCTTCTTTTTGTCTTTATCTTGCTGCACAATCAATGACTGACAATTCCTTATGTCTACTATTTAGGTGGGAATTAGAGTCGAGCTAAGCTTTCTCCCGGCGCGGGACCCACTTTTCTGGCAGTGACACGCTGTTACCGCTTTACCCACGAAGTAATTTGCAGTCAAACATCTGATTAGGGGACTACCGCTGCTGTACGTGACGGTAGCTGTCAGTCGTTTGCAGGAGGGCAAACCACTCGCTTTCTCCCCTTCTCTACCGTTTTTCGCGGCGTTGCTCCTCAGGCTTCTGGGACAGACTGTAGAACGGGGAGTGACTATTCAGGCGTGTGCAGTTTGTGGTGAAGTATCATGTTTCACTTCGGTACGATCCCTCTATCACTTTATCGTTTGAGACTTTAGTGTGAATCCCATTTCATCTTTGGAACCATACCAGTGACTTACAAATAATCTCAGCACAATCTGCCCATATGGTTTACGTGAAATGGGTCCAAGGCATAAAAACTTACACACTCCTTGAGCAGGCTCGTAGCCAAAGGAAGGGCTCGGGGGTTGAAGTCCCTCTCCCTAAATCCTACAAATATCTAATTTAAATAGTGTAATTTCAGTGGAAATTAATGTTACTTCCTTATCAGGATTAAACATATCGTATAGTAAGTTGTAACATTTTGAGAAATTCATCTTCAAGGCTTCTATCTCCCACTTTTTCGCCATTAGATGGCGGCTGCTGATAAGGGATGAGCCCCATTACCAGAAATAAAATTCTGTCTACGGGCCTGTCATTGAGGCTGGGGAAAATAACGAATAACGGAACACATGATGTTCAATTTCATGCACACTTTTTGGGAACATTCTGTATATATCGATCCTTCTGAACCGTTCGCTTAATGCTTCAAGGTCATCTCTAGCCCTTGCCTGCTGGGAAAAATTAACCTCTCATACTCGAAGCCGTAAGTACTGGCGTGCGTAATGAATAACAGCGGGGGGGGGGGGGGCACCGTTGAAGGTGCGAGATTCACACGAACAAGCTTGCAAGTGCGACCTCTGTGGCTTTGAGTTAAGCAGTTAAAATATTGGCGAATGCATCTTCGCAGATCTTATTCGACAAGTCACCGTAACGAGACGTGAGTGATGCTCACGTGTGAGGGTGGGCGGGGAAAAGATCTGCACAACGAGAGGGGAAGGGGGCGGAAGCAGAAGGTGCATAGAGGGGCACCAGGGCTGGGAAAAGACGCTTTTCGTGCGCCCCGATCCGCACGCAAGCTTCGTAACGGTTCACACCTGCCTAGACATGACGTGATGTCTGTAGCGTTTTGTGCAGGTTAAAAAAAAAAAGTCGAGGAGAGAGAGGGGATGATATTTGTTATGTGTACGATTCCTGGAGAGGGGGTAGGGGATTGGAGATGATCTCCGTCCATCCCAAAGCAGTCACGAGATCCACGCCATGACCCTGCCCACCGTCACGTGACCCCGAAAAGAAACATGTCATGTGATGACGTCACCACGCGTGTTTCGGTCGCTGGCAGGCATGGAAGGAGACGAAAACGGAGGACTAAGTGCCGGTGCTCAGTCAAAGGCTGCTTCTCTCCCCCCTCTCCCCCTTTCTCTCATCTCTTTACACTTAATTAGGTCCTTGCACTTCGCTCTCACGAAATCACGCCGCTGGTCGGTTAGATAATGCAACAATGTCGGCTTCGTTTTCTATCCATGGACATGCACAGAATAAGAACCCATCATGTGATATAGACCACTTGTTCCCCCTCTCTCTGTATGCGTTCCAAAAGCACCCCTATTCAGTCGTCTTCAGGTTGCATGCATTCCCACTGTATTCGAATTTATTGGGTGTCCCCAATGAAACATTCAAACTTATAAAACTATAATGCCGTAAGCTTACTGAAAAAAATTAAAGAATTGTTTATAAATTCAACACATATTTTAAGTCTGCAACAAAACGTCCGTATCCGATTTTTTTTTGGTACTTTATTATTATTCAATGGCCGTTTTTATACTTTTTAATATGATCTTAGCGTTAATCAATGATTGATTTCATCATACACCATTGCATAAAATTTAAATGTACTGCATAAATAAAATCTGCATTGTTTTAAAACTGTAATTGCATTCACTATTATTGTGTATCATTTATACGTCTTAGTCACTTGCACTTGAAAAATGCACAATAATTTGTTGGACAGCCTGTGTTTGACATCTGGGGGGCGGGGGATACAAGCGTGATTATGTTTAAATTCAAATATTCATAAGTTTCTCTCTCTGACTTTCTGTTCTAATTCCGAGATATCAATAATCATTTTTTGCATGTATAATTTGCACAAACAATTGTAGTTGACATAACATCAGTGTGTTCTTCTCACCAACATAAATATGACTACAGTTGCAAAGACTAGAAATATATTATGGAAGTTTATATACAATTTGATGTCATATGGTAGCCCGCCAAGAATAGCAGGGGACCAAAAATTGACTATGCTCAAGTCCTCAGATTTCTATCGGTGGCCCTATTCTTTGAATTTGGTACAGTACTAGCACTTCAGATTTATGTTTTGAATCATATTTATTATAGAAGGGTGTTCCGGGTTCGAATCCCAGTGGCCCTTTATCAATATCATCATCTCAATTTCTCATCATATAAACTCATCCTCACCGTCTCGATTTAACAAAAGTGGCAGAAAATCGACGTAAAATAACCTAATTCAAACAATCAATCATATTTTATTTTATACTTTTATATTTTCTCCACACCTGTAAATCCTCTCTTGACATTGTTTAACCCAACTTATGCATAACACCCATTTTATTCGCATTTTTCTTTGAATTTCACTTTGTTAAATATTTAATTTAAGCACACATATTTGCTTCCTTAGCGCAAACGACTATTTAACCCACTCCTTATGTTAAAGAGCCTTCTTCTATTTACATTGGTTAGTTGTTTAAATTCTAGCTTTATATGGATGAGTGGTGTACGCAGGCGTAGCGCCATCATCCCCTCTCCCTCTGCGTAAGCCAGTGATATGGATCCATATATAAGTTTCTTAAAGATTATGTCCACTTCATGAACAGATAGGCTACTCGTAGTTTAAGGTGTGATCCGAACCACTATATGTCTCCACCGGGGAACGACCCTGTTGTCCCTTGATTACAAGGAGACAAGGATAGCTCTCCACCATGCGCGGAGGGGGTTTCAATGTATTAATTGAACATATATTGCTCTATTTTATTTAGGAAAACGAAGTCCAGAGTGGGAGCCTGACCTTCCTATATAAGCTGTATTCAGACAAACTTTGCTTCACGTTCACTATATGCTTAAATAGGTTAGTCGTGACCGAATTTACAGTTTGTATTATGTCTCCACTCGCAGGGTTCGAATCCGAAGCCTTTTGATTTTAAGTACACAGAGCGGGGCTGATCTGTACTCTGTTATTTTCATTCTGCTAACGCAAAAAGTACAGGGATCGATATGGAGGTCAGCTACTGAAAGGGTATTAGAATGCAGTTATGAGTAGAAATATAGGAGCGAATTAAGTGTATTTTCTTCAGCAAAGTGAGGTTCAAAAGGAATAATCTCACCTCCCTGTAACACCTTTCGGTGCGGCCCTGCTAAAGCCCCATCACTCATATTGCTTCCAATGTTCTAATCTCTGCTTTCTTTCCACTGTCGTTTCTTTCGGCGTATCTCTTCCTTATCACTACGATAAACGCTTCGAGCGTTTCCACTCTTTTCGCCACGTGACCCCTCCCGGTCAGAAACGTGGCAACAAATCACACCCGAGCAAGATTTAGCACCTCGGGAAGGATAATTCTTGCAAACACATTTCGCCCTGCCGTAGCTTTCGGAACTCTGGATATATACACTTTGAACTTGAGCCAAACTTCCACAGCCCTGCCCCTGCAACCTGGCGTTCTTCGCTTTGTAAAACTTGAAGAACTTTCAACCTTATCGAGCGGAACGTTCTGTTCCCTCCTGCACCCCCCTTCCAGGCCGAGGTAGGGGATTTCGAGTCGATAAACCTGGTATGGTGGGCTTCCTGATCAGGGTTTCGTGATCCGAGGCACTTGTGAGTGAATTTGGGCATTAAGTACGCTACGGGATGATAAAGTCAGCCGGCTGGGTTATCCATCATGGCTGTCATGCGTAATTATTTCCCGAAACAACAGCCACGTACCTGTGTAATTACGTATATATAAGCTCGATGCTTCCATCCGAACTGGTACACACGCTGCATGTGTTGATGCACGGAGTACATGTTTGTTTGACGGTTTTTTGGTTCTTTTATGCGTCCTATCTCTTTGTTGTTTATATGTTGCGGAGCGTTAATTATTTACTTCAATTGCATTTTAATTAGCTCTGGTGTTCATGCGATGCGTGAGATATGATGCCGAGTGGCCTGGAATTCAAGATTTGCAGTCGCTGTTACGTCACAAGATCAGTGACGTCACTGGGAAATTGCATTGGGTGAGCTCAAGGATGGGTTCTGATTCTCTCTCGTCTCTTAATCTCGTTTCCATCTTTCTCTCTTCTCTTAATCTCGTTTCTATATTTCTCTTCTTTTACTCTCGTTTCTAACTTTCTCTCTCTTCCAATACTCTCAATCTTTCAATCTTTTTATCTTCTCTTACTCTCGTTTCTTTCTCTCTTCTCATACTCTCGTTACTATCTATCTCTCTCTTCCAATACTCTCGTTTCTATCTTTCTCTCTTCCTCACGTTCCATTTCTTCCTTTCTCCCTCTATCGCTTTTCTTTCTCTTCACCTCCTTCCTCTGTTTATCTTTCTTTCTTTCCTTGTTCTCGGCTTCACCTATCTTCAATTAGGTCTACCATACTTTCAATCGCTTTCTCTCTCTGATTCTATTTTAATTTCTAGACTCCCACTCTTTCTGTATCTCTTTTATATTCTTACCTCTTTTTCACGTATTACACTATAGACTGCATTTTGCAGACTAACGAGGTTCTGACGCAGACTAAAAGCCACATGTACTGGATATGGCAACTATATAACTTTGATAAAGTAATTTATCTTCTTCTGGCCAGGTGTCCAGAGTTCGAATCCCTACCTGGGCGGGGGTATTCCTTGTGAGTATCCCTTCATCAATTTCATCATATCATCATCACTCATCTTCCCCAAAAAGTAGCAGAAAAGCGAAGTAAAGTAATCCAAAATCTTATTCTGACTGATGATATCTAGTTTAATGGGAGGTCCCAGAGGGCAATGCCAGTATGCCATTACCCACATGGTAAGTGATGAAAAGTTGAAAGCAAAGAAATCATCGGACACAACTGAGAAGAATTATTAATGTAAAACAGTCTGTTAGTTTCATTTTTTATGAGAGATTTATCTTCAAAATTCAAAAGAGCACCTAATCCAGTCAGCTGGTTAAACTTTTTCATTTTGTTTTCTAATTTAGAGGCACGCGCCATCTTCACTCAACTTCCGAAAACCAGTTTTTTACCTCTTGCTTTCCCATAACGGAGCAGTGTTGCAGCTTCTCACTTCCTTCCCCTCCTCCTTGCTCCTCTTACGAGACCTGCAGAGGAAATCGCTTCAGGACTAACCCGGCCGTCACCGATTTATTGGCAGCAGAGACTGCTAATTGTCCCGCAACACGCGCACTAAGTCTTGTGTGCGTGATCTGGGCACGTGTGATGTCCTCTATTTTCAATCAAATATTCACCCTCTCTTTCTCTACATCTATCCCTCTTCCCCTTCTCCTTCTTCTTCCTCTCTTGACAAGCCTGGTCTCTCCCTCTTTCTCTCTAGATTTCTCTTTCTAATCATTTCTGCTCCCCCCGTTTCCATCTTTCTCACTTGCTTTGTCTGTTTTCCCTCTTTACGCAAACGTCTCTCTCTCTCTCTTTGTATTTACATTCCCCCATCCCTCTATCTCTGCCTGTTTCTCTTTTCTTTCTTTCTCCGTTTCTCTTCTCTCTCTTTCTCAGTTTCTTTTTCTCTCTTTCTCAATTTCTCTTTTCCATCTTTCTCCGTTTCTCTTTTTTTCTCTTTCTCCGTTCCTCTTTTCTTTCCTTCTCCGTTTATGTTTTCTCTCTTTCTCCTTTCTCTTGTCTCTCTTCCTTCGTTTCTCTCTTTCTCCTTTTATCTTTTCTACCTTTCTCTTTTTTCACTATTTTCATATTTCATTTTTTCTTTCTTCCTTCTCCTTCTTTCTCGCTGGCTCTCTGTTCCCGTGAAGTCCTCTCCTCCTCTCTTTCTTTCCTTCTGCCTTTCGTCTCAACTTTTCTTTTTCTATTTCTTTCGTTCTCCCTCTTACCATGTCGCTCGTTCACCCACTTTCCCTGTCTCTCCTTCATGATTTCTAACTTTCTTTCTCTCTCTCTCTATTTGTCTTCACAACCCCCAGTAAGGTCCATTGCCTGCTCATTCAATGCACCCTCAACGAGCATGGCTTCGTTGACGTTGAAACACGCTATGGCGGCGTTCCTTGAGTTGTTCAAGATCCAGGACAGATTCACTCAGCTGCAGTCATGAATGAGGAGAAGACACACGATGAAAGATGTTACATGAATCGGGGTAGGTCAGTTCAAATATCTTGCCACAGTGCTCCGGGAAGCATGTAGCTCAGTGCTGTTGTGTTCAGACCGTTACTTCACAATCCATGCCAGTAGAGTGAATTTCTGCTGAAACTCAGCTTAGCGATGTTCGGTCTCTTTCTGATAGACACACAGACTTTCTGCTCGGGTGCATCCTGGTGTTGGAGAGAACCTATGAAACTTAACCTTTCTACTTATTAAAAAATTACAGTTGGGCAGCAACTCACATGTCCATAACACATCGCATTCACTAGCGTACGCAGGACTGGAAGTGCAACGGTAGGTAATACGTAGCATCGTTCTAGGAGGTGGGCGCCATACACTATAAAGTGTTTCGTAGTTCCCTCCATTTTGAAAGTTATTTAAAGACAAAAATGGTAATTGGAGGTCATTTTATGGTGGGTTTGCATTTACCACTTTGATTGATTGATTTGCTTTATTTTACTTAGCTTTTCTGCCACTGGTGCCTAATCGCGAGGATGAGGATGAGATGAATGAAGGATCAATCACAAATATGTAGGGACGACACAAGACGAGTCTTACAAAGGATTATCCTAGTCGCAGGTACAGGTGGCAGGTAGAACCTCACTGCAGATCAGGGTATACTACGTGGAAGTAAAGTTGACATTCCTGTAAACGGTCATCCCTTATACCCCCATTTACCACTTTGGTTTATCCCCTAGTAATTTACTGCTTTTAATTGAAGATTTTTATGTTCTCAAAATTTCGGGATCAGCTTCCCCTTCGTACGTCACCTATTTCCTCAGTAAATTAATTCTGTAACAGCTCAGTCGAAAGGAAGGCGTGAGCTAATAACTTGACTTCATCTGTGTGTTTATTGTCTCACATTTTAATGTACAGTCACCGGCAATAAAAATATGACACCTACATCCTGAAATACTCGCTTTTCTGCAAGATGTTATGTGTGTTTCCTATCCCTGTGGCGATAAATGGATTTTAATAGCAAATTTTTAATGGAAACTTCTAAGACGGCCGTAAAGTTAGGCAACACACGTAATGCCTTGCAGGGAAGTGAGTGTTTCAGGATCTAGGTGTTCCATTTTATTGCCGGTGACTGTACACTCTACGTTTTATACAAAATATTCAAGATTATGAAGAGTTTCGTTTTGCCGAAACACGCGTTTCCATTAAATTCTGATAAACGCACATTAAAAGTATAAATATTTGCATTCCTACAATACATTTCAGAACCATTAATGTACGGACTCTTGCATGGATCAGAATTTTGAACAAAAGTGAGTGAAATTATCCATTCTGCATTTCCACCTTCCCTTTACACCAACGCTTCATTATCCTTCTCCTTCGTCAGGTTCGTGTTCACACAATCAGTACCTGCGTAGCTAACCCCCTGCACAAAGATAATAGATTCTTCCAAGTCAGTTACAGGGGAACGCCTGTGATACACAACCGCAGATCTCATCCCCACCCACCTCCTCCCCTCTCCCACAACCTCCCCCTACAACCGCTCTTAGAGCACCCGAAACCCAGGTCCTGCTAGTGGATCGATGAAGTCTGCGGGAGACCTTTAAATTATTCAGGTTCTTTTTTTCCCTTCATTTTTTTCTCATACATATGCTCTGCTTTATCCTCTTTCTACGCATCACCTGGGTGGATCACAGGTCGTTCTGTAAGTTTCTGAACTGAAGGATGAATGGGAATTGGTAATAGTATCCGTTTAGGAAGTCTCATCAAAATGTGGACTCGAAGTACAATAGTTGAGTACTACCGCAGATAAAGGTATAGTATACCTTTATATACCTTTATCCAGGGTGCGAAATCATTGAAAACTCGTGGGGGGGAGAAAGTTCTTCATATACAAACCCCCTCCCCCACAAACATATGTGTAAATTATACGATACATATATGAAATTTTATTACTAATAAAAATAAATTAGTCAATTAAAATATTATTATTATTATTACTATCATTATTATTTACATAAAGGAAATTAATTTGTTACTTTTATACATATCAGATATTGCAAAGCAGCTAATTAATTCCTTTACTAACTGGTTAAAGATGTTAATAAATTATGAAATAGTTCAAGTGGTTTTATTATGTGTACGTTTTTGTTTAGTTTGTGCTTTATGATAAATCAATTAGATTTCATAGTTATTATTTTCTTGCATTCTTGTTTTTCTTTTATGGTGCGTATTGATGTAGATTTCTTAATGATCTCTTGAGAGAGAATGCATTCAATACTCACCTACACTAATTTGTGTGTTTTGGATATTATTCTTAGTAAAGTATATTTGAAATTAAAAGTAATTGCTTATCTTTTGTTTCTTATAACAAAAACTCTCCCCCCCGGAAATTTTTTGGGGGGGATTTTTGAGGCCAAGATTGTTGGTGGGGGAAATTCCCCGTCCCCCCAGGATTTCGAACCCTGCCTTTATCTGTGGTACTACGTATATTGACTCCACGCGTTCAAGCTGCTCACAGACATATCTAATAGCTCTACTGTAAATCCACCAACATTTCTGCAGACGTGACATTGAACCAGTGGCGCTAGTGTGGATATAATTCTCTAGCCCCGTCTGGTTCGCTACACTTTCTGACACCAGGTGTAGTGCAGGTGCATCCCAGTTTCAGGCTGGTGCAAGGAAATTGCGTTCAACCAAGTAGACCGTACGCAAGAATAGCAGTGTAGATTCAACAAATGCCAGTCTGCTGACTTAAAAATGTACATTTAATTGCTTAGCACGCACAACATGATCATGCACCACGACGTACACCGATCCAGAACGTAGTGCAAACGGTGCAGGCACCAAATGCACTACGTGACACCAAATCGACGAAGTAGGCGGGCACTTTGTAACCAACTAGACATGAGAGTGCAAAGATAGTAAAAAAGTGCAGCGAACTAGGCGGGACAGGAGAGTGGCTAGAGCGAGTAGGGTGAAGCGACAACTGGGGACAGTACTGGAGCCAGTACTCGATCCAGTAGTCAAGACAATCGAGTGGCTGTCCACGGAGGACAGCCACTCGACCGAGTTGCTTCGTACCCCATCGATTTTTTCACTCGCGCGTAAACTCGACAGGCCACTCGATCAATGTTAACGCTTTCTGAGGAGAGTTTAGAGTCTGTGTTGGGTAGAGTGTTGTGAGTTTGATTGTATTTTTTTAATTAACCATGAATAGGAGGTGGTCCAAGTCCGACAACATAAAGCTTATAGAACTATACCGTGAAAAGAGTGTCCGTGGAATTTGTGTCGATTATAGGAACAAACGAAAGAAACTATGCGTTTTACGTACAACCAAGAACGATTGAAAATATAAAAATTAAGGAAGTTAGTTTTCTTTCTAGACATGTCCTCGTGCATTATTGTATTCATTTCTCGTAAAAAAAATGTGCAAACCGTTTCAGAGCTTTTTTTAGGTCGGTATTGCTGCTACAACCATTTTTCGTCGTCTTCCTGTTCTAAGAGAACCAAACCCAACAAGCCTAACCTAACCACCACAGATTATTACTAATCCAAAAAAGCTACCATCAATGGCATTGCTTAAAACTGTTGTAGCAGCAATCATACCTTTTCTCTAATCGCCATCGACGTCGATGGGTTCATTCTGCCAAAAGAGCATCAAACAGCTGCACGCACTATCCCACTTCTTTGCTAGAGTCGAGTAGAAAGTGTGTAAACAGTAGTGTTGCCCACGGGACGAGACGGGACAGGCTTTTAAAAATTCGCGACGAGACGAGATTGACCATGTGTCATAAGACAAACGAATATTTTCGAGACGAGACAGCATTTCCACGAGACTCCACGAGACGAGACAGGCCAAAGTCTCGTCTCGTGGGCAACACTAGTAAACAGTTACTTGCCATAGAAGGGTCGAGTCGAGTAGACTCACTCGACCAATGTAAACCAGTCTTTAATGCCCTACCACGGACCACGGCTGTAGATGGCGGCACTGAACGCTGGAAGAACCCTGATGAAAGATTCTAAATGGAACGGATCTATACCTTGTTTTGATTGATTTGCTTTATTTTACTTCGCTTCTTGTGCCACTTTTGGCTGCCACTTTGGCCAATTTGCGAAGATGGGGATGAGTGACGACATGATGAAATTGATGAATGGACACTCACAAGCATCCATGCCCAGGCCGGGATTCGAACCCGGGACTCTTGGCATCGTAGCGCGATGTGTTAACCACTCCGCCACGGGGTCCGGCACCTTGTTTTGAAAGTAAATGCATAGTCACTCCAGTGTGGGGGATTGTTGAACACAAAGGATGACCCAAAAGGAGAAATAGGGACAAGAGTCGAACGAAAAGGAGAATGACGAAAATAGAAGGAAAATGGGAGAGAGACATAACTAGAAAGAAAATGGAGACAAAAGAGAGAGGGAAAAAGACAAATGTAAAGGAAGAAAGGAGAAAAGTAGAAAGAAAAGAAAGAGTGAGACAAAAGGTAGGAAAGGGAGTGAGGCAAAGAATATATGGAAAAAAGAGGAAAAGAAGGAGAGAAGGAGCAGAGCATATTTCGTCAACCCTAGAGTCCACCAAGCGAAATTTCTTGGGACACCACTGTCTGGTACATAATTATTCAAGCATATATTATTCTAAACCCAATAGCAAGAACGAATGATCATAAAACCCTCCGATCAAGAACTATTGCGTAACACTAGTACACAGTACTAGTAGAATAGAATAGAATTGGTCTTTATTTAAGCAGGCGTGTTTCGCTCTCATGGGCCGTTTTTATAACCAACCCTTGTCACAGGTACAATGAATTAATTAAAATAATAACAATAATAATATATATAAAGCAAAGAGGAAAAACATAATGATCATGATAATATAATAAAGATAATATAAAGATTATAAAATGATGTAATAATAATAAATTGAATTGATTAGTATGTATACTGTGGAGTAAAGATAATAAGTCATTAGTAGTGCATTGTGAGGAGGGTGATACGTATGTGTAATATGATGTGTAAGTACAGGTGCAATTGATAAAACTGATGTAGGTTAATGTAGTTATTGGGACCATGATAAGTTCTTTAGTTCTTCTTAAAATCATGATGGCAAATAATGTGAGTCAACGTATATAATATGTATCCTTTGAAGCAATACCAAAAGAAAAAAACTCAGTCCTTGATTCGTGAGAACCCAGTTCGTAGATCGTTTCCTAGGGAATTTTTTCGTCGCTGACAACTTTATTGTGGTTGTCCATGTGAGGAAAAGAACAGGTCCCGTATACGCTGCTTTTGGGAAAAAGATTATTTCTTTTCCAAAAGAAAGAAATACCTCGACAATAGCATCCTCCGGTTTGTTTATGTCATACGTCGGGAACTGCAGACTCGAGGCTATCGGATTAGGATTTACGCCTTCCCAAGGACAAATGTGTAAGGTCACCTCGTATCCAAGGTCCTTCATGCTGTCGCCATTAGTGTTGAAGCATCCTTGAATCCCGTATAGTGACGCAAAATCAAAACTTTTGAGCACCATTTCTTTTCACGATGGATAACAGTAGCAAACATTGTGATCTGGTGGTAGCACATGGCAACTTTTTCATTTTCTTCAAAATAACTTATTATTGCTTGTTTCGCCTTCGCGCTATCATTGTCTTTGCTCTGTCTCTTTTCCTATGGCCTCACTTGGGGTGAGACCCTTTCGGCATACAACAAAATGTCAACCTCACTTTCACATAGTACACTCTGAACTGCATTTTCAAGACCAACGAGGCTCTGAACCTGTGGCCAGTATAATTCTGTATGGTTTGTTTGTTTGATTTGGTGTTTTAAGTCCACTTTATGCACAGTAAGGCTAATCGGAACTGGACCTACAGTTCAAAGTGGGATCCGAACCACTATGTGCCTCCACCGGGTATCGAACCTGGACCCCTTGATTACAAAGCGACGACGCTACCACTGTAATTCTCTATGGGACTTGTGTGCTGTCCATGTGTGTTTGTGCTTGTCCCTTCATCTATTTCTTCTTATTACCATTCATCCTCATCTTCGAAATTAGCCAAAAGTGGCAGAAAAGGGAAGAAAAATAAATCATTCATTCATTCATTCTGCACTCTCTTGTTTTATTTATATATTTTCTGCAGCTCTTTCTCTGTTCGTGTGCATTTTACATCCATGGTACTCTTTCCATTTCTTCTCATAACTGCCAATCTCTGTAGTGTAGTGGTTAGCACAACGCCCTATGACACCAGGGGTCCTGGGTTCTTATTCGGGCCTGGGCATGGGTGTCCTTTTGTGAATGTCACTTCATCAATTTAATTGCTCATTGCCATCGTCGCGATTAGCCAGAAGTGGCAGAAAAGCGACGCTAAATAACAAAAATCAAATCAAATCTTCTCATAACTTAGTTTCCCTTTCGTATTCTCTCTGTTTCTCTCTATCATTCCTTTATTTCTTTCTCTGTTTAAATCCTACTGTTTCTTTCCTACTTTAATTTCGACGGGTCTGATTTTCATTTTTCCAAATCCCTTTCGTCCATACTGTGAGATGGCAGTGTTCGTTGTTAGCTTTCTGAGACAGTGTCTACGAGAACATGTTATAACATTTTCATACCTTTTTAATATGGCGTGTTTGCTCTGTACAGACCCATAGTTACCTTGCAATTTACCTTCAATTGGGGTGCTATACAACAACCTTGGGTAAGGTTTTTAGATAAATTGATTTTCCCAAATGTTTTGAACGTAAAAATAGCCTTTACCACGAAGCACTTTTACATTTTTACTGTCTCGTTCACTTTTCTGTCTTCTAAGAAAGATATACACGTGAGCTCGAAATGAAATCACAGAATATATATCGAGGTTTAAAGGCATCTCTGTAGCTACTTGATGTTGTCTGGAAGCCAATGGTGTAACAAGACATCAAGGATGGCGCTATACAGCGCCAATTTAGCACTAACCCCAAAAGGAGTGTTCTCTTGCTCCAAATATGAGACACGCTTGTTTTGCACCACAATTCTAGACTGTTCGGGGAAAAAGCACTAAGTCAAGAAATGCAATTTTACAGCAGGCGCAGACATTATTATACATTTTGGATCATCACTATTTAGAATCTTTGCACATGCTCAATATAAAATTATGCTTATGATATTTTCTATATTTCATTCAGTGCGACTTAAATGAAAGCAATATAAAATTGCAGTTTGTGACTTAAGTGCTTTTTCCCGAAAATTCCTAGAATTTTTACAGTGTAAGGATGGGATAATATGTTTAAGGCCCAGACAATCGTAAATGTGTATTTAATGAATTGGGTTCAGGTGGATAGAGGAATCTTAAGCATCATGCCTGATGTCTGACTCTTTGAGATAACCAAACCACCTCGCTGACAATTTTGCCAACTCCTGACGGAGGCTGTGAAATGCGACCTTCCGTTGGCTTCCTCGTTAACGCTGTCTGCTGGCTCGAGCAGCCGTCGAAGGGGTTGACCTGTGCTTACGGGCCGTTCTCTGTGAAATGGCGAAAACAACTGGTGTGTCTGTGATCTTTGTTATTAGAGAGAGGCGTGCGGAGGACCCATTACCGCTGCCGTCGCTCATTCTGCGTGAAAAACAAATGTTGGAAGCGTGCACTCGGTGGGAGTTGCTCGTCTGGTCACAAGCAAATAAACAGTGCCTTCACTCTTGAGTAGCAATGTGTCTCTGTCTTGTACTTCAAGCGTTTACCTCAAAGCACATATTTTTTTTTTCTAACAGTTCGTAAAGTTATCATCGCAGCTTGACGCTGCTTCTCATCGCCACTGGAGAAGAGACAGGTTTTTGTTCACAGGAGTCCTAGCTTTTCCTGAACAGATACCATTTTGGGATTCTATAGAAAGGTTCGTTTGGACCTGAGTTAGAACCTCCGAGATAGCATAGTGGTTGTTCTTGTAATGAAATGGATGTAGCGTTCCATCATAGGTGGAAGCATATTGCACAGTGGCTCGGATCCCATTTTAAACTGAAGATTCACTCCCGGTTAACCTATCTGAATAGACAGAACAGGCCTATTTCGGAATTTCATTCTGTTTCTATTTTGGCTATTTGTGTCTCTATTTTACCTCTTTGGTTAACGGCTACGGTGAGGATGAACGATGGACTAAAGAAATGGTAATGAGATAAACACATGCCTTGACCTAGGTTTGAACCTGTGGCTTCGTAGCATGCCATGCTGACCGCTCCGCAACTGCGAGAATGCAGTGTTTTCACCAACTGTCGGATATCGACGACTTGATTATACAATTAATGTAATGTGTTATTATTACATCAAAAATGGCATGGTCTCATGTACTATTATCAGATGCAGTGTTGCACCATATGGGCTAGTTCTCTGTCGTTTTGTTATCATTTTTCGTGTTATATTACGTATTAGGCTAAATAGAGATTTCTTACTTTTTAATAATATTGATAAGTAAATGTGTTACTGTTTATTCTTGCCAGTGGATAATTCTTTCTTCGACACGGCTACTGGAGACTTTCTCTTCATTAACTTTTAAAAGTTTAATTGCCATTTGCATTTTGATAATTATTTAGCAAGATTTTTCTGCAACTTTCGGACAATCGCGACGATGGGCATGGATGACGATTAGGAGAGGCAGTCACCAAGGACACACCCATGCTCAGGCAAGGAGTCGAATCCGAAACCTTCTCTGGCTTGATCCTGAGTTAACGCGCTCGTCCTCCAAGTTCTCTCAATTCCACCAGTATGTTAGTTTAAAAGTAATTACAGTTGCTGTTAGACACCAACCCGACACATCCAACGTTCTAATTTTCCAAGAGACCATTAAAAATACAGCACTTGCAATAGTATAGTCGCGTATCTCAGAACAGACGTGAATATTGCACTGGTGTAAGCACATAAGCACCATTGGGAACTTCTCAGTTCAAGCCCATAAGACTACCTAGATTCCGGTCATTTAATGGTCGGTGCGCTGTAAAACGTCAGCTTACGACGCTCTCTGCAGTCAACTAATCGGAACAAGGCTTCGAAACGTTTTTATGTTCACTTCGGACTCTGCTATTTGTTCATAAACTGGCAGTTTCAGGCAGGCAAGGTCTCCTTAGGAAGGCGTTTAGGTCACTTGGAGTTACTCTGCTGATAATGACTGGTTGATTCGAGAAGAGATTTGTGCTTTAAGGGACAACCATGATTGGGATACGTGGATGCAGTTCCTTCTCCATCCCAATTCTTAATTATAATAATATAATTTCATACAAATAACATTATTAATACCTAACAACTTTGTTTGTAATGGCTATCCTTTTAAAATTTTTCCACGTTTGGATGTACTACACTTCTGTCTCAAGAGCTAAGAATACAACAAAATGTGATGTGGCTTACAAAGACTAGTTGGTACGAATGTTATAATGTTTAAAGTAGCTGCAGCAGTCAGTAAAAAATTAACGTTTAAAAATTATTGCATTGTTGTACTTGAAATAAATATAATAGAATATCGCACAAGCAGAATAATTTTAAAGAACACCTAATATTTCTACAGCACAGTGCGCTACGACGTCAGAGGTCCCGGGTTCGAATCCCGACTTAAGCATGGGTGTTCTTTGTGAGTGTTCTTTCATCATGTCATCACTCATCCTCATTTTCGCAATTATCCAAAGTGGCAGAAAAGCGAAGTAAAATAAACAAAATTAATAACAAAATCCATAATATTCCTGGATGTCTTTAAAAATATGCTCCTTGTACTTTAAGTGTTACGATATTGTTACCAAATCACATTACATTTTTATTGTATCCTTAGCTCTTGAGAATAATACAGGCTATATGTAGTGCATCCGAAAAATTTAAGGAGATTTAGCCATTACAAACAACGTTGTTAGGAACAATGTTATTTGTATGATGACTGTGCCGACACGGGCAATTTGACAAGAAAAAATATTACAACAATGTAAGTAGATAGGTTGTTACAAAGTGATTTCGCGCACTCGAATTATGATTGCTACCTCATTAAGTAGAAAAGTCGAGAATTTGTATTTGCCTGCAGCTAGCTCGTATGCCATACAGCAAACATTTCCATTGGTTCTCTTCGTGTTTAAAGATCGAAGACGTTTGATTATCTGTAAAAGCCTTCCAATTCATGATTATTTCAGTGTATCTTCTGAAGACAGTACACAGATAATGAGACACAAACAGTCCGGAAATATACGTATATAGATGAAGGTCCGGGGCTAACAATATCACATGCCGCATCCGCTTAGTGATTACAGGTAATATGATCCACTGACACAGAACAGGAAGTAACGAAATTTTGCTAATTAAACATTAATTTTATGCCCGACGTTTGAAGATTTGTATCCACGATTTGTATACACATGTGTATGTATCAATTGTTAGGTTAGGTTGGTTTTAATTGTAATATTGTTAGTCATAACATCATTTTTTTTAAAAAAAGGACATATTTGTCTCCTTCCTAGTGGAGGCAGAAGCCCACTTGCACCCATCTAAATCGGGATCTGGTAAATCAATATGTATCAGGACCAATTTAAGAGTGATTTCCCGAATAAAAAAGCTGCTTGCTGCTCAGAAACGATTCTCTTGAACAGGTAGAATTGGAAACTTCTGTTAGCTAAAAGTTTTTGATCGAATCTTTCTACATTCTAAGATTTGAAATGTAGGTTTGCTGTTACCAAAAACCAAGAGGGAAGTCTAGAAATATGTGACTACCGATTGCATCACGAGTGCCCGACACGAACAATATATATTTTTGCCCCTCAAAGCTAGGCGATTTCTTGACATAAATACCCTCACGAACATCTTTCTTCTTTTCCCGCGTCTCTGGTTCCCCCTTTTGAGATAAAATATTGCTCAGATTTCACTTGCGATAACGAGTGCAGAGAATTACGTAACGATTTTGACCTTGTGTCACCGGGGAGAAGATATATAAGCCAGCGGCCAGGTTAAAAACGGCTACGCTCTCAACTTGCGTACCCAGCGATGGAAATCTCCAAGATGGCGGACCGAGAGTAGCGCCGCGGTGCGGCAGAAGCACGAGACCTAATGAAGTGCTGTTAGCTGTCAGTTTAGGCCCATGATGAGGTACTGTTTGGTAAGGTTCGGTGCGCAATCGCTCTGCGCATCATCTGAGGAACAAGATCGCCTTTTTGATCTGAGATAAAAGTCGACTGCAACTTCTTTGAAGTCGAAAAGGAAGGAATATTTCCTTCACGGTTGGAGAAGTTTAGTTATGGATGACAGCACAAGAATTAAAAAAGAAAATATCTTCTTTTTTCTCTTCTTCTTTAATGGTAAGTGTAGCGAAACTAAAGTCCCCCACTTCCCCCTTCTTTTGGACGAAAAATCCCAGCAAAGTGATCTCATTGCCGACTTCCTCTATTAGGGCCCCTCATTTCGGCTTCTTCCCATGCAATTTCTTTCATTTGTCATTGTTTTCTGGCTTCATTTTCCTCTGAATTATGACCTTTATATTTAACTTGGTTCTCAAACTTGCACAAGGTAATTGGAGAAGTTAAATATATCATATAAAATAGAGAATTCCAGTTGTACTTATCTTATTGACATTGAACGGAGTATTCTTTTCAAATGTTTCACTTACTAGATATATACAAATACGCATACGGCAAAAAATCTTCAGTTTTTATTTAACGCAAAAGTATCTCTTCCGGCCATCAATCGAACTAAGTGTGTCTAGTTTCCAAATTTGCGTTGAAATAGGTTTACAGTTCGCCATTTTGAAATATGTTTACCGATTTTATTCAAATCCAGACTAGTATACTGACGTATTTATAGGCTATGGTATCTTTAGTACAAAAGCTAAAAATTTACATCAGTTATCATGCCCACAAAATTGCTGACTATATTGTTGATGCACTATGTTACTAAGTTTTTAGGTTAGGTGACACTACTGGCGTACGCGGAGGATGATGATGGGACTACAGCCTCCTCCGATATTTTGAAAAAAATCAACACTTTCAAACAAAAACAGTGAAGATGTCGGGGAAAAGACAGTGGTAAATGCAAACCTCCCTTAAAAATGGCCCCCATTGGCATTTTTGAGAGGATAAAATTCTAAAAATACTAAATACGTATCTTACCTTCTCGCTCGTCCTAAACAACGCATTATCTTTCGAAGTTGTTATTTGTCAAATTGTATCCTAAGTAATTCCTATGTGAGTTTTCCACTTAAACATACTCAAATGTTGGGTACATGCAATGATGTAATAATAATATAAATAAAATAGTGGATATATACACGTGTGTGTGTGGAGGGTGGACGTCGTCGGCTTATAATTAAAGGGTCTTTGGTTCGATACCCGGTGGAGGAAATTAGTGGTCTGGTTTCCATTTTAAACTGTAGGTCCAGCCCCCATTAGCCTTTCCACGCATGAAGTGGACAAAAAATAACAATTCATATACGTATATGTAGATATATATCTGCACAAGTTTTTCCCAGTTCTTAAGAACGGAAATCAACTCCTAATTATTATCTTTATTTTGTTCACACATGCAGCTAGGATACACGTTGGCATGTACAATGCACTATCCTTCCTTTTTCTGCTAATCCACTTAAGAGACCTAAGAATTCCGCCATTTCAAACGCTGTGAATAACTGCAGAAGAATCCGTATCTCCTCCTCCGATATTTTACGATAAGCAAGAAGACCCTTCACTTAGAAAAAGAGGCCACATATTTCAACCCGGGATAATTTGTCATCCACCTAAAATTACAGGGACTCTTGCTTTTTCGGCGGGTGCTTCGGCCGGGAAAGGCCGCACCGCCCCTCTCACTCTATCTCTCTCTTTTCTCTCCACGGAACATTTCTTGTCTGAGGAGTTAGGTCGCACACCCTCTCGCCTTATCGGCTGCCAGCGAACAAACGTTATCCCAATTACAAGGCCGACCCAGGCACGAAGAATAATGTGGGTCGGATCAAACCCTACCCAGGCAGTAATCTTTGATGAAGCACGTTACATGTTTTCTAACCCCCTCTCCGTAGAACAGTTCATGGAGATATTTCGTTAAATGTTGGTCGCGTTGAATTAGTTGTTAATTTGTTATCGTAGAATTCAATCGAGATTTTCAGGTTTCTCTATTTTTCATCCAGAAGACAGGTTCGACCTAATATTATTTTATATCAGTCCGGTTCCTGACTGCACCCACCTACTATAAGCGATTTCTTGTCATCTTGATCACTTGTGATTATCGTTTGATTTTTTAGTTTCCACTTTTTCCCATCTACATCAATCTTATTCAGTATCTCTATAAGTTTTATTAAATTCACCATATCAAATGCTTTTCCCACATCCACAAATACTATAAATAGTACTTCCTACCTTTCCCCACATTACTTTTAAAATAAATTTTCTGTTTGTTTACAAAAATGAGAGAGGTGCACTTCGGCCTCCACACCTGATATTTCCCAGCGGAGGCAAAATCCCCTCCCTTCAAAATATTCAGGAAAGTCGGCAAAATGGGAATTCCCCTTTGGCCGAAAATTTTACTTAGATGGAAAATCTGATATAATGTGCCTCTTGGCCATTCAGCGAAATAGGATTTGGCTAAGCGGTAAGGCACGGGTTCCAATCTATCAAGGAATGGTGATACTGATTCCTTCATTTCGTAATGCGTCCGTCCTCCATTGTCCCCTGGAGAACCCGCTTCCGCAGAGAATTGGCGCGATGAGATTTTAAGGATATCATTCATCAGCTTCTTGGAGCACCACACCTCTTCACCCCTCCTTCTTTGGGTTGATTCGTTCCGTTCACACCTCGGAATTGAACTTTTACGCCAGAAAATGAAGGGATTTCTTCTTAAGGTTCTGGATCTCGTCTAATTCCCCTTTTTCTCATTAAACTTTGCACGGAATATGGATATCAATCCTTTTAAGATTATGGGGAGAGTCATTTCTGGGCCACATTCCCAGGTTATCCCTCTCTCTCCCTTCTCTTCCATTTTAATTCCCAACCTCGTTCTCCATAGGAAATGGATGGAGCCTCATTATGGTGAGTTGGTGATAGACAGCGAAGGGTGTGGAGTATTTGGGGAGCTTGATTCTTTTTTTTTTTTAAAGAAATCTTTCTAATATTGTTTCGTGCGTGTATGTATAAGAGAGGGGGGAAGAGAGAATGGTGCCGAAGAGCAGATATGTAATCACTAGCAGCGATATGGTGCCAAAACTGGGGGAGGGTTGCAAGGACAGTTTACTTTCTCTTGGCAGACAAGGCTTGGCATTAAAGCCATAGTGCGGGGACAAAAAGTGGATGGCAACTCCCCCTCTTGCTCCCCCAATCGCCGTCACGGATTATATATATATATATATATACTGATTACCCGGCGTTGGCCAGGTATTTATTTATCTCAATCTTGTATTAGATAGGAAAATAATGAATTCTAACTATAGCGTAAAATGTAACAAATTTTAAACGTGATCGTGAATGTCACCAATTAGCTTAGCGACTCCGAAAACTATGGATTCTACACTAATCTAGGTCATTTCTGGCATTTTATTTTTCACCCCCCCCTCATCCCCTCCCATGCCGATAGGTGATGAACTTGAAGTTGAACCGCATTGGGAGTGTCACGAAAACTATGGATTCCACACTAATATCGGTCGTTTTCGAAACACAGCCTGAAAGTTAGACAACCCGAGAAACACTATCGTTGTGCGTGATTGCATAGAGTCACGGATGTCTGTGCGGAATTTAATAATCGGTCGTTTTGGATTATTTTTACATCTCACCCCTTCCCACCCCACCTCTAGGAGTTCCAGGGGTGTCTTACCCCAAAAGTATTATTTCCAGATTGTAAGTGATACGTGTATCAAGTTTGGTTGAAATTGCTCCAGGCGTTCGAGAGTTATGCCGGAACAAACAAACATACACACCGACACACATACATCAATTTTTTATATATAGAAGATATATATGTATATAATAGAGAGAGGGGGGATAAAAAGAGATAATGAAAACAGTGAAGAGTTGTTTTGTTGTTGTTGAGTTTGTTTTTTGCACAGAAAGGCTAATCTTGACTGCACCAACAATTGAAAGTGGGATCCGAACCACCACGTGGCTCCACTTGATATCAAACCCCTTCATTACAAAGCGACGACGTTTTCACTGCACCATCGGGGAGTCGCAAAACAGTGAAGAGCTTGAAACATACCTCAGAAGGAAGAGAGGGAGAGAGAAAGGAGAAAAGATGGAAACAGTGAAGAGAGAGAGAAGAATATAGAGACAGATATACGCGCAGATAGACTGCCACTCACACACGCTCACAGAAAGGAGGGGGCGGAGAAGATTGAGAGGGGGGAAGGGGGAAAGGAGGCACCGAGGAGGGAAGTTTCCGTTGTTTGCAAGAAGAACGATTCGGAGCTCCCTCGCAGCTCTGAATTTATCTCACATCCGTTCCAGCATCACTAATGTGCTTTATGACGCGAAGGAGGGAGTGGGGAGACAAGAAGGGGAACCTGGGAAGATAGCCCATCGGTAATTTTCCAAGCGCCAGGTAAATTAGTGACGTAATAGAATAGGAGAGGACGGCGAACGAAAGAAGAGGAAGCGGATATAAGCGAGAGGAGGGGAAGAAGAGGGAAAAAATGGATGAAGAAGGGGGAAATGGTGGGGGATGAAAGTCTGCTTGGATATGGTGCGTACGCGGGTGGAGATAATTTTTTTTCTAAAGAGATGAACGACGATTGGGCTAGCTGCAGGACCACTCCCACGCCTCGAGACAAAATCTGGAGGCATCAATAGGAGATGGCTTTTGCGCAGTCGATCCTAAGTCAAACTGCCCGTGAGCAATGGTCGATCTGTTCGCTTGCTTGAATTGCTTTAAAGGTTCTCCACCAGAACAGACCCAGTGTTGAATCCAGCCACCTTCCACCGAGGGAGACATCGAAATTTAACGAAAGGGGGTGGGGGGGATAATACCAATAAATAGTTTTAATTTCCCCTTACTTCTGATGTGTTATTAAATTAAGTGTAATTAATCACTTTAAGAATAATATTTTGAGAATAAAAGAAATTTTAACATGTAATAATTTACATTTACTGCAAACTTACTCAGGCGAAGAGGCTTTATACAGCGTATGTGTGGATGACATCATCGATGTAACTTTCTGTGGGCTCGTCGTCCCTTTCAGTTGTCACCTTGACACAAGCTTGAAGCGTATCCTGATCCTTCTTATTTCTTAATTTTAGCAGTTATCATTAAAACGGACTTTTAGTTTTAAAGAGAACTGAATCAGTGGACAGGAAATGTACGTTCTATGTTAAATTAAAGCGAATGAAAGAAAGCTTCAGTGAACCTGGTTGCCAAATTTCTAAGCTATTGTCCGAATGCTCTCTCAGGTTACTGAAATTTTCGGGGGGAGGGATTTTCCTTCTCGGGCCACCCCCTAAATTCATTACTGGGTGTGCCAGGAAAACTAATAGAAGCGAGTAAGTGAAGTAGGCCTGCAACCCATGTTCGTTTATCATACTTCAGATGTGCATAATTCATCATATCTGCCACGTTATTTCATTTCCAGTAATTTATCCACACACCCCCAAAACTTCCTCGACTCCCCCTAAAATGTTTCACAAAGCCCCAATTTGTGACCATTTTGGCTCTAAATGTATACTCACACCCCTCTAAATATGAAGCTACACCTCCCCAGATGGAAAATTCATTATAAACGCCTGTCTCAGTTTAACATTTGTTCATTAAAGGGTGATAAAAAAATCGGCAATAGAATAGATAAAATAGGCACTTAAGAAACAAAACATATTATACCAAGAGAATGCTTTATCCCGACACACACACTCAAATAAGAACACCCATGGCCATGGTCGTCCGCAGAATGTTTTCCAGGGAGGGGCAAGCAAGGTAATTTTTTCCAGGGGGGCAAAGGATGCATATTTTCCCCCAAAATAGTGATGTTCCCTCAAAAAACACTATTTCAGTCTGAAATTATCATGTTTCTTCGACGAATTTAGTATAATAATTACTGAGCCTGAAATGAAAGTAGGCTATGTGTGAAATATATAATTTTTAGGTAGACATTCATTTTCCAGAGGGGGGGGGGCGCGTGGCCCCCCCTTCCGGATGCCCATGCCCATGGCATCGTAGCGCTCTGTGCTAACTGCTCCGCCACGAAGGTCGGCTTAAGATAAAATAGGCGATGTTAAAGCCAAAATATCTAACAGTACCTGAAAAGGTGTGGATTGGTACTTAACAGGCAATTGGAAGAGATGGAAAGGAAATAAGAACAAAGAAAATACAACAATAAATTGTATATATCCCAGTAAGAATTACAAAGATGAAAAATCAATATGAATTGGCTTCATGAAGTACAAGTACAAGGAAAACGTCTTGAAATAACTTACTTATTTTACTTGCATTATGTTTTTAAGCAAGCTGTGGAGAATTTCATGCAGAACATGAAATGTAAGCGTTCAGAATTGCAGTAAGTTAGAACCAAACTTACAGAGTACATTTAAGAGAAGTAAAGTGCGGGCAGAAAAGCCACATAATCAAACTCCAGGTATCCGTAAGCCGCGGAAAACGATCTAATAATTCCTGGCGCCATCTGGAAGTGCAAATCAAAAATACCGACTTGGCCGTTACAAAATCAGCGAGACATTTTACGATCATTCTGTATACGGCTTGATTACTTCTTCGGCTTCATTACACCATTTCCCCAAGTCGTTTTTTCTTTAACTTCTTCACGGAACGGTAAAAGAACCCCCTTTCCCCCCTTCAAGAACGGGAGAAGGGTAGAAATCTGAATGTGTTTGAACTTTGTGCTCGCGCTTTTCTTGGTCCCTACCTGGTAATTGCAGGCTAGGAACGAGGTTTTCCAAGACGTCGTTAAAACGGTAACGCGATATTTCACTCCGGCTGTTTATTTCCGGAGTTTGAAGAACGATCCCCAGGTAAAGTTTTTTAAGGGCGGAGCGGCGAATGGGGAGAAAGGGGGGAGTAGCTGTTAACGTGATTATTGGCACCATATTTTCAAGAGCGTTAACGACTAAGCCTTGAGGCAGAGTAGCAACTTACGCTGTCTCCATCATTCCCGTCCCCCTCCTCTCTCTCTCGTCTTGTTTTTTTGCAGTCTTTTTGGTCCAAGGTTCCTTTATTTTTACACCTTGTCGATAATTTTCAATCGATACCGGTGATTTCTCGGCCTCCGAACCGTACGGTAAGTGGTATAGTCAGTGCCACAGTAGCCTGGTTCAGACTAGGGGATGAGATTCGTTCAAATGCAGACTTGACGGCAGCAAACTCGTAGATGTAATAATATACCTAATTAACTGGAACACAAAGCAGTGTTAATCCTTCGCTGATAACAAAGCTCTGAAAGAAATTATACTTTTGAAACACTTTCCATAAAACACTGTTGATCGCTTTTGCGCGTGTTCAAATACGTGACGAAATTATGTCAATATCTCAGAACAAAAACGGGAACAGGCGGAGATTTGATTTGATGTTTGTTATTTAGCGTCGCTTATCTGCCACTTTTTACTAATCGCGACGATGAGGATGAGTGATTATATGATGAAATTGACGAAGAGAAGAAAACCCACAAAGAGAACCGATGCCCAGGACGGAATTCGAACCCCATTCGAACATGAACCAATCGCCTAATAACAGTAACTGTTAAAAAAAAAAATCGCCCCATCCACGCTACTTAGCTACATCACTAATAGCCTATCGTAGTACACTGTGCTCACCACGACCTCCGCGCGGAGATCAGCAACTGGCTGAGAGATGGATCATTGCCACTAGAATGATCTTGTGTGGTAGGCTGTAGTGTGAGAACCGACAGAATATTCTAATTGTCCGTCTTTCTGTCCGTAGATTGTTCATCAGTAGCTGCAAGATAGCGTCATCGTTGCTCCAGATTGCTTAATTATTGTCCAAAATATTGCGAGAATCCTCATCTCCGCTTATTTTAATGACTCTCAACCACTGGGCCACGATCACCTGGGAAGATGGCCTTTCGTTCGGGGTTCACCAGCGATAAGATTTGATTGATTGATAGATTTGGTGTTTTAAGTCCACTTTATGCACAGTAAGGCTAATCGGAACTGGGATCCGAACCATTATGTGCCACCGGGTATCGAACCCGGGACCCCTTGATTACAAGGCGACGACGAGTCATCGAGGAGGCCACCAGCGATAAGAGGAAATCCTTTCTCGCCAGTGCTGGTGAGAAATCAAAGTGGCTGACAGTGGACTGTCATTCGTGCAGCCTCGAAATTTGAATATTAAGGATTGGGTCTTTCTAGAGTTAGAGCCGGACGGTGAAGCGACTTGCAGCTCAAGCGGGCAGCAGTCTGGAAAGGTGTTCTTACATTCGGACGTTGACGGATGGGCATCACGGACAATTTAGTTTGTGCATCAATTTTCATTAAAAGAATATATGAATTTGAAATATTCTGATTAATTGGAATTTTTTCGTACCAAATTATTTTAATGCTTTGGCCAGATTAAATTAAAAGATTCTCGTTGTGAACGAATTTAATCCAAAATTTTATACTTAGAAATTTTCAGCGAAAAATGCAGGCTCGACCAGGACTCGAACCCGGGTCTCTGGCATACCCGTGCCTTTGCTTTAACCACTTTTTTTTCTCTTTTTTTCGAAAGGAAAGTTCCTAAGCGGAAGCTTCCCCCATCACACTTGATTCAGTCATATCATTTCATTCACATTTCTATTTCAGGACTTTTCAGGACAGACAATCACAAATACCCCTGCCTTACCCGGAACCCCTGGCGTTGTAGCGCGTTCTGCTAACCACTTCGCCACGGAGGTCGACAACCACTGAGCTACAGCTAGAGACAATAGAGAGCTATTTACGAATAAAATTGTTGAAATCAAGGCCTCGACATTTTAAAAAAATCATCGACAAGGCATCGACTTTACCGGGCCGCGGGCTCTCGAAGGTTGAAAACCACTGACTTTATTCGCAATAGCATTTTTGGACTAAATAACATATCTACTTGCATGACATTCAACCATCTTGCGTGAGAGTATAATCTCACTTCTGAATGTGCGTAAAGACCCATGCACGCATCTATTATCCCCCTTCCCTCGCTCTCCACTTCCCATCGTCACAAATGCAGAACCGCCACAGCACGCCGACAGACAAACAAATCCCGATCGTTCGTGACGTCAGAGAAAAGCTGTCAAAGAACACGGAGGGACATTTGTCTACGTCAGCACGACACTTTTGTGTCTGCGGCACGTCTGCCAGTCAGTTGGAAGCAATTGCATGCGATGTCATGAGATCAAGGGAAATTTCCCGCACAGCGGGAATTCTAAGCGAAACCAGGGAATAGGCGTGAAGGTTTGCTACACTGACTCTTTCGCTTTTTGTGATTTGCTTTCCTGAAAATTAAACGATCTGCTAGAATTTTCTTAGCCTCTGAGTTCATGTGTGATAGATTAAATAGATGGTAGAAAAGCGGGTAGGTTTTGGTGTGTGCTAGGCGAATGGCTTATAGTGTAAATATACAAACTGAATCGAAAGTTACGAACAACGTATATGTCAATAAGAGTAAGATGAGTATAGCGAAACAAATTGTAGGTACCATTGACATAATAGTTATTTGGACCGCTTTGTAGGGAAGTACGCGCATTTCCTTTAACGTTTTTGGTAGCATAAATGATACGTAAATGCTTCCAAAAATCATAAAGCATTTTTTATACCACACAATACTTTACACGGAACCATTTCATTTAACCATGAATTGGTAAAATAAACTGCCTTTGTGATGAATTTTAATATTTTACAAAAATGGGAAATTATTTCCTTGGGAGTGATTTTTAATACAAAAATGAACTCTTCATTTCTTGAAGGATTTTTTTTTCCCCTTTGATTAATTGATTTACTTTATTTTACTTCTCATTTCTACCACTTGTGGCTAATTGCGAAGATGAGAATGAGTGATTATATTACATAAATATATGACATACAAAGAGCACCCATGCCCAGGCTAGATTCGAAGCCGGGACCTCTGGCGTCGTAGCGCAGTGTGCTAACCACTCTGCCATGGAGGCCGGCCCGAAAAGATGAGAATGAGTGATGATATGATGAAATTGATGAAGGGATGCTCACAAGGAATGCCCAGGCCGGGATTCGAATCAAGGACCCCTGGCGTCGTAGCCTGCTGTGATAAGCACTTCGCTACGGAGGCTTGTTGAAGGATTTTAATAGCAAAAAAAAAAAAATTGGTAGGAAACAGAAATCCTTCTGTGCAAGGATTTTGGACCTTTAAAATAAAAATACGCAAATTTCCCTTTTGAGGGATTTTTACATGAAGAAAGGGGAATTTCCGCCAAACAAGCCCGCCGTAGCCGATCGCATGACAAGCAAGGACAAAGACGGAACGTGCCATTCGCACGGCGCGTTCACGCACCGCATTTGCCGGACCTGACCTTCACGCGTTGCAAGATATCTCGTGCGGACACATACATTAACACCTATCCGCCGCGTTGGTATTTGCCAGAGAGGAGAGCAAATGCAGAGGGCGTGGAACCATTGAAAAGAGGGAGGGAGAGGGGAATCCGTAGTGGCTTGTCGCCTATGTCTGATTCCACGCACGAACCTCGCTGATCATGCAAGAGACCAAAAACTTCATTCAGGACTCAGGGAAACCCGGTGTGGCGTGTTGCATAACATCCACGAGCCACGTCATAGCCTGCACGCAGCGATCAGCTGGTTGTTTGCACGAATTTCACCGCAGGGTGTAAAGAAAATGCGCCGACTGAGGAAAAGGGGTAGGATTGGAAGAAGGCAAGAGCGGAAATGGAGTGATTTTGGCCATAGTCGTGGTTCGTCTACTAGTTTTTTTCTTTCTTGTGACGGATATTTTGTTCATCGTCGATTCATTTAATTTTTGTTATTTACCGTCGCTTTTCTGCAACTTTTGACTAATGAGGAATGATGATATGATGAAATTGATGAAGGGGCGCTTACAAAGAACACCCAGGCAGGGATTCGAAACCGGGACACCTGGCTTCGAAGCGTGCTGTGATAACCACCTCGCCACGGAGGGTTTCTCTGGATTTTCCAGAAGTTTACGAAGCAAGTTGAGTTGAGTTTCAAGTACACTTTATGCACAGATACGCTAATCGAGACTAGAACTACAGTTTTAAGTGGGGTCCGAATTGAACCCCGGACCTCTTGATTATAAGACAAGAACTTTACCGCTACGCCATCTCGGCATCATAAGTTTGCGGCAATGTATGTTGGATCTCTCTCGGGTTCGATTCCCAGCCTGAACATGCGGGTTCTTTGTGAGTGCCCCTTCATCAATTTAATCATACCAGAACCCATCCTCATCTTGGCGATTAGCCAAAAGTATATTAGGAACAAAATGAACCAAATCAATCAAACAAGTTCTTAGCTGGACTAGGCAATATTATGCATTAATTTTAGTGTACAAAGTGTACATGTGTATAGGAAAAATAGACATCAAAAACATACGATAAGAAAAGCAAGTTAATGGAAAAAAATATAATAATAACTCCGAAGATTAGAAAGAGATATATAGCAGGAACTATTTTTCCTTGTATGTACTTTTTGCTTAGATAAATAGTAGGAACTGTCTGTTTCCTGGAGAATTGTCAGTTATTAACGAGCATCTACTATATGTGTATTACATTAGCTACTTTATATTGTGTACTAAATAAAGCTTCTGTTGTTTCTTTTCAGTCTGAAACCTCCACCCAAAGATGGCGTGACTAAAAGCAACCCCAGCAAACGTCATAGGGAAAGATTGAACGCCGAGTTGGACACACTGGCAAGCCTTCTACCGTTCGAGCAAAACATTTTATCCAAGCTGGACAGACTATCAATTCTTCGTCTCTCTGTTAGCTACCTGCGCACCAAGAGCTACTTCCAAGGTAAGCCAAGACAACTTGGTCTCCTTGTTCGATAGTAAAATTTTGTAGGACCCTTTTGTTTGTCCATTACGAATGCTCGACATAGTGATTGGTGCTCTCTCTCTCTCTTTCTCTTCAACTTGTCTTTTCTCTCGTTCTTTTTCTGTCTTTCTTTTTCCTTCTCTTTGTCTCTCTCTTTCACTCTTCTCTTCCTCTTTCTATCACTTGCTCATTCTTTTCTCTCACTTTATAACCCTCACTTTCTCTCTCTCTCTATAATCTCACTTTATTTATCTCTATGTATGTCTTTCTTTCTTTCTCTTTCTCTCTCACTCTTTCTATCGATCTTACTTTATTTATCTTTCATCTTCTCTCACTTTCTATCTCTCATTTTTCTCATCTATCTTTTCCTCCTCTCTTCCTCCATATATTTATCTTCAATTCTAGTATTTTCCTCATATCATAATCATCATCTCTCTCTCTCACACACACTCTCTTTGCTTGTTTGAATTTTCCTTTTCCTTTCTTTCTTCCTCTTGTCCCCTCTCCACCTCATTTCCCTCACTTCCTCCTTATCTTTACTTATTCTGTCTCTCTCGCTCTCAGACTGCTTTCTCTTCCATCTTTCAGATGAGATAGAATTAGGAACTTGACACTTCGATTACATAAATTCCCATGTCTGTGCATTAAAATTTTCTTTCCACTTATTTTAGCAAATGTGTTGAAACGTACAGAAAAGTAACTGCAAAGTAACAGTCAATTTCGTCACTCGTTACCAGACAAGAGTAATTGAGTAACAGTTTCAGTTATTCATTTCCAAAAGTAATTAGTTACAATTACCGTTACTCTAACAAAGCAACTGCATTACAAGTAAGCCTGCTCTTTCTGTACATTTTGCTTTCGTGCTCCAAGCTCTGATAGCAACAAATAAAATCAAGGAAGACTGCATGATCAGGGGACATATGCTCAAGTGCGCCACATTAACACAAAATTACATTTGCGGGACAAACGACATCGCTTCAATGATAGATCACCAGGATTATTCCCTGTCAAAAGGGCATTGCATGCGTCGTGCTCATATTCACCCACCCGCCTTTCCCTCCCCTCGGTGACTACCGTTGCTGGCATTATCCCTAAACAAACCTCACTGGCAGAACCTCTCTTCATCAGATTCCCCATCCCGGTTTCTTCCCTATTCCTACGAAAGTTGGAGGAAGTAATTTCAGGTTCTTAGTGGACCGTAAGGCGTTTACCATCCCTTTCTGTGGCAAGGGAGGGGGAGCAAGATTGAGAAGCAACCAACGCAGAAGGGGGAAGAAGAGCACTGAGTTGGAGATTAATTGTTATCTTGATATCGTGAAAGCATTTCGTCTAAGCTTGAACTCGATTCTACTCGGGTACCTTATCTGGGGACATGATCTCCGGATATTACGGAAAATGACACGCAAATCGGCCATTAATATTGCATATACGCAAGAACACAAAAGAGAATCAGGAAGGGGAGGAAAAACGGGGAAGAAATGGAGGGTAGAAAAAAAAACTTCATTTGCTGTATTTGATTTTGTGCGATTCGCCGAAACTATAACCTGAACACGGTCGTTGCTGTGCAATTATCAGTCTCGTTGAGTTGACCAGGCCGTACCGATGCTGACTCTACTACTCTGGTGCCATCTAGCGATTTTTTGCCGAACTAATAAAATGGCTATCGGGGTGTTAATGTCACCCAAGGTTTCGAAGCGTTCCTACTGCTGTTTTCTTGAATACATCGAGGTAGAAACCTGTCAAGGTATATAGATGTTTTCTTTTTATGAAACGAACAGGAATGAACGAATCATCTCGAATTTGCAAATTGGTTTGATACAATTGTTACTGTATGGCATAGCGGTAACATTGTCACCTTGTAATCAAGAGGTAACCGGCAAACCGTAGTGATTGGAGCTAGTCCTTATTAGCCAGCCAATCAGGGCATAAAGTGGACTTAAACTTTTTGTCATTTGTTATTAAAGTAGCAAATCATCATGAAACTAAGACAAAAGAAAAACACTGGAGAAATTATTTTATGTTTGGTCAGGCGGGGAAGTCTAAGCTGCAACTAAGCCAAGGTGTGATTGTGAATTTCTGAAATGAACCCCCCCCCTTTTATCGGGAATCAGACTGGGGCAAATTAGTCGAGATCATTAGCCACCCCTATAGCAATTGACAGACACACATACACACACACAAACGCTAGTGTTTATTTCCAATGCAGATAGAAAATACCCCAAGTTCAGCATCGTAGTAGCTTCCATGTAAGGGAATAAAAGGAGACACTCTGTTGGTGGATCAGAGAATTAACCCATTGGGCTAGAAAATACGGCTGTCCCAAAAACAGTACCATTGAAACCAGTCCTTTCTAATTCCAATTCAACTGGAGAAAAAAAGCCAATTGCTATCTTCGAGAACTGCACATGAATTATTCATCACCTCAACTATTGTAAGAAACCCTTACCACCACATATACTTATATTTCCTGCTGTCATATTAAGCTTGCCTTGAAACTGTCTATTCACGATCCTTCCCTTTTACTATTTCCATAATTAAGAAGGGATAAGCTGGTATGAAACAGTAGCAACCCTTGTCAGTGAAGACCATTTTTATCATGGAGGGGAAACCTTGGTTGAGTTGTGTGTGGCGGACAGGGTTGAACTTTGGAAGAAAGTGGCCTAATTTGTAATGCAGTAGGTCTGTTATTCCTTTGAATGAACCTAGCTATCAATTGGAAATATAGTACATAATTTACAGCTTCCAATTGGAGGATGTAATGACATAGGAGTTTCATCCGATCTTCCTTTGTCTCCGTCTGTTTCTTCATTATGTTTTTCTTTCCTCTCTCTTCAACTGTTTCCAAACCGCAGCACCATGTATTGTGTTGCAGAAATTCATATAGTTGTTAACAATGATTTATGTGATTATATCACCGGAGGATTATCTATTTTGATTTCGTATAAATGTCGTGTGCACTTGGAACACGAGCTGTTTCTCAACGTGCTAGTAAAATTATTATATTTCTTGACTCACCTAAATGTAAGAACAAAAATTTATATTGTACTTTAGATAAGGTTTTACTGCGTTTTGTAGTTCTGATTCATACTAGTCCAAAGAGTGACGTAACGCATAAACTCCAAAAACATGTTGTGCGGGCAGAGGGATGCTATATGTTCGGAGGAAGTGCATACCTTCATTTATGCTAAAATTGATGTTATTTTGAATTATCTTTGCGCATCTTGGTAGTAAGCTCGAGCACCATCATATTTTTACATATATCTATCAGCTTTTAGCACATATTTTAGTTATTTTTACATATAATTTCCATATCTTCAAACATCTTCCGCCATATAGCTATATACGATTACTACCCTTCTTGTGTTAAATACCAAAGATTTTTAGCTCATTTTGTACACTCTGTTTATTTTAAATCTTGACAATGGACAATGCATCTGCTATTTTAACATTTTTGTCAACAATGGAGAATGCAAGCTTGAGCTTTCGCGGTGAAATCCATTGCATATTTGAAAATATTCTCCATTACTTCATGCGATATTCAACGCAGTTTCAGTCAATATAAATAGCCTATGTCTTTAGAGACAACAGAAGTAATTCACATTTCAGCACTTGAATTTGGTAATTAATTTTTTTCGGTAACAAAAAATAAAGCACATTTTATATTTGAATTTTGTATTACAATTAGGCTAATTGTAAGGCGATGCATTTTATTTAGCTAAGTGAACCGTTTCTTGCTTAATAAAGATCGCCATTTTTCATAATTGTAACTTCATATTAAATTCCATATTTTCATTAAGATAACTAAATATACGTGTATATTTACATATCTAACATTTTTTTGGATAATATAAATCCGCACCCTCTAAATAAGATGCCTGATTATAGCAAAACATTTTCGTAATGATGAAAAATGTCCAATGCGAATTTCCCATCCTTGCTTCAACAAATCAATACCATGCTTCTCTTATGTAATGGAATGCAATTACTCCAAAATGGAGACACTTAAGGCAAGTATCTTGTTATTCATTACGTCATCATTCTAAGAGTTTCCTGCACGAAATACTACATCTCATCCAATTAGCAGAGATAGAACATGCTTCATAGGTTTTTATATTAAGGCGAATTCATTGATAGCTTACGCACCAACCTTGGGGAATTCCCATCATCAATCATTGCCGTCATGCAGTATCATGTCTTCATTTGGAATGACTCGCTCCAAGACTTGACATTTCTCTTCCGTATCTGAATGCCTGGTTTGATTACTGACTGTTCGAAAATGGGATTGTGATCGCGATTGATTGCGTGATGTGATCCGTAATAAATTCTGTTTCTTCCAGAGACATACTTAATATTTATTGACACACACATGCATAAATATATTTATTTATTTATTGAACTCAACAGGTACATACCTAATTAATTAATACTATTATACTACTGACCAAAGCAGAGTTGGTACAGAATTAAAAAGACACAAAATATGCATAACATATGCACAGATTAAATGATAGCAATTGATTTATTTATTTAAGTAATTTTACTTCCCTTTTCTTCCACTCTTGGCTAATCGCGAAGATGAGAATGAATGGTGACAAGATGAAATGGACGACACGACGTGAGCCCCACAGAAGATTTATTCTGGCTGTGAATTTAGACGCCAGAGCCTCGTTAGTCTTCAAATTGAAGTTCAGGGTGTACTACGTGGAAGGTAGGTTGATATTTAGGTGTCTTCGGAAAGGGTCACCCCTTAAACCCCCAGATTAAATGGTAGGATAAGAATGTAAATGAAATCCAAGAATACGAAGGTAAAACACCTCGTATTACAGATGTCTCCCCCCCCCCCCCCCCGATCGCGAAGTTTGCCAACATATTACATAGAATTGGAGTTTCATACAGAATATAGATGAACGGAAAATTTTTAGTACCTACTTAACACAAGAAGGGAAAATGTAGTAATAGTATGAATATGGAATATACGTATGTCGGAAAGTATTTGAAAATATAGAAAATATATGTAAAAATAACAAATATATTCCAAAAAGCTATATAAAAACATGGAAAATGAAAGTAGTAGTTTTCGAGCTTACTACCACGATTAGCAAATATGGTACAAAATAACATTGAATTTACGATCATATGGAGATATTTATTTACATACTATAAATCCGTTACATGCCGGAAATGTTGCAACGCCGTAACGTAATCCCTGTCCATTTTGTGGGAGAAGCAGGGCTGGTTCTGTTGTTTCCTATATTTTCCCGGAAAGAATTTTCTTTAACTTTTACCCGAACTCTATCCGTTCTAACGCTGAAACCATGGCCAAGCACTACATTATGCAAAGTGTCAGGAATGGACTGCAGCCATAAATTTCAATCTCAAGTTTCCATAATTCTCTCGTCTGATACTTCATTGTACGTGCACTAACCTAACCTAACCTCTTGTGCAAGAACCCACCGTCTGCATTTTCAAGTGCAACGAATTCGAGTTATGTGATCCGGAACGTGGAACTGCACATAAACCTTGCTCGATGGCGACTCTTCGTTAAAAATGTAATAATATGTAATAAATAATCCATGATTCGGTTACAAACGTTCGTAACTGGACTCTATCGTGACGACTCAATTCCACTTTTAATTGCAACGTCCAATTTACGTGGTTTGCTCAAAAATCCCTGACCTTTCTCAAGTTCTGAAACTGTGATACAACGTTCCAAATGACGTTATGGACAATACTCTTTATTGTCTGGACGTTACGCCTGGCTTTTCGTAAAGAGAGTCACATGGGAAGGACTGAATCATGGCGTGAAGGCTTGCACAATGATTTACTTCTATAACACATGCCATCGCTTGTTTCATTTTTTGACGGAAAACGCATATGTTGAAGAATGATTGAAATTATTATTATTATTGTCGAATTGCTTAATTAAGACATAAATATGAAACGAATTATGGTTCAGCAAAGGAGGAGTGAGGGGCTTGCCTACGCAAATAGCCAAGTTGCGTATTCTGAAAGAAATATTGTATATATTTACTATAGCCCTAGATATAATAGAAATAAAACACTAATGCATGCATGCAAATAAAACAAAAACTAAAGTTTGACAACTTCAAATTTTCCTGCAATTTCTATATTTCTCATAAAATTTCTCTTTTTACCTAAAAACTGTAGCTGGAGGCTCCCCCTTCACCAAGGGAAATTTCCCTTCAAGTATCAACACAGCCTCTGCCAAGCGCGGCACAGAAAGTAGGAAAAGTGATGTAGGGAAATTCACAAACAGCCTGGGATTCAAACATGGGACCCCTGGAGTCGTAACGCGCTGTGCTAACTATTCCGCCACGAATGTCGGCTCAACAACATTGAAAAAAAATCTTCGGATCATAAAATAATTAATTTCTAAGTGAAACTTTTGTATTATCTAATCTGTGCATGAAATTCCAAGAATGAAAATGCATGAATTGAATTTGAAATACTTTTATATATATATATATACAGGGTGGCCACAAAGTGGGCGTACCCCTGGGTTTTCGACGGAAAGTATGTTTAATTGTTGTTGATTTGCAATCGTTCGACCATGATGAAACTTGATTTAAAGTTCAAGCCGTACCGTGCTTGTCACGTTAATGAACTCTCTGATGCTGATAGGACGTGGCGCCGGAATATCTCTGCAAAATATCTGCCAGGACGTGGCGCAGAATTCAGCTGTGCTACGATATCATGATAGTTTCCATACCGATGTCCTGGACAAGTGAACTATCAGGTACGTGAACACATCGCTATAACAACAACAACCACTGTGTCGGAAACAAAGGGGCGGTACGCCCACTTTGTGACCTCTCTGTGTATATATATATATATATATATATATATATATATATATATATATATAACCGGTGCATATCCAAATGACTAAAACCAAATAAATACATTTCCAAAGCAGCACTACGATTCGCTTCACGCCTCAGATAACTCTCAGATACACGACCTCCGCGATGGCGTAGTGGTAACGTCGTCTCTTTGTAATCAGAGGGGGCCCAGGTTCGATAGCCGGTGGATGCACATAACATACTAGTTGTGATCCTAATTTAACTGTAGGTCAAGTCCCGATTAGCCTATATGTGCATAAAGTAGACCTAAAACAAAAACTCAACAAATCTCAAATTCAATACACGAGGCTCGCTCATATGGATGGCTGTGAAAAAGAAGTGTTGTAGAAAAAAAAATGTTTTTTTCTTATGAAGAAGAAGCACATCTGTGAAAATGTAGTTCCCTTTGGTGCATCTATCGATAGGTCGCTTGTAGTAACACAGGAAAGAGCAGGAACGCCATGGGGAAAAAATGGATCACCCAACTTCCTTTCCGAAGTCTTAACTTCACGTTACGCCAGAGCGTAAACAGTAATTGAAGATAGGAAGATCAGTAACAAAAAACGATCGAAATGAGACAGTCAGCCTCACTGTAAGGGTAAGCATCTGTGTAGGCGACATTAATATTCAGTAACCCCTGAATATCCCAATTCGGTTTTAATTGTTGGCCTGGAATCCACCAGGGGGAAATTTTGGTTTGCTAATGTCCTTGATGACATGCTTTAGGCACAATTAGCGATCTGTATCTCGAGTTGCTCAGAAGAAATTAAAAACAGGACTTGTGCAAAGACGGAAGACAAAGAACAAAAAAGGAGAACCTCTCTGTGCTTTTTATAGTTAAAGTATTCTGTGCAAGGTGTCTACAACCTTCCAACAGATGTCCTTCCGATCGTATCTAGAAAGAAGATGGCCAGGATTGTGCAGTTGATCAGCAACGTACAGCGATGGCTTACATAGTAAAAATTAAGCTCTGGAGCGGTTCTTACGTAAGTTTTTTACCCCTTTATTTCAGTGCACTTCCTCCCCTGCTCAAGAAGCTACCGGAGGTCGAGTTGCTTGTGCGGTTTCAGCAAATACATAATTAAATTCGTTACTGCCCATGCATTTTCCATTGTTGAAAATTACCTCTAGTTATTGTTGTCCTTTTTTGGTCATTGTTTAGACCCAGTACACCCTGTTTTATAACCTCAAGCGTGACCATATTACATGCTTTGAGTTCTCGCCTGTTTTCTTATTCGCTTTTTTGTCACAGCGAAGATTAAGGGAGCAAAATAAAGAGCGGGAAAATGAACTTCCACGATTTATAAGCTATGTTCCCACCAAATATCTGCAGCTACAGACTATGTAGAAAAAATAACGACGAATAACTGCATTTTAGCGGCTAAAATATATTTAGTCGAACGTTTGACGAGTTTTGCAAGCACCTTACTCAGAAGCCGCGAACAGACTTGTTTAAACACTGACTGTACATTGAACTTTTTGTTATTAATAGTTTATAAATCAAAACTTATCAGAAATTTTAATTTTCGTCGTGAACAGTATTTATAATATATATATATATAATATATAAGGATTTGTTTCAATTTCTCGGTCTATGTGTTAGACCCATTTCCTCCCGAAACTTTTATCTTTCCTTTATACATGTACAAACTGGCGTACGCAAGTGTGAGGAGAGCTTCTGGGGTCACAGCCCCTCCCAAAAGTTTGAAAAATCATACTTTCCAAATGATAGCAAGGAAGAACTCCGGAAAACCAATCCCATTTTAATTGCCGGTGATTCCACATGGTCTTGAGAATTTATACTGTGTATTTCCTCGAATTCGGATTATTATGTTAGAACCCTAACCAGGTGTCAACATTTTCCATTAAACTGTTAATATTCATCCGTCTTTATTATTTCATCGTCACGTTTAATTTTACAGTGGTAGCTTAATATTGGGTCGTTAATTCCGCCACAACCGAATTGCGCACACGTTAGATCCACAATTGCGCACAAATCTCACTGACCTGTTTTGCGCACAGATTTTGATCGAACGTTGCCACTTTGATAGCTTTAAACTCTGTGCGCAAAACTGTTTTTCTCTTTAGACAAGAAGAGAGAGAAATTAGAAATAAAATAGTAAATATCTTAAGAATTAAATAAAAAATATAATTTGACGGGTTTTCTTATTTTATGTACCTTTCATTTGAAGGAGGAAACACACATTTAAGAGTTTATTTTGTTTTTTTGTTTTAAGTCCAGTTTGTATACAGATAGGCTAATCTGGACTTGACCTACAGTTTAAAGTGGCATCCGAACCACTATGTGGAATCAAACCTGGAACCTTTTGTTTACAAGGCGAAGGCGTTACCACTATGTCAGCGGGAGGCACACTGCAAAAAATTGAAAATTTTATTGAAATTTTCACTTGAAAGTTTATTAAAAATAAATGAAGAATATAATACATAAGTCCATACCTAAAATTTGATATTGTCACGATGATGAAAAAAGTGGTGAATTGATGAAATTTATTATTTTATTGCATTTGAAATTTTATTGTTTTGTGCCTCTGTTCGGTCTCTTTAGGCTAATCGTGACGGTGAAAGATGATTAGATGAAACTGATGAAGGGACAATCACCAATAAATGTCCATGCCCAGGCCAGAAATTGAGCTCGGAACAGTAAGTGAATCAACCACTCAACGCACTAAGACACCGAGGCGATAGTGAAGTAAGTGAAGGAAAAAACAATGAAATGTTCATACATTGCGCAGTGTTCGAACGAGGTTCCGTGCGAGTGTGCAGTGTTTTGTGTTTTATATGACGGTGTCAGTCGCCTCGGTGGCCAAGAACTTCGGATAGTAGAGTGGGGTTGTTTCTGTAACATCCTAAGCTGTTACGCGTTAGCAACTTGGAAGCGAGTCACAACTCTCGAAGCATGCAATCAGCAAGTGAGTCGATGACGTCATCTCAACCCAGCACCAATCGCTGACGCTCTACGCTACTGGTAGGCTCGCTAGCTTGACAAGTGCAGTCGGCTGGAGATGTTTTGAAAATACTATGGCTCCACACTAGGCTGAGTCGATATACACCGATGTATCAGTGTCGGCAAATACCAATTGAACCACTATCGTAAAGTATCGGTTGGATTTTAATTGCCGATACCGGCCGATAGTTTGCTGGGATAATTTGAGACACATAAAAATAACGCGCGATACTGTCGCGGAGTCTAATTATCCAGGAAGTTATTTAAAATTCAAGGTTTCCAATGATTTTGCACCCATATTATGTGAAAACGTTGTATTTTTAATATTCTGCTGTAACTTTTTAATATTTTAAAGGAAAACATTTGTAAATTGATGGTTATAATTGGCGTGGAATATTCACTCATCCACTAATATTAATATTTTAGACGACTTTTCATTTTCATCGGTATAGGTATCGGTTCAAAGTAGTGTCGGCTGAGCTCTACTCTATACTCATTGTCTCACTACTGGAGTTCGAATCCCGGGCAAGGTGTATCTGTCTGTGTGTGTGTAGTCTCATTTCGAACCTCTTTCATTCATTTTCAGTAAGAATCTGGCAATGTTTTTCTCTCATTTGCATCACTTTTCGGCACAATATCATCCAATATCATTCATCCTCCTTGTCGAAATTAACCTAAATAGATAGAAAAGCGACACGAAATAAGAAAAGGGACCTCTGTTATGACGTAGTGGTAACGTCGTCGACGCCTTGTAATCAAGAGGTCCCGTCGGGGGTCCGGTTCCCAGTGGATGCACACCCGGATCTCACTTTAAAATTAAGATCCAGTCCCGATTAGCCATTCCGTGCATAAAGCGGACTTAAAAACAAACGAAATAAGAAAGAAAGCAAATGCAATACAAACATGATGGTATAGTTCAATTATGCTGGCACTTATGCAAGCATACACTCACATGACGTGGTTGTGCTTGCGTTCGAGAATCGAATGGCTTGAAATGAAATTAGCCGTCACACGAAGGAATGATTTAATTCATGCACAAATTAACACTGGCACGTTATTACAGAACTTTTAAAAGACTCACAGTCCGTAAACATGTTAAATGCCGTGGTGAATTTTCTGGGGATGGATATTTTTTTCGCGTGTTGCTGTTTTCTTATCCTCCCCCCTTTTTAAATACATGTTTGCACAAGCAAAACACGCGATGCCGTCCTGGTTGAATGCCACGTGGCATAACAATATGCCCAATCTAGATTGTTTAGTGAAATATATACGCTGGCTTCTTTACCTGCTTTGCAGGCGTGACAGAATTTCAGTTGGGAACTGATGTCCCTCCGCTCCAGTATATAATCCTTATCGCTAGCTCTATAAATGTGAATTAGAGGGTAAATCTTGGATAATTTTTCCTTTCTAATTAAGGTAGAATCGAGATATACGTCTCGTTCCGTCAAATAATGTTGTTTTTAATTTGTTTATACTTGTCAAAAAATGTTCATACAAGCAAACATTGAAAAGTTTAAATTGTTCACGCATTTCTTATCCTTCAGTTTCTTTACATATTCTATAAAACAGTAAAGAAAAACAATTGAAAACTCGCGATTGTTCATATGTCATATAAATTAGCTAAAGAAATAATAACTTGAAGCTGAAACCGTTAATTTAAATTGTTCAAACTGTCCACGTAAAGCAAAGGGAAACGTTTACGAATCCTGTAAATTACTACAGAAAATAAGTCGAAACTTTCTATAGTTAATAATAACTTTATTCACTGTTGCATAATCGATTGTAACTTATGGTTGCTTCAATTAACTAAAACAAATACAAATATACTTATACAACAGATTAAAACCGCTCAAATGTTAATAATGCAGATACTAATCAAATATAACTAACACTTAACTGGTTATAAAATGTTCATTACATAAGTTTCTTATTCATAGAACTGTTATTTATAATTATTAATACCTTTGACTTACTTGTTGTAATGACAAAATGTATACTGTAATTGAAATTTTTAAAACCGCAACCGAAGAAGATGCTCTTGAGTAACATTCTTCATGCAAGTTATAATATTGTAGTTTAAGCTAGTACACGTTAAAATACTTTTGTTTTCAATTCTTTTAATAAGAAGATGGTTCGTCCAGAACTCAAAATAACGTCTAAGGTTAGCAGAAAAAGTCTAATTTCAGAACCATTCACCCATCGTACTTGATTCCACGTGACATAAATGGAATATTTGCCGCGGATATTTACAATTGTTTATCTAATATTAGTTTCTGTTATGAACTAGGCTTACACTGAAAGAAATATTTGTTTGTAGGTGATCTAATATAAGTTTAAATTGTGTCGATAAACAAATGAGTGTTCATCAGCGCTAATTTCTACGTAGGGAATTTATTAAAAATTATTTAATAATTTAGTCAAAATGAGCGGACCTAAAGGAAATCGGTAAAAGATTGGATTGATCTTGTCCAGGGGAGGGACAGATGGAAGGCTTGTGTTGCTGCAGCCATAAACCTTAGGGTTTAATTGAGTTGATTGATTGAATTTTGCATTTGAATTTGAATTTAAAATTTTGGGCGCGTCAGCACTTAGGCTATTTTGCACCGGTCACACTATACAGGGTCCAGCCCCTTATCATAAACAAATACATAACTGTAATGGCATATAACTAAAATCTTAAAATTTTCTGACTTTGGTTAAAAGCTGAGGCTGTAAAGGGGCACTCAGCACATATGACAAATTGCAGGACAACGCACAGAATTATACTGACCATGGGACCAGTAGCCAGAGCCTCGTTAGTCTGCAGTCCAGGGTGTACTACGTGGAAGTGAAGTTGACAATTGGGTGTACTATGTGGAAGGTCACCCCTTACACCCCTTGATTGATTGAGTTGGGTGTTTTAAGTCCACTTTATGCACAGTAATGCTAATCGGGACTGGACCTACAGTTTTAAGTGGGAACCACTATGTGCCTCCACCGGGTATCGAACCCGAGACCCCTTGATTACACTGTGCCATCGAGGAGGCCTTTAGGGTTTAAGAAGGCTACAGAGTTAGTCAAAATTATCAATTTTCCTTTTTTTTTATTATGGTTGTCAAAAGCATAACCAAACACTTTTGATTACCAAATCGATTAACGAAACGTTTCTGGTTGCTAAAAGGATTAACCAAACGTTTTTGGTTACCAAAAAGATCAACCAAAGGTTTTTGGCTAAGAAAGGGATTAAGCAAAGGTTTTTGGTTAATTGTAGAGAAGTGTACTGTAATCATAGGAGGAAGACATAATATTTGAGAGCGAATGTTATGTGAAAAATGAAGACTTGTCTTAACCAAACTTGATACTTCCAGATATCAGCTGACAACAATGGGATTTGTTGCTCTGAGGTCAATAACTAACTACCTTCGGGACCCCATTAGCATTCCTTGTGTCTGCACACACTAAAACTCCGAGAGCATATTGCCTATTAACTTTTACGACAGTTTTTTTCCCCCTTGCCGAAACGACAGCAGTGGAAAAAACAAGAAGCTAATCACTGTCGAGATACTAAAGACAAAATCAGATCTCTTCAGATGCTCACTCAATTCACTCAGTCTATTACGGGTTCTTTAAGGCATGCGGCGACCATCCCATCTGGCACATGGCTAGGAGGTCAAAATTCATTAACCTGACATATTACAACCTCAGGTATGTAGGAAGGGATCGTCGAGCGGACGATCTGGGAATCCAAAGGGTATAGGAGATGGTGCCTTGAGGATTGGAGGAGTGAGTGTGGCAAGAAGGATCTAATCAATCAGTAGATCCCTCGTCTTCTTTCGTCTTTTACAACTAGAGGTACAACCGATGGAATCCTCTATGGTGTCTGGCGTGAAAATTGTGATTCGCTGAAGGTGAGGAACATAAATTTCGCCGCAGCAAGTTTTAATTTATTGCGGTCGCTTCATCCTAATATTATCACGATCGATCTGTCGGCTTCTGCTCCTTCCTTGGACGGGGAAAGGAAATCTCTCTGTCCCGTGTTTTGGGCCTTCAGTAAATGTCTTGTTGCTTATTTATTGAGGACGCTCCTGCAATCAGTAACGGAAGCAGCTCAAGTTACATAAAGTACGAGGAGGATGAGCATATTGACTTACCTTAACTTTCTTGTCATCAATATGCCTTTTCCATGACTTTCCTTTTAATGGGTGGATTTTGTGTCACATTGTGTTTCGTTGAAATGTCAGGTCAGCAATTGTGGTGAAATAGAGGCTGTTTCGCATAATTTCCTTGCTCCTACGATGGTGACGTACCGTAAGGTACTCTCATCATAGGATTCCCGAAAGCTACTACAAGGGTCAATTGAAATTTAAATTCGTGTAAACCTGGATTCCAATCAGGAACCTCTAACGTGCCCTTGTTGGGCGATGTTGAGTATCTTGATGCCAAAATTTAGACCTTATTAATTTCTCAAGTGTGTGATACTGCTGAAAGTTACAGGTATCTATTTTCTCAGTTCCCAATCCACAGCTGAATTATGTAATGAAACGATGCAGTTTGATCACCTAACAAAATCTATTATAATTATATCTTGTCTTGTGTGCCCCTCACGTAGTTACACTCCTGCCAAAATAGGGCATCAATATCTCGATTTGTTCCCCAAATATTTCAGTGGAGGATTTTCCGTTTCTTTTTTGTTTGTTTCGAACGCCATTTTTTACTAAGGCTAAATGGAACTGGAACTGTAGTTTAAACTGGTATGAGTTTGCATTTTTGTTTGAAGTTCACTTTAGGCACATAGTCTAATCTTGACGACCTACAGTTTAAAGTGTAATCAGAACCACTGTGCAATGGGCCTCCACCGGGTATCGAACCGGACCCTTTGATTACAATGCGACGACAAAACTGGTGTATAAACCACTGTAAGTGTGTGTGTGTGTGTGTGTGTGTGTGTGTGTGTGTGAGAGAGAGAGAGAGAGAGAGAGAGAGAGAGATTAACTTGTACTTAAAATAATCTAAGTCCTCACCAAACCTCAAATGATTCATTGCAGTTTTCTAGTTGATACAAACCAAGCAGCTGCATGCTGATTGTGTATACGTACTACAGAGGTTCGACTGTATAATAAATTGCCAAATGCGCGCTTTTAGCTTCTTGTGGAAAGAGAGAGAGAGAGAGAAAGCACTTGCTTCCCAAGGCTTGCAAAGGAATCTTATTCTCTCCCGTGAAGGGGTGGAGGAAATTTTTTTAGGTACGCGAGGAACGCCCCAGGTCGATTACGCTGCCCCTGGCGGCCGGCGATGGAAACTTGGAATCCCCGGGGCGAGTCCTCCCGAAATTTATAACCCAATCTCCCCGACGTAGCCCTCTGGGAAATAAAAGCCGTAGTGTACCTGGCCTGGGGAGCATGAATCACCGTGCCGGAGTAATGAGTTACTTACGGCCGACCTTAAAAATGCAAATTAGAGCATAAATCAGTATGTTTATATAGAGTACACCCATTCCGCCGTTTTCCGCTGGGCCTCTGTTGTTTGCATACGTTGCCATGGCAACGCTGAAATGGAAGGTGCTTCGCGGATGCTTTTAAGGGCAGGGTGAAGCGGGGGTGGAGTTATGATGCAGCAAGAGGGGATGATGGCGACTAGTTCGGGATCTCGACAATGGAGGGCGTTGCTGTAGCGCGCACGGTCTTCTGTGTTTTGAGACGCTAGCCGGGCATCGTATAAACAAACGTGGTATGCGAAGTAATTAAGCCTAATTACCTGATAATGGCGTTCGTATTGTTCTAATGCGTTGAGTACCGATTGTTTGTCTTAAACTGCTGCTTAATTATGGTTCCGTGCTGATATTTGTATCATATTTTAAGAAGATACCAAATGTCTTCAAAGTAATAATTCTACGGTTAGGTACTACTATTAGTAATAACGTAGTATTGGTTAAAGCAGCGAATATACAGGGGATGGACAAAAATATGAAAACACCTGCGAAGAAAAGCCGGAATACTGTAGCTAATAAGGCGCAGAACCACCTTTAGCTTCCAAAACGGCCTGCAGTCTCCGAAGAATGGACAAATACAAGTCCTGGATGGTGATAATGGGATCTTACACCATTCTTCATGCAAAACATGGTCACAATCCTTCTCAGTGTCCGTCTGTCTCTGTCACTCAGTGTACATGTTCATCCACGCAGGTGTTTATCTGATGATGTATTTCCGGAAACACTATTATGTCATCATGATCTTGGATAGAGTCCCTCTCTACGCCAAGGAACGTGGCTACTTTGATAACAGAGGCCCCTGCAAGGCAGGCACCAACACTTTGCCCTCTTTGAAACAATGTTAGCTCGGACATGATTCAGTATCAACTGCACTGCACGTTATCTACAGTGCAACCAGAGAACATATAGTACAACTGTCGACTCCCACCAGTCTGACAGGGTCCTATCTCACGGCGCAAAACAAAAGAATGTCACACCGCGTCCGATTTCAAGTGGAAAAATTGCGTCGATATCATTCCGATGTCGTGGTGTTTCCGTACTTTTGTCCATCCCCTGTAGCTACAAATGTCATTATGTGAGAAAACATCGCTTTGCGTAAGTTGCATACTACATTAATAATTATAATCACAATAGATGCGAGTACTGACCAAAAACGGCTATTGAAGATTTCTAGATTATGTGGCATTTGATTCATTGGGTTTATTTTACTTGGTTTTTTTGAAATTTTTGGCTGATCGCGACGATGAGGAGATGATACGATGGAATTGATGAAGGGGAACAAACAAAGAACACCCGTTCCCAGGCGAGGATTCGAACCTACGATCCCTGGCGTCGTAGCACGCTGTGCTAACCACTCCTCCATAGAGGTCGGTTTGGGACATTGTATAAATTATGTATATTGTTTCACACCCAAATGCCAAAACTAGCAGCCAGAGGGGGAACTTCCCTCGCACTCTCTGCAACTAGCACCAGAATTGCTAAGTATACACTTTTCAGGGTCCATCGCTTAATTTTAAATGGCAAAGACAAACAGGGGCGAACGCTAATTTCTCTTAGTTAATTTTATTGACTACTTATTGTTCATTTAAGAACTTTTCTGGGGCGATTGCTTGATTTTAAATGTCTAAAAGAGGCGATGGCTATTTACTCTTTAGTTAATTCATGGTTTACTGTTAGTGTCGCCCACTCACGATGACAACAGAGTGTGTCAGTTACCTTTTTCAGTCGCGTAACTTGCTTTTCGAAAGTAAAAAAGTTATTGCCACTCCCACACAAATTCTCGTAACTCGTATATGAGCACATTACGCACTACCATATGCTGCGACACAACATTGAACCCCATCTTTCATTTTTTTTACCCCCTTAATCCATCTTTGTCCCCTCTCGCCAACAAACACATGTCGAATTAAACTTTCATATCGTTCCCCCACCCTCTCGGAAGCCAAACTACCCCTATCATCAGTGACAAACGCCCTCGGAGGCATCCGAGAGTGGCCTCACTTATCGCACACTTCTCAAACATCTTTTTTCGTCAAGTTAAATGCTTCGTTGTTAGGTCAGGCATATTAGGTTTCTGGGTATTATAGCATAAATAATACCTTTTTGGTCAAGCCTCGAGAAATTGCAGCGTATTTATGCTGAGAAACCTAAACTGAACATGACTAACCTAACAACGAAAGCATTTAGATTGACATCAGCAGACGAAGGACGGGACTTGGCCAGAAAAAGGTGTTTGAGAAGTGTGCGATAAATGAGACCCGAGGTCCAGAGCCAGAGGAGCTTCCACCGCATCCAGCGACTCTCCGGCTGCCATGTTGGGGCGTGACGTCACGCCAGGTGAGGGCACCTGAAATTCCCAGTGGACCAACTCCGCAAGGCAGGAATATCGATTACGCAGAAACAAATGACAAACGGCTCCAGCAGACCAGGGGAGGGATGGAGGGGGAATAACTAGAATTAGGAGAGCTTCCCTGTAATTAGGAAGTCTCTGTGTGCCTGGCTCTGTTTGCTGATCCTCAACTGTTTCAGCCTTGGAGAAATATTTGGTTAGTGTCCAGTGTCCTCTGCATTAAATGGATTCCTACATTAACCTACACGATTCTTCCTTGGTCCGAAACGCAGTGCATGTTGTGTTATAACTAGACCTCGGATTTTTACGTTCTAAAATGCGTGCTTTTAGATTCCTAACATAGGCTCTAAAAATCCTAAAATAGGTTCGAGAAACCTTAAAATAGGTTCTAAAAGTCCTGAAATAGGTCCTGGGTCTACCCGGGTTCGATACCCAGTGGAAGCACATGGCACAGCGGTTCGGATCCCACTTTAAAACTGCAGGTCAAGTTCCGATTAGCCTAACTGTGCATAAAGTGGACTTAAAGCACCAAATCTATCAATCGATTCTTAAAATAGGTCCTAAAAATCTTATGTTATGTTCGAAAAGTCCTGAAGTAAGTTCAAAAAATCTTAAAATAATTCAGATTTCTGAAAAATACTAATTAGGTATAGTCACCGGCAATGAAAATGGGACACCTGAAATACGCTCTATCTTGCATAACGTTATGTGTGTTGCCTAACCCTACGGCGATGGCAGAACTTACCATTGGAAATTTGCTAATAAAATCCACTCTTCGCCGTATAGTGAGGCAACAATTTTTTTTCATGTTATCCACAGTCAAACTCCGCAATTTTGTCTGTGAGGATCATCTTATATGCTGAAAATAATCTTTCAACAAAAACATAGTCAGTGGTGCAAACTTCAATGCTGAAATGTTAGTTTGCAAGGCGTGAATGCCGCAAAGAACCGAAGTGACGCGAAAGTGAGCAAAACCACACAGATCAGACCACTTTGGACTGTACAGGTAACAGCGGCACCAGACATTTTGCTTTGTTTGGAGCTTTCAAAAATCACCATGGACTTGGAGGAAGGGAAATCGACAGAGAGTAAGTTTCAAACACGTTCGTCATTGAATTAATTCGTGACCATACAAAGCAAATGCCTCTGTGTGACACAAAAATTCTGTAAAACCTTTAAAAATATATAAAAATCTAAAAAAAAGGCTTGATTGAGGCGCATAAACTTAAAATGGGTTCTAACAAGCAAAATAGTTTTTTTAGGCACTATAACATTTCATCAGTTGTTACGTTTTTAACGAAACGCTGACATAACTTATTATTTCTTGCATACCTGTAAAGGAAAAAAAGAGGTTAAAAACCTCAAATCCGAGGCCTAGTTATAACCAACCAAAGAGCCTCAGTGCATCAGTGGCAGTTCCACAAATTGCACTTGGGGGAGGGGGGGATTTTCCCACGGAAATACATTCTAACCAATATTCACATAGCATTTACATAAACAATATATAGCACTCCATGTTCTATAAGAATAAATATGCACAGGGTGAAAATAGGGTTACGGGATCCGAATTCTGGATAAGTAAGATATGTTTATTATCTTCTTCCACCACTATTATATATTTCCATTGTCGTGATAAACCTAACGATATAAGGATACGAAGAAAATAGGGAAATGAAGAATCAATGACTTTTTCTCTTATGTCACTCCTGTTGAGCCACGAATATGTCAAAATATACATGTAGCATTAGGGTCGTTATTTAATATTGATGTGAAATGTTTATTAAGAGAAGACATCAACACAGAATTAGGAATAAAAAATAATAATTATGATAATTGACGTTCGGTATTATAATATTGGCAAAATATCCATAATGTTTATACTAATGACATAGCTTACATATACAATAGTGATACACCACCCGCACAAACAGATGCCACGTGTGTTCTACTACCTTAGCAAATGCAAATGAAATATAGTGGATGCAAAAACCTAGTCTAGGCATTTGATTTGGAAGGGACATCGTCCTCCCCTGCAGTGCATTTGCACTCATAGATGTCCCGCGTAGCTGAATGGTTAGCGTTTTCGCCTTGGTGGATTCGATCATCGGTGGGAGCTCCACAATTTGGGTGTTGGCCAAGCATGGTAAGGATTTGTAGAGCTACTTGAAATAAATATTAGCATTCTCCGGTAACGGCGGCGATGGGAAGCGCTGACCGATAGTCATCCAATGGAAAACTGTTTTCGCATGCCTCGATCTCTTGCGGCACTGAGTTGGGTTTCATTCCCAGTACAGACACATTGCCCGGTGATTCGGATCACACTGCAAACTGTAGGCCCAGTTCCGATTAGCCTATCAGGAATATTGAAACAAACTTTCATCGTTAATACCACACCTGCTCCTTCCAAATGTATTTGTCTCCCCAGTGACGTAGTGGTAACATCGTTGTCTTGTAATCAATGACCCCTGGGTGCGATACCTGATGGAGGCACATAGCAGTTCGGACTGTAAACTGTAGGTCCAGTCCCAATTAGCATCTCTGTGGATAAAAGTGGACTTAAAACTCAAGGAACTCCAAGTGTAGTGTAAGCCTACCCCACTGGTAACACCACCAAAGGGAAATCCGAGATCATTGCAAAGGACACCATCGAGCGAGCGAGAGAGAACGCCGAGAAGAAGAATCATCCTGAGAAACCCGTTCTCAACTGCACCGATAGATGCCCCCTTGCCGCGCGCTTCCGGCCACATTGCAAGGTGTCCGGTATCGCATTCATCGACCACACAAACAAGAATATTTCATTAAGCGATGCTCGCGATACCAATTTAAGAGTGTTGCGTTGAGATAAGCAGCAACCTCTTAACACCAAATGCTTCATCGGTGTAGATCCCGACTCTCATAACTGGGTGTGGCCATTTAAAGTATCATCGAAACGCACATAAATGCCAAATACACTTTCGTCAGAGCTGCTTGACCTCGAAGCGGTCGTTAAAAAGAAAAGTGGATGCTAATAAAAACTCTGGTTTACATTGGATTTCATTCACATGTGCTTTGCTGCTTAAGAAGTGAAAAAATGAAATATATACCAATATAATAAGCTTCATCTGCATGTTGTACATACATTGAATTCGTAAATGTGTAACACGAGCCCCACGGAGGATTATACTGGCCGTTAGTCCAGACGCCAGAGACTCGGTAGTCTGCAAAATGCAGTCCAGGGTCTACATTCATTTTAAATATAAACATAACGTAAAAAACGTACCGAATTCCAGTCTAGGGAGCCAGATAGCAGATTGGGCGTATTTAAATGATTGACTGATTGGTAAATTTGATTGCTTTGATTGATTGATCGCTTATATGCTAATTGGCTAATCATAGAGGTGAGGTATGATGAAATTGATGAAGGAACACCCACAAACAACACCCATGGCCAGACCGGGATTCGAACCCGGGACACTGGCGTCATAGCGCTGTGATAAATCACTCCGCCACGGATGTCGGCGGGTGTATTTAAACTAATAGAGCGAAAACAAATTGCTTTTACTGATTGCTTTATGCTTATCTTGATTTGGGTAGACAAGCATTTAGGATTGTTGCACCAGTTTGAGGAAAATATATTTTTTTCCTACAGTGTAGTTTGTCATCAACACTGGAATTGTCCAGTATTTTCCACGTCACGCAACGCACGTATGCTTAGTGTTTTACAACAAATAATTACGAGATTGTTTTTAATTGTAGCGAATAGTCGAATGAGGAACTTGTCACCGAAAATTCTGGTTCGAGTCCTTGCCTGCGCGGGTTGTTCCTTTTTGAGCATTATTTCATCAATTTTATCTAATCATCATTTTTCCTTATTGTGGCGATGAGGATGAAAATCGATGTAAAATAAATGTAATTTTAGATTTTTAGCAAAATGCAGAATTCAACTTAGTATCCATGCGACTAGTGTACCTTTTTTTCTTCTTCTTCCATTTTGTAATCAATGCTGAAAATAAAATTTAAGATTATGCAGACACACACGCACACACGTAAGTTTTACTTATTTTTATAGAAGAAAATCAGAGATTTTTTATTTTATGTTGAGTTACCCTTTACGTGCAATGTAGAAAATGTAAATATTAAATATGGCAATTAGACTGGCTTTTGTTTGTAACGAGTGCACTCACGGTCCCCGAAATGACGTGTCAATCATACCCCGGCACGGGGCCAAACGTCGTTATGCGTACGGGAAACCGGTCGTGACTCACGGTCCAGTTATCAAGTTCGGTACTGAGACGGTCGTTTATTGTCATACTATTGCGAGGCGGAGATTAATACCTTGAAAAGTTACACTGTTTTGTTTACCTATGATATGTAGATTCGAACAATCATAAAACACTAATAGCATAATATCAGGTACCTGAAAAACGTCAAATAACAACACTGACGAACGGTAAAAAAGTGAATATATATTGTAACAACAAAAAAATATTGCAATCAACAACTGTTTACAAAGCCTCCTCACTCTCACAACATTCACGCTATCTCTCTTTCACACACATGAGGTATTTTTACAGGTGAAGTATGGATACAAATCATGGATCTCATTAACATATCATTCCTTTTAATTTTTAAACCTTTATGTGAATTTAGGGCATTTGTCTGCCAGCTCCTGTGCTCTTTTAAATTAACTTAAGTGCCAGCCCTCGGAAAGCGGTTAACTAAGACAATTGGGTCGGCGTGGTTAAATCTTTCGTTCGAATGAACGTATGCATCGAGTCGTAATCACGACATTATACAAATTTCTCGGACGGGGGCATTACACACAAGTCTCTCTCGTCCAATGAGAACAACTACTCAATTACATAGTGATGCAAAAACTTAATTGACTCCAGCTGCCGGAATACACTAATCAATCGTCGGCGCGAGCAAAAATTACCTTAAAAACCACTATGCAACAAATAATACTATTTCACGCACACGACCTTGCAATAAAAACAACTACGCTTTCCACAATTAAAAAGGACTCATCAGTCAACAATTGACAAATTAAATGGCGCGACGGGGCGGTCGGTTACACAAAAAATGGAGCACACTTTGACAATTTACACTAAATATTAAAGAAATGAAATGGAGCTTCTAACGCTGAATGCAGGCAATTAAATTAGAACATCTGAACATGAAATTACCCTTTTTTATAACAATACCAAAACAATTTTTAGACGCGGAAGTTAGGTTTGGGTTTTCCTGAGTAACTTTGCGAATAAGTGAGACTTCGGCGTTAACTGTACGGTGTTGATACTAACGACGCACGTTTACATGTACGTGAGACCCTCTGAAGTATACTGTACCAGACTCTGCTACATGGCGTGGTCATTCATCTCTCCTGGACGCGGGACTTGCACACGGTTCCTTTGTGGCGAAATTGTCCTCCGAGGTCGATCGCGACGAAGAATAATTGCGACGATATGGTGTACTTGCACCTCCTCAGAACCTCGGGCGTTCCTCTTGTCACTAGCGTCGGGTGTACGTGGTCACGCGCCGGTTCGGAATATCTCTAGTGTCGGGCATCAATTGGACGTCGATCTGCAATCATCTCTCTCTAGTGCCGGGCTTCGTTTGGGCGTCGTTCTGGTATCATCCTTCCCTCTCTTTCTCTGGTAACTAGCTTCGGTTGGAACGTCGATCTGGAAACGTCCTTCGGGCTTTGGTTGGGACGTCGATCTGAAATCATCTCTCTCTGGAAACGTCCTTCGGGCTTTGGTTGGGACGTCGATCTGAAAGCGTCCTTCGGGCTTTGGGCAGTGTTTGGTTTTGGCGTCGTCTGACTGGCTTCGGCGTCGTTGCAGGCGTCAGGGAAGCGACGCCCCCTTCTCTATCTTCTTTAGCCCTCCATCCTTATGTAGTCCACGCTTGGCAAAAACAAATCACCGCGTAATCTTCACCAAAATAAGGCGCACACTGGTAACTCCCTATCCGCAAGTCGCTCACAGTACGTAAGGAAACGAAGTTCACGGACACAAAACAATAATCACGCGAGAGTGTAGCGCGGAGCTGCTCTCTCTATGAAATCCGGGTGAAAACTGTGTCTGGAATCATAGTACTGCCTATATATAAGAGATTCGAATTCTTCCGTTGAACAGGACGCTCTAGTGGCTTGGCTTCGCTTTCTCAGGGGATGGAAATGACCTCTGTCTATTGTCTTGAAAGGCGCGGTCGGCGACGCGTCCTGGATCCTTGCAGAGTTGGGCTCCAGCTGGTTCTCCTGGTCATCCGTGAACATGGGTTCGAACGCCTGCTGCGACTCGAGCCCGGTAGCGGCGAAAATAATCTTTCCTTATCTCCGCGTTGGTGCAAATATGTCATGTTCTAGGCGGCGGCTGTCACTCAAGAAAAACCTGTCCCCAACTCCCGACGTCTGGCTCGGATACAAGTTTATTCACAAAATAAATCAAACCTCACACTTTCATGTTTGTGCATAAAATGAATCAATAAACAAAAATAATTTATATCGAACTGCGTTTAGCATGTCACAAGATACCGTGACATCTCGCCCTCCTTCCGATCAAAAAATTCTGTAGGCGAATAAAATTTTTTACTACTCAGGGGCATGAAATTTTGACTACAAATTTTTTAACACCCTGTACAAGAAAAGTAAACCAGTTCGATAACACAAAACACATGATATAAATGATACCTCCAATTTACATAATAAACATACATTTTATACACTCTGGGTATGGCGCAAGGTTATTTTATACTTCTAAAATGGCGCGATGTCGCTTAACCATGTTTCGCCATCCCATTCCTCCCTTCGGCGCTGACGACCTGACGGCCCCGGCTGTGGAGATGTGTTGGTGGGATTCGGCCCGTTCGCGTTTCGCGTCGGGCCCCTTTGAACCCATGGCGGGCTGCGCCTTGCGTTCTCGTTGTCCGAACGCGGGCTCCCCGGTCTACTGTCGGGGTGACGTTGATAATAACCATTGTTCACTCGCCCGTTGGAAAAGTTGCTGTCGTTGTCGTGGTTATAGTGGCCCGGCGAACTGCGAGTCTGACCACCTCGACGTCTCTGTCCCCGATACTGGCGTCTCTGTCGTGGCGAAGGCGGACCATCTCGAAGCTGACGAACTTCGGCTCCTGGAGCGCGTTGCTGCCCATCGTACATGAAAAACAGCTTCTTGATCTTTCCCTTCACTTGCATAGAGCGTGGAAAGAGCGTCAGGAAGGCTTCCCTAAACGCCGAGTACGAATGAAAGTGTCTTTCATTCTGATCCAGCCTGTTCTGTGCTCGATCTTGCATCCAGCCTTTCAGCACAAGCAATCGCTCTCCATCCGCCAGACCTAACTCCCGGGCTGTTGCTTCGAATTCCTCGACGAGGGCAGACGGCGATATCATGTCGTCCCCGGAGAACTTCTTTAAGTTTTTCTCATATTCGGGCGGGAACAAAGTTCTCCCCGCCGACGGTGGTTCAGGCCGTATGTCTTCCCGGTTTGAAGTTTGGGCTTCGAACGGTCGCGGCGATGGAAGATGTAGTCCCGATTCCACTTCGCTTCCTCGGCTGACACATTTAGTCGGTTTTACGTCACTCGTGCTCCTTGAAGGCGAAGGAACTTCAGCTGGCTGCGATGACGTCATAGCTGTCGGCTCTCGCGGTGATCCCGGAACGTTGGCTACGTTCAATTGTTGCAGTTTTTCCTGGATTCCCTTTATCTTCTCGGAATTCCTTTCCGCTGGGTTCGCTGCTCGCCGCACTTGTCGCTCGAGGGCATCGTTGCTCTGATTGCAGGCCGACTCCAGCTGTGCACCTTCCTGGCCGATGTGTTGCAAAGCTCCTTCCTGCTCACTTACGCTCTGCGCCAGTGTTGCCACCTTGGTTTCTTGGTCCTTGATGCGAGCGTCGGTCTCGGCGGTCCTGGATTTGATTCGAGCCTCGGATTCTTGGATCGTGGGGAGAAGTTGTTGCGTCTTTTCCTCTCCGGAGGCGCGAACTGTTCCTTGGAGGCATTCTTCCATTCTTCGTACGTCCGTCTGCATCTCGGTCTGCAGCATCCCCTCGACGATGGTTTGTACTTCTCGAAGCGCCTGGAGGATTAGCTGGAAGTGGTTGGCACGACTGCCACTTCCTACGTCATCTTGTTCCTTGTTGTGGTCGCTGTCCGCACGTGACGATGTACCCCCCTGGGCACTTGGTATCTCCATTTCGCTTTCTAACGGGCCCTTGCACTGGAGACAAACCGGTCCGGCTCCCTCGCTGTCGACTTCGAAATTGGAAAATTCCTGTCCACAAACTTTGCAAACCACCATGACGTCACTCTTGTTCAAACAGTCTATACGACGATTTCTTAATCTCATGAAGGCCTTTCCTTAATTATCTGCTCAATCTTCTGTCGCACTTAGGAACAGTTACGCAAACTTACGCGAGCTCACACAAAATGTGAATTACAAATCGATACATAAAAAGAAAAAGGAGGTCCGTCGGGAATCCCTTATCCCGCAACTCAGCCTGATGCCATAAATTACGCCAACTACCAAAAATAGTACACAAAAAGTACATAAAAAATGCCCTATGCAGCTGCCCTTGCTGCTTTCGCCGAAAAAATATCTGCCCTATTGTTACCAATTACGCCCAAAAACGTGTCCTTACACGTGAACCTACGACAAATACATCAAAATAACCCTCGACATACAAAACGAAAAACACACACCATCAGGAACCTAACACAAGAATTTTATGCGTGACGTATACAACAATGAAATTTCTACCGCTCTCGCAACGTGGCTTTCCTGGAAAGACATGACAAAAGTTGCCGTCCCATGTTCGCGGCGCCAAATGTAACGAGTGCACTCACGGTCCCCGAAATGACGTGTCAATCATACCCCGGCACGGGGCCAAACGTCGTTATGCGTACGGGAAACCGGTCGTGACTCACGGTCCAGTTATCAAGTTCGGTACTGAGACGGTCGTTTATTGTCATACTATTGCGAGGCGGAGATTAATACCTTGAAAAGTTACACTGTTTTGTTTACCTATGATATGTAGATTCGAACAATCATAAAACACTAATAGCATAATATCAGGTACCTGAAAAACGTCAAATAACAACACTGACGAACGGTAAAAAAGTGAATATATATTGTAACAACAAAAAAATATT